>NW_026086604.1:109812814-111012814 GCF_022539395.1 Myiozetetes cayanensis
ATAGGCTTAAAGCAAATAGTAAAGTAGCTATGTAGCTGTGAATGCTTTTGTATCATTTGTGACTGCCTTTTTGGAGAATTCGTTTAGAACTCTGAAATGTGTCAAAATAGATTTGAATTTATCTTTCTGTCAACTGTCTTTGGCTATGATTCAGAACAGAGGAAAAAAAGTCTGGCTTAAAAAAAAAGCATGACAGCAGTTTCTTTTTATTCTTATCCAACTCTGAAGATAAACTTTCTCATAATATGTTTAGTTTTTATATATTTTTTTCTTGAAGTTTTTATAAGAACAGGGATTGAACTTGTGATAGGAATTTTTGAGTCCCACAAACTGGCAAAGATGGCAACTCCATTAGAGTGGATTTACAGATGGCAACTTAGTCTGCGGAAAGTAAATTCCAATAAAAGAATTTGATTTGATCTGGCAGGGACAACAGCTGCCCATACTATTTTGTGGTAAGAATAATTTGTACTAGTGGAGATAAGAACATTTTGGATGTACTGAAAAAAAAAGGCTGAGAAACTGTACTGAAATGTTTTAGAAAACTGCTAATGTAAGTGAAGTGGGAGCCATGTTGTTGTGGCCTTTCACTTTCTACACAGAGATTGTTTTTCAGTCTTAGTTGATTTTAAGATTATTTCTGATGAGTTCTCTCATCATACATTGCTTTTGCCTGAAAAGTTGGCTGCTATAGTAGGTATATGGCACCTCCCATGGGATGATACAAGAAAGGTGACATCTCAGAGTAAGACTTGTAGATTAAAGATCATCAAAGGTTCCCTGATGGGCCTCTGAAACTAGGCATGAATTTTATCAACTTGTTCAGAGAGATGAGTTTTTATTTATTTAGATTCCTGTGGTCTATGACTAACACCTTTTACTGCATATTTCTCTTCTGCAAAGAAGTCATGTTCCAGGCAGACAGTTTAACAAAACAGTTTTTCTGATATGGAGAGGTGTTCAGGGAACACATGTGTTTTATTATCCTTTATACCTTAACTCTTGGCATCCTGCTGGTGTTGACTAGGTCATAATGTGTTTTTAAGATCTGTTTAACAATTGATTAAGCTGACAGGATTTCTTATTTTATGGGGGCAGCATTGCCCTTGGGACAGGAGGAAAAACATGCTTGCCTAATTCTAAGTTTCTGTTTCTCTAAGATACTCTAAAGTGTGCAGAGAAAGATGAAGCAATTAGGTTTTTTTACAGTGTGTTTGTACTGAAGAGGAAAACTAGGATAGTGTTTTTAAAAACATGTAAGTGATGGTGAAGTAAATGTTCACACTTAAAAATTTCACCTGAAGCAAGGTATTTATTCAAATGGGAGCTTTTTATTGTGTTTATTTACATAAATTAGATTAAAAAAAATTTAAAAGCAGCTGTTTACAGTGAAGGCCAAATACATTGTGTATGCAAAGAGAAAATGGATAACCTAAGAAAGTGATCAAATTTTCAAAGGCTGGCATAAAGAGAAATCAGTTCAATTGTTCTTAGTGTTTTTCTAATTCAAGAATAGCAGCAGTAGTCCAATATTAAGCTGTTTGCTTGACAGGGAGAAACAGAAAAATTGATAGAGATCTGTTACTGCAAAGTAATGAAGTGTGGAGAAGCATAGGCACGCTCCATAAAACTGGGGCTATTCAAAAGTGAAAAGAATTTATTTTAATTTGCTTTTTTCCTCTTTGAAATCTGTACTAATTAACATGAAACAGAGTAAAAAAATTTAATGGTTTTCAGATAGGTGAATTTCTTCCAAGAAACCAACATTTTTATTTTAATTTCTCCAGTTGACTTTTAATGCTGATGGAAAGCTTCCTTCTTCCCATGCAGTGAGAGCCCATTTTGGATCTGCCAAAACAACCTTCAAATTATCCTCTCAGTCATAGCTTGTGTTGAGGGATATGGGTTTATCCTTTGTCCCTAGCAGCAAACTACTCAAGACCTGAGAAACAATGACTCCTGAGGATACTATGACTACTGTGGTCTTCGTTCTTTGCTGTGTATACCAACATCAAGTAGTGATTTATCTCCCACCTTTGGAATGGGGGCATGTGTTGGCTTCCTCATGGGTAGACCGATACGTAGAGTCAATCCAAGAAAATGACCTTTTGTTTTGATACTTTCATTTTCTCTCACATGGATGATATCTCCTGACAGCAGAGCCACAGAAATGTTCTTTTGGCAAGGGGAGATTTTTGTAATTGTATGAAATATACATTTAAAAAAAAAAAAAAAAGCTGGATGTTTTTCCCTGTTGATTATTTAGATCTTTGAAAATCATTTTATACTTAACTATTTACTTATACTTTCTTCATGCTTTCTTCAGCAAAAGATGGTGCCACAAAAGCATGCTAAGCAAGTAGATCTGAAGTTTTGTCGTGTCATCATAACTCAGTGCCCTTTTAGATGAGAGGAATGTTCTGTAACTGTTTTATCTTTAGAATTTGCTAAGAGTTCAGCTGTAGGATTCGTGGCCCATTTTTTTAATAATGGAAGTGTTAATGTAATACTGCATGGCATTGCCTCACCATATCAAACCATTTACTTTAGTTAGGAGGCAATCTCTGGTAACCCTGGTGATACGGAGAAGAGAAATCGCGTGTTCTTTAATGTGCTTAGTGTCGCTTTGTGTCATCTTGTAAACTTGTCAGTGATGAGAGGAGATCCTCCCTGTGGCACTAATTCATATACAAATTATGGTAATGACTGAAGAGCTGCAATTTTTTTTTGTCCATATCTGTGCATTTTATAGCAGCGTGTAATTAATAGCTGAAATTTGAGTCCTGTGCTGAGGGCTACTGATTTGACTGTTGATCCTATATTTTAGAGCAGTAAGGAAGGAACAACTGTACAGTTGCCTTGGCTGATGTTTCTTTCAGTCATGGCATCCTTAAATACAGAGCCATCTGGGAAATCAAGTGCCCCCAGAAATAAGGGTTGTTCTGATGTCAAGTTCTGTTTGATTCATATTTAATGTGCATCTTTCTAGTGAGATCTCTTCGTCTTGGGACCACTGAAGCACTTTAGTACTTAATCTAGCAAAAGCTTTTAGTAGTACAGACAGAAATAAAATACAGCTGCTAGGCTTAAAACTCTGATTTCAGGCAGAAAAAAATGGAGGGGTTACTTGGATTAACTTCATATCTATGAAAATAGCAGGTAGAGAATACTTGCTTAATTACCAAGGTTTGCAAGATAGAATTATACGTAAGGGTTATACAGTCTGGTGGGAGGAGGAACATTAATTGACTTTTAAAAAATAATCACATTTAAGTTGGCGTATGAGATGCTTACTTTGGTTATTTATGGTGTTTCTTGCTTCCAAATGCAGGGGTATCATTTGAGAAATTCCTTAAGCTAATTCAGTAAGTGCATGATTTTTTGTTACTGAAGTAAAACTGTGCCTGGAAGCAGAGAAAACAGTTCATTTAGATTAGTAGAATGATTATGTGAATGGAAGAAATCTGTAATCTGTCTCTTGTAAGCTGACACCTCTTTTCTGCTTCAGAAGGTATCCTGGGATGGCCTGGGCCCAAGTCACACTCCCAAGAGCAACTGAAAAATGGTGCCCTCAGCTCCTTATCATCTGCCAGTGCCAACATTACATGGGCAATAGTACCATCTGCCTCCCAGGACGGACAGGCGCTACAACCAAATACAGAGGTAAGCATGCTTGGCCTCTGTGGGTCATTAGTTAGATGGAAACCGTGTATAATGGTGGATACTTTTATAATTAATTATTGTACTTTTGTCTTTGTAGTATCCTCTTTGTTTGAAATTAGTTGTGAAAATGTGAAGTTTCGTGCAAAAGCGCACTTGAAATGTGTTATTTGACAATATTGCTCTGGGCTTTTGCTTCTCTGAGGTACTTAGGTCAGTGAACTTTGGCAAGTGTACAGTTTCTTTCCTAGTTGTAAAAGCAGTCAACAGATTGTTGGGACACATTTCTTTCTACTGGTGGCAAAAAAAAGCTGTTTGCTTTCCGTCCTGGTTTGAGATAGATAGGAGGCACTAGGACCATGACATTTGCTTGCTACTTGTTCTTCCAGGTTGCTCTTGGGCATCTCTTGAGTGTAGAGATTCTTTGAGTTGAAAAACTATTATTTTTTGAGGTTTTTTTGAAGAACTATATTATTTTCTGATACCTTTTCCTGTTAAGTGATTACAGGCAGAACTTACTCACATCATCCTGCACTAGCAAATTGATTTGCGCTTTTGTGGCGTTTACTTGGTAAAGGGCAGTTCTGAAGCTTCGACTCTTTGAGGAGACTCACAGCTGCGTGTCAGACATCTCATGCACTGAAAATCTCTCACCATGACAAGCTTCTTCAGCTTCGGTTACCAGTGCTGCCCACCAGGAAAACATTTCTCTCTGAGACCCTACAGATTATAGGGTGACTGGAGCTCGTGAGACCTGGAGAACTGGGAAGAAGTTTTTGAAAGAGCTGAAGAAACCCTTTTCTACTAATGAGTGCCCTTGGCAACTGGAATGGCTTAAGTTAAATTATATGGCCTTTAATAAAATATGTAATGGCTGAGAACATCAATAAAGCTGTTTTTCCAGCTCTTTTGTGGTATTGTGAGTTGAATATAGCTCAAAAAAATTCAAGGATAAACCAGATCTCTCTTTTTTTACTATTACATGTTACTGTGGTCCTCTTCCTTACAAAGTAATTTCAAATTCTGTTACTCCTACTGTCTGTTAATCATAATGTGTAAGTTACCTGTAATTGATTTTTATTAGGAAGTTGTCTAATTTCTTTTTCAGATAAGCCAACTGTAGTTTTTGTAGTGTGTTTCTAAGATGAGCTATTTAAGAGTGTTGTTTTGGGAGTTACTGAACCATTGAAATTTGTTTCAGTTTTTTTTTTTTTTTTTCTTTTGTTCTTGATTACCCAGTAAAGCCAAATGGGATGTAGAGGCATGGGCTTTGCAGCAAGAACATAAAGAGGAGCAGCTGATTTGACTTGTGTCAAGATATCATTTTACAGTTGCATTTGTGACTTGTTTTAAATGACCATTGTTTTTTCAAGTCCAATCTCCTCCCCTTCACTTGCTGATGAAAGACACTGAGTTGTGTGTGTGGCTTGAGTACTGCTTTACTTGTGGAACTTATAAGCAAGGAAATTTAGCACACTGTAGTACAGAATCCTCAGTGCTTTGTGGACAATCTTCCTGAAATCAGCAGCCTGCATTTAGAAGCTTTGGGACACTAGCCCTTAAAAAAGAAGAAAAAAATGGGGGGGGGGAGGGGGAGAAGAAAGAGAGTAAGATTTTTGAGTTACAAAAATCTCAACTCAAGATGGTGTTTTTGGTAGAAGCAGTAAGTTGAAGTTTGTGGATTGATGGAGCAGTGAGAAACAGTTGAACTCAGGTGTGTAGTTTTTGTTATATAGTACTACAGTTTATTAAGCAGGAATTCGGTTTAGCCTGAAGAAAGTGGCCTAAATTGAGACTCATTCCTGGAAGCTCTTTCCAGATCTGCATCTTCCCTTACACCGGGTCTCTGAGTGTGTGATGTCCGAGTTTGATACTGTTGGCTCAGAGTTTGAAGTGCTTTTTTGAATGTAGCTGATATATTTCTCAGTTTTGATCATTTTGACCAAGATACCAGTGCTCTGTTGGGAGGCACAAAACCAGTATTATGGAAGATATGAACAGTTACATCGAACACAAATTGGAGCTTTTGTGTTTTTATACTCGTGTTCAGATCAAGCAAGTTGTCATGCTCTCTTAAAGAGGCTACACCTCAGATTCTTTTCTAGGAGAGGACCTGAAGTTTTCCTACAGTGCTGTAGGTTTTACCCAGCTGTCTGAGCGGAACAGGAAGCTGGAGCTTCTTGTTGCTGTGACTAGAGAAAAGAGAGTGGGAGAACAGGTTTTCAAGAGGAGAAATGTTTTTGAGAAACTTAACTGTTACCCTGCTAAGGATGCTCCCTGAGCCAGGTAGTCACCTAGAAGATGATGTCTGACACCCCCAAAGTTGTCAGAGGTGTTTGACTCAACACACTTTAGCAATCCTGTGTGCAGGATTTAATGATGTTTTTAAATATATTATGACCTTCAGTGTGTCCTGGCACTGAGTAGCTAGTTCATTTTCAAAGGTATGAAAGGCACTGACTGTGCTTATTTTGTAGTCCCGATACTTTGTTGTAAGTAAGAGTGGTGGCATCAGCAGAGAATGAGGAAATGCTTCTAGATGCTGTTGGTTGACTTTTTTTTGACATTGAAGGCCCCTATTTCTTTTTTATTTATCTGGTAGCTTCTTTTAGATGTAGGAAAAAAGAGGAATACACTCAAAAGCTTATTTCTCTTAATGATTTTCTAGGCACTAGATAATCTTATTTCTTGTAGAAGCTGATGGTGCATTAATGGGGCTCAACTTTCAAAATGTACCTGCCGAAACAAATGAACCTTGCTTTTGCAGAAGTTATGTGAAGAGAGTGCTAGTTCCTGGATCAGTGCTATCAAAGTATCTTCTTTGAGCAGGCCTAGGTTTTTATTTTAAAAAATCTGTACTTTTTGTGATATAACCTCTTGGTCAGAAGCTATTACCCAAAGAAGTAGGAGAGAACCACTAACTCTCAATGCAGTGTAGTAGATGTACAGACCAAACAAATTGTGAACTGACCTGTAGTCTGAAATAGAAAAAGCCATTAAATGGTTACCCTTGAGGAGCAATAGGCTCGGCTGTTTACATTAAGGAATGTTATTTCTGAGTAAAAGGTAATTTTAGGTATGTGGATCAGGAGTGATTTTAAAAAGAAAACAGAGATGTTGTGCTGGGGCAAAGCTGGGGGTTGTGGGTGACTGCTGAGGAATCTCTCCTTCATAGCCAGCTGCCAGTGGCAGTGGTTTCCTGGCAGCATGACCAGGTGGCTGAGTGTGGTTGGTGGTAACTGTGCCAGTTCTCAGCACAACATCCAGACACTTTGCGGCTGCGTGTTGAGCGGCATCATTAACAAACCCATGACTTGTTTTCTGCCGTGGTTTTTATATGTTTGTGAAGAAGTGTGGATCTTTGCAATTCTCCTCTGAAATAAGAAGGTTCACCTAATGCAGTTTGCTTTGAATGCTCAAGCATTCTTGAGAGATGTGGTAAGTTCTGGAGCTGAGTTTTGATGCTGTAGGTAACTAAAGTAAAACCTTTCTTTTTGGTCTGTCATATTGTTAGGGTTTCAGGAATGCAGAGTTTCTTCCCTGGTGAGATAAGATAGCAGGTAATGACTATCTTTAAATAATATGTTGGTGTTTACTTGCTTTGGTTATTTAGGTTGTTTCTGGCTTCCAAATGCAGGAATATCATTAGAAATATTGTTTTAACTAGTTCAGAAAAGAGAAGATTTTGTGGCAGAGATTATTTTCTTATGTGCTCCTTGCCTATTTTACCATGTACTTTCTTGATGTTGCTGCTTCATTTGCCCAGATCACTTTTCTTTTAGGGCTGTGATATAGGGCAGCATGAGGTTCTAGGCTGTTATCCTCACTGAAAGAAACAACCCAGCCAGATCAAGAACTTTTGTGTTTTATTTTCTATACTTTTAAAAAAAATTGTTATAAGCCCAAATCGATATAAAATTCTTCTGTGCATCCAATAGTGAACCGCTTTGGACTTTTTGGCATAAGCTGTAATTATAATTTCAAGTTATTTTTTAGGGTTTTCCCTTAAAGCGGAGCAGGACAAAACTGCTGTGGAATATACCAGGGTACACTCTTCAGTGTGTATGATGTGAATTTGGTCTCTGTTTGGTCTGCCATAAAAGAGACTTTGCTTCCTTCATTTAAGGGTTAATACTTTTGAAATTCCTTTCAGGAAATGCTGAAATTGATTAGTTTGAATCTCATAGTAAATTCAGTTGTAATAAACTCAGTGCCAAAGTAGAATAAAGGTGTGAATCGCTTCCATGTGTGAGCTACTGTTTCAATTCCACGAATTATCATTTTAGGTGTCAGAATTCCCACTTTGAGCTGACAGAATGTAGCTGCAGGCCAAATGCTTCCCCTGACAGCTAAATATAAATGGATAACAGGCTGTTCTTATGTGAGGTCTGAAAGGGAAGGAATCATTTTCTTTGTATCTATCAATTTAGTTAAGAATTATTAAAAAAAAAATTGTGCTTTAGCTACATCTACAGTATAGCTCTTTTCATGTGATTTTTATGCCTTAAAATACCATACCAGCTGATTCTTTCCATCCTGTGGATCTGGTATCTGTGCAGTTTCTCTGCTTTCCGAACTTTCCCTTGCCTGTGTTGCGTGAGCAGCTGTACGCGTGCTCCGTATCAAAGTGTCCTTTTAATAGGATTGAAGTTTTAGCTCTGTAGGAGCCTTTAGCTCTGATTATCTAACTGCTAAACCAGGTTTTAATTGTGATAGCGATCGCAAGGGCAGTCAAGTCCAGGTTATTAAAGATATTTTGGTGCCCTAGATGATCTGAACCTTGATGTTTTCAACTGCAAGAGGGAACTGTGCTATTTAAAGGAGGTGCTGTACTGTTACGTTTTTAATTTTAAAAGTTCGTGGTTTTGTTCCATTTCTTCAGGTGGTACTTTCTTTCAAGCTGTTTTTTATCTCTAGGTTAGTATATATCCTAATATGAGTTTAGACTTTTGGACTTTAGGGCTGTTACAGAATATGTTAGAGATGCTAAAAAAAAATATTTTAAAAATGCTCCCGTAATTTTAGAAACTAAGCTAGATGAAAGAAATTATCTCTAATTCAGTATTTATTTATTTAATTCTCTATTTATTTGTGTCTTGCCCAGGTCTGTATAATCTGTTCCTAGTGTTTCCTAGTTCCTTTTTGTACTTACCATAAATCTACATAATTGATGCTGTGAGATGAGCTTAGCCCTGAACATACAGTGCTAGCCACAAATGCAGCATTGGAAAGAGAACAGATCAGGATGGGAAAGTAACATTTGCAGTATTACAGAGAGTCCCATTTCACTGTACAGGCATTACAGGATTTCTGCATGTGCTCTGCTTTTTGTCCTGTGCATGATTAAGTGTTTTTTAGGCCGAAGAACACAGTGGATGCCCTGTGATGACTTAGATACCTAAATTAATCTCTAGGCAGAGATGGTACCAGTTAATCCATTCACTACGCAGACCATCTAAAAAATGAAATCTGAGGTAATCAATTGAAGGTATATTTGAGGATAATCAAGGGAACGTATATTTAGGGATTAAATGTACAATTACACTAAAAGTAGAATTAAATGACCCTAAACCTGCTACAGCAGCCCTGACAATGACTAAGATAATCCAGCTAATGTTGATTTTATTTTTTTTGCTAGCCTTCTGCAATAGCTACTGTGTCAGCAAACAGTCCTCTAGTAAAACTGTTTATGCAAATAATTAATGAAAATTTGCCTCCAGTCAAAACCACTGCATATTGTTGAGTCACTCCCACCTCCAAAATGCATGTTTTCCAGCTGCTATCTATATAATTGAGAGTAATGTTTTATGTAAAATAAAAATATGAAGCTTTAATATAAAATTGCATCTAATTTGAATAAACATGAGGCTCTGATTCATGTGGCATTCCATAATTACTAGTGAAAGTCAGTGAAAACTAATCATTGCAATATAAAGAACTTGGGAACCCTTGCAGTAAGGCTTAAAAATTAAAATGGATCAGTTGCTTACTCTGTTCATTATAAAACCTGTACCCTCTGCAAAAGGAACTCTGAAGCCAAGGTTAATTTTATTTCAGGATTGTGTGCTGATTTGTTATGTGCCAGTTGATTTGTCTTGTGCTCTTAGTTTTATTTCTTAGTGTGTTTTTATATGTGTGGGTTTGGCAGTACTGCCCATTGGTAAGCTTACCCATCTCGTTAGGACTGTCAGTTGCTTAACCAGACTTCAGTAAGTTGGGCTGAAACTCTTCTACAGCGAGTGTTTAGCTCAGGTTTATCTTGCTGAGTGAAGCGTCATCCAAACTGGCTTCAGCTGTTCCATCTGGTCTTGCTAGGAAAAAAATATGGTTTTCAGCTTGTGGTGATGTATTCTAGGGATTTCCTTATTTGAAAAACTGCAAGTGTGGAGACAGCTGGGACAAAAGTATATAGTTATAGAACTTTGCTTCAGAGGAAGGAGTTGGAAGGAGAAGATGAAAGAGGTGGGATTTCTACACTGTAGTGTAGGGAATGTACACAGTTGTCTTCACAGTCTGAGATGGACCAAGCGATTCATCAGACTGAAAATGATTCCTAGAAGCTTTTCAAGCAGAGTTCCACTAGCCTCTGGTTAACTGTATAAAAGATGACAGTCTTCTAAGCTCACTTTGTTTCACATGTACATGAAATCTTCTCTTGGTATGGTTTGTAATGATCTGGTTTTCTTTTAGCAAATCTGAACCTTTTTTTTTTTAAAATTTTGTTTTGTTGCAGCAATGTGAATGTGTATCGTGGATGAGACAAGAAATTGTAGAAAGAATCAGGGTGGTTTAATAAATGTGTTGTCTCGAGGAAAGATTGTTAATACTGCCTGTACTAACGTGTCTTTACCATTTCTGTCCTCTTATAAATATGCTGACATGATATTGCATACAAGAAATAGCACTGTGCGAACTGGATTTACATATAGATTAGTATTGCAGGACCAGAAGATTGTAAAGGTTAAATTTGTAGTTGTCCATCTTTTTGTACCCTCTTTGCAGACGTGAATGGTATATTATTGACTAATGTGGCAGTAGTTTTCTGCCATAAATTTCCTTAGCTGACATCCAAAGTGACATAAAAGAGAATTACAGCTGGCTGAATGACTTAAACTCTGTTACTTCCAAACTTTTTAGTTACTGGGCTTTGCAAGCAAAATCATAATGGAATCACAGAATACTCTGGGTTGGAAGGGACCTCTGAAGGTCCTGCACCTCAGCACTGTGCCCAAAGCAGAGCTAATCAGGTCAGCTTGCTCAGGAATCATGTTCAGTCAAATCTTGAACACCTCCAACAGTGGAGGTCCCACAAACTCCCTGCACAAAGTATTACAGTTTCTCTAGGGATTTTGTCAATGGGAGCAAAGGTCTGTTTGAGTAGGATGCCTTTTCTTGTCAGTGTGCTGTACTGTCTGATGAGTGACTAAAAGAGACCCACCTTCTAGTTCCCTTTCCAAAAAGTGTTTATCTTTGCCTTTGTGGGAATATGAGGCCTGAAGAACCTAGTTCTTCAGGTTTCTCCCCAAGGATTACATGCTAGAGAGGATGCCTTTTAATACAGGGGGATGCCTGCCATCCTTTCCCCCACGTTAGTCCTCTCACCAACCTGCAGCTCAGTGCAGTCTTCTGTCTTTGGCTCCCCAAAAGTTATAAGCATTGTGACTTTCAGACCCCTTGTAGTCTCTGAAGTGGTGCCTGGCCAGTGACTGGAACTTGTCCTGCTACACCGTGTGGTTTGTAAGCTTGTACATTCCAAGTAACTTATTTTGGATAGTGTCAGATGCTGTATTTATAGCCATCTTGCTTCTAAAAAATTTAATTCTCCAAATAAAACTGAATGTCTTTTAAGGAAATTTTTCTTCACTAGTATCTGTAGTGCATTAGGAATAGGTTTTATTAAAATTTTTTATGATGTGATACTAAGTATTTTATGGTGGTGATTTATGATAGCCTGCAAGGTTTTTTTTGCTTCAATTTAGGACAAGTCCATGGGGCTTTTCTCTGTGCAGGATTTTTTTTTTCCTGTGTGATGATAAAATATATTTATTCCTAGTTCTTATTGAATTTATGCAATACTGCAGAGTCCTCTTGTGTTTTAGGATTCAGATTAAACAGTGCTGTACTTCAGTATCCCTCATTTTATGAAAGGTGCTCACAGGATGTGTGGACTAGTACTTGGTACCTAATCTTTTCCTGTGGAGTCTGTGCTTGGGAATCAGCTGCTTTTCAACCTGTTTTCAGAACTGACTGTGTTAAGTTTATGAAAAGTGTTTTTTAGCGAGAGGAATTTTTTTGTGAAGAAGAGATGGATGTGTAGCAAAAAAGTTGTCCAGCAAACATTATTTGGTGTGTAACAGGATTACAATGCTGTAGGTAACCCAGATGAAGATCTCTGTTTAACAGGATTGTCTAGTCATTGATTGATCCTTTATTTTTAAACATAATCACTTTCACAGTTAATTTCAAATATTTATTTTCTGAATAGCCTTGCACAGGCTATACTGCAACGTAAACAGAGATGCTCTTTGTTTCATGTTACACGCATTTGTTCCTATTCTTTAAACAAGAAACCAGCCCTTTTTCTTTTGACATCTCTTAGGTTATCTGGTCCTCATCACTGCTGTATTGTTATGTTATTGCTAAATATGGTCACAGATCAGAGTGAAACACATCTGCAGTGTAGGAAAAGGAAGCTTTCTGAGCTTGCTCTTTAATGATGAAAAGATTTCTGTTCCCAGAGATACTACTGCAAAATAGGAACAAAAAGGCATTAGTAGAGCTCTCTAAATGGTGAGCATCTAGATAATGTGCTTGCCTCCAGATGCCTGGCAGATTGTTTTTGTTGAGAAGGAAGAAGATTGCAGACCTATTTGTCACCTAAGGTACATGGTTTGTGATCATTTTCTTTGCTTGCATTGTCTGTATGTCAGCCTGTCTATATTTACACAGTATTGGTATCAAGATGTGTTTCTATTTTGCTTGGTTGCTTTGCAGTGATGGAATTGTCTCTTAAAGGAGGGGTAGGTATTTCTTGGTTCAGTGGATGTCTCTGCTATTACATGCTGTATCCAATTAATGTTGTGTGATAGACAGATTGCTCACATTGCTACACTTTGATCCTTGCACTTGTCCCCAACTGGAGAGATCTTCTGAACATCAAGTGTTTTTAGCATATTCAGTGAAAAAGGAACAAGCTACAAGCCACAAAGCACAAATTATACACACACACACACACAAAAAGGGGATGTTTTAATCATTGATAGTCCTAGTTTGAAGAATTTTATTTTCTCTGGAGACCTGAATTACCAAACATAAATAACAGATTTGGTCAGAAATTAATTTCTGGGCACTCTGTAGACCTTCTTTCCTGACATAAGCTTTTTCTACCAAATAATATCTGGTTTGACCTGTCAGTGCTGAATGATGTATCTAGGATTACATAAAAGCTTTGACCCCACACTGTCAGAACATGAATTCAGATGCAGCAGTCACTTGTCTATCCAGATATATATGCCTGGATTGTTTTTCTTGGTGTGCATAGTTTAAGGTAAGTAGAAAATCTTCCTATTATGCCATTTTTCCTTCATCCAGTTGTCTGAAGGAGAAAGTAGTTGTCTTGCCAATTGGTTCTGTATGTAGATAACAAAAAGACAGTGATATTTTTGCTTGCCATAGCTTGGTTGTCTGTAAGTTATAGTGTGTTCACTTTTTAATTGTAAAATCCTTCTCCTTTGGTTGTCGTTTCCTGGTACTGGCTTTGATGTTTTAAAAGTCAACTCTAATTTTGGTTCATCATTTTTGTATGTAAACTATAACAACTGAATGCTAGGAGAAGGGTCACTGTGGGTGTGTTTTGGGGTTTCAGGGGCCTGGATTGCCCCTTGAGGTTGGCAGGCTTTTTTCATGTTAATACCATGGCAAAATTTTTCTCAGCAATTAAAGCAAAAGCTACTGACAAAAGCAGTAGAGGAAACAGTTCTATGAAATGTCCAGAGTAAATGAAACAAATGCAGCTGAGCTGAGCTTGCCTATTTTGTTACCTTTAAGAAACCTTTTTCAGGATGAAATGGAGGTGGGCAGGGGTGATAAGCTTTGCTCTGTTTATTCTCCATTTAAACTCTGCTTTGGTTCTGAGCTCATTAGGTGTCTTTAAAAAACATCAAACCTTGAACACTGGGCTTAACACCTTAATTCTTGTTATAACTTTGGTGTCCAGGTGGCATACCATGGCATATGGTATGTTGTTGTGTGTGAGGTTTTGTCTTTAATCTTATTCTTTGCAGTGATCAGTCACAGGGCCACCAGGAGCAAAACATAAATGAAACTACAGCAAGATAGAGGCCAGGGCTCAAGTAAAGACCTGTGTTCATTCCACCACTGGTTGTCCTACTCTATTTTTGTCTTTCCGCTGCTTACATTGTGTGGTGGTAAATATTGAGAAGACTATTTTCTATTTTGTTTTATTTGAACTTTTCTTGAAGAGTAGAAAACCTTATATGAAGAGATACAGTATCTTGTTGGATATAAAAAAGTGTTAGTACCTTACAGTTAAGTTTAAGGTCAATAATAAGTAAATGTCAATGCATTTGGAAGTTAGAGATGGATGATGCATGGATGATGATGATTTCAGATATCCGTCTTTAAAGTGGGTGGGTTTGAAGTAAATGTGTTTCAGTTTTTGTTTGTTATGTTTCAAAATTTAGCTAGCGTGGCCAGATTTTGGTAGTGGGAGGGCTACAGGGGTGGTTTCTATGAGAAGCTTCTGGAAGCTTCCTCAGTGTTCTACAGAGCCAAAGCCAGCTGGCTCCAGGATGGACCTTCTGCTGGCCATGGCCAAGCCCGTCAGCAGTGGCAGTAGTGCCTCTGGAATAACAGATTTCAGAAGGGGAAAAGAAAAGCCAAACCTGCAGAATAGCAGCAGAGGGAGGAGTTGAGACTATGTGAGGAAGCAACTGCAGACACCAAGGTCAGTGAAGAAGGAGAGGGAGGAGGTTCTTCAGGCACTGGAGCACAGATTCCCCTGCAGCTCGTGGTGCAGACCATGGTGAGTCAGACTGTCCCCTTGTAGCCTGTGGAGGTCCACAGTGAAGCCTGTGGAGGATCCCGTGCTGGAGCAGAAGGTTATGACCTTGTGGAAACCCACACTAGAGTAGGTTCCTGGTACCAGTGGACCAGTGCAGAGAGGAGCCTCATGATGGAGCAGGTTTGCTGGCAGGACCTGTGACCCCACAGGGGACCTGTGC
Organism: Myiozetetes cayanensis; assembly: GCF_022539395.1. Classification (NCBI taxonomy): domain Eukaryota; kingdom Metazoa; phylum Chordata; class Aves; order Passeriformes; family Tyrannidae; genus Myiozetetes; species Myiozetetes cayanensis. Next base: position 109,827,718 of record NW_026086604.1, read on the forward strand.
TGGAGCAGTCTGTTTCTGAAGGACTGCACCCTGTGGAAGGGACCCAGGGAGGAGTAGTTTGTGAAGAACTGCAGCCCAGGGGTAGGACTCACACTGGAGAAGTTAGTGGATGACTGTCCCCTGTGGGACTGACCCCATGCTGAAGCAGGGGAAGAGTCTTGAGTTGTTGCTCCTCTGAGGAGGAAGAAGCAACAGAGGCAAGGTGTGAAGTACTGACTGCAACTGATTCCGTGTCCACCTGCACCACTGTGGGCAAGGTGTAGGAGGTAGTAAAATTAAACCTGGAAATAAAGGGTGAGGAGGGGGGATGGTGTTTTTAAGATTTGATTTTATGTTCTCGTTACGCTAGTTTGATTTGATTGGTAATAAACTAGTTTCCTCAAGTTGAGTCTGTGTTGGCTGTGAGGTAATGGGTGAGTGATCTCTTCCTTAACTTGACTCATGAACCTTCCATTATATTTTCTCTGTCCTGTCCAGCTGAGGAGGGCAGTGATAGAGCAGCTTTGGTGGGCATCTACCTCCCAGCCAAGGTCAGCCCACCACAACAGCATGTTAATATGTCTTTGTATAAAACGGTTTAACGTAAGTACAACCTATTGGACAAACTACATTTGAGAGTCAAATCACTGCTAATGAGGGATGGGTGCAGTAAGCTTGTGTGCTTTTCTATTAGGTGCGTGCTACAGCTGGTAGTAAGTGCAGTTAAATATTTGTGTGTACCTGATGGGAGGACAAGTGGCGCTCTCAAGTTAGTGCAATTTTGTCAGTTCTGTTACAGTAACAAGCCCTGCAAGCAGCTAACAGCTAATTATATGTTACTACTTTTGGATATTCTTACTGTATCTGCTTTACAAAAAGAATTCTAACTTTGGTATTGAAACTGCAGAAAATCTTATGGGACCAGTTTCTCACAGTACTATAAATGTGCTAAAGCTCCCTGACCTTACAGAGTTATATTTAATCTTACACCCACGGAAAACCTGTTTGCAAGCTCTCAAGTTGCACAAATGCAAGTGTAAATGATGCTTGCAAACCTATATCATTATTGAAGGGAATCTGAAAATCAAAATGAAGCCTTTGACTTTTATGTGGACTAGTAGAGCCAATGATAATTAGAGGACTCTACAGAAAATATGACAATCCTTGCCTAGTCTGAAAATGCTAATTCTCTTTAATATTGCTTCTAACTTAATTTAACTCTTCCTCTTGATGCAGAAATGTTTCACACAATGGTTTGTTGGTTTTTTTGTTGGTTTTTTTTTACAAACTTTTGCAATTTTTTGAGTGTAGAAGGACTATATATAGTATATTTTCCTTGGAATATTATAAAATGATGTATTTTTACGTTGATGTTTTAAGTTCCTAAGATTCATCCTCTTGATCCTGACTATAATCCCCTTTGTAATACATAAAAACTTTTTCATGCCTGAATGAAGATTCTTAGAGCATTATTGTGTAATTATATGAGAAATTGGCTTATGAGTTCTATACAAGTCCTCAGTGTGTCACTATCAGTGTATACATGGTCTCTGCTTACTACTACAATGGAGAAAAGTCTGAGCTATTTAATGACTTCTTTACCTCGGTCTTTACTGCTAACAGCAGCCATCAGGAATCCCAGACCTCTAAGATCAGAGGAAAAGTCTGGAGGAGGACTGACTCTAGGTGGAGGAGAAACAGATTAGGCAGCACTTAAGCTGTGCATGCATAACTTCAGGAGGCTTAATGGGATACACCTATGAGCATGGAGGGAGTTATTGCCAGTGTCACTGCAAACTGACCATATACTGTCTGTAAAGAGTTATGGAGTTTGGGAGGGGTTCATGAAGGCTAGAGGAAAGTGAATGTCACTCCTGTCTTCAAGAAGGAACATCTACGGATGCTCTGGTAACCTCTGGGCAGCTGCAGGTTTGTCAGCCTTTCCTCAGTCCCTGGGAAGTTGGAGGAGCAACTAACTCTGGAAAGCATTTCCAAACACATGAAGGACAAGAAAGCAATCAGAAGTCATAATGGATTTACAAGGGAAGTCATGCTTAACTGACATGGTAGCCCTCTACAATGAAGCGACTAGCTCGGTGCATGTGGGGAAAGTAGTGGATGTTGTTTGCTTTGACCTTGGTAAGGCTTTTGACCCTGTCTTCCTTAACATCCTAATAGACAAACTGGCAGGGTATGGATTAGATCACTGGGCAGTGAGATGGATTAAAAACTGTTTGAACGACCAGGCCCAGAGGGTTGTGATCAGTGGTACAAGGTCCAGTGGAGGCCAGTCACTGGTGGTGCACCCCAGGGTCAACACTGTGGCTGGCTGTTCAGCATCTTTATTAATGACCTGGATGATGGGGCAGAGTGCACCTTTGACAAGTTTGTAGGTGATGAAAAACCTGTGAGGAGTGGCTGATGAGCCAGAGGGTTGGGCTGCCATAAGAGGGACCCTGACAATCTGGACAGATAGGAATCATGTCAAGTTCAGCACAGAGAAATGCCAAGTCCTATGTCCAGGGATATCTGAGGGTAAGCCCCTCTGCACCAGTACAGAGTGCAGGCCATCTGACTGGAAAGCAGTTCTGCAGGGAACAAGACCTTGGGATTTGGGGGGACAAGAAGCTGACCATGAGCCATCGATGCACTCCTGGGGTGAAGGCAGATTTTTCTCAGTAGTGCCCTGTGACAGGACAGGAGGCAGGGGACACATGAAAGTCAATCTGAACATCAGAAAATGTGCTTTTGCTGTGAAGATAGTTGAACACTGGCATGGGTTGCCCAGATAAGTTGTGGAATCTCCATCCTTGGAGATATTCAAACTTAGCTGGACACAATCCTGGGCAACTGTTTCTACGTGTGTCTGCTTAAGCAGGGTGTGGGACAAGATGATCGCAAGAGTTCTGTTCCAACCTAAATGAGACTGTGTGTTCCTTTCTCTCCCCCCAGCAAATAAGTGATGAGATCCAGTTATTCTTTACAGTATTATTCCATGATATGGTTTGTGAAGTATGTTGGAAAACCAAGCTCTGACCCATATATGTGTATTAATTACCTAAAAGTTAATATCCACTACAGCAGTTAATTTGAAAATTAACTTCTGGAAGAGGCTTTAGAAGAGCAGAGGCATATTTTGCAGGAGCGTAGCTTTTAACTCTGTGATTCTGTCCCAGGCTTGTCCAAGTATCATTTTCTTGAAGACATTTTTTTTTAAAATGCAGAATGTTTGCTTCGGAAACAGTTTCTTTCCCTTACAGGTTTCATCTGTTAAAAAAGAATCAGCATGTTTTCTGATGGAGACTGCTGACTAGAACATCCGTTTTGTATCCCAGCAGATGACCTCTCTAAATTCATCGATCCTGGTTCTAATGAGGTGACCTGTTTAAAATAGCTCTCTGCCAGCATCTTTGGCATTTAAACTTTGAAGTGCATTCCTTCGTGGCATTTCTAGAAATTATCCTTTGTTTTCTATTCAGATTTTTCTGAAAAATCCTGGTGCTCCAGCCCAGTATTGCAAACTGATTTTGATAAAAATGATTTTAAATGTAAACCCCTTTTTGGTGCTTGTTTGTAACTGGGTCAGTATTGGATTTCTCAGGGTCAGCACCTAAGCGAGGCCGTGCTGTTCATTCCCAGGCTGGGCAGCTCAATGGCTTTTGCATTATGCTCTGACCATGCAGGAATGGAGCAGATCGCTGCTTTCCTAGGTCGGTTTTGCAATTGTGTTCTACAGGAACAGGGGAGAAAAAAAAAAAGTATGTTTGTGTCTGATAATTCAGAAAAGCTGCCATTAAAGGATAATCACTCCATGTAATCTTTTACATTCTGTTGAATGCTTACGCACTGGATACTACTAAACTGCGCGCTATTTTCATAGAAAGAAAAAGAATTAAAGACTTTTATGACACTTTAAAGGTACACTAGGTTTGTATTTTGTGACTGTATGTCACCTCACCCCATGTGTTGCTTACATGTTTGGGTTTTTTTTAAAGAAAATATGTGTTAGTTAAAGAAATGTATTGTATGTGCTCCTAAAAAGCATTTTAGTAGTTACCTAGAAAAACTAATGAGGAGAGAGGAAAATGCAGAAAGGATATTGCTTGCTGAAGATGACTCTTCAGTTCCTGTGGCATAAATTGTAAACTGCTTCTTTAAATTCTTTTTCTTGTGAAGTGTTAAAATATGCAGACAACTGCTGTCGTTCACTGAAGGTCACTCGAATGTTGATAACACACTATATAACAGTAGACTTGTGGGTTTTTGGGTGCCCTTGCACATGTCCTTAAAATAGGGATAGTAAAGGTAATTAAAATTTTAGTCCTGGTAGTATGGTCATTATACATGATTGAGTCTAATGTTACATTGTACTTAATCCTCCCTGATCAGCAGAAAGTCTTTCATTTACAACAATGCAAATGCTACTTTCCTGAGCTGTTCCTAAACTGTTTAAAGGATGGCTTGCCCTGACCATGGACCTTTTGTAGGGTAGCAATGAGAGGCAGTTGCTGTTTTGTTAGTAACATTTGAAAGGAAAATCTAATACCTATTTTAGCAGGAAAGAAAGATTTTCTGTCCCTGGGTGACTATGCAGTCTTGAGGCAAAAAAGAAAATTTTCAGTATATGATGTATTTTGCAGACTTGTGAATGGGTGATTTGTTTGTTTTCTGAAGCTATTAACAACTAAAGGTTATGCAACCGTTATATGTTTGCTGTAAAGTATGTTACCCGCTAGCACGTTCTCTTTCATTCTCACACTTGTGCACACTCATGCACACTCCTGCGCCTTCCCCTCCCTCCCGGAGAACAGCTGACCAGGATATCCTCTGGGAACAGCAGCACCATTTCCCAGTTGGAGCTGTGTGCAGTTAAGCTCACTGATCTCAATGCCATGTGACTGGAAATTCAAGGAGCAGATTGCTATCTGGTGCACACTCTCCAACCCGTTGGATAGCAAAAAAAGGGAAAAAAAAAAAAAAAAAAGAGGGGGTGGGAATGAGAAGGGGAGGTTCCCTGGCTTTTTTTTTTTTCCTAGCGCTGTTAATTCCTGCTGGAGCTTGTTTGCCGCAAGCTCAGTTCATGGCAGTAGCAGAAGCAGTAGAGCTTATTCGGTAGCTCAGTGCTCTCAATGAGGTCAAGCTGGATCAAAGGGAAGCCTCCTGTGGAAGCATCTACTGTAAGTTCTGATACTTCTTTTTCCACGCTCCCTCCAAATGAATGTACGACTGAGCCAGGCTTCGGTGCCTTATGCCTCCCTGACTGATAGTTTTGTACGAGGTTGTCAGGTTTTATGCTAATTGAACTTGTCAGTGAGGCGTCACTTGGATAATAATGCTGTGCATTTTGGGAGAAAAGGGCTTATCGTTCTCTCCTTTTATTTTCTGAGGGAGTGGGAAGAAGAAAGTGGGGTTTTGTCCTTTTGAAAAGCTCCAAGCTGTTGAGGTTACAGCTCACCAGATTCTGTTTTATGTAATCTACATATTCTATTTTCTAAATAAAGCAACTGCAAAGTATCTTGCAGATGTCCTTGAGTTTCACCAAATAGCTATTCTTTTGGGAATAGCTACCTAAACCTTTATGTAATTAAAAAAAAAAAAAAAAGGAGAGAAAGAAAATACTTCATTCAAATCTTGGAAACATCTGTAGTAACTAAATTTCAGAGAAACTCTCCTTACAAAAGCTGCTGTGTAAGAGTCTTTAATGTGACCATTCAGAAATATTTCTTTAAAACCTAGTTCTGGGTATCAGCCGGTTTTAGTGAAACTTTTCAGTTGCGTGGACTTTCTCAGCGAGATGAAAAATTTGTCATTTTATGTAATGAACTGGCTGTTTCTGCAGAAACGCTGTTCAGCATGACAGAATGCTAACTTTTGCAGGGACTGTTGTCTCATTTGCAGCACGGAATCCTTGGGCGATAATGAAATGCCAGGCTGTAATTTTTCAGCTACATAACCCAACTTTTTTTTTTTTTCCCCTTGAAGTACAAGAAGCTTACTTGAATACATAGCTGGAAGGCTTGCAGAATGGTTTCAATGGATTGAACAAAGTAACTACCACCTGTTCGGATTATTCTTAGTAATGCTTTGTAAAACCTGAGGAAAATGAAAATATCACAAGTTATGATCCCTTTCTGCTATAAAACTCCTCCTGAAGGGGATGACATAGTGTATCTCTCTCTTGATCTTCACCTTGTATTTCTGGAAACTTGACAGTATTGGCGCTGTGCTGTGAAGTGGCAAAGCGTTGAGAATGTCATAAAGGCTTATAGCATTGCCCTATCCCCCCAAAATCTAATGTCTTTGGGTTTTTTGCAAAGGTGTGTTCTTTGATTATAGTTGTCTTTTTATTTCCTTCAGTTAATAGTCTCGACTTTCTTAGATATCTAACTTGTAAGTTGGATAGAGAAAATTAAAAAAAAAAGTGTGAAATCAGGTCATGCAACATCTATGTATGACATGCAGATATTTGCTGGAGAGATTTATGAAACAAACTTGGAAACTCATTTTCAGCTGTGTACTTCTGTTTAATAAAAAGACTCATTACTTTTATATGCTATGCTTTTTATCAGGCATCACTGCAATATAAATATGAGAAGATAATGTGTAAATTAGCATCTGATACTACTCTCATGGAGCCCCTGGTGGTCTAGTGGTAAGGGCGCGGCGCTGTCACTGCCGAGACCCGGGTTCGATTCCCGTTCAGGGCCACTCCCGGGCAGATGGAGCTCATTAGCCCTGTAGGCAACCCACCTACGTCCTAAGGACCTCGCTGCCACCGTCCAAGCTCACCTGGCCCCAGCAGATGAACCTTAGGATTAAAGGGTGGGCTCAGTTCCGCGCACACTGTGTCTCACCTAAAAAATCCAATGCGCAGGCTGGAAGGTGTAAAGACCTTCCCTGGATCTTCGCTCGCGAAGACTGGCCATTTACTAGTCTCATTCTGAAGAAAGGGTCAAAATGCTTTATGAAGCTATCACTGGATTTTTTTGTTTATTTTGAATTTGTATGTTTTCTTGGTTTTAACAGGGGCTGCCTTTAGTTCCATTGAGACAGGTCCATTTTTAAACATATGTAGTGGGGGAAAACCCTCATCTGTATCATTTTGTGCAGATTGTGACGTTTCTTTTCATTTCAGCATTCAGCTTCTGAGTTGATCCTAGTTGAAGATGAAATGACAGATACTGAAGATAATGAAGAGGAGGATTTAGGAGTCATGGATGATCAACGCAGTGTAATTCTCCATCTTATCTCTCAGCTCAAACTTGGCATGGACCTTACCAGGGTACGAACACTGTATCTCTCTTATGTTTGTTTATTAGTATTATTTCTTCTTCTCGTCCTTCTGTGTGTGTGTGCATGTCCAGTTCCTGTGAGAGTGTTTTGCCCCTATGGATGAGGAATTTCACCTTTATAAATCTGTGGTTCCAGAGAGCTTTGGAGTGCTGTCTCTTCCAAGGCAGGCTTTTACATAAAGTGACCACATCAAATGTTTAGAGATGAAGGGTGAGGGAAAGAAAAAAAGAAGAATTAAAAAACCTCTCAGACTCCTGCTTATTATTTTGCAAGTCTTTCAGAGCAACCGTATGTCATGTATATATCCCACATGTGTGTTAAGTCAGGGTGCACTGAGGGTTTGAGGAACAATTATGGCAGTTGTATGGATGAAGGAGATACGTGCTTATGTTATTGTTTTGTGGATTGGATTCCATTTAATTACATGTCAGCTTCAAAAAAACCCCACATGATGGTAAAGAAATTACTGTCTCCAGTCTGTCACTGTTTTTGTCTGTGCTAAGTAGCTCACTAGTTAACCCTTCTGTACATCCCCCTGGTCCTGGAACCAGTTTTGTCATGAGCTTATCCATAGTAATGTGATCAGAGAAGTTACAGTGTCTGAAAAATTTTCCCTGAAGTCCTTAAAGTTTTGGAAATAAGGTAGATGTTCTGAAAGTAGAGGATGCTTCTTTTTGAATAGTCCTGCATTCCGGTGAAATCTCATGGGCTTAAAAAATAATCAAGTGGATTTTTGTACAGATATGGAATACCCTTTCCTTCCACAAGGGTTTTCTACTTAAAAACCCCCAGATAAAACTTCTATAACCCACTTGGCACAAAGAAGAAGAGTTGATTCTGACACACTCTCCACAAATAATATAATGTTTTGGAATGACCAGAGAATTTCCCTTGCACATGAAGTAGCTTTGCAGGAAGTTGTTCTCATGGGCGTTTTGATATTCCAAAGAGTTCATCTGCTTTCCTTTTCATCTTCCATATTATTCAAAATCTATTTTTACTATAACTTTCTTACAAAATAAGGTTTTCTCAATATAGTCTTCCTCTGGAACAATTGACGGTGTTTAAAAATACCTAAATTTTTAAGACTGAGCAATCCCTTGTTCTCTTGCTAAGTATAGCTATCGAACAGCTGCACAGAAATTAATGTTTTGTCCTAAATAGAACATAAATTTCATAATTTCACTTGTTCATATACCTGTCACTTAGTATGTCTGGGGTTATATACTGTTCATTTTTGGTTTTGTTTTTCTTAGCTGTCCCTCTTTTCTGTGTTGGTTTGCTAAGGCTGTCTGAGTCCATAATGTTCAAACTAGACCAAGATTTCTTATCCATAGTTCTTGTGTCTTCAAAACATTTTGTCTTTGGTAATGAACAAGTTTTTTCTTTCCTGATTTCCAATGTCATCCTTTTGTCACAAAAACCCCAAAGGCACAGAGTTAATGTAAATATATATATGATAACCTATTTCTTATATAGTGTTCTTAGAGCACAGTTTTTAAGGATAGTGGTAAATGTTATTAGATGCACAGTGTGGCAGAATATTAGCATGCATAAATGTCTGTGTATAATATCCACACTCTGAAAAGTGAAACAGGCATATGGCGGAGTTAGATCTATCTGTAGTCTGGGTGATGCACGAATACACATATGATAAGTATTAATGAGACATGTCACATGTGCACATCACTTTTCTGCCCATTTTGAGGATTAAAAAAAAAATACAGGACAGCTGGCTGCTTTTTTTTATCAACTTTGCTTACTGGCATGAGGCCCTTAGGGCCACAGACATGTGACGATAAAGCTGGGTTTGTTGGCTGCACCTCTCCTCATTTTTTCATTATTCCTCTGAAAGTCAGATTTTAGATCACCTTGATGCTCATCAGCTTCTGCTGGAAGTGGTTGTAGCACAGTGCTTACCTAGTATCAGAGGATGTTTTACATGTTTCCGTTTTCCTTTGCCTTCTTCCTTAGGGCTCTTTCTTTGGGTGATTTTGTGAGCTGTGGATTGCTACGTGATGAATAAATGAACTGCCTTTCTGAGCCCTTGGTAGCTTTGAGTTCTGGATGCAGGCAGGATCATTACCTTCATGTTCTGTATCAGAGGAAATGGCATCTTTTCCATTTCCAACAGGGTGATGGCTCATGTTGGCCTTGGTCCTGCCTCTGCTGACGGCAGTTTCCCAGTGATGAGAGCCACATTTAGTGTTGTGGAGGTGCTTCACTTCTGGAATATGTCATGCTACTGCACCTTTTAATGAGGAGTTAAACAGTAAAAACTACTGTGAAGGAAAACACTTGCAATGAAGTATCAAATCTGTGTGGCCAAATAGACGTCAACAGCTGCTAGAGAGAGTTGGGTGGGGGAACAGTTCACAGCAACAGAACGTAGTACAGAACAGATGCCTCGGACTAGGCTAGGACTTTAAACCTCATTTAAAATTGGAATTGCTGGGGAAAAAATTTAAGTTTTTAAGTGATTTATTCTTAAGACTTCTAAAAAATGGAAAGTAATACCAAAACCCACTAACAGCCTAATAGATTTGTTGGCAAATGGCATCTAATGGATTGCAGTTAATGCTAACAGTTTGTACAGATGGATGATCACTTCCCTGCATTCTCTCACCTTCCCTACGCAGTTAATATGTGCTAAAAATAAAGGGTTACCGTTCTGTCTAAAAGGGCTGCCAGTAATTCTGCAGAATATCAACTACTGTTAACACTGTAGTATGTTCGTGATGTCAGAAGTTTTTACTTTGCTTGCTAATATACTTTTACCTTGTAATTTAAAAATATAAGTATCGTGAAAATAGCTTATTTTATTCCCACAGTGACACAGATGACAGTGGAAAGCTTTTATACTTCCAAGAGAATATCTCAGCATGAGGTACCTTGGTCAGATTTCTGAAAAGGGTAGGGAGTGGTGCTGACACCCAGGTTTTACCTCACGGTAAATGGCAGTGGGGATAAATATCTCTGTTCGTAAGAAGTAGTGCTCTTTTTCTCAGTTGCATTCAGACCTAATTAAGTATAGGTGAATTCAAACCTAGGAGGTATAGTCAAGTTTTGAGCCAATATCACCTTCTTAACCTCAATGAAAACAGAGGAATGCCTCTTAAACTGCTTCCTTTTCACCTGAAGCCTGAGAAATAATATGAACAGAGATTATTCTAAAATTTTAAAATGCAGTCAGGAGATTTTTTGCTTCAGAGCTCAGCAACTTGATATTTATTGTAGAGAGGGTTTTTTTCCCCATTGATTGTCATGCTGGCTTTTTCTCAGAGGAAAATATTAGGCACTTCTGACTTCTTATGCAGTTACAAAAAAAAAAAAATTTTTAGTCCAGTCCAAAGCCTGTATAAAGAATATAGGTCCTAAGTGTATTTTTCTGGACAGTGAATTCTGTCTGGCTGCAAAAGAGTTGAAAACCTCATGCCTTTGGAAGCTGAAGTGCTAGCACAAGTGCATGGGAGTCCAGTGCTGGCAAGAATAATGCTGTATACTTCCAAATTTGTTTATTTCCAGCTTTCTTATTTCTGCAGAAATCAAGATAGGGCCAATTAAAAAAGACTGGAGTAGGTTTTTTTAGGGTTTTAGTATGTTATTGAGTGATGGTGTTGCACACTGAAACTTTGAGGCTATCAGTTATTCAGTAAAAGGCAGAGTTTTGTAGGCATATTTTGGAATACTGGAGTTGTGTAAGCTTTAAAACTCAAGTATTTTTAATGTGTAGTTCTACCTCTGTGTGTGGAAACAATTCAGTCCTTTCCCATTACAATTAAGCATGTAGTTTCCAGCTACATTGGGCTTTTAAGACAAGATCATTTGAGCTGGATTCAAGCTTTATTCAGATTTTAAATAGATTCTTGAAACTCAATAATAAAAGTCTAGTGATTTGTAATGTCTGATTTAGTGACTGTGTTGGTGTAGCTGTGTTAAGCACTTAACTGCAAAGCACACAGCTAGGACTTGAGAGAGTAGATACTAAGACTCTGTGACCAAGTCAACAGGATGAAACCACAGCAGTCTTGATGTTGTACCGTAACATTTGCATAATCTTAAGTATGGTCTGCAGTTTTCTTCTCTTTGTGCTAATAAAGGTCACTGTCTTTAGGGAGAGGCACTTGGACATAACGAGATGCAGAGTGCTGTTTATTCAAATGAGTTTGCCCTTTCAAGTCTCTGCCGTGAACTCATGATAGGCACTACTGGTATTTCTAGACAGAAGTGATGGGGAGTTCTTTACATGTTTTGCTGTCACTTTCCCCTCTGATAACCTGATCTTTTAGTGTACAATTTATATTAAAATGAGATGCTGAATTGAGGATCTCAATTGCTGAATTGCATTTTTTCGAAGATTATATTGGGTAATGAATATTTGGTCAGAATGAGAATGCTGCAAATAAGATGGAATTGTTTAAAGTGCTAAAAATAAGAAAAACTACTGTCTTTCTGCTTTGCCTTCCAGAGTTTTGGATCTCACTCCTAAAAACCAATCTCCTTGGCCCCTTGCTGTCACACCACCCTAAGGACTGTAGGCTGTCTTTGGCACTCAGTAATTTGCCACATGTAGTGTAAAATTAAGATCTTCCATCTTCTGAGGCCTCATTAGGTTGGTAGCAGAAACAATGTAGAGTCCTTAAGGCTTACAGAGTAGAGTCAGAGGAATATTACAGATGGAACATTGCTTGATTTATGTCTAAACTTGTAAAAAATTATTAGCCTATAAAAGACTGTGTGTAAATATAATATACAGAAGGAGAGAGCGAATGAGCTCTCTCTGTATGTTACCAAACAGAGCAGTTCTCTCTTTGCACTGGAGGTACAGTGACTTACTGTGTAGCTGTAAAGTCTGTGTTCAAGCTGTTGTGACTGGAATTCTTTTTCAGTGTTTGAGTTCTCTTTGAAAAGAACTGAATGATTAATAAAAGTTTGACAGCTTCTATTTCATGATCCACAGGATCCAAAAGGACTGATCTGTGCTTTGGTCCCGCTTAGAATAGCAAGCTGGGACAGCAAGGGGGAAAGCAAATGTGTTTGTAGTGAAGGGTGGCTCCCTGCCTGCTGTAAAAAAACCCTTGCTTTTGGGAAAGGGAAAAAGTAAATGCAATGAAGAATTAAAGAGGAAAGCAGAAGAACTGCTTTAATAGAGGATAACTGTTGGTCTGCATCTGTCATCATTGAACCACTTTGATTAAAGATAAATTTGTGTGTGTGTGGGAATAGATACAATTTTGGAAAAATTTAGAACAGAAAGGTAGAACTCGATTTTCGCTAGGAAGGCTTTCTGCCTAAATGGTTACTCTTTCTTAAAGGGACTTTCAATGCCTTCCCCCCCACCCCTGCACAGCTTTGCACTCTGGTACATGAGAAGACAGAGATAGCCCTAACAGACATACACCGAGGCCTTGGGAAGGCAAGGGAGAAACAGGATAAAAAGGGCCCTGAGGGGGTGGGAGCTTGCCTTTCGTTCCCCGAGGCCCGGTGTGCAGACCGCAGTAGGTTTTTTGTTCTGGCCTTCTAAATAAACTTTTTTTGAATTCTCTCCACTGCCTTAGCATTTCTGGGGATGCCTGTGTATCTTACCATGCAGTGCTGCCAGTGGCAGCAGCCACTCAGTTCCCCTGGGACAGTCCTGCATAAAGTGTGAGGCATGGGAGAGAAATAAATTGTGTCCTGTAGCCCTTGTTTGTCTTGCAGTGCCCTCCAGGATGTTTCGCTGGAAACTGCTAACAAAGTGTTATTGTCAAGTGAGTGACTTTGGCAACATCTGCGTTGCCAGAGGAGGCACTCCAGACTCCAAGTCACTTGGGGCCGGCGTCCTCCAGGGCAGGCTGAATAGTGTGCTCAGTCCCTGTTTTTTTTCTGGGCCCTCTGGAGCCTCTCTAGTACCAGGATATGAATGTAACAGTTTGTGCAGGTTTTGTTTCAACTTGTCTGAAATAAGAGGAAGCCATGCAGGGGCCTACCACAGTAACATGATACCATCTCAGACTGAGGGGATGTGCGGTGGGCCTGGGGGTGACAGGAGACCTTAGGGGTGACAGGGAATTTGACTTGGAGAGGAGGCATGACAGTGTAGGGCAGAGGGAGTTGAAAGGGCAGCATTTTCTTGCCTGTAGTAGCCTCTTGGGAAGGTTCCTTGGAATGGTTTTATCCTTGGAAATACAGTTGAGATTTGGTTTTGGTTGGATCTCCTTGGCTTGGTTTGTTAGTTAGGCTGGAAGGGACCTAATACGTATGTAGTGGGTAGTCAGGGACCCAGGAGTGAAATGTGGAACCCAAATGTTAGACAGAATGGATAGATGTACTCCTTACACTCTCCTCCACTTAGAGGTTGGTGATGTGCATGTTTATGTAAAATACTAATCTTCTGTTAGTTTGGGAGGGTGTGTCCCTCCTATTTCAGAGGGTTCTGATTTGTTTGTTTTGTTGATGTTTGAAGTAAATTAGTTTATATCAAAGTATGTTTTTGTGTTCTGTAAACAAGGAAAACAATGGCTGGTTTGTTCACTTGAGAGGAGAGGAAAAGGCAGATTTCCATGTGAGCGGAATAGCCCATCCCTGTTGTGTGAGCTACTCTTGAGATCATAATGAAATAGGAAGCAGCCTGCATGGGTATCAAGGCCACTGCTTTTTCCTTCACTCATTATTTACACTGCAAAGGAAATTAAATTGCTGTGGCATGGGAAGAAAATACATTGTCCCAAAACGTGGCAGGGCCAGAATTTGCAGCTCTCCTAACTGTTATCCCCCTTTCCCCCCTGGTAGTGTGATGATGGGGAAATCATATCTGCCTTTGTCTGCTTTGCATACAGGTAGTGCTTCCAACATTTATTTTGGAGAAAAGATCCCTGCTGGAGATGTATGCAAATTTCATGGCCCATCCAGACCTGTTTTTGTCAATTGCAGCTGGAACCACTCCCGAGGAAAGAATTATCTGCTTTGTGGAGTATTATCTAACAGCTTTTCACGAAGGCCGAAAGGGAGCAGTTGCCAAGAAACCCTATAACCCTATAATTGGTGAAACCTTTCATTGCTCGTGGGATGTGCCTAAAGATAAAGTGAAAGCATTCAGAACTAATGGTACCTCCACGGTTTCTAAGGACCCAACCAAGGAGTTTGGCCAGGACCAGTCCGCGTGCTACAAGCTGAGGTTTGTAGCTGAACAAGTGTCCCATCATCCGCCGGTATCTTGCTTTTATTGTGAATGCAAAGAGAAGAAAATGTGTGTGAATGCTCACGTATGGACCAAAAGCAAGTTTATGGGCATGTCAATAGGTGTTTCTATGGTAGGTGAAGGTAAGAAATGTACTTTTATTATTTTTTTTTTTTGAGCTGATATTATGGGTTTCAACACCACACAAGTCCATATGTTTTCTTGCTTCCTCTCCCTCTGACCTTTCATTTTAATCTTATGACTGTTTGCTTTTGTGAAGTTTGGAATTAAAACTTCATAAAGGGTTCATATAACCTTATTCTATCCAGACAGAATGTGAACTTCACATTATGTGTATAAATGTGTGCTTATATTGATGAGTCTGTTAATGGATTTATACATATATGGCTGTACTAAGTTGCAGTAGCAAATGGCTACTGACAGTGTATTCTCTAAGAATATTTTTATTTGTCTTACTTCTAAAATAACATGGGATTTGGTATTCCCAACTGGAACAAACCAATGGGAAAACCTCACATTTTTACATAAGCCTAGCATTCATTTTCATAGTTTCAGCAAAGAATCATGATTGCTGTAGTGTTTGCAAGGTTAGGATATTCTTTCAAGCCTTCTGGAAAGTCAGGTAGTAGATGTCCCAATCGTGATTTTCTGTATCCCACATATTTATTCTGCTTTGTGACAAGTCCTTGTTCAGCTTGAATTCAAAAATACAGGGAATCAGCAAATACTTAATGGATGATGTGAACTGATAAACACACCTGTACTAGTGTCCTTACTGACTGTTAATGCATCAGCAGGAATGTGTTTCTAGGCAATTTAGTCTCTGGCTAAGAGACTAAATCTCTTTGAGGGTAAGATCCTATGTGTGGTTTTTCGCTGTTTTGTCTTAATCAGTTTTTAGGCTGTAGTCTCAGAAGTACAAGGACAGCTTACAGTAAATGCTTCTTTTTGCCACCATTATGCTAAATACTATGATCTTAAAAGGTAGTAAAAAAGTGAGTGGAAAATGCAGTGATTTGGTTTTGCTGATTCATAACAACGAAACAATTATGGTGAAAACATACAGGTATATTCTGCTGTTTCTACCAACTAGAACTAATGAACAAACTCAAACAGCAAAAAGAACGACAGTAGTTTCTGTCCTGATGGCAATATACTCCCTTTTTTGTAGAAGAGATATGAAACTTCCCTACTACTGGATTTGATATAATTGTGATAAAGTCTGTAATAGCATGGCTGTTTCCTTCTTCCTGTGATTTAGGTATTTTGCATTTAATGCAGAGTTAAAGGGAGTGTCAGAAAGGAAATTGGTCTTTCTGTCAGTCTCCTATCTGTACTACTGCCAGCCTGAGTCATTGGCTTAGCTTGCTCCATTTTTCTGCTACATGTTCGTTTCTAGTACTCTTTTGCTAGTGCTCAGTGAAGGGAACTATTTAATGGAAATAAAATTAAACATAAAGTCACTTATAATTATGTAGGAGTAGGGAAATTTCTTTTTCTCTCTGCTAGCACACACAGTTCCCTGGGACTGAGGGTGTCTACTGTGGGGATTATTTAAGACTTCAAAGTCCTGATGTGTCCCAGTTTTGAGAGAAAAAGGGTCTAAGAATTAACCACTTTGCTACACCAAGGATTATTTAATGTGTGCTTGTGAGAATAAGTTCTTCCCTGTCCCCCTTTTTGGTTTTTTTTTTTCCTGATCCTGGAGATATCCCAGGAGTGGAGGCCAGGCTTTGGGGAACATCTGCAATGGTGAACTGTTTTATTGCAAGGTTTGCTGCTGTCTTTATGATGGACGTTCTGGGAGGAAGTTTGGGTTCACCAGTTTGTAGTTATCATTCATCTTTTTTATTCATGGAAGCAGCACAGAAGCATGCAACTCCACAATGACAGCATTTCTGGGAAGTGGTGGAGAAAATCCAATGCAGCCCAAGCATTTTTGGTGTGTGTTGAGGACTGGCAGTGGGCAACAAGAAGTGGTACTGCTGAAGCTCTTCTATCATCTGAAAACAACCAGCCTAAGCCTGACAGCCTCAGTTCAAAATCCTTGCTTTTGCAGTGCAGTTTCTTCACTTGAAACTGCACTTCCTTTAATTTTTTTGTTTGTTTATTTTAGTCCCACGGAAGTCTTCCTAATTAAGTTGGTGTGCAGATTTGTCAAGCTGTGCAAAAATTAGGCTCTACTGCAGATGCTTCTTTTTCGTGGGCTGCATAAGTATAAATTCTGTAGTAGATTGAGGTCAGCGTCAGTACTGGAGAATAGATTGCTGAACTGAAAAAAAGTAACTACTAGACTAAAAATGTGGAAAACCATGTTGGGTAATGCAAGGCCTAATTTTTTAATGGAAGATATAATTTGGAGATTTTTCCTTGTATTTAGGGACACTTTAGGCTTGCAGCATTTCATGTAGGGTCAGTTAGTCTACCAAAGTTAGTGATCTAGACTGTGGAAAGACACATTGTGAGTCAGAAGGTATATGAAGCTGGTTAAGGTAGGTAAAAACTAAAGTTAGCTCTTAGGAGAAACTTTCTCACACCAAGGTAGGGTGGTAAGCTTATAGAATCTTACTTTAAAGTGTTAGAAGCAGATTGAGTTTTCTGGGAATGAAGTATGATTGATCCTGCTTTTGATAAGAGACAAAGTAACATCTCATGAATCATAGAAAATCCTGGGTTTTGTTTATTTGTTTTTTTTTTTTTTTTCCTCCGCCTAGTGTGCATTGGATGGCCAAACTAGTCATATGCTATTGTTGGGTAAATTCCTTCCAAACAGAGCTGCAACTAATGTTTTGGATAATTCAGTGTTAGAGAGTGACCATCTTTTGCTAGTCAGATATGTATCAGAACAATTTTGTTTGACTAGGTTGCCCAGAGAGGTTGTGGGTGCCTCATCCCTGGAAGTGTTCAAGGCCAGGCTGGATGAAGCTCTGAGCAACCTGCTCTAGTGGGAGGTGTCCCTGCCCATGGCAGCAGGGTTGGAACTAGGTGATCTTTAAGGTCCCTTCCAACCCAAACCATTCTATGATGATGCTGTGATGATGACCTGAAACTTCATTGTGACCTTAATGCTGAGTACAAACAACTGTGGTGTGTTTTGAAACTTTCCTCCCTACTGAATAATGTTGTGTATGTGTGTGTCCTTCAAACATTTAAATGAAGCCTTTTCTGCTGCAGGTGGTTATTTACAGAAATAAAGTAGAATGGAATTTTTGGACCCATAGTGTATAAGGAATATGCTGGTAATGTTTCTGTAGTGGTTTTTAATGATACTTTTTTAGAATGTCCTTAGACGTATAGAGCAAGTTGCTTTTTGTGCTTTGTTACTGGAAGCTGACATAGGGAGTCATGGCAATACAAAGATTTCTAAAGGAATTTAAAGAATTCGGGTATTTAAGGACAGTATGGTGTTGTCATACAAAGGGTACAGCTCAGTATCTTATTCATATGATTTTTTGTGTATATTGTACCTCAAAGTGACTCACCTTTTTTTTCTTTCTTGTTTTTTGTTGTTGATTCAGAATAAGTATCAGTTGCAGAGATGCAGAATGAGTAGGAGAACACTGCTGGAAATCCATGTTTTAGCTGATTTATATGCTAACCTTTCTTCATCTCTGGTTATGAGGGGTCTAAATCTGGCTTGCTAATGAAATGTCTCAACTTTTTCTTCACTATATAACAAAACCCCCATTCTTCAGAGCAGTCAGCACTGCGTTTCCTCATGAGAAAGCTACCCTGAATAGAAAAGGGGTTATTTTGCATAAAAGACTTCATGTTGCCTGCACAGTCCCTAATTCTGGTTAATGTTAATTATATCCTAATGAGAGTGTGAGGGGGGAGAAGAGGCTGTAACGAATAGGATCACATTAAGATTTAAATTAGCAAGGGATAGGAGAGTCAATGTAAATATTTAATAGGTTTTTTTATGTGTTCCATAGAATCTTCAAACACATGCTGTGGTTGTAGGGCAAGGATGCTTTACTGGAAACAACCATGGTGAGCACACCTCAGTGTGGGCTGTGCCTGTTCCTTTTCTGCTCTTCGGTTTTGTTCCAAAGCAGCAAAATCCAACAAAAAGTGTCATCTTTGATTCATGGGTTAATTTTGCAGAGAACATAAAGTACATTTAAGTGGATTGCTCTGTATTATCAAGTGACCAGTTATGTCTGGTGTTTTTGCTCCTGCTATTTTAAATGTTTTAAAAACTAGTGAGGTATAGGCTTCTAAAAATTATTTTCTAAATTGAAATCAACCCTGAAAAGATTTGATGGGTAGGGAAAAGCTTCAATGCTCTTTACAAGGCAAATCTCAAAGAAAGCAATGTATGGGGTTTTATTTCTTTTTTTTCCCCTTCTGTACAAATGTATGGATATGTATGTATTCATAGATGTACAGGTCTATAATTTCTAGTCCTGAGAAATTAGTGGCTTTTTAATTTACCAGTCCCAAAGATTAATTGCTCCGTGCAACTAGAGCTATTTCCCTAAGTACTCATTTTTGAGTTAATATTTTTTAGGCCAGTGGTTTCAGAACAGTTTCCATATAGCATGACCCTCATTACTTAATTTAGCAAATGGCCCCAGTCTTTGACAAATGAGCAGTGCAACACATCTGGCTGGAATGTTTATGAGATGATAAGAGCCCAGTTCTGGCATCTCCTTTTTTCCTATGTGACTCTGCACAGGAGTGATGCACTGCTCCCATGTGGGGCTCATCCCAAATGGAACTTACTCCTCTTAGTGCCCTGCTATGAATAGTGCAGAGAGAGTGAAGAGCTTCTTAAATCAGGAAACTGCCCTGGGCCGTTTTTGTCCCACGTACTATTTGCTGTTTGGATTGATCTCCATACAGTCAGTGGGAAGCATTAAATTTCACATGCCTCTTCTGCAGCTTATTGACCCAGAGCCTCCTCTGGGTTTTTTTTGTCAATATGTGTTACTGGAAAATCAATTCACAAAGCTGCAGCATCACTGAGGGACATATAAGAGTCAAACTGGGAAAATGATATGCCGGGATCATCTCTTCCTTTAATGCAGGCTGAGGAGTCACGGAAAGGAGTGTGACTCTGAATACACACCCCTCAAAAGGAGGGGTAAATAGTGTTGAGGACATATCAAGGGGGAAATGCAAAATCTGCACTTGTTTATAAAAAATTCACTCTTCTCTGTGCATTTATTTCTAATAAACTAGACTATGAAATCCACTGTTCCTCCCAGAGTACTGATCTGGTGCATTCTTCTAAGCATAATAGCTGCCTATAAATACTTCAGATTTTTTTAAAAGAATTTGCAGATTTCCAAAGAATTCTTCAATGTGAGAGGAGAAAACTGAAAATGGGATAATCTTCTACAACTTTTTCCGTGTATTTACTTACAACCAATTTTAAACTAAACATGAATAATCCCTTACCACAGGGAAGCAAAGGGGAAAAAAAGAGCCTGTGTATTTTCCAGCAGATACTTTTAAAGATCGCGACTACAGTTGCAATGTAGTGACACTTAGCAGCAGATGTTAAAATTAGACATTTTTTAAAGCAGCTGTTAGGTTTTAGTTCTTCTGCTTTTAAATTCTAAAGATTAAAATGCAGCAGGGTAGGGTGTGAATTCTTGTGGCACTGGTTATAAGTGTTACCTCTCAGTGAGAATTTGGCTTCCTCTTCCCCACAGGTCACCGTTCAGACAATGTGGTGCAGCCACAGTGTTCATGGTGCTTCAGTTAAAGAGGGTTTTGCATGTGAACTCTGCAAACAGTGGAATGCAAAGCTAACAGTCAGGTTAATACTAGAAGTATTAGCAAGTTGTGGGTATTTCATATCTGCCCTTTAATCTCTTTTTCATTAGAATTGTTGAGCTGGAGTCGTATTTCAAGTGAGATAGCACTGCATTTAAAAATGTATGTATTCAGGTGTTTAAGGAATTAAAAAAATATGCCACCAGGTGCTAAAAATACTGCCAAGAGAGCTGGATTCAGTTTTTAATATCCAACCTGCTGTGGTGGTTAAATATTTACATTGAAGGTCACTGCTGCTGTTTGCTCTTCACTTTTAATGTGCTTGGCAGTGTACATTACAGCTCTGCATCCCTCCCACTCAAGTAGGGAGGAAAAAGCTATTGATCCCATCAGAGCGACAAAAGCAAACCTATACTCACCCAAAAGGAAATTGTGTTAATCATACCGGTCTCCTCTCACGTGGGGACATGCAGTGATGGTCAGAGGAGGATGGCAGGGCCCAAGGAAGTAGGAGGCTCTGGAGAAGTTCCTGTGAAAGTGTGGTTCATAAATGCAGTGAGGTTCTCCCCCAGAAGTGAGTGTCACATTTGCCCACAGCACTGCTATTAGACCTTTTGTCTTTAAAAAAACAACAAACACAAACGTTGCAACAACAAAATCATCATGTCAGAAGCTGATACTTTTGGGCAGACAGTGACTTTTCATGGTGTGAGGACTGTGCTCAAACTATTAATACTGGGGAGACATGACCTCATGGGTGGCACCACAGGCAGTACCTGAAAGGAGCCTGCAAGAAAGATGAGAAGATAACTTTTACAAGGGCATGTAGTGAGAAGACAAGGGGGAATGGCTTTAAATGGAAGAAAACTGATTTAGATTGGATATTAGGAAAAAATTCTTTACTGTGAGGGTGGTGAGGCACTGCAACAGGTTGCCCAGAGAAGTTGTGAATGCCCTGTCCTTGGAAGTGTGCAAGGCTAGGTTGGATGTGGCTCTGAGCGACCTGATCCAGTGAAAGGTATCCAGATGGAATTGTGTGGTTCAGCCTTCCTGCATTGTGTTCAGCTTGTATTTGCCTGCAGATAGGGTGCCAAAGAAGCTTGAGGCAAAATGTGTGTGTGTTCCAGCTGTGTCCTCCTGACTGTTCCCTGCTGGTGAGGGTTCAGCACATGACACGAGGAACTTGTAACTTGCCAAGGTGAAATGATTCAAGGTCCTTCTAAGACACGACTTTTCTGTGTTTGTGCTTTTGCGCTCCCCAGCTCATCTGTGTCGAACTTGCTGGAGTAGGAGTGCTGGCTGTGTCACTGCTGGCAGGCTGAGGTTGCAGAAGTTCTGAGAACAACTGCATAAAACCATTCTTGGTTTGCAAATGTTTTCCTGTGGAACCATTTAAGAAGGCAGAAGTGACAAGTTGCAGACCTTCCAGTGCCTGCATTAAGTTTTGTGAACAGAAGCCAGTATTTAAGATCATGGTTCTGTTAGAGCTCTGTGCTTTTGCATTTTGAATGTCTTTTTCAGGTTTGTGTTTTTATACAGCATTTTAAAGGCGTATTTTCGTGTGGGCAGTAGTAGTATAGTGTTCCTGTTTAGTGCTTTTTCATCATTAAATGTGAGATCACTTTGAAAAGTAGTACCATTATTCCCTCAAACAGATAGATTAATCAATACCACTACCAATGTGTTTTTCCCATCTGCCCCAGGGTGAAGGCAAATGGGCTCAAACTCATCCTGTTTCTAAAACAGATACTCTGTCAAGCTAACTTTCCTGCTCTTCTTTTTCAAATATTTCTGGGTTCTGAGTGCTTCCTGTGATGGATTATTTTCAGCTCCTGTTGTGAAAAAATATTATCAAAGCTGTCATTTTTGCCTTTAAGCACTTAATAAATGGGACACAAAAGACTATAAAACTCTAATAAAAAATACACTACAGACATTTGGCATGATCTAATTCCGTGTGCAAGGTTTATGGTGCTCTTTACCTGGTCCAATGCCCTGTCCTCATAAAGACCAAACTACAGTTATGGCAGGGATAGAGTTGTATCCTTAACCCCAGGGGAAGCTAAGGTCTGATAAGGCACGCAACTTTCTTTGTGGTTCCAAATAACGTTGAAAAGTTATTGCTGTTGCACGTTATTTTTAGTTACAGTCTCATCGTGCTGAGGATGGAGGAACCTTTACAGAATGAGATAGAATTGCCAGTAATTTTCTGTGCCCAATGGAGACATTGGTGTTGGTGGTAGTAGAGCAGTGACCCTGTTGGGCCCCTCTTTGGTTATGTAAGATTTTTGCAAAGGCTGTGTGGGAGACCAGACATTCGAAAATTAGGGAGCAACCTTAATGGGAAATTGCTAAATGGCACGTTTCCCACGCAGACCTAGGGAGAGAATTTCACTCGCACCCACAAGTGCATCAGTAGGAAATTAATGGAGAGGACATGGTCGTGTCTAACTGAATGGAGAAGTGAAGAGTCCTTTGGGCATGCCCGTGTTTTTTTCTGGAGAGAGATTATGATGTGACACTGTGTGAGGATCTGATTTTTCACTATGACTTTTTGCATGAAAATGCTACATTTTTCCAGCTTTTAACAGTTTATTGCTTGCCTGTAACACAAAGCGAGTGATCCAGCCAGATTTCCTGATAAGCCATTTGGTACCACATGGGACCCCAAGGCACACATTCAAATGGGATGCTTTTGAAAAAGTTTGTTGGAAAATGTTTGTTCCAGAGGGCAGAGTTTCCTTCTTAGCAGGCACTACCCTCCTCCAAGGAGAGGTGCACCTTGTGCTCTCTGTGGATGTGCCTTCTGATGACAGTAATTGGTCAGTGACTGTCAGGTCTTTATCAGTTTATCACTTCACTTTTAACCTCTTCCCACACAGGTGTTCTTTACTTGCTGGAACACGAAGAAGAGTATGTTTTCACCCTGCCCAGTGCCTATGCTCGTTCAATACTTACCATCCCATGGGTGGAGCTTGGAGGGAAAGTCAACATCAATTGTGCCAGAACAGGCTATTCTGCCACTGTCACGTTCCACACCAAGCCGTTCTATGGAGGGAAGGTCCACAGGTGCGGGAATTACTGTCTTACTCTTGTTTGCCTGCTACTGGATTTCAATGCAAAGACTCTAAGGCATCTTTTCAGATCCTCTGGTGGAATATTTTATAGAAGGATATCTGACTTTCTTTTCCTATTAGTGTTGGAGATGACTTACAGCTTTACAGCACAGTTTATTGTACTTATACGTATTATGATGTTTAACTGAATGGGATGTATTTCTCTCATTAAAATAAAGTGAATGTATCTCTCCAAGCTTTGTTGCTTGTAAAAGCTGTTGTAAGTGCAGGATTAGAAAAATGCATGTGGAAAAGGCGATATTTCTGCTACATCAGCTGCTGCTTTTGTGTGAGTATTGTAGGTGAACTGGTATTCCAGGTGGAGCTCCTGGAGAGAAGCTAAAGTGTCACTGCCCACAGTGGTAGCTGCCTCCTGGGGACTCCCACTTATACACTGAAGTTCCAGATGATGAAACTGTTACTTAGGTGTCTTTTGTTCCCCTTTATTAAGGGTGTGAAAAGGCACCGTGCAAGACAGCTTCCTGTCTTGCTTCCATGCTCAAGTTGATGTCCCAGTCATTAACATACACAGACTCCTTTCTTGTTCTGCTGTGGACTGCTGCAGTGTCCATGGGAAGACTGTGCATTTGAATGGTTACCCCTGTATTAGTTCAGTTGGTCTAATTATCCTTCTGTGCATGTGTCTACCATTTCAATGTTGTGTTCAGCCAAATTTCCACATGGACTCTTTTGACAGATTTTTTTTCCTAAAAGGTGTAAATTCATGCCATCAGGGTGAGTGAAAATTTGGGAAAGTTGTGTGGTGTTAGTTTGGTAATTTAGTTTACAGATTACTTGACATGGCTTGCCAAAGCACATGTGTCATGTTTGTAGACATATATACAAAACTCCCTGCATTTTGGTTTTCCAGTCCTACTTGTCTATTTTGCTGACTCTGAGACCAATTCTTGGACCACTGAGGTAGTTTTAATCATTGCCTCTTAGCAGCTGAAAAGTAAACTAGCAGAGCTAAGGAGGAAAACAAAGGTACCTGAAGTCTTTGACATTGATCTCTGACAGCATTATGGTCAGGTGTGAAAATAACGTGTATTGAAATTATCACATGAATGTCAGGAGCCCTTTTTTCAGGTCGCTGAGGTAACCATCTCTGGGTTAAAGCAGAGTATGAGAGTTTTAAGCTGGGTTACTGCTGTACTTTAAGAGAATGTCATCCCTAAGCTATTGCTGTGTTAGAAGAACTTTCCTGGGATGAGGCTTTCATTTTTAGGGACAGAGTCACTACTTTGCTTGAGAAATTGCTTTGTAAATGCAGAAAGCTGCTTGTAACCTTAGCTGTGGTAGCGCTTTCATGTGCTGATAATAAATGGTACCAGTTATTTCTGTGGTGTTTTTTCCTCTTGAGTTAGGGTTACAGCCGAAGTGAAACACAATCCCACAAACACCATTGTGTGCAAGGCACAGGGAGAATGGAATGGTACACTGGAATTTACTTACAGCAATGGAGACACCAAAGTGATTGACACCAACAAACTGCCTGTTGTCAGGAAAAAGATCAGGCCGATCGCGAAGCAAGGCCCGCTGGAATCGAGGTAAGGGGAGGGGCACTACAGTGTTCTGCTTCTGACCCTCGGGCAGGAACAGAGCAGGGAAGCAAACTGCAGTTATAAATGGTGTGGTTCAAAAATGCCTCCCTTCCCACAGCACGTTACTCTGGGCACAGAGAGCTGGAGCTGTGTGTTGATTCCTCGGAGCATAAATTACGCTGCAGCGACGAGTACATAAATTTTATAGATGGGGAAGATGCACAGATTTGTTAATGAGTATCTGGAAAGTGGTAATGCAGTGTTTTCACCTGCTTCTTTGGGTGATTGCAACGTGGTAGGCAAATTAGTCAGTTTGTTGCAAGTAATGTTGCATAATACAATTTAAACTGGTATTTAATGTTTTATGTATTTTAGAATATGTATATATATATGTATAAAAGTATGTAAAATGTGGTGCAATGTGAGCTATAAATATACTAAAAACTCATGGTTTTAAAGCTCTTGGCACCCACATCATATGCCTAACTCTGACTAGGTACATTAGGAAGAAACATATTCTGTTATTCACTGTCAATAACTGTAAATGTTTATCTTCAGAAAAATCAATACTTTTATTGAATTTAGGAACATTTTATTGGAGGATTTAAAAACATGAGTTACACTTATTATCTGTAAATATTTTCTCTTTATTGTACAAAGGTGTCTTGAGTCATTGTGCAGGGCCAGATAGTTTTTCTACTTTTAAGACTGCTTGCTTATCCGCAAACTCATTTTCCCCCTGTAGTTTGGAACACAGAGATTGTAGTAGATAAAGAACCGAGTAGCTCTTCAGTGTATTTATTGTATTTTTTAGATACTAGTAAGCAAATTGCAACCATCCAGTGTTTCTGCAGGATTTGCAGCTTATCAGACTGTGAACAGAAATGCATTTAAACATTCCTGGAAATTTATGAAAACTGTGGTTGGTTTCAGAAAGAGAGCAGGTCTAGATTGGATATTAGGAAAAAATTCTTTACTGTGAGGGTGGTGAGGCACTGAAACAGGTTGCCTGGAAAAGCTGTGGATGCTCCATCCCTGAAAGTGTTCAAGACCAGGTTGGATGTGGCTCTGAGCAGCCTGGTCTAGTGAAAGGAGTCCTTCCCTAAGGTAGAGGAGTTCGAACTAGATGAGATCTTTAAGGCCTCTTCCAACCCAGGCCATTCTATGATTCTGTGATTCTTTTCAGTGTTTTTCTGGGCAAAGTTTCTGCTAGGCTGATAAAAGGCATTGCATTCAAATGTGGTCAGTCGTGTGAGAAATACGTTTGGCTATGTACTGATAATTATTGTAACTGGGAATGTAGAGCAAGACCTAGAAGGGCTCCCTGGAATCAGTGCATCAGTTCCTCTGTTACTGGCCTGGTGGGAACAGTCAGTGTCCCAACTGAACACACTCTCAGCTTTTGGCTGACACTCCCTTAAAATGAAAAATTTAACCACAAATAAACACAGGATAAATGCCTGTCATTTGGGGGTGGATCATCAGTAAAGACTGTGAACCGGAAACGATACAATAAATCCTCAAATTCTTTGAGAAAAAAAGCTCAGATGGTCAAGAGTCAGGAACACAAACAGAAACTGGTGAGAAAATTAGGTTGCATGGCAAAATACTGGGAGTTGAGCAAATCTGAAAATCTGGTCCACAAACGTGATGAATGTCCCAGGACAGCGATGGCTCCCAAGCTGCGTGACCTGAAAGAACAGCATGGAGAGCACGGCAGCAGCTCACCAGATTGGTGTCCAGCGGCACTGGGCTGTGGCAGAGGTGTTCTCATTCTGTGGCTTGTGCTCCTCCATCACCAGGCGCCTGTGGCAGAACGTCACCAACTCTCTGAAGGAAGGGAACATCGATGCAGCCACGGAACACAAGCACCGCCTGGAAGAGAGGCAGCGGGCAGAGGAGAGGCAGCGTGCGGCTCTCACCACACCCTGGAAACCCAAGTATTTTGTCAAAGAGGTACTTTGAGTCTCTTGTTTTAGGGACCCTTTAGTGTGTTTCTGCACAGGGGAGGATGCTGGTACAAGTGTACGAATGTCTGTGGCTTTTACTGTGGGCTAGTGTTGTTGTGTACCACTCAGTGCTTTAAATTCTCTTTTTGACAGAGTCTGGCTCTTGAAGGAGAGCAAGGGATTTTTTCATGTCTATATTATAAACTTGTTCACTTTTCTTCAGTTACATTTATTTTGATGTGGATTTTTGGTACCTAATGTTAGGCACTTAAAGCAATGTGTTTTTCTGTACAATCCAACCCGTACTTTACAAATGCTACGTACTCACATCCCCTACTAATCCTGATCTCAGCACACTAAAGTGAACACAGTCTAGGGATATTTATCCAGTGTAACTCAGCATGGGCATCTTAAGCACAGTCTTGGGTTTCATCTGTGTGAAAGGCAACACATTTTACTAAGTTCGTCTTTGCCCTTTCTTCAGGAAAGGCAGAAGGGAAATAACAGACTGGGGGAATTGTTACCTTAGCCAGTATGTGCAGTTATTTAAACCAGCAGTTCATCTGTTATACCTTCCCATTGCTTTTCTTTCCCCCTGGAAGTTTTTTTCCTTCCCACCCGGATTACTTGTCAATTCATTAAACACAGAATTTTCAGATGACAGGGGTGACTTCTTGTTGTTTAGTCTTATTTCAGCTTTTATATGGATGTACATAGATCCAGTATTTATAAATCTTGTTTGTAAACTCTCCTTAATTTTCTTGCAGGGTGATGGCTGGCTGTACTTGAATCCTCTCTGGAAGACCCATTGATGGCAGAGAGCAGTTGCTCATAACTTTACCTGAAAGGCATTAAAATGTTACAGTATGTAGCTTCAGGATGTCATTGGATAGGTCCTGTAATCAGAAGATCCCCACAGGAAGCTATGTACTGTGAATGATGCATCTCAAAATAACCATGAGCTCGAGTTTATTCAGGAGCCATTTTGTGTGTACGGATACACAGACACACATGCACACACCCATGAATACACACGTATGTACACACAGTGTGTATGTGTTTGTGTGTGTATTATTTACACTACATGTAAACAGGTATAAACACTAACAGCGATTCAAAGACCTTTTCCTCTAAGTGTTAGGGCACAGAACTCCAGCTGGACTCAGCTGGGGTTCCCCGAGTTGTGTGCTTGCAGGATCAGGCCCTATGCTAGTATTTAAGAAAATACTTTTTTAGTACTGGTTAAGGTTTTTCTATTTTTCACTTTTGCCAAAAATGTTTTGCACTTAAAATGTGACGTGTCTCTTACTGGCAGTTGTTCTGTCTAAAGTCACCGAGTAACTCACTTTGACATAAGAATGATACACTGACCGTGTGTTCGCTCCCTGGGATGCCGATTTAAGGGCATGTTTCCTGTCACTTACCAGTGTGAATTTTCTGCCATCCTGTAAGAAGTAGCAATACCTTCTCAAGAACGTTGTTCGCACTAACCTGTTGTGTCCTCACTCTTTTGTCTGTTCGTATTTCAGCTGTTTAATTGACCTCTGGTCACCCGTGACCAGCTGCTCTGGTAACTTTGATCTTGCTGTGTAATGTTTTCTGGCCACTGTCATGCCAGCACTTCTGGCTTACATGTTCCGCTAAATCCCTCCTGGCAGATGTAACTGCGGTGTTCCAGCTCACTCTTGCCTCAGCTCTCCACGTCCTGTAAGAGAGGCTTGGCACACCACTGGGCTCTGCTGGGGACACCCTGGTCACAGCCTTTGCCTTTCCAGTGAAACCACTGCTGATGTCTGGGCTGTGCAGGCAGGAGCCCTGTCCTTGTGTGTGGCTGTGATGGGCATAAGCTTTCCCCACCGGCCCCAAGGTGGGTTCTGTTCACTGCTCTGGAGAAACAGAGCTGCTCTGCTCAGAGCCTTTAAACCCTCTTAGGGCTCCAAGCAGCCCTATATTTCAGTTTCTTTGGCTTTTAACCCAGGGGATTGCTTCTGGATGAAACACTCGGATGAGATGATATAACTAGCCTTCTCAGAGAAATGATTTTCTGATGAAAAAGTAACAATTTAGTACATTATTACACGGAGACAATAACTTTTTTAATTAAACAAATGGAATACAATTTGTTTTGTAGATCAAAAAGGTAAAAAAATCCTGTAGCTTGATCTTGCTTTGTAAGGTAACCACTGTGACACTGACAAAGTGGGTTCTAAAGGTCTGTTAAGGCTTTGTTGATTTTTAGTTCATATTTGTTGAAAGTGAAGATGTTTTTGAGAGAGGTGGCAGCAAAAGGCACATGTACAATGTGCTGACTTCTGCTCAGTGCTTCTTTCCACAGTGCCCCTAAAGAAACCACTGTATTTCCAACACACAGTAGCATGGATGCCTACCTGTCTGTAGTACTGATTGATTTTGTGCCTTTTGTCTGCTTTCTTAATACACTAACTTACGCTTTATAGGTGTTACACAAAGATACTTAGGTCAAAGCACTGCTCACATCTGTCCTTGTGCATCCTGCGTTTTGGTTTTTTGGTAGATGTCAAAATCCTTTGAGCGACTCAAAAGGCTGAGCAGAGGTGTGTACACAAGGAAACATGCCATTAATTGTTCCTTTGGACATAATATGTAATAGATCTTTACATTTGAGCTTCAGATCCCTGTTTAATGAAGGTGTGGCTACTTTTTTCTCCTAAATCCTATTTTGTCTGCTTGTCTGTCCTTTTTTTTTGCACATTAGAAAAACTCATGTTCTAAATTATTTAAATCCTGTTTTTTAAAAGAAGTGGACTGTATGAGCTTGGTTTTGTAACTGACACTTTTTTTTTAAAGGAAAAAAAATTATTTTTTAGGAATAGTTGATGTAATAGTTTTCTGTAACAAAACCAAAATGATGCTGTTGTAGTATTTACTGAACCAAGTATCATCAGGAAAATGTGTACTTTATCACCTGCAGGAATTCACTTTGTAACGGATCCACTCATTTTCTAGAGGTTAGTCTGATAAGTACCTAGAAGTATTCCTACAGTTTGTAATATCACAAAGAACAATCGAAAAAGCAGAATTAAACACATGGAACATCCTCCCAAAACTCTTTCACACACCAAAGAACAAGACACATACTCACTAAAATAGCCATTGCAAACCTCTGTGTGTCAGGCATGCAGGCCTTTGCCACTGAAGGAGTAACCTCTTTCAGCTTTGATGGTGTGACTGTCGAGGCTACAGAGATGCTGTAGCCTTTCTTTTAAGGAGAAATCTGAGTAATTTTCTGCTTGTAATTTATTGAAGATTTTTTCTGTCTGCATGGTTGGTTGTTTCTGCATGCCAAGAACATTCCACTTGTGCTCTGATCAATGTTTTGTTCCATTCTGATGCTGTGGAGAGTCCCCTGATGCCATTACCCCTGTTTATTTCCCAAAGAAAGAACTTGGGAGACACAAACATAAAAACAGTCCTTTCTGAAAAGATCCCATCAGCGAGAGATTCCAGAATAGGATTCACAACTGTCATTTTATTTTTCTGATAGCTACGTGTTTGGTATATTTTACAGGACTGAAAAGTAAATATTCATAAGCCTTATTCTGTAGGTTGTTCCAATAGCTGTCTTGGAATTGCAAGTAAATACTTTCCTTTTCAAGTAGCCAATGTACACTGAATTGTAATGTAAAAACCTCCATGTACTTCAATTTTTTTGTGTGCACACCTGTAGAAAGCCTATGCAACCTTTTTCTTTCCTAAATTAGAAATGTTCAGAAGGAAAATTTATACCTTTATCATTTAAAAGATGCTCTGGCAGTCTCTTCTGATTTGCCTTCCTTTCATAATTTGTGAATTTAAAATGAGAATGCTCATGAATAAAAGATTTGTTTCATTTAGTAGTGGGATGCCCTTTCTCTTTCCACGGAAGCATTAGTTAAGCAGTTCCAGTCACTGAGCTGTCCTGGAGCTCGGTACAGCACCCAGTACAGGTGTACAGCACTCAGGCCCCTGTGCAGGGTGCAGGGTTCTGAGAGAAGCGATTTGCCAGCTGAATCCTGGTGTGTTCTAGGGGTTTTCTGCCCTGTTCATTCTGCCAGACACTCTGTAGGTAAGTTGTTGAAACTGGACAGCTCTCCCCAGGGAAAACGGGACTGGGCAGCATCATGGCTTTAAGAAGGGGTGGGGAACATATGCCTTATTTTGACAAGTAAAAATATTAAGGTGTCCCCTTGTTTCTGAAAATCCTATTTCATTTAATCTTTGTCACTAACAAAGATTCTGGACTAGATACCTCTTAAACCAAAATTCTACATTATTGCAGCACTGGACACTTGCCATGGGAGGAAAAATATGCTTAGAGGCTTCACATGGGTCCTGGTCAGCATTTTTCAAGTGTTATCTAACGCCCTCCTGGTTTTCTTTAAACATTCGTCCAATGTTGGAAACTCCTGTGCTGGAACACTTTGTTTTTATGCAAAATGGAAAACAAAACTGGCTGTAAATAGGGCAGGAAAACTACCCAGTCATGTTCCTTGCCTTTCCATGGCATTGCTTCAAGGCCACATCTTGGAGCAGTTTATACACTTGGGTTAAGTCACAGCCAAATATGATTTGTTTTCAGTGGGACTGATATGTACAGAAGGCTCAGTCAAAGCATTCAACTGTGTTTTCAAAAGTAAATCTATCAAGATGTTTAATTAATGACTTTTCTCCCCCTCTGTTACAAAATTACTTCTACAAGTCAAAATATTTCTTCTGGGATTACCAACAGCACTGTCTGCCTCACTGCTCTCAACAGTAATGATTAACAGATAAAGAACTTACGCAACACTGGCTTGTAGACACTTGTAGTTTTAGTTCCTTAGCAATTCAAGCTTGGCATAAGTTTTTTTTTTTAATTGAGATTTTACTGGTTTATGGCAATTATGCTTTAAAATTTGACCTAGCAGAACAGCAAAAGGATGGCTGTAGCTAAGGAAATAAACAATGGAGGAGTGGATGATGATGATGCAATATGGCTGTAGTCTTTGCTGGTAAAAGTGCTGTTCAGTTCTCCCCAGAAGAGGTAGGAGTTAGTTAACTGCTGTAGTTCTTGGATGCAGGTGTAAACCTACATGGTGTGCGAATTCCTGAGGAACCAAGGAAGGTGAGACAATGCCTGCCCATTCTTCTTTGTAATGTTGCTTTTTCTAAGTGGCTACCTCGATGACTCCACCCTTTCATTTCATTTTAACTGCTGAACCTTGGCAGAAGCCTTTAAGTCAGGTTAGAGTTAAGAAAGCTCAGGTAAGTGGTAGGCAACTGTAGCCCGAGGCTGGCTGGGATTCCTGTAGTTGGTTTATTTTTATTTCACGTAACTTGGATTCACTTATTTTTGCTGTTAAAGAGAACACTGTCAGCTAAGGTGGAAAACAATCTGATGAACTGTAAAGATCCCTAAAGATGGGAGGGCAGTGTTGTATTTTCTTTTTTAAAACAAGGCTGAGTTACTGCCAAGCCGGAGCCTGACTGGCAGGATCTGTTCTGCTTCCTTTCAGGTGTTCTCCCAAATGTTAGATCCCTTTATTTCTTGACCAATGGTGACAGGGCAGGATCCAGATTTGGGAGCAGCAAGATACGAGAAATCATGCATCACATAATCACCTCTTCTGCTGGTGGGTAAGCAGCTGTAACAGCTGGAGCTTCTCCAGATGCTGGAAGGATTTGCTGCAACATGAGTGGTAGGGAAAAATGGCTGCTGTTCCCTGAAAATACAACAGCCACCTTAAATATAACACAGCACAGGCCCTATATTTGTCTGAGTAAGTTTAAGCTGGAGGGATATTAAGGAGCTGTTGTGGCTTCATTCAGCAGCTTCATGAAGTCAGGAGATTTGCATTATGGAGTTCCAATAACTTAATTTACGACTAGGACTGTAAGCAAAAAAAAAAGTTAAGCACAACAAAACTGACACAACAGCCTTAACACAAAACTTGAATTAACTTTATTTTCCCCTACAGTCAACAACTGGTCTGCATTGAGCTTTAAAGCAACAAAATAAAATGAAATCTCCAAACGACAGGGGGCCAGAAATCCAGATTTAATTACCTTTGTGAAAATGTTGCAGCTGTGATATTGGTCTGTATAAACCATCAGAGTCAAAAATGAGTTCATAAATCAAAAAAATATTCTACACCTTGAGAAAGAAGTCAGCAGTAACATTCTCACAGAACACTTTAAATTTACATTTTCTTCATGAAAGGTACATACTATTCTGCATTTTACATCAAGTTATTGATGCAAATTTTGTTTCTATAAAAAGTTACAACCTGTGGCAGGAAAACAAAACTGCAAAACCCTTTCATTTTAATTAAAGAAAATTTTCAAGTCTGTATAAAGTTCTCCAAGAGCTGGAAAGTGAACATGTTCAGTCTCCATTTATATTTTAGTGCATTTAATCTGACAGTTTTCACCACTAAAAAAAAAACCAAAAAACAAACAGTATAAAAGACAGACAAAGCAAATAGCACTATAGCAGGAATTTCTTCAGTTGATATAAGCACTCTAAATAAAAATGCAGAGAAACAGATTTCCAGAAAAACTTCTACCCTCACAAAAAAGGCAGCGAGGGGGGGGCAGAGGTTTGCAAATCTTCTACCTCCAATAGCCACAGAAAAGGGGTTTTGTATACCTGTCAACCTTCTTTCCCCCAATAAACAGGCTGTACTTCTTTTACCAATGTAAACATTCACCTAGAGTAGTTTAATTTCTGTTCTGAAGCACCAGCTGCTACACAGTGCTCAGTTGTGTGTTACTATAGCATTCATTACTGTCGTTTCGAATCGTTCAGGAGGTTACAAATTTAGCCCTTGTATCTATGGTGTGCAAGATTTGCCTTGTCTACCTTGTGAAATGACAGTGTAAGGCAGCAATACTGCAATCCCGTGTTGAACAAAAGCAGCTTGTCCAATTAATCTGTCCTGTCTCCTCTTGTGAAAACTGCAGCTTTGCTTCTTACACTCCAGCTCAAAACCAGCCTGCAGCAATAGTAAAAGGACATCGAAAGAAACCATTGAAAAATAATCATGGGAGTAACTTGTTTTAAAAGTTGAATTTGAGAGAGCTCTGCCACCTCTTTTTTGTTGAAAAAAAAAAAAAGAGTCATTGTCAGATGTCACTATTCCAGTTTATATACTGCTGCTATTCAGCTGAACAGTGTTGTCCAAAAAAGATTGACAAGTATGCATGTGCCAAGGACCAAATTACAGGGTTCTTTGGTAAAGTCAGTCCAAATTCTCAACAGATTTGAAGGATAATATGTACCAATAAAAAAAAAAATTGCTGCTAGACTTGGATAGCAGCTCTGTCTTGCTTCACATTACAAATCTAAAACAGCTGTTCTCAATAAGCCAATATTTTTAATCAGACATTGCCTGAAAATTTTGTACAATAATCTGGACCAATGATGGTTCTGTACCCTCATGTTGCTGTGAAACATGATTTGAGCTAAAGGCAAAGACTGGTTATCTCAAGGACAACTGCTTCGTATTAGCAATCAGAACAGTGTATTTAAACTGTCTTCCTGTTGGGTCTCTTGCCTTTCTTTAAAATTAGTTTATTCTTAATGTAGCCACGCTTCCTTTTGGAGGTCTAAAAAGAAAAACAGAATAACATGAATTAGTTAATGATTTAGTCTTGACCGCAGTTTAATGATGTGCATTTCAGTGCCTGATCTTTAGGTTGATTTTAAAGAGCTTAAACGCTAAGTCCTCACCTGGACGTTTATCCAGTTATTATTTTTGATGTTAGGATTGTTAATTCCTGCCCAACAGTTGCTTTTGCACAAGATGTGCTTTTGCAAGGCCTGTCTACCAGATCTGTAGAATTGTTTTCAAAGCTTGTGCTGAGGCAGAATTAATAATTAACCAACATCATAAAACTCTAATATGCCCAAAGAGCACAATTGGTGTAGAGTGTTAGTTTTATTTGGAAATACCGTTATGCAAATTTTGCACTATTTGATTCTCTTGGAAGTTAGGTAGAAATATTTACTCAAAGCAGCATTTTTAAAAAGAAAAAACCCTGAATAATCTCACTTAAGTCTTCAGTGCTCTGCTGCTGGTTTGTAGGGTACTTAGCAAGTTTTAGATATTTTTTAAGGTAATAATGGGGGGAAGCATTAATGTTGTTTATAGGTGAAATTAACTTCAAATTTGTATACATGGTTAGGTTTGTGACAGGTAGAATTGTACACTGAATGTGCCTGCCAGGAGGCAGCTCCCACACCTGCTGCACTTTGCTGTGCTTACCAGCAGGCTCTACTGTGTCAATTAAATACAATTTTTAAAAATAACAACAACATTATTATGATAAG
The DNA here is from genome assembly GCF_022539395.1 of Myiozetetes cayanensis. Classification (NCBI taxonomy): domain Eukaryota; kingdom Metazoa; phylum Chordata; class Aves; order Passeriformes; family Tyrannidae; genus Myiozetetes; species Myiozetetes cayanensis. The sequence goes on from NW_026086604.1 coordinate 109,862,835, forward strand.
GTGAGATAGATACGTGTCTGAGAATTGCACATTAGTTTGCATCTCTGAGCTTGAGCAATGTCATTCCTAACGTAACAGGAGATGGACTGAATTTCTAGTAAGGAAGCAACTGCTGAAAAACTGGCTGCTAAGGAGCCCTCAGAATGCATTTAAGAAATCCTAGTTTAGACATTTGCTCCATGCTCTCCCCCGGTTCTCTGATTTCTTAGTGGGAAGTAAAGCCTGTTGGTACTGCAAGAGTTGGTGATGGATCAGAAATTGCATCAGCTTTTATCATCATCTTTAGACAGAGAATTGACCCATCTATGGTTTAAGTGGGGTCAGTGCATCTATCATGGATAAATATAGCTTTGCTTGTCACTTAAGATCAAAACTTAGTTTTAAGTGTATGATCGGCACAATAAAGCTTATAATTTCCTTTCAACATGTCTAGCTTTAGTGGCAACTCCCAAATGCCTTATTTTATGTACTTTCATCAAATCAGAAAAATAAACATCTTGACATTTAACATCCTCTACTTGTAGAGAATATTCTTTACTTGTATCTCCATGAAACCTGGAAGTGTAAGTTTACTGCCTATACTAATTTAGTTTGTTAGGCCAACTTCTGGAATTCCTTTTGCAACATCTATTTGATGTTGTGAAGGAGAGGGCTGTAAGAGTCTCCCCAGCTCCCCTGGTATCAGATTTTTCTTAACAGGCTAAAGTAGCACAACAAAGACTTTTAAAACCATGAAGATGACTTCAAACAGTAAGCAGACAGACACTAAAGTTCCATCAACAAAAGTTTCGTATTTAATTTATTTCATACAAAATTGCCATTTTTAAACTTCTAGGCATCACTACTTTCAAACAAAGTCAGAAAGCAACTTCCACATTATTTACTTAGTGAGCCAGTTACTGAAACATGAATTGATGTACTTTAGAGATTATACTTCCAATTACATGAAGACTTAAGAGTTGTAACAGCCAGTGACACACTATTTCCAGTTAGCATTCTGCCTAAAAATAATCTAGCCTTGTGTCTTCACATGCTTTTAAGTTAAGCAAACAGTAAATAAACAATTATTACCAGCAGGCAGGTCTGATATTGGACACTAACATGAACAGTATCCGTAACATTCTGGCTAGTGGAAATACATAATTCACCAGCTTTGTGATTGACTTTTAAAAATAAACTCCAACCCCCTTTCAGTTACTTCACTAGGAACCCACCTTCTTTGACAAATACTTCTGTTTCGGTACAATGTTGGTTACTCTAGGTTTATGATCCAATGTCTCTCTGTTGTCTAGTTGTTTGACCTTGTATATTCTAACAAGCCAGTGCTCTGAGGTAAAGGCTTCCTCCAGATGTTTAAATTTAATGTCTTTGTTGCCTATCTCCGCATTGCGTGTACGATCGAATCCTGGGGGTGTCCGAAAATCCAGCTATAAAAATTAAAGCTCATATTAGTTCAAGACAAAGCCCAAAACACTGGTCACTGCAAACTGTGGAACTTCGTACTGCAAGGCCACTTCTTCAGCTGGCCCCAGTCAAAGGACAACACTTCTCTTGCATTGGTTATTGCTACACAGAAAAAACTCTCAGATCCTTTTTACAACTGTGAAAGGGAAAAGTTCATTCTGACTCCTACCGATGTCATGGCAGACAGCACTGAATATCTCAACAAAAATACCATGTCTGCATTCAGAGATGAAACAACTCAAGTGACAGTCAGAGGTGTGGCAGCCTACAGGGGTTTTCAGCATAGTGCTCTCTCCTTTAGTGCAGTAATTTGCACTTTCATGGTTTTCCATACGATTTGGAAATCGTTGGCAATTATCAGTTAAATCTGGCCCCCCGGTGTTACAAATAAGATTTGCTGAATAAAGGATTCATGTGCTAACACATCAGAAGGAAGGGCCGTTGTTTGGGGGGGGCAGGGAAGGAAGAAAGGGAAGCTAAAAAGCCAAACAGGTTTAGTTACATCCATGTGTTTGATGCTCCCAAAGCAGAGTGACAACTGCTGCCTTTACTATAAAAGTGTAGTGTCGCTTAATATACTGATGTGACTTGGACAGAAATCATGTAGTTTCTGATTAAATAGTCAGCAGTTCCACTTGAGTGTTGCTATTACAAGAAACAAATCTAAAGCTCTACACGTGACAGCTAATGCTTTAGCGAGTGCACAGCACAGTGGAATCAGGATACTCATCTGGGGCAATGTGAAGGACAGCAAAAAAACTAAGTACAGGTGTAGGTTGGCAGCAAAGTACAAATGTAGGTGAGCAGCAGAAATGCTTCCTGCTAACAGTTATATTTAGCAGACCATGCCTGGATGTGTTTCAATTTGTAAAGCTGACTCTTACTGCTGATTCTGCCACTACAAGCAATGCTTAATCTAAAAGATAGAAAATACATCGAAATAACATTTCCTTTTTCACATTTCAATTACGATTCCGTAGAAGTTGCAGCACTAACCTGCATCTCTCCAAATCTGTAATAGGACATCTTATACATGAGGCAGTTCAGCAAAGTTGGAGAACCTGCCTTGTCTACTCGGAATTCTCCCTGAGGGGTGAAGTAATCACTTTCCTTTAAAAAGAAAAGATACAAAGAGTCAATATAAACTAAAATCTCAAGGTAATTTCTTATTCCCTTCTTCACAAAAAACCCCCTAAGAATCTCAACTGACTTTTACAGTTTAAAAGCTGATTTAAGGCAACCGTAAAATGAAAATGATGGTGTTCATTAAAGGTAAAATAGCTACAAACTACCTGCTTGTAACCCAGACCTCAAAGGATCAGTCTCCTTAAATCCTATTATTGTGCTGCTACAATTTATGTCACTTCACAATAAGTGGTGCTGGAAAACTGATCTCAAACTGTAAAAGTTAGTTGGGCACCTATCAAAATTATTCTTCAGAAAGATAAAAAGCCCTGCATTGATAATATACAAGGTCTGCGAGGTTACCAAAAACTTCATATGTGCACGGTGTTTAAACAAATAATTTCTGCCATTTTCATCTCCAGTACAAGATGAAACTATGCACATGGACTACTCCCTTAAGCCTGTGCTCAATATCTGAAAGTTTTTGTTAGGCTTAAGAAAATATTACTACAGACTTCTGCAATCTCAGAGGTGTTTGAACAGCTTAAACTCTACATGAGTCAATATTAACACTTTCACTTGTCTCCTACTATTACAGAGTCTGAAGAAATTTGTAAAGCTGACTATTTAAACAGGCTGAACACTCATTTTTTTGTTAAGTATGTGATGGTGCACAGTGAGACAGACACACAAGAACTACAAAAGAGATCCTGTACTTTCAGCATCATGTAAAAAATTTAAAAGCTTTTGAGGTTACTGACCTTTCAAAATCATAAATATTGAAAGAAACCAGGCTACAGGCCTCTGCACCCCTACTGTTCTAGGAAAACAACCCTACCACATTTTTCAAATAAATTTGCAATAAGCAGTAGAGATTTCTCCCCACTGTACAGAGCAATACTAGAAAAGTAATAACAAATAAAAGGTAAAAAAAAAAAAAAAGTAGCAGTTCCACTTACCCGAATATCTTTAGGATGTTCCCCCTCTGCTATTCTCACCATCCACAAGAACTTATTAATATCATCACCAGAGTAGCCAATCACACCACCAAAAATAATCAAAACATAATCCACATCCAGGCTTCTCATGATCTCATATGCTGCTGACTCATTTGATGACATTGCCTTTCCCACCTGTATCATGGCAAAAATATCTTAAATATCTGCATAGCTGCCTATCAAACACCTCCACAGATCAATATTGACAGACCAAAGCCCAAGAATCCTGTGCAATGTGCTCTAGGATGACCCTGCCTGAGCAAGGAGTTTGGACCAGATGACCCATTCTGTGATTCTGTAATACATACTTGCCAACCAAAGCCGACATTTTCATTCTAGATAAATAGAACCCATTGAGAATATTTAGAAACTCAAAAGCACAACCTAAACTGTACTATTTTTTCCTCTGTAAGAGGAGTGCTGCCTGTTGAAAGGAGTGTTTTGAGTATAAAATGTAGCAACAAGAGTTTTTCTTTTGTGGCACCTGCAGATTTTTCCACTCATAGCTGTATTGCCAAAAACTTAGTGTTGCAGAAAATACCTCCTTACAAATAATTTTCAGAGCTTTGGACACAAGCCAAAGTGTGTAAATTATTTGAAATCTTAGTGATTTCTTTTTTTTTCCCCTTGAGCTCTCTCCTTCATTAACGAAGCAGCCATGCTGCACTGCACTCAGTAGCACACAGGCACCCTCAGCACTGAAGTCAAGGTAAATTTACACAGACAAAATGTCAGAATAAAACTTTTTAAAGCTGTATCCAGCACCTCTTCCATCCTGGTCACTTCTCATACTTAAAGAATTCCCTTTGGTCAGCAAGTGGAATTCAGTTTAGCAGCTTTGCTGCTGAAGCTCCTGTACTTAGGACATAATAACTTATTGTAGTAAAAGGGAGTAACTACAATATAAATAGTTTTGCATCCAAACTGGTAACATTCAGCTAAGACTGTAATTAGAGAATGCTAAGCTTTGGCTGCAAGCTGTCAAAAAGATCAAGAACCTCAGCTTCTTGGCCATTATCCTAATTAATGTGAAGATATTTGGCAGATTTCCATCTCTGTGCAGGAGGAAATCATCTGGACATGTCTCCGGGGCATGCCTCATTTACAGCACAAGATCAGGTATTCGCCACAATGCACATTTATTGCTTGGGTCCCCCTTTATGGAGCATTCATTCCGAAATGGAACTTGACAGCACCAGCACTAGTACTGGAGAGAATTCTTTATTGAAAACCATCATTGCTAATTGCTGCAATGTGGATGGTTACTGTGCTTAGGCCATAGAGATGACTTCCACAGTCTCTCTATTCACATGATGCACCTTGTCCTTCAAGGATCTGTGGGTTTAGATATAGTATCTTCACCTCTACCTCTTGGAGAAGAGGGAGGCACATAGAGCTACCAGAGCTCAATATCCATCAAGATACACTAATGCTGTCAGGTCAACAACCAAATTAAAAGTGCCTCAGAGTACATGGCAATGCCTGTTGACTGATATTAGCACCAACAGTACAATTTCCCAAGCTTGCTTTAGGCTGCTGCGACTTCCCTGTCCCTGTCAAAAGCATGTACATGTGATTCTCCCCTTCCCCAGTACACGTTTTTTCAGGGCTCTCTAAGCTCAGAGCACAACTTCATTCATTTGTTGCCTTTGTACGCTGCTTATTGGCAGATCTGGTCCAATTGCTGTACTCGCTACTGACACAAGACAAGAAACTATCCTAATACATTCCTCAAGCCCTACCTCCACTCTGTCCCTTTAGCATGACATTCTGGGAAGAAACAGGCACTGAGTGATGACTGATGGCACCACACAGTGATGATGAGTCATTACACAGCACCTAGTAAGGCTGCAACCCAGTTACAATGTGGAGCTTTCTTTGGTTTCTGAAAACAGTGTAAGCTGCCCAAGGCGGTGCCCCTGTAACCACAGGCAGTGCTAACATCCTGCCTTAAGCCCATGTACATATAAAGCTTAAGCTTACTCTTCAGAAGTGAAGGAAATTAAATGTGCAGAAGCTTTTGTATAACTGCAAATTTAAGAAGACAGAATTGCGTCAAATCTGCTACAATTCCACTGCTTGTCAAACTTTCTCTCATTTCCAAGATGCCTGACAATTTGTTAATCTTTGTGGTCAGTTTTCCCATGCCATCCAAAAATCCACTCAGCAATGACACTGCTGAACTGAAAAGACCCCCTTCTTGGACAGGTCAGTAAAGCAGCAGTACCAGGCAAGCTGTTGTAGCACCAATCGCAAGGAAAATGATTACATTAGGTTTTGTCTATCCTCCCATTAAGAAAAAAAGAGAAACTGAAAAGGAATTTTTGGAAGCACCAAGTAAACAAAACAAACTCCAAAGCACAAATCGATCCCTAGACTTGAGTTCTAATAAATGCAAAAGAAATATGTTCCTTCCACATTTGTGTTTCCCACTCTATGGAATTTCTCCTTAATATCACACCGCCTATCAGGAGACATTTGCAATTTCACACTGGACTGCAAATGGAAACATTTTGGTGTTTCTACTCCACAGAAAACTGCCATCCTTACCAGGGCGATGTGGCTGTTGTTCCAAGTGTTGTTGTCAACCAAGGTTGTTCGGTTGGCCATTCCTGCTATCTGATAACCATAATCCCACCACGACATCACTCTGGCATGCTCGTCTGTGTTTTGTCTGAGCCAGTAATAGGCTTCTCTGAAGTCATCTAGGATATTTCGGGTACTAGAAAACAGTTTATTTTTTTATCATCAGAACAAATACTAGCAGCAAACCAACTGCACCACGATAAATCTCAGCTAACAAATAAGGGTTTTCTTATGAGTTCAACTCTCTTTGAGGGATTTGGTCACCAGCAGCCATAAGTTTGAACCCTCTGACAGCTGAATGGTCAGAACCTGAACTGCTTTTGAAGACATGACTAAGTGCATTTCCAGTCAAATATATATTCTTAAACAGGTTTTCCGAGCTGACTTGAAAGCTGTTGGTTTTGGGGTTTTTTTTTTTTAGCCATCATCTTTATTGGCTTTGGGTGGGATTATTTTTATATATTGACATTAAATATTTCAGAAAATGCTGTATCTTTTTGAAAATTAGAGTATTAACAATTTTTTATTAGGTGACAATTCTGCCTTAATATAATAAGAAGTGATTAAAGAAAGTAAAGCAAATTGTTAATGCAACTGCAGTAGAAAGGTTTTTGCCCTTTAATCACTTTCAGACCCACAGCCCTTACTTACCCATCATGGTTATAGGAGGCAAGAACCACGCTGGGGCTGGAGTATGCATTGCTGGTTACCCAGGTACAGTGAACGGCAAACATCATCAACAACATCAGCATCAGCATAGTCACAATGTTTTTGATATTGGGACCCAGTCCTTCTTCTGTTTTTTCCTGTTCAGATACATGTTTCCTCACTTTGCCTGCCTAAACAAACACAAATTTATCTGTTATGGCAACTTTTATCACCCTTGACAATGGAACCCATGTTTTCTGACTTCTAACTCTTGCTTTCTCCCCTCACCTTATCATACAGGTTGCCAGGGTTCCTTTTATCATCCTCATCACTGCTATCCTCTATTGGTGGGTTTTCCCTCTTCATATCATCACCCAAATAACGCTCAAAGACATTGGAGAAAGCGATTGCTGACAGCATACAGACCACTGGAGTCAAAGTGAGCATCAGTCGAACCATCACTCCAGCAAAGTAAACGGCGCTGATTGCATACAGAGCAACTGCAAAGAAACAAACTTACTGATGACACTTAGAAAATAATACTCACTGACTGCACACATACATGCTCTCCATAAAACTACTTCTGGAAGTGAGTTGAGCATCTGTGTATATACTCAAGTGTGCATCTTGCATTTCATTGCTTTTTAATTTACAACATACGGTTGAATTAACACTTATCCCTTGTTAAGCCTCAAATATTTCTTGAGGTGCACCTTGATAACTGTTAACAATAACACAACCCCATTTTCATCTCATTAATAATGTGTCAGAACATACATTATTAGTGAAATTTAATATTACACACCAAAAATACTACTAGAGTAATATGTAGCTTCATTTGATTAAAAAGGTTAAACAGCCCTAGACCAAAGAAGTTATTGGAACTGAAAAACCAAAAGGAAGTGTATCAACTTAATGTAAATATTAAATTCTAATTTAAGCTAGAGATATCTGTGGACAAATTGGGGGCTTGTCTACATTATAATTCCCTACAGATGAATAATATGTTGTGAGCCCTATTCCGAAGGAAGTTTTTCTGAACAGTACTATCTCCACTTTGTCTCCCATAAAACACAAATCAACGTTTTCAGAATAGTAAGGAATATTCAGAACACTTTCCTTGGAAGGAAAAAAACCCACACAATGCTGTATGCACTGATCAGGAACATCTCAGAGGTTTCCTCCTGATGGATTCCTTGTCTGCTACAGTTTAACAGTTTAGTCTATGTGAAAGATTTGCCACAGAAATCATCACGGGGCACCAATTTATCAGATTATCTTATGCAAATATCTTCTACTTTGTACTGAGGCAGTATGGCTCTCCACCCTCACTCATAGGTCTCTCTAAGCTCTCCTAAACGGATGATGCAGCAGTAGGAGGCTGAAAGCAAGTTGCCCAGCACTGGTCTTGACAAGGATTAATTGTAAGCCACAGAACATAGAATACCCCAGAGTCACTGGATTTAACCCAGTAAACGTTGCCAATGCCCCACACACCTCCTAGGTAATTTAATTTAAGAGGCAGCTACATTAGTCTGGAGTCTCCTGTTCATGTAAAACTCCAAGACCTGAGTGATCTTCCCTCCTCCACTGACACTGAGCTGCTCCCCTGGCTGACCCGCACTGCGGAACCGCGCCCCCGACGCAAGGCGTGAAACATCAGCCTGGAGAGCAGCGTGGAACTCCTGGTGCAGAACTGAACTGTAGCGACACATAATTCAATCTCACCTCTTGGAACTACATTCCATCACCATCTCAGCAACCTCTGTAATTTTATAAACAGTTTTAAATACTGCTGTATGCAGGCAACTTTTATTAATCACCTTTAAACACGTCACTTTTAAACCTTTTATTTAGAACAAGCCATATATCAGCTTTGAGCAAACAAAACCAAAACAGAATCAAGTTGAAGGCAAGATTTTTCAAAATAATTTTTAAATATTTTCTCTTACCAAAGACTCTTTCATCATTGATGTTTTTGATACAGAACCACAGCCCTGCTGGGAAAGTACACACGAGAATATGCAGATCAAAAAAGAAGGAAACCCATGTTGTAGGCTGATGCTCAGACACAGAGGCAATGATCGGGATGTGAATTTTCGCATACCTTTTTTAAAAAAAATTCAGTTCAAATTATTTTGAAAAGATAAAATTATTAAAACTTGTAAACATTAGGAATTCTGAACTTCATTTCAAAGGAAGCATTTCAATTTAAAATGGCAAGTGCTCTATTCAGCAGAAATCTGATGAAACCTTTATACCAAAAAAGTCGCGAGGTCTTACTGTATCTAGGAAGCATTTGGAATATAGAGTAATTTAAAACAACAATATAAGAGATTATTTCCATACTATTTAAGGCAATGAAAATGATGATGTTTTGTTTGTTTATGGCTACATATGAAGCCAAATTCACCAAAATGAAAACATACAGCTATGGAAGCTCCATTGTTACATTTTTGAAGAGTTTGTCATCACTGCCAGTAAGTCTCCTGAATTTTCTACACTGTACTTCAAGAACTCTCCTCTACACAGAATACCTTCATTTTCTTAGTAAAGGAAGTTACAGTATTAAATACCAGATCAGTTACTGATGCACCCAGATTCTTTTAGATGCTGAAAAAAAAAAAATCAGGCCTTGTCTACACTTGGAAACACATGTCATCTAAACAACGTGTCAAACACTCAGTGCAGACAAGGACAAAACCATGCTCTGTATTACAGACAGCTATACATATGGGTCTAATCTAGGGTGCTATATGATTGAATGGTGAGGTATCAAACACATGTCCTTTTCTTCACTGAGATCTAGTTCTCATTCAAAACTGCACTGTGTGTTACAACACAGTATGTTTTTCTAATGTAGACAAGCCCTCAAAAGTTTAATGCTTTGTATATATAGACCACTTCATTATAGGCAAAGAACAACATCTAGATATTCTTCAAATAAATCTAAGGGTTCTTTACTGACATCTGTTCTACTGCTTTTATTACAGAGTTGGTACAGAACCCTGTAAGAGCTGGACTTTGGAGCCTGAAAAAAACCTGAACTGCACAAAGTTTGAAGTTCTCCTATCCCTGCTTTTAAACTTCAAAAAAATCTACCAGTTGAATTTCACCTTAAAATATTTACCTGAGAAAAATACTTTCCATTTTATTCCTATTCTCCTGGCTGGCTAGAGAATCTAACATTGCATCTTTAAAGGTTAACCAAAACAAAATACTAACAAGGTTTTTAACCTGTGAAAACACATTTATAAACCAGAATTGTTCACAGTAGACATCTGTACACACAAAACATATGTATGGACATAATACTGAGGTAACATGTAAGGTCATATGTGCAACATCTTTGTGATTTTGTGCAATGTTGCACAATGAAAATAGTCTAAGGCTCTTAGTAATTTTTAAATGTGTACTCAAGTGTTGGTACAGCTTTGGTTACTTTATGCTGACACACACTACAGTTTCATATAGAAAAAACACACCATTACATATTCAAAGACTTCCAGAGAAGCAAGAAATTTAATAGACAAATTAGTGAAATGGTTGTAAAGCTCATGAGGCGGTTACTACAAATGCTCTCTTTAGACAACTGATTTAAGCCCACTATATTCTCCTTGACTAAAATACTAAATGGATTTGGGAATGAGGAGAGCAAATGATTATTAGTTTTCAGTAGAATGCTATTGATATCTAAATCTCATATCCTTACTTACCCAGTGTCCCACAATGAATAAAATCTGCCACTCCAAGGAGCAATATAACCTGAAAAAGAGAAGGGAGGAAAAAAACCTTTTGCTGCCTGAGTACTTAAATGCAATAATTATTCTACTCCCTAAAGTTATAGCTCAAAACCAAATGAATTTCACTGAACTTGTGATATATGTGAACCAGACCTACTGCATTAGGCAGGCTATAAAATCTACCAACCATGAAGCAAGCTAGTTTCAGAACACATTTACAACATCATATTGTACCTGTTGAGCACAATGTGAGTATCAAGACATGCACACCTCCAAAAGTCAAAGCAGTGCAATAATAAATATTTCTCAAAGAATAGGACAGATAGCAACCTATACTCTGTAAAGGTGTATAAGAAAAACAAAACATAACTAATTAGAAAGTATTTCATTTTTCTGAAATGCCAGAGGAAACTGGGAAAGATCTACAGCCAAAACACTAACACTCAAGGAAACACTGGTTTCCTATTATTTCTTTGCTGATGGATCTACATAGGGCATGGAATATAAAAGCTGCTACTAGACACTAGATATGCTTTACATACTGTTTTTTAAAACAAGGCCTTTAGATACTTGAATATCATAAGATGAAAAGAGACAGTATAATTATGAGATGACAGATAAAAATTATTATTAAGAATTATTAGAAAGATTCTTCTTAAATTTTATTTCCACTTTTCCTGCAACTGTTTCAGATCCTTCTGAAGACAGATACAGACAAGGTAAAAAAGAGAAAGTTAAATACAGAATATGCTGAGTTGGAAGGGACCCATCAAGATCATCAAAATCCAACTCCTGGTCCTGCCCAGGACACCCCAAGAATCACACCATGTGCTTGAGAGCACTGTCCAAACACTTCTTTAACTCTGTCAGGCTTGGTGCTGTGACCACTTCCCTGGGGAGCCCGTTCTAGTGCCTCGGGTCCTGTCACTGGTTACAAGAGTGAAGAAATCCGTTTCCCCTTGTGGGGATGTTGCAGACCACAATGAGGTCTCCCCTCAGTCTCCTCCAGGCTGAGCAAACCAAGTGACCTCAGCCACTCTTCATACAGCTTCCCCTCCAGACCCTGCACCATCTTTGTTGCCCTTCTCTGGACACTCTCTAATAGCTTAGTATGTTTTTCATATTGTGTACCCCAAACTGCACACAGAATTCAATGTGAGGTTGTCCCAGTGCAGAGTAGAGCAGGACAATCACCTCCCTTGACCGGCTGGAGATGCTTTGTCTGATGACCCCCAGGACATCGTTGGCTATCCTAGCTGCCAGGGCACTGCTGACTCATACTCAATTTATCCTTTTATTTATTACCTAAGTCTTTGTGCATGGCTCAGTAAGTCTTCCTTCTATCTGATATTTAAAACTAGCATAATAATCTGACTGAAATGTTTAGTTTAGTATCTAGTTTAGACATTTAAATACTGCGGTTAACGTTCTATGACAAGATATATTTTTCCCTTTAGTCTTCAGATGAAAAGCTTTTTCCCAATCCACTGCATATACATGAAAGAGATACCAGCAGATAGGGAATTACTGATTGTGATCTTCTCTGAATGTATCCAAGAAATGGGATTAGACAGTATTCACCTGAGGGTGCTGAAAGAGTTTGTCCACATGTTAGCTACCCCCCATTTTCATCTGGGGGATAAAGGGTGCCTGATGCCTGGGAAATGGCTAATGCTACACCTCTGGGCAAGGCAAGAAGTTCTGTGCAGGAAGCTACAGGCCAGTAACCTGAGTTGCTGAAAGGATCGAGGAGCACAGCTTCCTGAAATACATTATTCCATGTTTTCTGAACCATTTTCCTCATTTCTCATTCACAGTTGAAGAAGAATGGGCTGGACAAACGGACCATTTGATGGGTTGAAAATTGGCTGTCGTGACAAGCTCCAAGTAGTACTCAGTGGGTCAGGATCCAGTTGGTGGCTAATGAACTGCGCTAAATTGAAAAAAGCAGATGACATGCCTCATGGCAGGCAGGACTTCAAAACCTGAAGCCCCTTCTTCCAGTTGCTGCACCTGGGATATGGGGTCCATATGCAGGCACCCTTCCGCAAGAGGTTTGTTAAGAAAATAGAGAGGGATTAGAGTGCTGTGAGGTGGTCAGGAGTCCGCATAGCACAGCACATCAGAAGCTGAGGGAATGAGGGTGGTTCCAACTGATGAAGTAGTGATACTAATCAGTGAATTTCAGAAGTTAAAACCAACACTTCCTAAGAATTGCAACAGAAAACATATTTTGCAGCACACTGAGATTAGAAGCCAAGTTTTGTTTTGATATGCCAGTCAGAAAACTTTTGCTAAGGACCTGCTCATAGGCGTTGAAAAGCAAATCAAACTATCAAGTTTTACAAGACTTTCAAACAAATAGAGATGTTAAGAATTCTTTTGGAATAATGGTATCATAATTGACAAAAATAACACTGCTATTAAATAGTCCAAAATGTTAAACAGTTATAAAAAAAAATTATGCCAAAAACATCACTAAAAAGAAGTGCAAGAAAGACATCAGTTAAAACAAAAACAAGTTTTATCTCAAGAAAGTGGGGGGGTTGTTTTGGTTTCTTTTTCTTTGTTTTTGAAATAAAACTTTGACAAAACAAAACTGTATTTGAGGTGTAATATTAAGATCATAGAATTTAAACCAAACAGAAGTCAATTTTTGCCTGGGTAACATAATTACAGGAAAATAAGACTGCTTCTCTTCATCAGGGGAAGCAAGTATGGTATCAGATCACCAAAGGAAGTATGTCATGGAATCAAAATGCTGCAGTGAGGCATCTGAGGATGGAAACTAAGCAAAGACAAGCTTGGTCTTGTGAGATGAGGCAGAACTGCCTTGAACAGGAATCAGACTCAAGTATTTCAGAAAGGAATTAATTTGACCTTGACCTATCAATGTTACCCAGAACAGCTTAGCTGTATGTATCTTCATAACATGCTTTGGTTATAGTTATGTTCCTCATCCACTCTGATTTCTTACATCATCATGTGTATAGTACATTAGCCCAAAATATTGGAATGATGCTACAAAGTTGTATTTTTTGACCCTGCAGCCCAGAAAGCAGAGTGAATTCCAACACAAAGAAACATACAGTAACATGAGCACTGGTTTGCTGTGACAATGCCAACAACTACTTGAGGCTAAATCAAATGTTGACCATCTGGTTTACCTGCTCTAAAGATAAATTAGTTTCACATTTATTTACCTGTGTATGTCAAATAGATGACACTGAGGAATACAGTACCAGCAGCTAGTGAGACACCCAAGAAGAACAATGTCTGAAATTCCTGCTTTGTTAATCTGTCTCTCAGATACTGCAAAAATGCATATGCCTGCAACAGTGCAAAAACACCTAAAGAGAGAGGAAAGGTTTTGTTTAAATACTCAAAAGCAGTAACAGCAACCAACATACTTTGGCTATATTCAAATTAGAAAAACAAACACAATAATAAACCAATCCAGTGATGAGTCCATTCAAAAGCGAAAATTCACTGGTAGCTGGCAGAAGAATAAAATAAAGCTTAAGTGTCCAGTCTTTCTTCAAATTACAATGAATTTGAGGTGCATAATGAAATTCACTAGTTCTAATCTTCTAGAGAAAGACAATTCTACTCACTAAATAAATGTAAAATTCTTCAGAAACAAAATGTGCTTTGATAATTTTTTTCTTTTCCACTACACTCAGATTGTTGAAAAAGAAGTGTCAATTTTAAAAGTATTTTTGTGTTAAATTTTAATGATATTCCAATCACTGTCCCAAATACATTTTGATAAGTGACTACACATAAGAAAAAACCCTAAGGAACTGAACAAACTAAACTGCATTGGACAAACAGCACATGCAGTTAAACTCAGTGTTAGCAGAGGTTCTTGCTCTCAAGAAATCATGATATCTGACTGTCAATAACTACTGAAAATCAACAAAAATTTAAAAAAATCCCGAAACAAGATTGAAATCAGTTATTTAAAAATCAGCCTTGTGATTAGTAACTTAAGTAATGTGTATTTAACCCACTTCGAAAAATTACAGAATACTATCAACTCTAAAACCAAATTGCTCAGTAAAAACTGTGTTACCAGTAAGGAATGTTTCAATAGTACAATGCTTGAAGGCAACGTTGCACTGCAAAACAGGAGAGATAATCAACGTGTAAAGTAAGCGCTTGTCAGAATGCTAATTGATCCAGTGTTATAGAGGCATTTTACCTCCATTAGCTCACACAAAAAGAGGATAATGTGTCAATTAGAAAGAAAACTTCCCTACAGACAGTAAATTGTACCTCTTTTTCTTTAACAACTTGGTTTGTTAGTATGTGCTCTTTCTAATCCAAGGAAACAAAGCCACAAGGGTTTGAGGTTTTCTTGTGCTAAGAAGCCTCTTGGAAGCAAAAGTCTAATTTTCTTACCTGCAGCTGCCATGTGTTCACTTGTCCTAATTGGCTGAAATCCCACAAAAGGTATCTGCATCGATAATATTAACCCCACAATGTAGAAAGTGCTATATGCTAGAAAAGAAAAATGTGAGGAGAGGGGAAGAAGAGAAAGGCAAGAACAAAATTAATATACGTTTGAAAAAGAATTGGTTCTGTAGTGAAGTCCATCTTTCCCCTTAATTTCAGTGACACTGAAACAGAACTGTATCATTCTGAATATTTCAGCCATCCTAATTACTTTTCATCCTTTGACTAGAATAAACTTGTCTATTGCTTCCAATTTTAGGGGAAGAAGCAGAGTACTGTTATTCTTAATTGCACTGGTTCTTCTCCTCCTAGGGAATTAAGCCATCTATCTAAAATGTTCTAGCTTCCCTGTTTTTGAGGGTCATGGATGGGGAAAGAGCTCTCTCACAAAAAGTGACAAAAGAAGCTTTCTATATGAGGAGGAACTGAAGGGATCAGAGCTCAAAAAATCAAAACATGTCCACTACATATTTAGAAAAATGCAAAGAGCTACACTTGTTCTTTTTTTAAACACAAGAGTAGAGGGATGCCAAGAAACTTAAAAGCAATAGGATTAAAAATTAAGTGTATCTATTGATAGATCTGTATCAACCATAGGGATCCGGAAAATAGAGGACAGGATCATAATTAATATTAAGAGTAGTATTAAAAACATAAATTATTATTACACATGCGCTACCATTCATATACTTTATTTTGGAAGGGATTTTGATCCTCAGTATTACAGCATGAGAAAGAGATGGGAGGGGAAGAAAAAAAATACCAACTCTGAACTGCCACAAGTCTGATTACGTTTGAACTAACCAGACAGCTTAAAGACCAAATGAAGTTCTGCTCCTTCAGTGGTAACAATGCACCTTTCAGATCTTTAAACACTCCTACAGATCCTAAACCACTGTCTGTTATGGTTTGGATCTTATGAAGAGATCCCTGTTCTCATATAATCCTTTACTAACCTGCATGAGATCAGTTTTGGGGAGTGCACCATTGGAGTATTGTTTCCACAGCACCTGCGTGGTCTCAGTGAGGGATCACACTCCCAGGGTACTGCATGTGTTCCAAAATGGTCAGAAGTGACAGTGATGGTATTTCCAAGCACTTGGTGTATTCTTTCAAGCACTCGTATTGCACGACTTGGCCTTGCTACTGATCTATGCCCTCTTATGTCACTGAAATACATTTTTCCTGTAGGAAGCTCAATTTTTGAAGAATTCACTACAACATAAATCATTTACTCTACCAAGCAACTGTTACAACACTGCCATCCTGTGGAAGTTCAATGATTGGCATAAATCACCACATTTCACATTTGTTAGACCACTGTAAGTCATTGTTTTTAAGTCCAGTCCTGTAACTGATTTACTTTCTATATGCACTGTCCCCCACCTCCCAATCCCTCACTCCCAGTTCTTCCAGAGAGCTACATATTGCCTGGTACTGAAAAGATTTTACAGTAATTTACACAACAACACAATTTTTCTAAGAACTTTAAAACATCAAGGTGATTGATATATGATTACAAACTTTCCATGTTCCTTTACAGTCTACTGTTTGCACAGTCTTTGCAAAAAGAAGTTAATTTTGATTCCTGCAGGCTACTCTCACAGCTATAACTTTGACCAAGTCCAGAACAAAAACATCCTGTCCTACTGTGGATAAACTAATTTTACAAACAATTTAAGCTGCCATTGCCATACACCACAAACATAGGAAAGACTTACTGAAAAGTTTTTCCAGAGAGTATGATCATACACTTGCCCACATGCTCATACTTTTAATTAATGGATTACAATCACTAGAAATAAACATTCAATTTGAAGTTTTAGAATATTGAAGTAGTTGATGTAAATCAACTGTTCGCTGTTTGAATTACAAAATCCAAAACAAAGAACAAGGAATTATTGAAATTTAGTTTTAAATTCTAGAAGATATTCAAGTGTTTTGTTATTAAATATTCTGATAAGTGTACAGAATTTAAAAAATTGTACGGTAAAAAATAAAATTGAAGTGAAAATTATCAAGTCTTTCACATGTGCAAGCATGATTTAAAGAAAAACTAAGTACAACAATAGAAAATCGTATCAATGGTTGCTGTATCTGTATAAAGAGGTTATTCACTTCTACAAGTGCTGCTAATACATTGCAGTTGTAAGCACTTGTTTGTAATGATTACACTAGTAGAATCTGACTGAAAGGTACTGATCACTGTCACAATGAAAAAATAAAAGCACAGCTTGAGCTTTCAAATGTAGGTAGCATCATCACCATCGATGCCAAGTGGGTCAGAAGCTATGTGGCTGATAAAGTCATCTGCCTGCAAGCCCTAAAATATTTTAAAATTGGCAAAACCCTCACATTCTGGGAAATTTTTTTACTCATTAAATGGTTCTGAATTACACTCCCAGGTATATCAGATCATGTTCCATTAATCTTTTCCTTGGTGTATGAACGTCCATATGAAAAACATATACCAGGAAAGAATCATTATTTCTAAAAACTTGGTGCTGCCAAATATTGTCCTCTACATTTATGTTACTATGTTTGATTGAACATAAAATAACCTTCACCAAATGGCTCATGCTAGCTTAAAATAAACTTAAGCAACTGACCTAGAGATTAAACCCCCCAAAATTCTCAATAATAAGTAAAATGGATGCAGATTTTACTAGCTATGGTCAGCTGACAATATTTTACAGAAGTACCAGTACACTGGTAGTTTTTTAAGAATTATGAGACTGCAGTAGGCACACCAGCAACTGCATTTCACAGAAACTCCCCAAATATCTTTACTCTCCCTATCTGAATAGTTTGGAAGTAAAGCATACTTGAATTTCCTCTCAGAAGTGCTTGAACACTCTTACCTGTTTCACAAAAACATCCTGTTAAACAAATCTAGAAATGACATCGTAATGTGAGAGGTACAGACTTCTCTAAGGCTTCCCATGAAAGCTTAAATTAAGCCAGCAGTTGCAATGAAACAGCAGAGCAGCGATCACATTTTCATTCTGACAACTTCATGGCAGTATATATCCCTCACTGCTGAAGGGCAATAACATTTCAAAACACTGCAGCAATTTGCAAAACAAACATCTGCCAAAACCTTTAACTCACACGAACCTGCAGTATTATATTCTCCACACAATTTCAAAGACTAGTTCATTGAAAGCGGAAGAAGCAAGAGTAGTTATTCTTTATTGTTTCTGGCTGCCACACACTGCTTCAGGATTTTATAATTAGTTGGTTTAATTTTCTCTTGCATAACTCATAGAAATTGGAAAATGAAAATATTCAATAAAACAATTTTAAAAGCAAAATGAGATAAATTACTTTCCTCTTAAGTTATGAAGTAGTTAATGAAGAAGTTAAGAAATACAAACATTTAAAATTAAAAATGGGCTAGAGATTTTTCCTTCCCTTTTTTTTTGAAGAATTTCCAGTTCTTTTACATATATAGGATAACAAAGCAATATGAAACCAGTATTTATAGTTTTGATAACAAAAATTCAAAACTGAACTTGACTAAATTGAGTAATTATTGTAGCATACATCAGTTCATCTAGACATGCACATACAGTAATTTCTTTAGCAGGCACTAAAAATGGCATTAAAAAAATTAAAAATATAAAGATAAAACAGTATTAAAATGAGTAACAAAAATATATTTACAAATAGGAAATGCCTTATGATTACACTGCAGCTCACATTATGTTCTCCAACTACCTACTGTTAAAGCTAGAACACTTTTAATGTGAAGCCAACTTATAAACCTTTGAATATCTAAATGGCTTATCAATTATTTCATTCACACCTACATGATGGCCAACTGATTTTATTGGTAAAGTGTCTGTAAAAACAGTTTACAGAGTATTTAAATGTCAGGCAAATCAACTAAAATGTTAGTAACCTAATATCCCTATTCACATTTTCCAGGAGCTTGAAGGAAGGT
Source organism: Myiozetetes cayanensis (assembly GCF_022539395.1). Classification (NCBI taxonomy): domain Eukaryota; kingdom Metazoa; phylum Chordata; class Aves; order Passeriformes; family Tyrannidae; genus Myiozetetes; species Myiozetetes cayanensis. The sequence goes on from NW_026086604.1 coordinate 109,881,803, forward strand.
TGAATAAAATTGGCCCAATAAAATTAAACAAATTTACATGGAGCATCCAGTCCTAGTCCATTATATAAAACATACATGGCTGCTTAAAATTTCCTAAGTCTTTAACTATATTTTTTCACAATTTCTGCTGTATAACTTTTAAAAATGCCAGTTGTTTTGCATACCAGGAAAGGAGAAAAATATGACACATTACTAAAGGCACACATGTAATATATATTTAAAAAATATTTCAAGAATTCTTCTATATCAAACCATCCAATTTTTTTTGCCGTACACTAGAAAGGAAAAAATTAATTAGCAGCTACATACATGTAGTAGAAAATACATGTTGTAGAAAATAACTGACTATAATCAGTAATCAAATGAAGAAAGTTCAGTCTGATACGCAGTTACTTAATACCCACTTGATACAAAACACATCAGCACGGTTAACTTCGTATCTCACATTTAAGCATTTCACAATGACTGTTCAGTGAAAAAAAAACTTACCAATGTAGACCCTCCTGCTGTATCTCTGCATCAGCAACAGAACAAAGACATGCAGTGGAATAAGGTTGATGATGAAAACATAACCACCCCATGCAGAGACCTATGACAAATGGAATAGGAAATTAGATCTGAAATTATCTGCGAATTCTTAAGATAGCAAATGCTGGATTTAAATATTGTGATGGTCTAATAAGAAAACACAAAGTCCATCTAGACAGGCAGTGAGCACTACTAGTAATACCACCAGAATCTTTCTCAATAATTATTATCAAAGAAAAACACAACAAAAGCCCATGTATCAAAGGATTTGGAAATGGACTGATGGATTTTCAAGGTCATCCTTCCTGAATCTCCTCCTTCCAAGCTAATCTGGTCATACTTCCAAACATGAATGGGATGCTGGGGAAAAGCTTTTCCCCATGGTGAAGGCTGCAGCACAAGGCAGCAGTAGGATCCCTAGGGCCACAAGCTGGACTTTGATGATACTTGTGGGTCCCTTTCAACTCGGGATATTCTATGATCCCCTGGAGGACCCAAAATTTTCTTTTGATATACAAATTTAGCACCATGCTCTGCACCTTTTGCTGAGGACAGGGAACACTATCTCCTGGCACAGAAGAGAAAGGGAGCAACGTACAACTCCAGGAGCAGAACTGCTGGGCAGAGCAGCCGATACAAGTTGCCGTGTAAGGAAAGAAATAAAAGCAAGATTGTGGATGCACACACAAGCGGGACTGAACACTACGGAGTGGTAGACAACAATATCCATGATACATGGATATTGCAAATCTGTAGCAACAAGAGCTCTTGAGAAGAATAACTGTGTTGTGCTTAGAACTGAAACACTACCATGGTATTAACACATCACTGATTGCTCGTTCAGATAAGGATTTAATGAGCTATCATTACCATGTGTTATCTAAATTTCTAATGTATTTAAAAGGGCTAATGCTGACTAGACAATCTGTTTTGTAACGTCCTCTTGTCAAATTACAGTCTAGACTTCTCCCATATGCACCATTGCCTATCCTAGGTCTTCATTTTTAGAATGCAGTAGCTAATGTGGTTTTCACTTGAATTGTACTTTAGGGTTGAGATTCAAGTAGATATTTTTAAAGCCCTAGAACTCCAAAAGAAACCCAAATTACTATGTTCTATAGAAGAGATCCTAAAATAAGGATGAGGCCAAGCATTACTGGGTTTTGACACTAATATTACAAAACCCAGCATTTCAAAACTTGGGGTAACCCATTCAGGCAGTGTGAAATAAGTAGAATAGAAATCATGTAAGTTTTTTAGAAACTCATTTCAGATTATCATGATCCTATTGCCAAGTTACAGCATGAAGTATCATGGTTTACACAGGTAAGTTTATTTAATGGGAGAAAACATGAAGACATGTAAGACAGAATAGAGTAAGTACAAATGTGCAGTTAGAACACTATTATATTTAGGGAAAGGTTTGAATGAAGCAGGTAGCAAACACTTTGTATGGACCAGACACCTGCATCTCTAATTACCAAAATATTAAACCAAATCTAAGCACTGAAGATTATACTGAAATGGATGCACATTGGAACTTTTCAAACAAAATTGAGGCATCCTCATATTTTGGCAAAAAGAGTGAAAACATGCTATTACTGCTACAAGGATTGCTTCAACGTACAGCTTTGTTTTATTTTACCTCCCTGTCATGAAAAGCTGTATGAAGCAAAAGCTGTTCAAGTAAAATAAATGCTAAAAATAGAAATGCAAGGAAAAAACTGCTTCTCTATATTGAATGCACTGATATGAATCAAATTACCACAGTGAATTAGGTATATATTTTAAGCAGATTTAGTGATCATGAAAAATTTGTCAATTCATGCAATATCCATTCACCTTTCAAGAAACTGTTCCCCAAATTTCCCACGCAAGAACTGACTCTTACTACCTCAAAACTGTGATTTAACTTTTAACTTACACTGAAAGCAACTAATTAATCAGAGTATGACAAAATATTACTATGTAACAAATAGCAGAATTACGCTTTGTCCTAAAAATTTACCTAGGCAAAATGTCCATAAGTGCATCTTAAAATTCTTTCCAAAAGGGAAATACAATACATGGAAAGCCACCACCTACTTGGGATAAAGCATGTGCACTCTGTAAGCAATAACATTCTATTACCTAATCACTGAGATTTGAGGCTAAGCTATGGACAAATCTTAACCTTTCACGAGCTGATAGCACTTTAAAGGAAAATAAAAAATCCCACTTTTTCACTGAAGGACTCAATGTCACGATGACATTGATTCCATAAGCTCTGTCACCCTGCACACCCTGGATCACATCCCCTCCCTCTCACACAGTCCCACAGACCAACACAGTAGAAGTGGATATTGTGTGATTTTTCAGCAGTAGAATTGTGAAAGTATTATTTTTGTTACCTGCATGTTTAGGAAAAGCATTTTTAGAGAATCTTGCCAATACACTGGCACAATATAAAAAAGACTACAGCGTACAAATATAACAACTCAAGAACTTACTTGCCTGCTTTTGTACTGCACTAGAGCATGTACCAAACCTGCAGGATCTCTTCACTGTCATGCTTTATAAACAGCAATGCTGTGCATAAAGAAGCAGCTGTTTATTTAATGACTTGGCCAAAGGGAGGATAAATAGGGGATGAAATAAATGTGCTCTTAACAAGAATTAGCTATCCTATCCTCTTTGATGACAAACACAGGGCTACTATTTCCTATATTAACAGCAAAAGTTTCCCAGGAAACCAAATGCGCATTAAAGCTAGAGGAAAACTAGGCAGCGTGCAGACAACCTTTGAATTAACCCTGTACTTTAAGGCACATAAACCAGTCCATAAGTTCCTTTTTCTTGCAAACCTACCTGACGGTAGAAAAGCAGTATTTGAGACCTCAATCTTAACTGTCACCAAGCAATTAGCCTGGCGGTCCCACCACTGCCTATTTTGAGGATAATTTATTTTTATATAGCCACATAGAAAAAGGACCTTTGACTGATCCATACAGGAAAATTCTTCAAGTCTAAGGCTTCAGAAGATGGGAGGAGGGTGAAAACCAATTTCCTCAATTTTTCTATTAGTTTTATCTCCTCAGTTTTACTACAGTTCTTCCCCTCTGTTAGCCCTTAGGAACATCTCTGCAATAACCTCCATCTTCACAGATCAAGAATGAAAAGAGTATTTATGATTATTTACTATGATATTGAAATCATTCATCAACCCTAGTGGTAAGTTTTATGGCATAATTATATCCAAAGAAATAGTTTTCAAACTTATAAAAATGTAACTTTGTCCTTACGTTCTAAATATTCTGATTATTTCATTTTCACAATAATGACAAACAGACACATGAATATTAAAATTACACCTTAATTTACTCGTACCCAAATAAAAACCTGACTGAATCAGACTACCTACTCACAGCACAGGAAAAATGTATAAGTTATTATACTTCAACACTTAAAAATTTTTTTTGTGTTTATTTAAATACTTTCAATTTCAATTATTTATTACGTCTTTTAGTCATATATTTAAGGTTTTAATAGAAATATGAAGCAACAACTTCATATTATGGCTTCAACAAAGATTATAATATCATTCAGTTCTTTATTAACATATGGATTATGTAATCCCTACTCAAATAGTTTAGCTATTATATAGATAAAAGCCTTACCATGTAAAAGTAGGATAGACAGCAGCAGATTGTCCAAAAGACTGACCCAGTTTTCACAGACTTCACCTGGAAAAATAACCAAATATTTATGAATGACAAATACAGGATAGTATTCCAAGATCTCATTACAACACAACTGTCAAGAGTTCTTTAGCCCACATCAAGTTATATTTGTATGTTTCTGAATTGATGTCCATAGAATCGTACCCCAAACACAATGCTTTCACACAGAAAAGGAGCTTAGACGTATTTCTCTAGCAAAAGCAGAGGCAGCATATGACCCAACTCTCTGCTTCATGATCTGATGTAGAATGGTAGTAGCAACACCTCTGTGCTACTTTCTCTGAGACATTAGACCACTTCAGAATTCTAAGTGTTGACTATCCATGCCTTACTTTGGCTGGCATCTGACCCAACTCTGCAATCACAGACATAAGAGCTATTCCGTAATTTTGACAAACTCAGTGTTAATGAGAGCATCCAGATACTACCAAAGGTTTAGCTGGATCCATAAACTGCCCAGTAGCATGAATTTCTCTGAAACTGATGGTGGTGACTGTGGTGTGGGAAAATAGGAATGAAGAAAAGACATTAAATAAAGCTAGAAAGTTTTCAATAAAATATATTTGATTCACACATAATTCTACAGGAGGTCATGCAAATATTACTGCATATGCAGTTTAGTTAAATATGAATTTCCTAGGAACAGAACTGCTATTATGTCTCAGTTACTCTGAAATCACAATGTAGGTTGATTCTATTACTGTTATCAAACATAGTACACCTTTACAGTTGCAGCTTATTTTAAGACCAGATTTAAAAAAACCTGCATTTAGAGTAACACCAGTCACTCAGTCATGAAAAAATTCAATTCCCCTCCATTATATTCCTACCAACCACATCCCAAGTTTGACACATTCTAAAGCTAAAAATATCTGTGAATACAAAATTATGAGAAAAGGTGTAATGACCACATACTCATGTGCAGACACTCAAACTGAGAGGAATATGCACTCCAGGAACACACAAGGGACACTACGCTACAGTGTCTATGCTGAATTAACAATATAGTTATGCTCTTTGTGCTATTTCCAAACTAGATTTAATGGTCCAGAAAAGATACAGCTTGCCTAAACTCCTTCATGCAAAACTGCATTACAGATGAAATTCCACATACAGATTAAGGAGTGACTGACAAGCAGTTTTAGCAAGCAGGTTAATTAAAAGACATAAGACTATTTTTTTAAGCAGGCAAGTAACATTAATATCTTGCTCTAGACAACTTCAAGTATTTAATTTGGATACTTAAGTCAAAGCCCTGACAGTCCACACAGTCAAAAGCTTCTCCAGAAGACAATTCAAAGCACTCCATATTCAGTCCACTGCTTTTCACCAGGTATGTAAGGAGGCTAAAAGTTTGATGCACACATAATGTTAATCCCTCCACACTGAAAAACAATCCCTCTATTTGTTTAAATTTATAGACTCATCATAATTTTTATTATTACTATAGGACACACATACTTCAGCAGAACAGTACTTCTACATAGTGAACTAAAGAGAATGATTGTGGAGTGGTTCAGATCATGTGACTTCTCAGTACTTGCCTGATCAAGAGCCAAGGGGAAGAGGGATGAGAGGGAGGAAAATAAGAATTCAATGGATTCTAAGAAAAATCAGTCACTGGGTTGGAGGAGGAACCAAAAAGCCTTTCCAAAGCAAAAGACTCAGCAATTACTTACCCATAAATAGTATGTGAACTGCAGTGCAAAAATAGCTATGCCTTCATTGTCAAATGATCCTGCTACTGATCGGGATATGTAACCTGGAACTATGGCGATGAAACAGGCAGCTAAAAGCCCTGCTCCCTGGTTCCACAGTTCTCTGGTGAGCAGGAAAGTAGAAATAGCTGTAAGGCCACTGAAGACTGGTGCTAGAAACACACATACATCTCTTATATGGACTGTGACATTAAGCATATTTAAAATCCAATGTATAAGGCCTGCTGTCACCATCAGTCCTGGGTATACCTACAAGGAGAAAAAACCGAACAAACCAAAACATTATTGCAGAAAACTACTACGGTAGGTTTGTTTACATATCATTTGCAATGAAATAGTAATTTCTTAAGCTGATATAAGGAGTGAACATTAGCATAAGATAATAGAATTATTTTAATACTACTTTAATCACGTTTTGACAACATCACTGAATACAAGAGTTCTTTAAATTTTATCCAAATGCTAACAATAACATATAATCTATTTAATAAATGAATAAGCAGCATACAGGTAATATCCTACCTTGTTTGACATTTAACATATAATGTTAATTTGCCATTAAGGTATGGAAGCAGAAGCTAAAGTTTGCAATAGAATTTCAAGCAAGCTAACAGTTTTAAAAAAAAAAGTCCAAGACAACAAGAAGAAATCCAAAATTTCCCAGCCCTATCCATTTTCCTTCAAAACATACCATGACCTTCTTTCACTTCTTGGTACCAATAGGGAAAAAAATGGTCATCAACAAAAACTAATTTTTTTAAAGTTGAAAAGTTGATGGTCAGTCAGTTGAGTGTTATATATTTGCAAGACATCAGTAGAGATCTTTGGATATGAAAGATTAAAATAAAGCCCTGTAAAATTCAATTAAGATGCTCTCCAGGAAAAGTACGAAATCTATTGAACCCATCACAAAATATTGGAGAACTTTAAAATATTCTTAATAGGAATTCTACCTTCCCACATTTATCAACATTAGAAAAATCAATACATACTAGAAAAGTTAATATGAACTTCACCTGCCTTAGTTTCTTTCAAAAACAAAGAAGGGCATTGTAGGAAATTAAATTAACAAATGACAGAATGTTCCCCTGCATATATTTCAATGTTCTTTCCTAAGGGGTTTTATTTCATATAAGATAGGTATGGAAAACACACATTTATCTTACATAAGGAGTCTCAAGACTTTACCTTCTTTACTTTGGTATCTCCAAGATACCAAATCAAATGGTGATGTGTTACAAAAAACCCTTGTTAATGCCTTTAATTGGAATGTACTATAATTAAAAAGCTTTAATCTGTGTTAGTAACGTAAGTGTTGCTAAAGGTATTCCAATGAACAACATTTGTATTCTGATTTGGTAATATTGTTTTGTACATCTTTCCTGTCTTGTAACTAGCATCAACACCCATCTTAACTAGTCCTGATGCTTCACACATTCATTCATTAAATCAGTGATTTAATTTCACAAGGTCTTTTCCCATGGAAATCCTAACTTTTTTCCATACATACATGAAGTCTACTCAACATATACCACTGGATTAAAACTTGTACCTTAAGAGATTTAGTTTACAGTTTTGAAAAAAAAAATAAAAAAAAAATTTTGGTTTTCCTTTTTTGATTTCATGTACAAAAATGACAGGAGTAATACCCTTTTTTATTACCATAAGAACTTCATACGTAAGGGAGCTCTGTATTTCTTGTTCACAATATGGTGTTGGATTAAAAACTAAAGCATGTTGACATACTCTCAGTTTCTGCAGCTAAAAATTAAAAACATCTTGATATTCCCTCTGCAACAATTTGACAACTAAAAGCATATTTTATTAAGAGTCTCCTTTTACCAATGTCAACTTTGTACTGAAAGTTCAAAAAATTTACTGCAAAGTCACCTTTAAGTTATTATTACAATACTTACAGTTCCACCTACTATTCTTCCTAGTGGATACCATGCTCTTTCATCAAACCAATTTAAAAATTCATAAAACCCATGAGATGCAAGATGATGTGTTGATCTATAGTTAAACCTAGAAAGAAACGGAAGAAAAGATGAGGGGGTAAGATAAAAATCAAAAACCTGTTAAGATAGAAATCAAGAACTTCAGTGTCTCACTTAGTATAGAAGTACAATGGTCCTCTCTAAATCTATAGCATTCTAAAGTAAATTATTAAGTTCTCAGTTACTAACGACTATATTTTCTTCATTTCTACAGCCAGTGTATTTACGCATGATATGTTATGGTCTGTGGTGGAGGTTTTTATGTGTGTAAGCATTAAAAGGTTTTCTATCACTTTGAAAAACACTCTGGTCATTTCTGGTATTCCTTTTTAAAGCTACTAATTTTCAAATATAGCCTCTCACATCCAGAACATCACTTAGGTAGAATTAAGATCATGGAAGAATCAACGCAAGACTCCCATTCTGAGACAGGACAGTTATGGGGTACATTTGCGGCTGCTCTATCATGTAAAATTGAGAGGTGACTAATGTCCTATGCAATGGGAATCAGTCTGATTATTCACACTATCAAACTAATGGCCTTCACATATTCCCTTCTTTCAATTCCCTTTCCCTTCAATCAAATAAGAATGTATACAATACAGATTCTTTATAGATGAAGTTTCACCTTCAAAGTTTGTACATTCTCTGCTGCAGAAAATTTCTGGTAGAACAAAAGCTCTCCCGTGAATACCTTCAGTTCAGTCTACAAACCATGAAAAACCATCAACAGACAGCCATTATGGCACTAATCTTTCACTTTCCCAGCACAATATATCCCAAACTTCTGATAACAAAACTTCTCAACTATTAAGAAGTCCATTAATTGTAGAAATTAGGTATCAGGCTGTGAAAAGAATTACAATGCATGTTAGCCCAAAAGAGCAAACTCTTTCATGATCATTCAAAAGCCAAACTAAAAGGGCTACAAGTGTTGATAATGGGAAGTTTTCCAGAGAAAGTTTATGCTTAGAGGTGCCTGGGTGAACACAAGGTCTGCAACAAGCAACATCCACAAAGCCAACCCTTCTAATAGATTCTCTAATTGCAATTCAGTCAACAATGTGAAATTCATTAGTTAAAGAAGTATTAAAGATTATATTCATTACTTAAGTAGAAGTTCAGGTGAGTACATGGAATACCACAGCAGGTTAGATGACCAAACCACCATGAAAGACTTCCATAGACACTGCTAGTATTCACAACTAGAAAATCTTAGGTGTGTTTTTCATTTTGTCTATTTTATGAAAGCCTCCACTTGTATCAGTAACATGCATCACTTCTAACACAGATTTTACAGTTACAGCAAATTCTCTTGCATATTTAGGATTCCCAAAACATTACAGGTTTACCTTGAACTAAATCAACAGAATCAAGCTGCTGTCATTCAAGACTGCAAAACCCACCAAGTTCCTAACTGTTTAATCAGTACAAGTCTAATATCTGAAGTAAAACCACACTGAGGTCATGAGCAGTTTTATTCATCTACACAGTGATAGAACAAAAAGAATTGAAATTCAAGTTCAGATGTCAGCAAATTTGCACATTTCAACTGACTGAACTATAACAGCAGCGGTCAAGTGACATTAAAAATAAGTAAATAAAAAATACAGTGAAGTATTTTCAGGAGCAGTCTCTTACATGTTAACTAAGCAATTATACAGGATACATTACCTGATAAAATTGTGGACTTTGAAGAGTTATTAGTCATGTTTATGTAAGGAAATTCATATGAACATCAGTCGTTCTGACCTAGAAATCTTTGATTCAAACAGCAATGTGACATTGGTTTCTAATAAGCCTACAACTATTCCCATTTGACTAGATTTCTAAATATTAATTAATTCTCCATTTCTGAACTGTCAACTATAGTGTGATTTATGAAATGGTGTACCTGTGAAATTAGCCTCTTATCTTAGTACAGTGTGAAACAAATCAGGAGTTTCACATTGCAGAGGATGCACAAGATCCAGCCAGCTATGGACCAGACATAAAACACACTGAAAACCCAGCCAATATTGTCATCCTAGAACTTTAAAAAGGAAACATGAAAGATGTTTACTAACATGGATTACTTTTGAATTTTTAGATCATGACTCAAACTCAGAGGCTACAAAAGTATGACTAATGTTTACTTTTAGAGCATTAAAAGATTAGTTAAACAAATTAAATAGCCAAGAACACATACTGGCATTCTCCTCATGTTTTGAACCAGTAAAGCTTCATAACTGACTTCAGAAGGACGTGAACAACTCTTCTGTGCTTTGGCAGCATCCCATTAAGTCTTTAATAAGAATAATTCAGAATTGAGATGGAACATAACAGCACTTTAATTCTACCACTTGAGAGGTAAGAATTTAATCTTCCCTCCTAGTGTACTTTTAGACAGATACAAATCTATTAACTCTTCTTTCAAAAAAGCAATTGATTTTTTGCCACAAATGAAAGCATGCAGAGACAACTAGGAATGTCTTTACAGTACAAATTATTGGCAATATTATAGGTACATTAATTTTTCAATGTGAGAAGACCTGTAAGTGACAACAAGAAATAACCTTCTGGACACAAAACCCTAAAAAATTATTTAGAAGCTTAATTCAGCACCTCACTTTGACATTAACAAAAAAAAAAAAAAAAGTCCATTTCACCTCCCACTAGGTAACCTGTAACCAAAATTTTTGTTAAAATGTCAATATAAACATATAGGCCCATCAGAAGAAGCTTAATGAGTGATACTGCATATCAAAGCCATCTTCAGGCACTGAAAAAGTGGCAGCAATGGGCACTGCATCAGAAAAGAGTATGGTCTGGCAACCACATGATGATGCCAGTATTACGTCTGGTATCATCCACTTTATAGTACTCTTTGTTAGGGACAAGCCTGAACCTTGAGAAGCTGTTTCCTTTTTGGTCAGAATGGAGATAGCTGCTAACAAACGGTATCACATCACAAACCACAGTCACACAACCTTCTTACTACCTTGGTACTTTTCAAACTATGCTTGAAACACAGTACTGTGGTGTTGTATTTCTACAGTACCTGCAACTATCTATAGGTTTCACAGGGGTACAAAACAGCCCTGGAAAATATTAGAAAAACTGCCACCTTTGCCTATGCCTGCAACTGGGACATTTAGGGGCTGCAACTGAGGGAGAATCGGAACAGAGGCGAGAACAACCAGTGCTGGGTAGGGGTTGCATTTCAGGCTTGGGTGTCACTGCCTGCCCTTGTTCTTCCACCATCATCAGCAGCAAGAATAGGTGATATTTAGGGTTTTTATCTAGTCCCTTTTCTGACCTGCTATACCTTAACCAATGTACTGGAGTACACTGCTGGTTACACTGACTAAATAGTATGCAGTACTATGTGACAGAACCAGAGTGAAGAAAAGGATCCCTTTTCTCCCGCCCTCAACCCTCACAGCCATCTCATCTTGAGGTATGTGAACAGTTTACCCATCTACCAAGATTCCCTTTTTATCCTCCCTCATCCCTTTGAGGCAAATAAATTTGAGACAGACCTGAGAATAAAGAACAAAATTATGTGAAGCACATGCCTAATTAAATACTTAACTAGCAAGACTGAGACAAATACTCAAGTTCTCAGCCCATGCTGTGAAGAAGATACACTTGCCAATATTCAAGTAAGGGCCAGACTAACATTAGTAAGCGTTGATGTTTCTTATTTTAGTTGACATTCTATGAGGAGAAGTGATGTTCTGTTGCTCTCCTTGCCTCTTTCTGTCAGGTCTGTAGTTTGAACTGTCTCCTCCTCCAAGCTAAGCTTTAGAGGAATAATCAAACATTCTTAAGTCTTTTTTTTAAGTCAGAATTCTAAGTCCCAGTTGCCAAATTAGGCTGGTATTATAGTTTGAATCTTTGGGGAGATGCTCTAGTGATCATAAATGCACTCTATGCATGGTACCATTAATTTTGTGGCACTACTGGAAATACCTGTGTTATAGTCAGTTCAGTAGACAACTGGAGATAAGTTAATAAAGATGAGGTTCTCATTTTTAAAGCTTATTTTACCAGAGAACACAGTACAAGCAGCAACAACAAAGTAACTCAACAGAGGTATAATTTTTTTTTAGTAGCAACATTAATTTAGAAAGCTTAACTAGGCAACTTATAAAGTAAAGCCTGTAAAGTTTTCACTTATACATTATGTACTCTTAATACATAATCTTAACTATCTGTTCATGCTTAGGTTTGATTTTTATTTCATCCTATGAACTGTTTTTTTGATGACACAAGGTAATACTGTAAGATGATTACTTAATGCTAGTCACAGCAATCACTCTCTATCCAGGAGCTACAGAATTCTCCAGCACTTCACAGCAACAATTACTGCTGTATTTATAAAGAGACATCTTTGGTTTTGATGTTCTAAGTATTTCCTTGACAAAGTACTACTTAAGATAAACATTAAAATAAAATTTAGCTTACTGAGAAAAGAAAATAAGAGCACATGTAGAGCAGTTACTTCATCCAGACTTTAACAACACTTAAGGTAAATTATACTGACAGCGATGGAATTCATTCAACCCCTCTATTCCAACAGAGCACAAGATCAGTGTGTTGCTTCTTGTGGGAATGGTGACTGTTTAAACCCCAATCAATTTCATGCTATTACTGCCCCATCATCTAGAGTTTTTATCCAGCATTTTATAGCCATCTGAGAATATGTAATCTCCTTACAGGCAGAATCTGTTGAAAAATTTCTAAGCCTGCAATTATAAAGGCTTCTGTGCTCTAAAAGTCTTCATCTGCAGATGCACAAAATTTTCACATCTGCAAACTCAGTAAAATGACATGATACAAACTGTGAACGTTACAAGCTATCTGAGCAATTCTAGGAGTCAGTTTTTAATGCAAATGTAGATTACAGAATCAATTCTGCCATACAGTATCTAATTAGAGACGGCAAGTCTAGATTCTTGAAAAAGATTGTTGTGGATTGACTCCATATCCGACATATTCTTTGCAACCAAAGGAAGAATTTATTCAGCGCAACACTATGGAAAATCTAATGAGAAACTTCAGTAGCTTCCATTGAAACCAAGAAAAGTATATACAGTATTCCATATTAAATTTTAAAGCACCTGCTTGCCTACATATTATACTATGGTTACAACATCCTGCAAGTCTTATTCTGAACTCTGTATCTATGAATAAGCAATTACCACAATGAGTTCTGGTTTTTAAAATGGCAGTATAGTACCCCATCAATCACATAATGAATTCAACACACTACAGCAGTATTTCTCATCAGGAAAATCCTTACTTGTGTTGTGTCTATAACCTTGGTAAGTATGTATGGACATTTAAGCCACTTTCAACTAATCAGGATCAGAATTTTGGAGCAGCAATATCTACAGGCAAAAGTACTCATGACAGGTAAAGAGCCTTTCCTAGTGACCCAAACCCAAGGTGTTAGACCTCACAGTAAGAATGAAGAAAACGTACACCAAGATCTACCTGTGTAAGAACCCATGAGATGGAGGGTGGTGAATTAATTTATCTGAGTCAAAACTGACATAAATCTGCAAAATGGAAGAGCAACCAGGCAATTTTATTTCAGAGTAATCTCCTTTCTTAACCTCATGTCAGTGGAATGGTTTTATTAGGTCCTAAATCTAATACAAACATATACTGCATGAATTTTGTCCCTAATTAGCACATTTATATAGAATTTAAGTCCTTAAGTGTCCACAAATCTTTCTTCTAGAATCTGTCTAGGTACACAGATACCACGGTTTTATGTAGAAGCTGTTATCACTTTGCACACTCAACTTCTGCACCTCACTGGACAACAAACACCCAGGAGTCATGAGCACAGGAACTCTACCCAGTCTTTCACAAGGGACATGGAACATGTTTGCACAGTTCTTAGTAAAGTTGATTGAAAGACAACTATTAAGTAAAGTCCATTAGAAAAAAAAAAGATAAAAGCTTTGACAGATGTGGAGTTTAATATTGTCCTAATTATGATGTTTTTGGGGGTTAAATACAGAATTTTTGATTGTTTATATCACTATGTGAATATGTAATTACTCTTTGCATTCTGAGACAAGCCTCAACTAATATCAAGCATTTTCTGCAATACTATTAGAATGATCCCAGATGGGTAAAACAGTAGAAAGCCAAGACAGAAAAAAAAGTTGGATGCAGAAAAAAAAAATCAGCAGGGCAGGGCACCTATTTTTTCAGGTCCAACATTCAACTACGATCAATGGAAATCCTGAAGAATGGTTATAGAAGAACCATTAAGAATTATCATTAAGAATATCAGAATGTCCCCAATGTGTTTAAGAAGGATTACAGCATTCCTGCTGCCACTACTTGGCATGCTATTTTCACCGCCTGCAATAAGATGTCACGTTTAGCAAATGCTGAAATCGGGAACTGCATGCTGCCAGTGGCGTAATGATATGAAATTCTACAGGGAGTATACAGTCACTAACTTCTTCAGAGAACCCAGGGCATCTCCAATATTTTTGCTAAAGAACTGCAAGCTTTTTAAAGCACTCCATGACCACAACTTATATTTTTTCACACAATATACCACCATCTGAAGCCACGATATGTTTCCCATCATCACTGTAGTGGGTGTATATCAGACACTTCCTCTGATGCCTATTCGCTTTTTCATTACTTTTTTTGTCTTGCTTTTGAACTATTCAATGTCTCAAGGCAAATTATTATGAAAAGAGTTAGTTTTATCAATATTAAAAGGCATATTTTGCCAGTGAATTTTGCCATTCATAACATTTAACAACATTTTAGACCTAAAAAGAAAGTGATGATGACATTTTTCTTGGAACAGTCAAAGTTCCCAAGGGATTTCAAAGATAAGATGCAAACAGAACCATCTGAAATTGCTACAGGGGAAAACTGAATGCTCATTTTCTTTTCTACCAGGCAGACACTTTACAACAGATACTACACTACAACCAGCATCAATATGGATGGCAATATTGGGTCTGTATCTTCTGACAGCATCAGGTTCTCAAGAGGCATCAAGTCTCTGTTCAATACAGTATAAACTACCACAAACTCCAAAGGCCCCACAGTGCTATGTCTGTATCTTTCTAAGTGCTATTGGGCTACTCTGTGGCAATTAGCCTTGAATCTTGCAACTCTGAAGCTTTTGCACAGAATTCAAGACAATGTTCCAAGACCAATGTTTCTTCCAGATCAAACAGATTTGTGCTAGACTTGTTTCTAAAATGATGGAGGCAGTTAACTTCAAGATCTTCTAAGTTAAAGGCTGGTACATGAGGATCTGGTTGGTAGGAAGGAATTAAAAAGGCAATTAGATGAACAATATATTTTAACATGTAAAGTATTGTTTCTGTGAAAAATCTGACAGGAGAAATCAATGAAGTGAAATGACTGCTTCACAAGAATTGACTGGGAACAGAGGACATCTAGCTCCCAAGCCACTTTTTTCATGGTCTTGTAGTATAGAAAAGCAACGTGTAACACCTAAACAACTATTATTAAACTGGTCTCAAATATACTACCTGCTATCCTGCAGCAAGATCTAATACGTGCACAGAAGAGAATACTAATTTTTGTAATAGCCCAAAACACAGAGTAAAATAAAGGAAATTTATTATTTGTTACAGGTACTTTAATTATATTTTAACTATTTGGGAGTATGTGGCACAGTCTTCATCTCTATTACATAATAAGTTCACCTATATCCTACAATGCAGTGGCAGCTGAGTAAGTACCATCTACATCAAAATGCAGTTGAACCAACTTCACAATCACTTCCCATTAAGTGAAATTTAAGAAATCAGCCTGGATGCCAGGTGGCCTGGCAGACCACTTCTACTCTGTAAAATACAAGACATGGTAAAAAGTAAACAGGACCCTTTAAAAGGCTCCAGATCCCCAACATCACAGATGATATTTAAGCAGTGACAATCTTATTTCAGGCAGAACATTTAAACACTTAACAGCACTGCAGAAGAGTTTTAGCAGAAATTATTTTGTCCACTCCTCAATAACCAAGAGCCTATTACCAGAACTTCTGTGTAACATGACACAGAGTAAGTCCAGCCAGAATCAGACATTAGATATCAAACCACTCTATAAATCATGGCAACATAGGTTTTTTAAGCTCACAGAAATTAAAAGTATCTACGTGTTGTGATTGCACATCTAAGTCAGTTTAGCAAGTTAAAATAAGGTAGCGTTTCACCCAAAATACTTGTTCTTTAGCGCATTTCTGAACACACCTGCTATTTTTCCTCCTGCAGGCCTCTGTTGCCTGAATTTCCTGACTATGCTTTCTTTCAATTGTTCTTTCTGTATCTGGATCATGTTTAGTCCAAGAAGCTGGATCTCTCATAGAGCACCTGTTGAGCTCCATCTGTTGCAATACTGACTTACTGACTTTTTACTACAGTGACTGCTGAGAAAATAAAAATTAACGTTTCAGAGTGAATAATACAAAGCATCATTAGAGCAGAACAGACATTCTAACTTGAACAATTTCTGCCCGGTGATTAACACCAGACAGGTTAAAGACCTAATTTTATCTAAATTAAATGCGTGCTCAAATTCTGCTTAACCCTTCAGTAACCTGGCAGAAACAGACACGGGTTTGAGCTCTGCCAGGGAAGGTTTAGGTTGGATATTAGAAAGAAGTTCTTTACAGAGAGAGTGATCAGGCATTGGAATGGTCTGCCCAGAGAGGTGGTGGATTCACTGTCCCTGGAGGTTTTTAAGATGAGGCTGGATGTGGCACTGAGTGCCATGATCTAGAAATCACAGTGGGGTTGGATCAAGGGTTGGACTTGATGATCTCGGAGGTCTCTTCCAACCCAGTTAATTCTATGATTCTATGAAGTATTGCATTCACCAGGAATGTAGCAGGGATTGGGCAATTTTTACCTGTGGGTATGTACACATATAGATAGAGCTACCTGCAGAACAAACCAAACAATACAACCAGGGTTTGCAGGGACATAGAGATAGATCTAATTATGCCCTTATTATTATCAAATTATTATCAATTATAGCTGAAAGGAAAAGGCATGAATACAACTCAAAGTGCATGGGTAAGGAAAAAAAAAAGTATTCCTAACTCTAGGATGCCTTGTACTGAATTACACAGTCACAAATTTAACTATGAGAGTTATCCTTCAACTAACCTTTGCTAGGTAAAAGGAGTGCAAAGTACTCCTAATCCGCTTCTTTGTGCAAATCAGACAAATTAGCTTGAATCACAGCTAAAAAGCAAACCACTCCAGAGATGTTGTAAAAGACAACAAAAATGCTTCTATAAATATATCAGCAATAAAGGAGGGCTAAGGAGAACCTCTATCCTTCATTGCATCCAGGAGGAAGCAGTGACAAAAGATGAGGTGCCTAATGCCTTCTTTGCCTCAGTCCTTAACAGTAACACCAGCTGTTGTTCCAGCCCCCTCAGAAAGAAGACTGGGATGGGGAGCAGAAAGAAGCCATCATAATCCAAGGGGAAATGGTCAGCAACCTATTACACCACTTAGAAACACACACAAGTCTATGGGGCTGCATGGGATCATCTAGAGCAAAACCCTACAGCAAATACAGGACAACTGGGGATCAGACCCAGTCAGGATGGGTTTATGAAAGGCACATCCCACTTGTCCAACCTGATCTTCTTCCATGACAGGGTGACTTGCTTAGTGGACGAGAGAAAGGCTGTGGATGTTGTCTACCTGGGCTCTAACAAAGCCTTTGACACTGTTTCCCACAGCATTCTCCAGGAGAAACTGGCTTCTCATGGCCTGGACAGGTGTACTCTTTGTTGGGTAAAAAACTGGTTGGACGGCCAAGCCCAGAGAGTGGTGGTGAATGAAGTTGCATCTAGTTGATGGCAGACAAAGTGGTGTTCCTCAGGAATCAGCACTGGGGTCAGTCCTGTTTAATATCTTTATTGATGATCTGGATGAGGGGATCAAATGCACCCTCAGCCAGGTTGCAGATGACACCAATTTGGATGGGAGTTTTGAACTGTTGGAGCTTAGGAAGACTCTACAGAGGGATGTGGACAGGCTGGATCAAAGGGCCAAGGTCAATTGTATGATGTTCAACAAGGTGAAGTGACAGGTCCTGCACTTGGATCACAGCAGCCCCATGCAGTGCTACAGGCTTGGGGAAGAGTGGCTGGAAAGCTGCCTGGTAGTAAAGGACCTGGGGGTGCTGGTTGACAGCCAGCAGTGTGTCCAGGTGGCCAAGAAGGCCAATGGCATCCTGGTTTGGATCAGGAATAGTGTGGCCAGCAGGACCAGGGCAGTGATTGTCTCTCTGTACATGGCACTGGTGAGGCCGCACCTCGAATCCTGTGTCCAGTTTTGGACCCCTCACTGCAAGAAAGACATTGAGGTGCTGAAGCGTGTCCAGAGAAGGGCAACAGAGCTGGTGAAGAGTCTGGAGCACAAGTCTGATGAGGAGTAGTTTAATGGAGCTGAAGGTTGTTTATTCTGGAGAAAAGGAAGCTCATGGGGAAACTTAATGCTCTCTACGACTACCTGAAAAAAAAGGTTGTAGTGAGGTTGGGGGTTGGGCTCTTCTCCCAGGTAAGAAGTGATAGGACAAGAGGAAATGGCCTTGAGTTGCGCCAGGGGAGGTTTAGATCAGGTATATGAAAAAATTTCTTCACTGAAAGGGTTATTAAGCATTGGAACAGGCTGCTCAGGGAAGTGGTTGACTCACTAACCCCTGAAGTATTTAAAAGAGCTGTAGATGTGGCACTTAGGGACATGTTTTAGTGTTGGAGTTGGCAGTGCTGGGTTAATGGTTAGACTCAACAACGGTAGAGGTCTTTTCCAACCTAAATGATTCTATGATCTCAACGATTTCAACTGATTTTTCTCCGAAGCAGATTAAGAGTACCCACATGATCTATTAATACAATCCAACTGAAGGGATGCTGGCCTCCAGCTGAGGGCAGAAACAGTTCCAGTTGTTTGCAAAGTGACTATATATCCACTCACACTGAAGAAAATTGGTGTGGGAATAGGATGTCACCAATAAAATAAATAAAGACCTGGAAAGTAGCTGAAAACAGAAAGTGGCCTTCATTCTTCCCTACAATACACAGAGTGGAGTTTACTTTCCTAATAATATTTTGTCTTCTTGATCCACTTTCAATGTCTGATTTATTATCAAATAAGTGTGGCAAGCAGAATTTAAAATCAGCTATCCACTCCTTCTATTTTATATCTTTCATACTGTTTTAAGTAACTACAAATTAAAAACAAACAAACAAAGTTTTCACTGAATTTAATTCAACCAGTTAACAATTGTACCTAATGGTTACCAGTGCTTCCTTAAAAACTATGCACAAGAAACACAAAAGTGCAATAACAAAACATTATTTGCTCTTTAGGTATTCACACAGAAATGCTAAAGATTAACTGTACTGCAATGACTACAGTGCTAAGCATTTAAGATAGTATCTCTAAACTCCTGCCATGTACAATGTGAAATTAAAGTTACATGTTTATTTTCTCATTACATGATGGAATTTCTAGTATTGCTTAGTCTTACTATATTGTAGCTATTGAACTATCTCACTGTGCTCCTTTGTCACTTCAGTAAAATCCAATTCAAGTTTAGAAGTGACCTTAGAATGTGAAGGTGGTAGAACACTCAAGATGAGCTAGGCTTACTGTTACACACAGAATCACAGAATATGCTGAGTTGGAAGGGACCCACAAGGATCATCAAGTCCAACCCTTAGCCCTGCACAGGACCATCCCCAAGTATCATGCCTGAGAGTATCACGGAAATGCTTCTTGAACTGTCAGGCTTGGTGCTGTGACCACTTCCCTGGGGAGCCTGTTCCAATGCCCAACCACACTCTGCGTGTGAAGAGCCTTTTACTAATATCCAACCTAAACCTCCCATGACTCAACTTCAGACCATTCCCTTGGGTCCTGTCACTGGTCATCTCCGAGAAGAGATCACTGTCTGCTCCTCCACTTTCCCTCATAAGAAAGTTGTAGACTGCAATGAGTTCTCCTCTCAGTTTCCACACATATGCTTTGAAGCTATCACAAGTGTTATTATAGAAATATTCACAGACTACACCCACCATTGCCTCTATCACACATCCAAAAACACGCCCTTTCAAAACCAAATCACCTCTTTGACCAGCCTGCTACAGAGGTATATACAGTTCGCAAGCTACAGCCTCTCTAACAGTAAAAGGATGAGTTTCATTTCTAATGCCATTTTATTAAATCATAAGTAATGACTTGAGGTACCATGCCTTTCCCTGCTCCCCCATTGCCACATGAAACAGCATAAGGTAAAAGGAATGCCTAGTTGCCCATGAAAATGGGGGAAGGAGGATACTAAAGTAAGAGGTTCGGTTACAGTTCAGGTGGGGTTGGAAAGTGGTGTAATGCACAGGATGTGTGAGAGCTGTTGGGAAGGGCCCAGCAGAAGTTCTCGAGGGACAGTTATTAGGTCACATAATCCTAAATCTTCTCTCTCCTTGTTCTCCAGACATGAATTAAATTGGGCTGTTCCAGGACCTTTCAAGCTTCAATCCCCACCAGATTGTATGTCCTCTCAACTCTCTCCACAAATGTGCATTTAAATTAGAAAACTAGAGTTAGCCTTCCTGTAGAGAAAAGGGATTCAGCTCTGGATCCCAAATATCCCATACAACTATTTAAGTCTTAATGCTGAACAAAACTTTTGAACACTTACAGCACAGTAAAGAGCTTTAGCAGAAACTGTTGATATGTTCACCCCTCAATAACCCATGATCTGCTGGTCAGAGAACTCATGGATACTTGAGATAGGATCAAGGTACAAGATGTGCCAATACAATAGCTCGATACCATTGGAAAGGGGGAGTTTCTCCTCTCCCTGCTTGCAGTTGAAGATCTGACACTTGCGCTTACCGGAATTCTGCAAGTTGCCTTAACTTGATAATGCAGCAGAAAACTATCCCAGGAAATGGCCAACAGATGCTGGGAAATTCCTGATAACTGGTTCTCTTGATTAGATGCAAACATGGCAAATTTATACTGGTTAAGACAAGCTCAGCAGCACCTGGATGTACTGTAGCTGTTCAGTTAGTCTTGACTCAAAACACTCTGAACCCCCATCTTATCAGCCATAGCAGCTTTCTGGAGGTTCTCAAAGGAACCTGTGGAATTATCTTCCATGTGTTTTCCAATGCACAAATGATACCCATGGGTACTCCAGCACAGCACATTAGGTAATGAGAGAGAGGACAACCCTGCTTAACTTCCCAGGTGAAAGCACCTTTCAGCTAACATTTAAAGCTGTTCTGCAGCTTGAAGGTAGCCCCGAAAGAAGACAGCAGATGGTACCGTATGGAACATACTCTCACAAAGCAAAACTGCGATGAGCACAGCCAAGTATATTGTGTCGAAACTAGAGTACAATGGAAGTATAAAGATAAAAGGACCCTGAAGTTGGCTTACAAAAGCAAAAGCTAGAATATAAAACAGTGATGAAACTATTACAAGCACAACGTATTTCATGCAGAACAAATCACCCAGCCTTCTGCCAAGCAAAAACTGGGCTTTACCGTGGGAGGGTGGGGCGAGAGTTGATGAAGTAGTGGTAGAATACAAAACTAAAGCACTAAAAATTCCTTGGCTCCTAAACATGTTTAGCCATAGGAGAATAATTACATTTGTTATCACTAGATGACCTGAGATATCACAAATTAAGACACCATTGCAAATATTTAAGGTAGTCTCTCCAGGGTCATAATCCATTTTATATTTGGCAAGTGAAAGATTAAAACTCTTACAGAGTAAAATGAATTGTGAGACACATGCAATAGTTTTTCAAATGTTACTTCAGACATCTGACATTAGATAAATCATTCTCATAATCTGAGTAAGAATAAAATAGTCAAAACACAGTAGCATTACACAACTTCTTGGAAAACTCAAACACTGCATTGGCTTTCATGACTCTCATTCTATAGTAAAGTGAGCCAAAGAGACACCCATTTACTTACATTGTTAACATCGATATAATGCCAAAGCTCCAATTTTGTTTCGTTGTCCTTCTAAATTGGAAGAATTGCAACTTTAGGTATTTTATCTATTGCCAGAGAATGAATTAAAGACATTTTAAAGACCTTTAATACTTTAATGATCAACCTCAAATATTTCAACCATGAAGATGAAGCTGCCTTTTACAAGATAAATATTTCAAACAATATTTATGAAATTCTAAGTTACTTAACTGAGTTCCCAAATGCTGCTTGGGATAAGTTTAGAATATGAAGGAAACACATTCTACATATGCAATAGATCATTAAAAAAAAAAAAAAACAAACCACAAAAAACCCCCCCTGGATAAATATAGAAAAGTATTCTGGACAAGAAGGCTTGTTTTGTTGTTTTGCTTCTAAATCAAGAAAATGCACTGCTGTATTTTCAAATCCTTTGGCTATGGCACACACATATTCTATTCCACATGTATTCCTCCCAGTCAGCTGCATCCTCAAAAATGTACTTTCCATACCTAGAATTTTTTAATATATCCATCTATTGGGAAAATAGGAATAAAAATTAATAAAGTTACACTTCTTGGATTTAAATAAGTTGGCTAATATTTATGTATAATAGTCACAAAAAGAGAATGCAGAACTCACAAAAAAATGTGGGCTGCCCGGCTACATGTGCTAAACAGTTTAAAATTACATAATTACATCCTATTTTTCCCTTCTGCAAAATCCATATTAAAACAACAGGACAGACGGTGCCCATGTATACAGTGAGCCATTATTTTAAATAAATGTAAATAATACTGTATTAAACAGTCTAGAAGATAATAGCAATCTCACTAAGAACACCACCAAAAATCAATAATCAAGTCAAACTCACATCCTCCACTGCAATGTAGTTTCCCCAAGGATTTTGCTTGTTTGTCTTAAGTGAGAGAATTTTGAAAAGGTGTTTTGCAATTCTTCGTGGATTATCAACTGAAGAGAACATGAATGTGCTCTTTACCTAACAAATTAACATAAGCCATATAAACCAACTGCCATAGGAAATTATACGATGAGCATTGTAACACCTGGAAGTAATTATCATTACAGTCCACATACTCCAGTTATTTATGTTAGATGGGCTCTTAAAAAATGTAGCACGTGATACTGGACTTAGGTGTCCTATAGCAGACAGACATTTTAAATATAGGAAGAGCAGGAAACATCCTGCTCTTAGAAGTGCTCATGAAAAACACTCAGTTATTCCTTGTTTAATTCTTTTTCTGAATCACAGGAATACCGCTGCACATAACAGCAAGAACTTTTGAAGTATAGGAAGCACTTAATTCTCTGTACGCCAAATTAGCTTTTACCCTGGGAAAGCAGCACTAAGTTGCAAAATACAGAAGCTGATCTATGTTGTTTGTATCCATGTCCTTAAATTCATTCCTTGGGCTGCTTCAACTTATGTAAGGGGTGGTGCAGCATTAGAGTACCCCTCAAGCCCAGGCCTAGCAGCACCCACATTAAAAGCACCTCAGTTTGATTCCCTGTAACAGCTCAGATGAAGACCACAAACTCTGCTCAGCTCTGGGGCCAGAAATGAAGTCTGTGTGTCGGACATAACTATAAAAAGACTAATAGCAAGACTTGTCCTAAGTTCACTTTGTTCTCCAAGCAAGTAGTAAGACTGATGGCTAGAAAAAGTTCTGCTAAAAGAGTTAATAATAATAAAAATATCAGCACACATCCTGCTACAGGGTCCAGGCTCCACAGGCTCCAAAAGCAGCCGCTTTAATGGCTTTGCTAAGTAGAAAGAAGCCCTCAGGATCAGCCCTAAATGTCACTACAAATATACCTCAAAGGGCTCAAAGAGGGGAATTTTCAAAAAATAAGGAGGAAAGTCCGCAACACATATACAGATAGACATTAAATGGAAAATAACCTGACTAGATCAGCAGAGATTCTTGTGGAACAGCAAAGACACCTCCCTAACCTCAGTCTAGCCCCAACCCACTCAAAACCTATTAATTCCTACACGATTTTGAATTTTCCTGATAACTCTACTGGTCAACATTTTTATTCTCCCCTTCCCCCACCAGTTCAACATGAGACAGATTTAAAAACATGAGTATTAGGATTAAAGGCTGCCAAAAACAGACACTATTAGAGAGAGAGTCATGATGGGAAGCAAAAGGTAACATTCATAAACCACCCTAACCCTATGTAATCAAATCAAATTTCTGTTTTAAAACAAGAACATATTAAGCTGTTCAAATCATAGGGTATCTGCCAAAAAAAGCCCATTCAAGGATTTTCATTGTAGCATTTGCTCTAGTTAGTCAAGTGTGAGTGTTTGAAGACCATTTAGGAAAAAAAATCATGGCATTAAAAGCTAAATCTGATGGTTCAGGTAACCCAGCCTACATAAAACATTTGGATATCTTTTCCTTTTCATGTTTCACACCGCTATCCATAAATCAATAAAGGGGTCAACACTTTGCAAGCATTTTATCTCACCACTTATGTTTTCCAAAAGAAGACTGTACAGAAACTAGGGACAGTCTCTGTACTCAACCATACTCTGCATGTGTTTTATGAGCATCACCTCTCCTACCTGCCCTGCATAACCCCATTACTGCACCCATATGAAATCTGAAGAGGTTTTCACCCCAATAACAAGTTGTGCAAGTGAGGAGAGAAACACTACCTGCTAAATAAAGATGACAGAAGACAATAGTAGATATAGAGCAGAGGTTTGATTCGTACATGACTGCTATTTTATGAGGCCACACAGTGAACTGCTTTTCAGCTACATCAATCTAACTGAACAAATCTAGCCTGAGGTCTCCCCACTCACAAAGCAGTCTCAGCTGTGCCTTCAACTCTGTCCAATGTTCTTTTTCCATATTATCCTCCTTCCATTAAATTTCTAATATTTACCAATTTCACAAGCAGCAGAGAAGTTCGGCGCATCATCTTGACTGTTAATGCTGTATCAATCTTATAGAAAAATTTACTTGGCTGCAAACCAGCTCCCTCCAAGTAGCTAAACAATATCTTACAATCTAGAAACCCAAGAGCTAGACTAACCTGTGCTAACAGAGTTTCTCAATCCATGTCATACTGCAATAAGTGATCAAAAAAGATGCCTGATCTGGATCTTCCTCATTAAAGGGTGGTGGTGGGGGGTGAAACCTGGCAGACTATTTTCACATAAAAATCTCCAACCTTCCCTTCCATGAACACACAGGCCCTGCCGAATCAGATTTGGAGACTATGCTAGAATATTTTTCCTACTAAAATAAAGTGGTAGAAACTAGTTTGAGCTACTCTGTTAAAAAACATATTCCAATAAAATACTAATAGAGTACTTTTTATTTCATAGAATCAAAAAAATGTAAATGAAGACAGTATAGTAAGTTTTTAATATTAATCTCATGACATTTGCAACATCTCAAAATCAATTCAAAGTGATTATATTCAAACTGCATTGGAATCAAATGCTTTCCTGAGGTCTGGAAGTTGTCTAAGATTATAAACAAAGGGAATTGTTTTGGAAAAGAATCTTAAAATCTGTGGGAAATACTTTCTAAACAGATCCACGTTCATGTACTCCCCTTCAACAGGACTGTGGGATGGGTTGAAAGCTCCAGAAAGACAGCAGTTTAGAGACAAAAATGGCTGTCACCCCTCAAGAACACATTTACTAGACAATCTTGCTGACTCTTTGCCCAGCAAGAAGAGTCATTAGCAGGTAAGCAATGGTCAGATGAATTATCTGGGTGGGCACTGTTAACTGACATTATCAACACTATCATCCTCTTTACATGATTGTTCCCCCTCTCCTCATGAATACCAGCTTAACTACTCTCATTCACCTCTTTCATCACTCCTGTTGCTCCAGTGTCTTAATACACTGTTTTTTTAAGTATACATTCCTTCACTCTATCACTGAATCCCAGTTTACCCTCTAAAGTCAGTCACTATTTACATTCCTTCCCAACGTTTGTATGCTTTCTCAAAAATAAGAGGCTAAATTGTAATATGAAAAACTGGGGGTGAACAGCTCAGGGAACTAAAATGTTACAGTATTTTTACAATTTACCTCATTGAATCAACTTACTATGACTTCTTTATAGAAAGCACAAAGAAAAAAGCAGGACTGCCCAGTGGGTGACAGAGGAAAACTACTACAGAAGGCAACCATCAGATCAGCTAACTACAACATAAAGCCACAACCTTACTCTCTTCCCAGCTACAACAGTACATTCACACAACCCCCAGTGGTCGATCAATTCCATATACCACTTCTAATGTTCACTCGAGTCACACTTTGTATTTTAACGAAGCTCTCATGTCATATTTATAGGTGTTAAATTATGTTTTCATTAATGAAAGAAGTTCATAACAGCTCAAGAATCCATCTGGCAAACATGATTTGAACGCAGCAAACCCTATCTTTCTGACAGTGCCTAAGATAAAAATCTCAACTTCCTTTAACCTGTCTGCCTCTGAAATGCAAGCAACGACACTGACCTTATGTTTATTTTCACCAGTTCCTCCCCATTCAGCAAAGCCCACTAACGGTAGATGATGGTATCAGTGACGAGGAAGTGCACTGCTATCATACCTAAACCCTACACTTGCCACCAGCACAATTACATGACCTCAGTGAGGTACAATAAACAGTGGTCACCCTAATGGCAGGTAAATAGCTGGTGGTTTGAGCAATCAATGCTGCTGGTTTGGAAGAGGCAAAGATGTAGTAGTGCTGTTCAGTGCCAGGAACTGGCAGGGCAGTAGGAGATAACATTCCCGGCAGGAATAAGTAGGCAAATGTAACTGACAAAGGCCACACTGGTGTGTGCCATCCTGCCTGCACATGCAAACCGGTAGAGAGATGGTCCCATGCTCAAACATACCAGCTTCTGCAGTCCAGCTTAAGAAAACTTTCCCTAAAGTATCTGGTATTAATCTGGCTTTTAGCAAGATGTTAAAATTCTCAGGGAAAGACACAAGTTAAGTCTAACGTCATGGGATAAAATTAATGATTCAGATACAGTTCTCACATGCGTGACTTAATGGTAAGAACTGTGTAAACAGAATGAATGCTGCTATTTTGACAGCACTCCCTGAAGACTACTCATGTACTAAAAGTTGTTACAATTTCAGTGAGTAGCAGTATCAGAATGTAACAGTCCCACTAGATATATATACGTCATATGTACACATATACTACACATATAGATTATTCTATATACATATACATGATACAAGCAGCCAAATGAAATAGCATATGGACATGCTGGAGCTGTACTTTAGAAAACCAGCACATGGAAAGTAGCCCCTGCTGGCGTTCCGTAATTTTGGTTGCATTGGTTCAGCAGCCATGCTGGCATTTAAGGCAACATCTGACAGAAGGAATGCTCTCACTTGGCAACTGAGTTAAATACACTGTTGTACTTTCATGAAAAGCTTTCACTATGAACTTGTGCGTACATAACAGAAATTAAGCTCCTGGTCCATCCAGCTGCCAAAACAGACAACAGATGAACCAAATTTCAGACACAAAACCCGTCTATTCCAATGTACCATCACTATCCATGTTTCAAGTTCTTGGCCTGTCAACGGCATAGCTTAATGTCATTGCTGCCTGACTTCATGTATCAGCTCACCTGACCTAGAAGCTGCCAAAAAACACACACATTTTTAAAAGTCTTTGGACCAGCTCAGGTATGGAAAGTAAACAAGACATGAGAAATAAACCAAAATAAAGTGGCATACTACATGAAAGAGGTATTCAGTAGGGAGAAAAAAAACTCAAACAAATAGTAATCCTGGTCATGATGAACAGGTCACAGTTTCTTAAGTGACAGCATGGGGACCTCTAAACCAGTTTGTTTCTTCCTTGCACAGGCATTGTATTTTAATGGAGATCAAAACCAAAAACTGTCCTCTCTCTACTGCCTTGGCCTATTGTACTACATTTGAGTCATTTCTGGAAGAAATGCCAACCTGAGTGAGTCTCAGTGGCTGATTTTATACAACAAGTAAACCGCCCCTCCACTCCAAATCAAACCTTAATTTTTTTTGTCAGAAAGACAGTTTGAAAGGGATGTTGGGGGGGGGGGGAAGTTACATTTGATTCAATTAATATGTGGAAAATCCAAGGCAATTCTGCCCTTCTTTCCACCCCAGACATCCTGTTTCATATGTCCATACCAGAAAACTGATACCTAAGTAAATGGGAATGCTTTCTACACCTTAGAGGCAACAATATTTTTTTTCCTTTCAAAAGAATAAATGATTTGCCCAATGCTTCTCATTTTACCAG
This sequence comes from Myiozetetes cayanensis, assembly GCF_022539395.1. Classification (NCBI taxonomy): domain Eukaryota; kingdom Metazoa; phylum Chordata; class Aves; order Passeriformes; family Tyrannidae; genus Myiozetetes; species Myiozetetes cayanensis. Next base: position 109,910,098 of record NW_026086604.1, read on the forward strand.
ATACACCTCAGCTTCCCTTTTGTGATCCTTTTGGATCACAAAACGAATACTAGAGAATAGGTGACTGACTTATCAACACATTGTAAGATATCCTACGCAAGCTTGACAAAAAAAAGCCAAAGGAATTGAGAAAAATATTAAACTGTTCTACCAGGAAAGACTACAGTCACTGACCTGGAAAAAAAAAAATCCACTTTACCTGGAGAAGCTGCTAAAGAAGCAGCTAAAAAAATGAAAATAGAGCACTGCTTTTAATCTGTTTTCATAAGCTCCTTTCCCACATTACACTCAGACTTGTAAGATCCTTCCAACTATGAAAAACCATTCCTACCTAGCTACTTGCCACTATTTAAGAGAGCATCACAATTTTTTACTCGTTCCACCAATAATGCTGCTGCAATAGAGACAGCCCTTTGTTTTCCCTCAGTTTCTACCATTTTAGGTTTGCTTTCCTACTAATTAACTTAAGTGCATTTGCCTCTACCATTTCTGGCATGCAGCAACACAACACTGGCATGAGTCTTGACATTTCAACTGCTTCTCACAGACCTGCATTAAAATCAATGAGTTTTGTCAACTTCATCTATTCTCTAATTAACAAAGGTACACAGAGGAGCACGGGCAGCAATGCCTTCTGTTTGTGTACTCAGGAAGATGACTTTGCATCAATTTACACATTGCTTTAAACCAGGAGTTTATCTTTACAGCCGTATCATGACTATGAACTTAACTTCCATAGCACCATTTTAGTGTCCTTCAGGGCTTAATAACTAAAGTTACGCAACTCAACACTGTAAAATTTCCATTTATCCAACAAGAATGAGCTTTGCCTATAAAAATCTGATAAAGCTGCACAAAAACGTAGGTTGCATGCTTAAAAGTTTCCTCTGTGATAGAAAGGAAAGTCTTTATGCTTAAATTTAGATAGAAGAGCCTGAGAACCAGTCCACAGGATATAATCTCAGGTTCACAGTCTCACTGTAGATTTGTTTCACTTATGCTCCCCCCCACACGTTGTTAACTTCTTTAACTGAAGATTTGCATTCCTTCTATTCATTTGTGTTTGCAGAAAAGCACTTAAATCATGGGCAATTACTTGACAGTTTGAAGATATTTTGAGATACTTGGCTTTCACATCACAAAGCTTTATTACTTCAGACAGCATTTAAAAACAAAGCAATTCCTTGTTCCCTATCCACTATTCTGAGCCATGATTTGTGAATGGATTGCACTGGGGGGCGGGGGAGAAGAGAAACGAGAGGGGAAAAGCTAGCAAGAAAAGAGGAAGTTGTGCTTTTGAAACTATGAAAGTGGAGTGCGTGCTTTGCAGAGAAGTACCATTTCAGCAACGATTTCGGATTAAGCTTAACACAGAGTATCTACCGTGCATTGCAAAATGATGCATCTCCTTCCTTCATGCAATTAACACCCAAGACATAAAATTTTAAATTAAAACCTGAGAATTCATTATTCTGAAGTTATTTGCCGCTTATCCTACTTAAAGTTCTAAAAAACCCACGGATTCCCAGGATGAAGTAGCCACTAGCATAAGAATTCATTGTCACGTTTTTGCACTAAAAAAACAAAAAAAAACACCACCAAAAAACCTGCCCCACAAGTCTCGTCATCTTTCACTTCGCCTTGCTGCAAGGAACGAGTAGAGCATTTCTTGATCTCATATATAAAATGGTTTCAATCCCCTTCAACAGGGAAAGAGAACAGAAAGATTCTTTAGGAGGCAAAGTAATCTTTGGAAAAATTAAGATGTGCGGGAAAGAGCAAAAGTCCTTGGGCTCAGAAACGCAGCTTCCAAACACCTGGCAGTAAATCAATGTCACCCATTTCGCTGTAATCCCTCAAGTCACTTTTATGAAGATTACTTCCTGCAGTGCATTCCTCACCCTCCTCCCTCCCCGGCCGACAAGGACTCTAGGAAAGATCGCTCCGGGAAGCCGCACGGCACATCTGGGACCGGCGCCGCGACAGCAGGACCGCGACCGGGACGCGGGTCACGTCTGGCACAACTGCTCCGCCACCAACCCGCGACTCCCGCCCTGCTCCCGATTCCCCGCCAGCGCCACAACTTTCCCCGCGCCCCTCGGAGAGTCCTGCCGCAACTCCGAGGGATCCGGAGGGAACTGCCGCCTCCCCGTTCCCGCGGTCTCCGCCGCGGGGGACACCCAAGCGCCAGGCACCGCTCCCCTTCTCCCGCCCCGCGGCGCCGACCCCTCACGCTCCCTCCGACCTGCCACAGCGTGTCCCGTCCGCACCGCCTCCCTTCCTCCCTCTTGCCCTCCTCCCTCCCTCCCGGCTCCCAGCGCGGCCGCGGCTCTCGGCTCCCTCCGCAGGGCGCAACTTGGCGGAGCGGGGGGCGGAGGGGCCCGCGGCGGGGGAAGGTGCGGATGTCCCCCCCGCCCCGCTCATGGCGCGCCGCTTTCCCGCCGCCCCGTCCCGCCCGGCGGCGGCGGTGGGCACTCACCAGGGGTCGAACTCGTGGATGATGCTCTCGAAGCGGATGACGGCGAAGAGCCGGGAGCTGAACCCGGCCAGCCAGGCCAGGAAGAGGATGGTGAAGGAGAGCAGCGACTGCCAGCCCGCCGGCTGCGACAGGCCCCCCGACAGGCCGCCGGCGGCCCCGGCGCGGCTGTGGAGCGGCGCCGCGGAGTTGGCGGCGGATCTGTGCTTGTGGTCGGGGGCCGAGTGCTCCGCCATGTTGTACCCGGGGCTCCCTCGCAGCCTCTCCCTCCGCCCGGCGCGTGCGGGGAGGAGGAGGCGGAGGAGGGGAGGGGAGGGAGGGAGGAAGGGCAGGGGGAGGGAGGCTCGGTGAGGGGCGGAGCCCGCCCGTTCTCTCTCGGCGCTCCTCACGGACTGCCCGCCGCCTCCTGGCGCACCCGGGCTCTGCCTCCTCCCGCTCCTCCCGCCGCCACCGTCCCCATCCCCCGCCGCGGGCGGGAACACAGCGCGGCGCGCGCGAGCCCGGGGGGCGGGGCCAGCGGTGACCAGGGGGGCGGGGCCTGGAGGCGAAGGGGCGGGGCTGGAGGCGGCGGGCGCGTGCGGCTCCCGGGGGCAGAGCGGCGGGGCGGGGGGCTCTGCAGGGGAGGGGCACCGGACGGGACCGGGGCGGATCGGGGCCTCTTTCCCTCCCTCCCGAGCCGGAGGTTTGACATTGCCGCCCCTCACCGGAGTGGGAGGAGTTACAGGGGGAGGGCGGGGCTCCCATGAGAAGGCGAGGGGAAGGGCCGGACCCTGCCAGTAGCGCCCCTCTAACAGGAACTCCGGGGACGGCCTGTCACGGAGCGACAGGTATTTAAAAGGGGCGGGGCCGGCCCCGAGTAGCCAATCGGAGCGGCGCGGCAGCACGCGCCGGGGGACGTTATACCCGTTGCCAGACGTTGGCTGAGTGACTGACAGCTGCTTGCGCCAATCGGAGCGCGGCGTCTGAGTCACGTGGGCGCCCTCAGGCGCCCCCCCGGCGCCGCGCCAGGGCGCTGCGGTGCTGGCGGGCCGGCGGGCCGGCGGGGCGGTGCCGCTCCCGCTCCCGGCATGTTCCGCGCCGCCCCAGGGCACGTCGGGAGCTGTAGTCCGCCGGGCGGGGGCGTGGCGAGCGCCCCGGAGCGCTGGCGGTGACTCCGCTCGTTGCGAATGTTTGACCGTCCCGGTGGAAACCGCGTTGGCGGCGCCAAGGAACGTGGGAGAGCTTCTCCCTCGGGCAGCTGGGCGGAGTAGCTGAGGGCAAGGTCAGGGAGAGAGCCCTGGGTGCGCCACCTGACTCTGGTGGGAGCGCTTTCACAGAGTCAATCAGCGAATCACTTAGGTTGGAAAATAGCTCTGAGATCATCGAGTCCAACCTGTGACCCAGCGCCACCATGTCAACTGGACCATGGCACTGAGTGCCGTGTCCAGGCTTTCCTTAAACAACTCCAGGGATAGTGACTCCATTGCCTTGGTCAGGCATGGAGACCAGCACATGGAAACCTTGGCTTTTGTGCAAGGGGGCAATTTTTTTTTTTTTTTTTCCCATTTACTTCTCTTTTAGGAGTTTTCACATTGAGGTGCTATTTGGAAGGCTTATAACTTCCTCAAATATTTTGTAAAACCTGCAGTTACAAGAGGGTGGAGAAAACTGAAGGCTACAGAGGTTGCACTGTTTGTGTGTTTGAGTGGTCATGCTGACCTTCCCTCTTCTCCGAGATGGCAGGGGACAGCCTGCTTTTAGAAAAGGTGTGATACCTATCACAGGCAGAATAAAAAAAAGTGCCTGGCTGTTTGTGCAGTTTACACCAACAGCTCATTTTGTGGCTTTTATATAGGGCTGCATTTTTGAAATTAAATAGCTTGGGTTTTGTTGTCTGAGGTCTGGGCACTCCCTTGGGTACACAAACGTGGCTCTTCAGAGGTCCTGAAGACATGCAGTTCAATTTCACTAATATGGATTGGGACTACACGGGGCCTTAGTTGACTAATATATTTCTAATTAGTTCTTGCTGTTGTCCTGAGTTTTACTTTGTTTGCCAGAGGAAGAAAACAGTATGTTTCTTTGTAAGCAAAGTGGAAACCTTTCTATTAGAGAACTGTAGAATGGTTTGGGTTGAAAGATACCTTAAAGATAAACCCTCCTGCCGTGGACAGGGATCCTTCCACCAGACCAGGTTGCTCCAAACCCCATCCAACCGGACCTTGGACACCTTCAGGGATGGGGCATCCACAACTTCCCTGAGCAACCTGTTCCAGTGCCTCACCACCTTCACAGCAAAGAATTTCCTCCTAACAGCCAATATAACCCTACCTTCTGTTAGTCTGAAGCCATTACTCCTTGTCCTGTCACTCCACACCCATGTAAAAAGTCCCTCTCCAGCTTTTCTGTAGGCCTCCTTTACGTACAGGAAGGTGCTATAAGGAGAAGAGCCTTCTCTTCTCCAGGCTGAACAACCCTGACTCTCTCAGCCTGTCTCCACAGGAGAGCTGCTCCAGCCCTCTGATCATTTTCATGACCCACCTCTGGACTCTTTCCAACGTGTCAATGCCCTTCCTGTGCTGGGGATCCCACAGCTGGATGCAGCACTCCATGAAACTTATTGCTTTAGTGGAAAGCTCTGTTTAACAATCTGTAGAGAATGCAACTTTTTTTCTCAGTCCCTGCGTTGCTCAACATCTATGACTTGGTCACTTTATTTGAAAGCAGAGCTACTGTATTGTAAGGTGTGTGCATGTGTTTTAATATGAACATTTTGATGCATTGTTGCTCCTAAAGGACTCCATTTCACATACTCTTATAGCATGAGGCTTAGGAAATCTTGCAGCACATTTTGAGATTCAGTTTTGCTGAATGTGGCTCTTAAAAGGCTACATTTTTATTTGGTGGGTGTTTGTTTGTGTTGGTTGTGATTTGTTTGTTTGTTGTTGTTGCTTTTAATACCTGTGTTCGTATTCTAAGATAGACCAAGTTAGGCATTTGCCCTTTTTCTAGTATTGTCAGTGAAGCTTTTTTTAATGAGCTGACCAACTGACATTTCAAATAAAGGATTTTTTTTTTAATTGGCTCATGAACACAGAGCAAACGTGACCAGAAATTTGCAGCTATCAAGTGTTTTCTAAGAGCTACTGGCTGATTTTACAGCAGGGTCAGTCTTGGTCTACTTTTCTGAATTTCCATTCTCCCACCTGGGATCTTGGTTTTGGTAACAGCAGTTCAAGCTTAATGATGCAGCATAGGAACTGCTTTAAATGGCAGTGTGATACATATAATACCTTTGTATTTTCCTCCCTCCGCGACCATTTTTCTACATGTTAAAGAGCCAAAAGGGACTGATGATTCATATTAGCTGGGAAAAAAATGTGTACATCAGAGCTTCTTTTAATGTAAAATTTACTACCAGTGTTAACTTTCCTTGATTGGAAATCTGATTTATTTAAAAATTATTGCATGTCATGGTGTGGATGAGGTTATATGGTGTTTACTTTAAATTTCTGTGCTATAACTTCTACTTGCAACAGGGAGGCTATATCATTCTGACTATACTGTCAGAGTTAGATCAGACAATTTTTTGAGCATAGACAAGCCCAGACAATGTGATTTATTTGAACACTGACTAATGGTAAAGTGTTTCTTTGTCATTGGTAACAAATGATATTTTTACCTATTCATTTTCAAACCATTCAAAAGTCTGTACTGTTGAATATCTCAGAGCTTGGGCAATGAAATTTAGTGGCAGCAAAAGCACAGTTCTAATAACAGCTTTTATTAATGTTTCTGTAAATATATTGTTTGAATTTTTATATAAAATAAGGTTTAATAGTCTTACTTTAAAATCAGTCAAACAAATGCACGCAGATGGAAGAAAATGAGAGACTCCTATAGCTGGATGGAAGGATTTGGTGGGTTTGATACAATACTACCACGACAGCAAGGGAAAGTACATTTCTGTGGAGGAGAGGCAAAATGTGCCTACTGGAAACTGCATTCAACCCATACTAATAACTTGACAAGGAAAGACATTTTCCACCTGTTTTATTTATTTTATTTCATTTTATTATTTATTTTCCCCTCTCCCCCCATCCTATCCTCTTGTGTTCTTTGATTTGTTTCAAGGTAATTCAGTTTGATTTGTTCCACTGTGTGTGCTGGTGCATTCTTTGAACACAAAACCCCACAAAAATGTCCATGTTAGTGACTGAGGAGTTGACTTTGCATAGTGATTATGAATCACTTTGCATACAGAAAATCACTTTCCCATTCTGAGCATGTAAAATAATAGCCAAATGCCTTGAGGAAAAAAAAAATTCACTTCCAAGATTCCTTAATAATGGAATTGTACAGGGGATAATTCCAAATGCAGAATTCATGTTATGGTTGTACAAACTAGAACATCTTGAAAGTTGTGAGCTGCATATAACAAAATGTCAGATGAAAGCTCCTCATTCCTCAACACAGCTACCACGCGTCACTGATGTTCTGTCTTCTACTGAAATAATGGCAAACAAAATTATTGCAGAAAAATTTGCTTGTGGACACACCCAGGTAATAAATCACTAATCAGAAGTACAAAGTCGTGGTTGTTGGGAACAATTCATACTTTTCACCAAACTTCATTAGCGCTAATTCAGCAGTGTTTATTAACAGGAATAGACACCTTCTTTTAGAAAACCATTTGAAGAGCAGTTCAGGTTTGAGGTGAATAAACAAGTCTCTTAAACAATCTTTCCAACTTTGTGGTCCTGCAGCTCAGCAAGTTATAAAGCTTTGTATTAAGATTTTTTGAGGATGGCTTTGGAAATTAACCATAAAATACTTCCTGAACTGAAGAATATTAGAGTAGCACAGTCTGTCATAACTTGAAGTGGTGGAGGATGCTTGTTTTCAGCTATCAGTGCTCAGATGATCATTGTTTAAAAATGTGTGATGATGTTTAAATGAGAGAAAACATAACACTATTGCCCATAATTATCTTTGGGAATCTGAGGTTTAATACATTTAAAAATTCACTGTCTATTAGTCTCTGTATAGACAAAATGACATGAGTTTAAAATAATTTTTAATTGGTTTAATTCAGCAGCTGCAACCCTTTGTGTATGTGTTTAAATCACTTTAGCCTGTTGTAAATTGATAAAAGATTGTCTACAAAGAGCTTTGCACCTGTGTAACTACAATGAGGTTTGTGATTGATTTGAACAGAAATGGCACAACTTGGGTGTTTAGACAAGGCCTTCGTCTAGCATTTAATTCAATAACAGTAGAGGATAAACTTTACAATGTTCTACTGGTAATTTCTCCTCTTCTGTTCCACTAGTTTAAACATATGTTGATGTTGCTTTTCTGCTTCTCATGTCTTAATTATCCTGCTTAATTTTCCTTTCCCATGACCTGCACAGTAGTAAAAATCACTCCAGTTTGCATGCACGGGCCTGACAGGAATCACAATGCTTTTTTCTCTCCCAAGCCAATCCCTGGCATATTCTTTTGCCACCGTAACCTTTTGCATCAGCCTGTCTCTACTTATGAAGAAATGGGGCTTTTTGATCTGGTGGACTGGTGCCAGCCCTTCTATGTCTTCATCTCTTGTTAGAAAAGCTGAGGAAGAGGCACACACTGGGCCTTTCTTTAAATAAATTAAAAAATGCCATACTCAACATTCTACATGTGTATTTTCTAGCCCATGTGCATAAGCACTGTGCAACATTTAAAACCCGTGGACCTCCAGAATACCTTTCTTGAAGAGTGTTTTGTCATATGTAGTGTTAGGAAGCACCTTAAGCAGAGCTTGGTTGTTCCTGGCAAATGCTGCAGTCAAGTGTTTTTGCAAAACTTTCATTTTATTCCTTCTGGTAATAAGGAAAGTGCTGCCTTGGGGATGATCAACCAAAAAAAATTAAGTTTTAAAAAAGGCCATTTTCTTCAGGGAGACCATTAAATGGCGCATCTGAAGTGTGATGTTTAACATGTAAATGCTAGGTACCTAGATGTTGTAGATACTGGGTCTTATTAAAATGTTTTGTTGGAACAGCAAAGCTGCTAAGGGAACCAGCTGGCGGGTAAAGCCTAACTCTGGGGAGTAGAGAGAGAGTTATATCCATTTTAAGTATATGAAATCTTGTGCTGCTTAGTTGCAATTAAGGTGAATTTTGTCACTAGATTGAAGTGAGAGGAGAGAGCAGAATACAGGAAAGAGGCATTTTGCTGTTGGCTGTAACACCAGCTGCTATTACAGCATCAGGTAAGATATGTGGAAGCAGCAAAGAACAGAGAGGCAGAGAGGAAACAAAATTATGTTTTGTTGTTGTTTAAAGCCTGTTGAAATCAGTGGAAGTTTTTTCTTGGTGGGATTTTGATTACCTTTGAGTTGTGTTTTTCTTCATTGCTTCCTGCACCAGAACATTCCACACAGCTCCTGGTAGCAATTGTAGGGAAGGGGAAGAGGGTTTTGTTTGCACATTGTCTATTGCCACAGTTCATCAGAGAATAACTCTTCTGGTTGTAGTTCAACTGATAAGTTTGAACATCTTGTTTGAGTTGGGAAGTTCTACAGAATCAAAGAATACTTCAGTGTATTAACTTATTCAGTGGAAAAAAAAAAAAAAGGCCGTGTGGTACAATATCAGCAAAGAATTCTCCATGCCTGAAAATTTCACTGTAAGTATTGTGCAGTATTTTTCCATAATTGGGTTGTAGTCTAAATGTGCATAGCCTTGAGGAAAGAAAAGTTTACAATGGATTTTTTTCTAGTGCTTTTCTCTTGATAACAATTCAGTCTAATTCTCTCCTTGCTGTTTTCTAGACTACTTATAGGTATTCTTCTGGTCAGCTGATGCGGTAATAACTGCATCAGAATTACAAAAGAATTTAAGTGAGTTTTTTGTGGAATAAACTGTGCCAAAATGCATGATTCAATACAAAACAGGAGCTTATGGGTGTTTTAGGGTAGTGTAATTTCAACCCATCCCCTCATACAGATCTGAAGTGAGTACTCCATCGTCAAGAAGAGAATTCAGCAATGACTACTTTCTGACTATATATGACTTGAATATTTTGGCTGCTGCAGTGGATCAAATGTTTAGAGGCTTCAGAAGAGAAAAACTGCTGTATTGCAGCAAAGTTACTAAGAGGCTTTTACTGCCTTCTGTCCACATGTGAATTGAGACACCATGTTCTGTGATATCTGATCTGTAGGTCTTCAGTTCTTATCCCAGGAATTTCGCTTTGTAAATGACTGTAGTACTTGAATCCCAGAGTTGTTATCCAGCTGAATTTCTGGTACATGTGTTTGTTTTTTCTTTTCCTTATCATTTGTGTTCTGAAACAATGAATCTTAATGCTTAAAATCCTATCCTGAGGAAACTGATCCCACGGTAATTAATCCTCTCTGTGCTTCCCTCCTTTTTTGTTTCACTTTATATGTCTTAGGACGTTGTAATCCCAATTGATACTCTATGCCATTTGCTGATACATGTTCCCAGTTAGTTACTGATACATGCCCCCAGACTTAAAAAACCCAGTTAGTATTTTAAATTAATTTCTTAAAAGATAATTTATAATTGCTAAAAGAAAGCAGCCACATAAATCTGATGGAAAAATAAAGATTCTTTTCTTATTTGACTATAGCTGAAATGCTACTGCAAGAATAGGACCAGAGGACAGGCTCTTCTGCCAAAGCACCCAGGCCACTGTTCAAGACAGGGCATATTGGGCAGGTTATTTGACCATTACATGCCCTCTTCTCTTTCCTTCATATGGCAATCAGCCAGAGTAATATACCTTTAATGTAACAAGCCATGTCATAACTTTTTAAAGCTTCTTTTTGTTTTTTCTGGTATGAATTCTGTCCTCTAGAACTTGTTCTTATTTTTTCCTCTTATACTCTCTGTACTTCTGCACTTAAAAACACTTGGGTGGTGGGGTGTTGCATGAAGTTGTCTTTAAGACAAAGATACAAAATTGCCTTACAAATGCTGATTTAATAACTCTGCTCCCCTGACACATTGCATACAACCTGCCTGCCCCCTCCCTTCTCCCACCCTGTTTGTTATTATACTTCATTTTTGCATGGAGCCAGTGTTGCTTGAGATCACCCAAAATTGCCAAGAACTATGTGGTAGACCTAATCTCAGTATTTCTCTTTTCTGAACTAGAACACTTTGGTTTTACATGAAGGACTCTGGTCAGTATTGCTTTGGCTTCTTTGTGCCATGGATTTTGTGACGAACTATTGACCTTCAAAATTACAGCGGTGAGAGATTGAACAAATCTTCCAACTGTTTCCTGTGCTGATGCCTAAAGTGTGGAGCATTAAGTACAGTATTCAAGATTCATCCTGAGAACTTTTCAGTCCTGTAACCTGCTGTATCAGACATACACTGTTAAGAGGGAGTGGAGGTGAGAGTGTGGATAGGATAGCAGTGGCATCCAAACTTTACAGCAGCTTCCATGCCTGCTGTTGTCCTCTGTCATCTAATAAACAGACAATGTCATGAAGAGTTTATCAAGATTAATTTGAGAGAGGCGTGTTTTGTGAGTGTAGTTTCAGTCTTTCAAGAGTGTGGTATAAAGTTAGTTACCTTTGTTGATCTCACCAAGGCTTTCGACACTGTGAGCAGAAAAGGTCTGTGGCAGATTTTGGAACGTTTAGGATGTCCTCCCAAGTTCCTCAAAATGATCATCTCGCTTCATGAGGACCAGCGCGGCCAAGTGAGACATGGTGACGCACTTTCTGAGCCGTTTCCAATAGCCAATGGTGTGAAGCAAGGCTGCGTTCTTGCACCAACTTTATTCACAATCTTCTTCAGCATGATGCTCCAAAGGGCCACGGCAGACCTCGATGATGAAAACAGTGTCTACATTCGATATCGTACTGACAGGAGCCTGTTCAACCTAAGGCGACTGAAGGCCCACACTAAGACCTTAAATTATCTTATCCGTGAGCTGCTTTACGCTGATGATGCCGCTCTCGTTGCCCACACAGAAGTAGCTCTGCAGCGTCTAACATCCTGCTTTGCAGAGGCTGCTGAGCTGTTTGGACTGGAAGTCAGCTTGAAGAAGACAGAAGTTTTATATCAGCCTGCACCTCAGGAAGTCTCCCATCATCCCCATATCACCATTGGTGAAACAGAACTCAAATCAGTCCAGCAGTTTAGTTACCTGGGTAGCATCATCTCCTCAGACGGTAAGATTGATGCAGAAATAGACAACAGGTTAGCAAAGGCATACAGAGCTTTCGGTAAACTCCATAAAAGAGTGTGGCAAAACAAACACCTGAAGAAAAGTACAAAGATCAGCGTTTACAGAGCCGTTGTACTGTCTACTCTTCTATATGGGTCTGAATCATGGGTCATTTACCGGCACCACTTGCGTCTCTTAGAACACTTCCATCAGTGCTGCCTCCATACAATTCTAAACATCCACTGGACTGAATATGTGACCAACACGTCTGTCCTTGAACAGGCAGCAGTCACGAGCATTGAGGCCATGCTGCTGAGAACACAGCTGCGCTGGGCAGGGCACATCTCCAGGATGCAGGACTACCGCCTCCCTAAGATCGTGCTCTATGGGGAACTTGCCACTGGCTACTGCAAGAGAGGAGCCCCGAAGAGGAGATACAAGGACTGTCTGAAACAATCCCTCAGCCTTGGCCATATCGATCGCCACCATTGGTCTACCCTGGCCTCCAATCGGGAGGCCTGGAGACACACCATCTATAACGCTGCTGCTGCTTTTGAGAACACACGCAGGATCAGTCTCGAGGAGAAAAGACAACGCAGAAAGAATTGCATCTCGTCTGTATCACCTGGGGAGTCTTTCTGCTGTGCCTTCTGCAACCGGACTTGTCTATCTCGCATTGGCCTTTTTAGCCATCAGCGCGCTTGTAGCAAGCGTGGGTAGAGCCCTTCTCAAATCTTCGTTCGCGAAGCCTAGCCATGATAATGATGATGATAAAGTTAGTATTTCATGGGCTGCAGGAGTATCTGTCATGGATCCCTTCTTCCCCTTCTTCCTCCTCAGACCTTGGTGTACCCTGTGTTGTTTCTCTTTTCTGACTTTCCCTCCTTCTTTCTCTAGCTGGTGTTTTCTCATCTTTCTTAGACATGTTTCAGTTTGGCTGTTGGGCTCAGCCTTGACCTGCACTGAATCAAGTGCAAAGCCACCTGAAACAATTTGTGACTGGCATAGGGCAGCTCCTGACCTCTTCTCACAGAGGCTGCCCCTGCAGTCTCCCCACATATACCCACTACACATTTCCAAGTCCACATGGGCAAGCTGGATAGGGAATGTGACTGAGCTATCTGCAACATGATATCTTTTTGCTGGTTACCAGGAATTTTTTACTTTACTCATAGGTCTTTTTGTTGCACACTGTTCTTATTTATATGTCACACATTGAATATTATATTTGGAGGCTGTATGTATTTATGGAGTCACACAATTTCTGAGACAGTATTATTTCTTAATATTGATAATAAAGGCAGGAACTTTTAAGATAATGGGCCTTTTTTTTAGAGAAAATACCCCCTTACCTTGATTTACAAGGTTCTTTAATTTGCTGAATTGGTCCTACTTACATCTCCTTCATATGACTTCCACTTGAAGCAGAGATACACTTCATGGTTTTTATTGCAGGCAGATGGCAAGATTTGTGTGGGAATCCTAGACAATTTTTATTGAGGTGTTAATTACTGGCATTTAATTTATTAGTATTGAATTATGCTAATCTTTTCTTATTTCTGCAACAATTATCCTTCTTCTGGAGAGAAATATAACTTGTATTTATGACTTTCTTGTTTTCTTCATTAACTCATTATGTTAGGTAACAACAAGGAGAAGACTGTTTTGAAATGCTCTTTTAACAGCATTAAAAGTAATTCTGCCAGGTTTGGGAAAAATGCAATATCATTTCATTGTAGTCCTGCCACCCTACTGTGGCCTGTATCTTAGTGTGCCCTGTCTTAACCTGCACTGTCAAGTAAAAGTTGTACGTGGTTTCTTCTAATGTGATAGGAGAAAATTTTTATGAGTAGAGTCAGCACTGGTTCTCATAGCTAGAAACTAGAAAAACTGTGAATACTAAGTAGGAAGACTGGCCATATTTTACTTAATTCTCCATTTTAGTTGAGAATGAGATATGCTTCTGAATATCAGCCAGGGTCTCCAGAGTATTATAAGCCTTGTCTGTCAGCATAACACAGTTATGTTTTGGAGTACTATAGAGACTCCTAAAAATTCAGAAAAGCAAGGTCAAACTCTGAGTGCTTTTAGGTGTGCAAACCTGACTCATATAAATTTATGATGGCAAAAAGTTTTCTCTGTCTGTTACATACCAGAACAATCTGAAGAATGACAGATGCCCAGTAGGGTGAAAAAACCAAACTATCAGTATTTTAGTTCCCCTGCTTCCCTATGGTATTATCATCCTTTTGCTCATACACCCAACATTACAGCACCTAATTTCTTCATAAGCAAGCAGAAACATTCAGCTCCCTAAGCACCAGTGCAAGGTAGGTCTGTAAGAAATGTATATGGTAGAGGATAAGAGATATAATCATAATTTTTTCCACCTATCCATGCTTGAGAAATGAGTATGTCTCAATTCCTGTGCTTGATCTTTAGTTCATTTTGGAAGCAGTACTCTCATAATTCCGAACCATCACTTTTTATTAACTCTTGGGAAACCACCCTTTTGTGTGTTGGGAGATTAACTGTAATCAGATTTCATCTCACTAAAGCACTGCTATGTAAACCACTTCTCCTCTTGTTTAATTGAGAAGCTGAACATAGAGAGGCTTTATGTTAACAAGGAAAGAATGAATATTTGAATAGACCAGAATGGTATAATGGCTCTTCTGAGCCTCTTAGTACGTAGTTACTGGCATTGCCTTCTTTCCTATGCTTATGTAGTCCTTATTTTCAACCATCTTCAAGGATTGGAGTTATAAATAATACACTGGTAGCAGAGTTGAGGTGGTAAGTGTTCAAAACAAACTCATCAGCGTATGTATGTCATGAGCAAACAAACTCTGTGTGTTTCTACCTACATATAGTCAACTCTAAGTTTTTGGAAAAATACAGTTTCTGAGGCCTAACTTACATGTAGCAGAGCTTTTCCTACTGGAGGAATATAGTTACAGAGGTCAGTTCTTTTGGTAACAATGCTGTTTACTGTTTTCAAAGTGTGTCAGTGACCCCTCATCATGGCTGCCTACAAAAGTTTGCAGAAGGAAGCCCAATACCAATGACCTTAGATAGACTGGAGAAACACATCTTCATTGGAAAACAAACAATGAAAAGAACTGAAAACAGCTATTCTGTTGCCATGTTTATGCTCTTGGTCTAGTGCAGGGTACCCTACTGTGAGCAAGGAGCTGCCCCAGTCGTGTCTGCTGACGAATAGAATTTACACACAAAGAACCATAAGAATGTGATAGGGTATTCTGCTTTTTAGACTCTGTTTTAAATGTCTGTCCCTAAACCTAGTAAAATCTGGGGCTCTGAAGAAGAGTGCTGCAGATTGACAAATGTGCAAAATTTGATGGGAGATGAATTTCTATTCTTAAACCATTAATACTAAATAGACCTGAATTTCCTGCACTTGAGATGTGTTGCAAGAGTACTGATTGTACAGAAAGGAAGAAAACTATGATGACAGCTTTGGAAGACTTTACTTCAGTTGTAGAGAAATGTAAGAAATATTTTTAATCCAAAACTTTTATCCTGTGCCTGTGGTGAAGGGAAAAGAAAAATGCCTGTGCCTTAAGGTGCACATATGAAATCCTAATTAACAGGAGCATTCTTGATGCTTAGCTACCTGGTTAATCTAAGAACTTGCCTACAGTAATAGAGTTAAGCATTTCTTCTGTGAGTTTTCAAATTCTTTTGAAGATAGAGTTGCTTGGATTCTGACCAGGCTGTATCCATGACAGAAGAACTTGGACTATGAGAGGAGAAAAATCAGAAGATTTCTATCTAGGTGTGGTGAAGTGCTGCCAGAACACACTTATGGTGATGTATGTGTTGGACTTGTGTCTGCTATGTCATGTCCTTGCTAGAAGCCAGGAAGATGCTGCTGCTACTGACGATTGGCCAGGATCAGACTGATAACCTCTTGCAGAAGCACTTTGGTTTAGTTATTGGGTCAAGAAAGCACCCTCCTTGAAAATTTTCTAAGTGGTTGTGTTTTGGTTGATTTTTTGGATGTTTTTTGTTTGTTTGTTTGTTTCCCCCACCGAGGATACTTAACAGATGAACTGTGAAAAAAATTGCTGTGGTTACTCTAGAGATTGGGATGACTTGGACAATAGCATTTTGGTTATCTATCTGAATATAACAAAAGAGACAGATGTGAGGATTCTCTCTAGCAATGGATGAGGTGAGGATAAGTGCAGATTCTGGATGATGGGAGAAAAGTTGCTTGTGATTTGGGAATATTTTTTTAGGATCTATTTTTATAAAATCTATTTTGGCATGTTTTATTTAAAGACTGTAACTTTAAAGTCATTACAATGTGTATTTCTTAAGTTGAGCACTTAAGCTAGTATTTCTCTTTGAGCACATGAATAACCCCATTAAAGTGCATAGAGCTAATCTTATGCTGAAGTGTTTTGCTGAATCAAGTCCCTAGAGGATTTAATGCATGCAAACAGAAATATACCTAAATATATAAGCATTGTTCCCAGGTTTGGTAGAAATATTTTTACTTTCTATATGTATTTCTTATTTTAAGTTTCCCTTGAATGCAATTTGAATATGATTTTGCTATTCAGCAACCCAGATGCAAGAAACATGCCATTAATATCTTACCCTTCCCTCCCTCCTTCCTTCCCTCTCCTAAAGTTGCTACATATTGATGTTACTATTTTATAAGGAATTTATAAAATTCTGGATAAGATACTTTTTTGCACTGTTCCATACTGTTCCTTAAGCACAGAGAAAGTGCAAGACCACTCACTCTTCTACTCTAATCCAGTATAATATTGATCTTTGTGCTCAAAAAACTGTTATCACTCTAAAAAGAGGATTAAACCACTGTTGTCAATAAGAGTTATTCATAATTTGTTTAGGAGGAATCAGCCCAGAGGAGTGGATCTCAGATTTTTATTTTTGGTGACTGGGGTGTATATGCTCTCAAGCAGGTGCATGGGATGTATCCTGAGGGAGATGAGTGTGTGAGGAACCCAAGGTTGCTCAAGGCTCACCGAACTGTAATAAAGAGTAGCTGATAGGCATAGCCAGTGCACAGCCCAGTTACTACCCTTCCTGTCCTATGGGAAACTGTATGGTTCCAGTATACAATCCTTCCATTCCCTGTGGAGAGGAGGAAGCAATAGCTGGGTCCGAGTGTCGTAGCTCTCTGTTGCAAAAGTTGAGTAGAGGAGGTCATGCAGATCAGTACCTGCTAACATATCCGTGGAAGGATTTGCAGTTGGGTCCTCAGGAGTCATTCAGACTGCACTCCCTTTTGGAACAGGGGTCAGTAACTGAGGCTCCCTGTTCAGTCTCCTTTTCCTCTGCGATGTAGGTGGCCAGAATTGCATGGCAGAGCAGCTGCCTCATAAGTGGCTGTAGGTGAAGCTCAAGGTGACAGTGTTAATTTTAGTCATTTTGGTAAATATCCCAAGTGAGGCTGGAAAGACTCTGGGCCACTGTGTCATTTCAGGAATTCTCACTGATGTGATCAATCATTTATTGCTGTAACTTGACTAGTAGATTTACAGCTCAAATTGGTCTTAAATACCTGTTGTGTATCCTTTGTTTACCTGTGTGTCTTTGCTGTTTCACTTTGCCCTGGGCATACACAGAAAGTTGTTTTGGACCACAGTAAAAAGTAAATGTGTCAGAAGGAATCATGTTTGAGAAACCTAAGTATGATACAGTACTTGTGAAATGCTGCTTAATTCTAAATAATTGATTTTATTTTCTTGCAATTTTAGAACTGTTAGTGGACTTGTCAGACTTCTCAACCCTAGTATCTCCTAGAATAATGAAGGACAGTGTTTTCAAAAGATGCTGGTTTTATTAGTTAACAAAAAAAAAAGTACTATATGAATCGTGGAATCTAGAGATAGGAAAGACCTATTACTTTAGGTAGCCCCTTGCCTTGCCTCTGCAAAATGATTATCTACCATAAACTTTTCTAGTGCTTTGGGCAATTTAGTTTTAAATATCTCTGCAAATAACAGGATTTTCACTGCTTCCCTAGGTAAGTTGAACACTTTTTTTTTTTTTCCCCCCGAACCATTTCATTATATTTTACTTTATATTTAGCATACATGTATAGATAGGTAGATGGATATAGGTATCTTTCAAAAGACAGCAATTTATTATCTGATATTTTCTGGGCTAGGTAGAGAAAAAAATATTCAAGTATTTTCCAGTCCAATGCTATATATACCCAAATACCTTAGCAAATGTTGAGGGTTTGCAAATACATTTTCACATATATTTTGTTGCAGTAAGGGTTCCCCGAAGAGAGAGAGGATATACTATTGAAAAAAATACTTTCAAATACATCCTGACTTCAAAAAAAAGTGTCCCCTGTTGCCATGATTACATATCACAACCATTTAGTGTACTGCTAATTGCAATGACAGGTAAACAAAATGAGATTTGTAAATTATATCTCTTTATTTTAAATTCAGCACTACATGTCTTTGCTACTGTCCTTAATAATTCTTCCTGCCAGGCACTGCAGATCCTCGTAGGCATTCCTTCTGAACTAACAGTGTTATTGTTGAAACAAATTGCATAGGTCTTGTTCTTTTAATCTCTTAAAAGATTAAAGATCAAGTAAAGAAAAACATTATAGAGACACAAAAAGCTAGTGTTCACTTTCATTTTGCTTCACCCTTTAATGAAACTGTAACTGTTCCTGCTAGAAGTGTTTTTGTAGCACGTCTATTTGTCCATAAGTATAATGATTTGTTACCTCTTTGGGAAAACTTATGTGATAACAATGACTTACAGTGTAAGAGTGTACAACGAGGGGATGATTAATAGGAATTTCAAAGCAGAAGACAGGTCAGTTCAAGAAAATAAGCCTAAAAATATAGCTTCCTAAAGCAGCTCATACCAAACTTCTTTCTAATTTAACACTCTTTCTCATTTAACAATTATATTTATCTTTAATATTTGAAGTTTTTAAATAATATTTTTATTCCTTTTATGAATAAGTAGAATTCAAATAGACAAAGGTCTTCCAATATTTCTAGTCTTGGTAATAGAATCATTCATGGACACAATTTGGCAAGTTTAAGATCCTCAATGAATTCTATCTTAATGAAATAACATGATTGCTATATAGCTGTAGATTAGTTCATGACCAAAAAAGGGATTTGAAACGCTGTTGCCTTCATCCCTTAATTCCACGCAGCAAGTTTCTGATGTTTTCCCTCAAAAGTAAGGTCTTAAGAAGCAGGTCTGTTGCTCTCCCTTCCCAAAAAATATTGTTGGACTTATGCCCATGCTAAAATGTTTAAAGCCTTAATGACCTTTAAAATAAGTTGTGTCTGCATTTTGTATGCCTTCTTTTCTAAGGATTTTAGCTTTAAACATAGGATGCCTGTGGAGATACTTTGCTCAAAAAAAACCAAGAAATGAGGTAGAAATGAATCCACAAGAAAGTAGTGCTCCCATCTGAGGAGGCTTTTGCTCCTTTTGGTTGTTGAAGTTGCTGAGCAAAGTAAGCAAATGAGCAAGCTTGTTGCCCAGGAACTTAAAAATAGAAATCTTCCGAATTTTTGCATTCCTAAGGAACCTCTTGGACTAGTATCAGTTTCTTGCAAGAAATTTTCCCACCAAAGCTTCAGATAACTGAAGAAACATCAGGTATTTCATTGATTAGGAGTTTCCTGGATAACCAGCACTGGTGAGAACCAAAACCTCTCTGAGTAAATGTGATTAGATTCTAAAAAAATTTCTAAATTTTCAATAATCAGGTTTTATGTCCAAATGCAATTTCCAGAAAGTAAAATCTTATTTCCTTTAAAAATTTGTCTTTGTCTCTTTCCTGCTTTTTTCCTGATCATTTTTTTATTTGTAAAGCTGATGAATATCTGCAGTCATTTCTCATATCATACATCTACACTGCAGTCTAGCAGTGCAGCTATAGCTCCTCAGGATACACCTGAGCTGGCTTTAAAACTGCCAGCTGGGGTGCCTAGCATAGTGTAGCCAGACAAGGACCTGGAATTCCATTTAGGCTGTTTGATGTATTTGGGCTCATCCTGCCTTGGGATGAACTTAGGTTGGTCCCCAAAAAAACTCAGTTAAGTGAACTTGCATATGTACACTCAAACTACCCTGCCTAGTGGCAGACCAGCATATTCATTATTTTGCTCAAAGTTGCATAGGATAAAGAAAGGTCAGAGTGTCCAGACCCCTGCAGAGGGAATAAAGGGATTTGCAACATCTAAGTGGTCTGCAGGAGCTTCAAACTGTAAAAAATACAGTACAGGATTTAGTCATTGCCTTGAGAGTTTATAACATTTGATTTCTCCCCCCAACAGATGCAAAAATAACCAAATTCTGACAAGAGCAATAGATTTGAACAAACCAACCTTAATAGGAAATCTTCCAATCTAGAGTATTCAACCCAATCCCCAAGTCATTTAGCATAAAAGCAATCAAGCAAACCAATGCCAAATTCTCGTATTACTCCCACCCTCCTTAGATTGCTTATCTGAGATTTATTTTTACAAGTTTCCATTTTTATAGTATATTTTTATTACCAGTGATAGAAAAATATCTATTTTACAGCAGGATGTAACAATATTACGGTGTGTTGCCCTTTGTTCAATACTGTGTTTTATTGTTTTTTCTTAGTAGTAGTAATGATAATAATACTTAACACTTATAGTACCCCATGTATTAAAAAGAGCTTTGCTGCCACCAACTCAGTATCTTCTGTAGACTAGCTAGAGATCTCCATTTTAGAAATAACCTGAGATGGAAGATCTTTAACAGCTACCATTTGAAAAGTATCCATAATTGTTGCACTTTGAATTCTTTTTTTGTATAAGGTTCGTGGCACACCTGTCTCTTCTGTTACCTTCAACAGAGGAATCAATAATTACTCTGAGAATAGGAACCGAGGAGGATAACTGACAGGGTGTCTGTGTTTGACTTAAGTGGCATTTCCTCATAGTGCATTCTTTCCTTCAGTTTCCTGCTGTTTCATACCATACCCAGCATATGCTCCGCCCGTCTTGCGGTCACCGTCCCACCGCTGCAGACCTCAGCAGGCAAACCTCAGCCCCTAGAGAGTCTTTAGTCACTCTACTGTTCCTTCTCACTTTCCATCAATCAATCAATCATCTTGATATTCCTGCATGTTATCTTCTGATTTGCCCATGCATTCTCTCTACTTGCACATTCTCTTACCACATTCCTTCTGTTCTTACATTCCTATCCTTGCTTGCAAATGGCTGAAGAATCTTAGTGGCGTAATTGTGATGAATTTACCGGTCCAAAAGAATGTTAAAATTAAGAGCATTGTTCCAACATATGTTACACCCCACACTTTCTACCACCATCTTTTGTATACAAGGAGTTCACATTTGGTTCTGCTTTCCTTCCCTCCTACACTTACATTTTCTACACACACACACACACATCTGTTTTCCTTTCTCCAATCAATAGTAAGATTTAGCTGCTTAAATAAAACTACAGTTATATTTGTGGATCTCTAGATGCAACATTGAAACCGAAAATATCATCAATTTTATCTGTTTATCTTAAGTTTATGTAAAAGAACCTACCATGAGATTATTTCTAGTCTAGGAAAAGAGCAGAAGACAGCATGAAAGACTGTCATGTGGGACTTTGTGGTCCCTGTACTTGTATTATTTTACACTATAAGGCTGATGACTTTAGTGTGTGATATTTAATATACATTAAAAGATTCTTGTATTTTTAGGCTTTTTTCACATGCTGCCTATATATGCATGTTTTATGTAGGATAACATATGAGAGCTTTTATCACTGAGGTTTTATCAAATCTGGATAGAACATAAAATTGGATAATCCTCTTTTTCATTTAGGGGAATTTCTTTTTTTTTAAAATAGTTTATCTCTTCCAATATTGGTTTAAGAAGAAAAAAATCTGATCTGAAATGGGCTTTTGAACAAAGGTCTAATTTAAATATAGATAGAAAAGTGCAACATTTTTTCTTTTACTGCATTTTGTGCATTCCAGCACAGTCTACTAGTGTATGATGATAATTATATTCAGAAAAATCCAAATAAATTTCTGTGTCTCTCCCTAAAAATATTTTGCATGTTGAGAATGTACTTCTTCCAGTAGCAATTTTATGGTTAAAGTTGTAAAACATTTTTTTAATTAAAAGCTTTTAATGTTGACTTCCATAGAGGAAAATGTTTCTCTTTTAAATTTTAAAGTGTGATGTGTAGTCAAAAAAAGGTACTTGGAAAGGACTCAAGTTTAACTGCACAAACTGGTTTTTTGAGAGGATGGAAACTGAAAAGAAATTGTTTTAAAATTTTACAGAAAAAAAATTTTGCTTTTGATAAACAGTATAGAAATATCTTGTCTGGAGACTCAGAACTTAGATCAAGACTTACTCCTGACTAGCATGAGAAAGCATTGCAGTTATTATTAAGTAGATAGATCTTTCCCTATAAGATTGCGTTCAGTGCACTGGAGATACTAGAAATGCTTGAACATCAATTAAAAACAAAAAATAAGGGTTTGTTAAATCTTGTAAGACCAAATAGCTCTTTTTGCAAATTTAGCAGAACTGGGAAGCAAGGGAAGAGAAAAAGGCAGAGAGGCTTGCCTATTTTCAGATCTTGTACTTGGGTCTGTAAACCTGCAAAGAGCTGAGATCTCTGAGCACATCTAATAGTTTGATACTACCAAAAGCAGGATTTCAGGTTCTGTTATCCCCTGCTTCCTCTTCCACTCTCTCTCTTACTTCTGCCTCTTGGTCCAACCTCTTTTTTATAGCTACTATTACTTGTTCAGCTCATTAAGTAAGCAAAACACAGAGTGTTTTTTCCTGAACCAGGCAGGCTTTTGCAATTTTACTTGTTGTATTTGTCTTGGAAAAGTGTGTACAAAATATAAAAAGAGACAATCACAGTCCTGAAAAACATATGGTATTTCAGAAATCAGAAGAATTTACTTGTGTGCTTAAGCCATTACTAGTTCAAAGCACCAAAATGAAACAATTAATTATCTTTTCCAGTGGAAAATAAAACTAGGATATTTTTATGGAAAATAGCATACCAGAACCATGGAATGATGCTGTCTGTATTTCTGCAGTCCCTGTCACCCCAGAGTAATTGAGAAGTTGAGTAACTGAGTGTTGGGTTTTTTATTTAAAGGTCTGCATGGATGCTAGGATTTCACAAACACTGACAAAGTCAAGGTTAAATTGACTTCCCCTTCAGTTTCAAAACTGGCAAACTTTCCTCCCCTTAATCTCTCTGCTTTTAGCCCCTTGTGTTTTCCAGAAAGTTCAGACAGATTGCATTCTCTACCTTGTTTGTAAATACAACCTTTTCCCCATGTTCTTTTTTTTTTTTCAGTGCTCTGTAATAGGCACGTTATATTTCCTTTCTATTGAAAATGATGATGTAGTGGGTAAAACACCAGGAATTATTAACTGAAATGCTGAAGTCTTCAACCCATAACAGAAAAAAATTAAAAGTTCTAAACTCAAACCAGAAAAAATTAAAAGTGCTACTATAGCTTTTCAGGTTTTCTACTCCTTTAACAATTGTGTTAGGGTGAATGTTTTTTCAGATCATACTTAATGACAATAATTAAAGGTCTTTGGGTTTTGGTGCTAAGTATCTTTTTCTTTCATTAAGTGAGGAGAAAGCACCATATCAATCTTGATTTCTGAAACACAGTTGTTACTGAATCAACATGTAGTGCTTTCTTCCTGCAACTATCCTGAGACTTCAGTAAAATGTGTTCTGAAAACAGTTAGCCTTCCAAAAGGCCAAAATTAGACATAACATCCTTGTAAGTGCATGTGTTCAAGAGTAGGATATTTTAAGACCTGCATTTTAATCTAAACATGTGTTTGCTATTAGCTACAAAGGTCAGACCTTCACAGATTGTCCCGTGCACAAGGAAAATCAGTGAGTTCGCTTTTTTGAGGCATAATATGGGTGTTTTTACCTTTAGCTACAGACAGTGGTGAAGACAAAAGAAACGGAACCAGTGGTTCAGCATATTTTAGCCTGGTTACAGCAATTTTTATCTCTTTAAGTATAGAGATACTCTCTGAACAGCAATAACTATAACCCATCTACAGTGTTAAGATGCTCATTACTGCACATGTCATGAGAGGGATTCAAAAAACTATGTCTTTGTAAGGAAAAACTATTTATGATGCCTGGGATTAAAATTTAATTACATGTTCTTATATTACCCCACTTGAGGAAAAGGAAGCCTTCTAGGAGGGAATGAAGTCTTATGCACACTCTGAACATGAATATCTGTGTAATAGCAATTGTTTCATAGGCAGAAAAATCACAGAAAGAACTCTAGATGCACAGTAGGATGACAATGATAAATTAGTTGAATTTACAACAAAGGAATTGTTACACAATTTGCCTCAAATATCAGTAATGTTATAGAACTACACAATTTCTTCCCCTCTGGAAATGGGATATTGAACAAAAAGCAGAAAGGTCAGTAGTGCCATTTGTCCCATTGGCTTTCTAATACCATACAAGAAATAGATTGAAGTTGTCAACCATGGATTACACAGATTACAGAAATAGGGAAAAAAAAAGAACAGAGTTTTGAAGGGTTTTTTCTTCTTTTTACCTCCAGCAGTTAAACTTGGAACAAAAAAAAAAAAAAAACAAAAGGAAGAAAAGCTGCTCTCTTGACACATCAGTAAGCTCTAATTATAAATTTTAACTTTGGCCTAAATGCCTTCTAAAATGTTTAGAGTTTCCTAAAATCTAAAATTTTGGTGTAGGACTGGCTAAACAACAATTGCAGAGCAAGCAGTTTTCAATGTGAGAAGTAATGAAGGAGTGTCACTTGGGCATTGTCGCAGGAAGACTTATTTGAGAGCCTGTTACTAAATCTTGTCCTTCATCATGCAGATCCAGAGTCACTGTGATTACTATTGCCTTTAAAGAGGAACAAGCTGTGTTGCAACTGTTTTTAGAAATGTTTTGTTGCCATTAATTTAACAGTCACTTTTCTTTTTATGGGTTTTCCTCATTTCAGAACTTGAGACTTATCTACATGGAGCAATTCATGAAAATTAATGTGAGTCAACTAAAGATGTGACTTAGAAATAGATCAGTTAAACATCATTAAAACCCCTAAGGACCTTCTTATCCAGAATTCAAGTGGTCCTAATTTAATTTAATTTACTTCATCAGTGAAGTTAGATCATTCAAATGAAGTTCTAAAGGAGAACTTCCACATTAGTGTTTAATGCAGTTTTACAGCTTCTCTTTAAAGTAACATTTTTAGTTAATACACTTTCTGGATTGTCCCCATATAAATAAATCCCTAATCCCACAAGTGTTTTTAGTTCTGGCTAATCCTTGACACTACTTAATAGGGGACTGCATAATCCAGATAGTGTCTGTACCAATTCCTGTGTTGGAAGGCATCCAATTTCCAGTCTCTGCTGCGTCTGGTAAGACTCAGCCTCTGACTATTCATTTTACCAGCAAACTACAGGACAGTTGCAAGGCAGGCTGAACCTAAGGTAAGATGTTTTTGTTCCCCAAATCAGTTAGCTGATACTAATACAATTAGACTTCCATCTATTATCCAAGCTAAAAAGCTTTTAAGCTGATCTGCAGGATATATCTTTAGCATCTTCATCCAGACTTTCCCTGCAGGATGAGCCATTTTCAGATAAATGTCACGTGTGAAAGGATGCAATGTTCGATGCAATGAACATTGTAATTGTCATTACAATGCTGTAATGACAAGGTGCAATTGTTGTACAGAGCTTGAGAAGTCCATGTAGGGGGAGATTTAAATTCCATACTGGATTTCAGAGGTATCAGTCAGCAAAGGCTGCCTAGAAGATGTATAAAATCAGTATATTTTCAGCAGGAAGCTCAGTACCTCAGGCAGTTAGGTAATTTTGGGAGCTTTGCACAGACTATGCCGTTATATATTTCTCCAAAAGGACTTAATGCTGATAGGAAATCACCCATTTGAACTGTGTTATTAAACCAAATCTGAACCATTAGGCTTCTGATTTGTTTGCTTATAGGTGGAACTTTTAAGTAAAGACCCAGAGATGTCACAAAGACCCACAAATGTGATGACACTGTGGAATTAGAGTAGCCTTTATGGTATGTAGAGATGGGATTTTCAGCCTCGTGACCAAACCCTATGATTGATCCTACAGTGCTAATACGGGGCTCTTTTTGGATTTCCTATGAGAAGAGAGTTGATAATATAGAGACGTTTTTGTTATTGCTGAGCAGGGCTTGTACAAAGTCAAGGCCATTTCTGCTTCTCGTACTGTCCTGCCAGCAAGCAGGCTGGGGTGCACAAGAAGTGGGGAGGGAGCACAGCTGGGACAGCTGCCCCCTGCCATATGGCATCACACTCAGCATATAAACCTGAGGGAAGAAGAAGAAAGGTGAAGACATTTAGGGTGATGGAACTTGTCTTCGCAAGTAAATGTTAGATGTGATGGAGCCCTGCTTTCCTGGGGATGGTGGAACACCTGCCTCTCTATGGAAAGCAGTGATTGAATTCCCTGTTTTGCTTTATCTTACTAATCTGTCTTTATCTCAGCCCATGGGTTTTCTCACTTCTACTCCTCTGATTTTCTCCCCCATCCCACAAGGGGGGAATGAACAAGCGGGTAAGTTGCCGACTGAGGTCACCCCATGACAGCATGGGTCCTTGGTCATCTGGGTTGAGTAGTTGAGCATAATGAAATGGGTGGACAGATGCATCATTCATTTGTATAAAATTGGCCACAGAAACCATGCTCTTAACAATGCTGACCTTGTGAGCTGCCAAATTCAGAACAGACTTTTGAGCTGAATTGCTTTTGGATTCTATCAACTATATTGATCAATTCTCCACTAGCTACAGTGTCAGTGAGAATATCTAGCTCACATGTATAATCAGATCTTTAGATATCTTAATCCAGAGGTAAGTCCTGTCCTCATAATGTTTTACAAACATGTTGATGCAGTAAACCCCACATTAGAACTCCTGGTCTTGGATGGAAGCCACACTGGCCACAGGATAAAACCCCACTCACATGTCTAAGTTAGACTTCTCTGAAATTTTTTGGTGGAGTAGGTTTGCTCCTGCTGACATTATGCTAGTTGGGTATGGATAATCTGTATCACCCCAGTTTTAGGGGTGACTGAAATAGGAATGCAGACAGTTCCTTTTGTGGAAAAAAAACCCAAACCAAACCAGAAAAACAACCAAAACCCCTCTACCCCAATAATCTTTTGAAAGTCTTCTGATGATTACACTTTTCTTTTAGATCTTTCTTTGTCAGAAGAAGGCAATTTCAGTGGCTGGTTACCTACTGGTTCTGAGTTTATAATAGTGCAATAGTATCGTTGTTCTTTCCTTCAACACCAGGTTTTCCAAAAAGGTTTCTTGTCCACATATTTAAAAGCCCCTCAAACCTTAGCTTCTGAGCTCTGATAAATCATAGCCAGAGGTGGTCTAGCTGGAAAATGAGAAGCCACTGAATAAGGAAAATGCTGAAATTTTACTCTCCATAGGGATTACCAGTTTCATTAGCCTCAGTGAAAACCACATTTCACTAAATTTAGAGCTGCAGCAGAGCTCAATACAGATAATGCATTTAATGTATGCTCTGGGCAGTGAAGTTGAAACTATTTTCAAGTAATTTTCTTCAGTGTTGGATGCAGCCATCCTGTAAGTTTCCTGATAACTTAGATTTTTTCTTTCTCAAAACAGCAAGTGATACTGTTCCAAAGCAGCTAAATTCTCTCTGACAAAAGTGTATCATCATTTCACATAGAGTCATGTTTTATCACCACCTGGTAATATAATGTCACAGTATGATAACACATGTACTTTAAAGATATGGTTTTTTCCCAGTTTTGTAGTCCTGTAAACCACCGTTGAACAGTGTAGAGGCTTTTCTTTTTAATTTTTTCTTTTTTTTTTTTTTTCCACACATGCATCTTAACTCTACCAAACCAAAGATTGTTCAGACCTGATGGGAAGGCAATAAACCCCAAATGTATTCTCCTTAGAAAAATAAAGATGTAGAGATAATGTATTTATACAATGCAACAGAAGTGTGCAAACAAGGAAAGAAAGTGATGATATGGGAGATACAGCACAATTCTAGGGGAAATATGGTTTCCTTTCTTCACAGAATTGTTAACTGCAGATGCATGGCACAGTTATACTATATTATGGGCAGACACCAGATATTTATCTCACTTTTGATACATCAAGTGTTCAGTTTGCTTCTTTAATGCTTTTAATAATTACCTTTGACAATGTACAAGTAAGCTCAAATATATAGTAAAAAAAATTTTTCAGTAGTTAAGGCGATGTGACTTCATGGCCCATGACTGTGGCTCTTGGTGACAACAGTGATTAAACAATACTAAAATAATGAGAAATTTACTTGAATGTTTATGTCTGTTCTGGAAATGTTGTTTTTAGCAATGAGCTTCATACTTCTTCTAGATTAAATCTGCAGTTTGCTGGGGCAAAAATATTTGTCTCTAACTAGGTTTTTGTGATATTTACCAATATTTCAGAATTTGGTTATTTTAAATAATTTTTTAATGCAGAGGATCTTGTGCTATTGCAAATAAGATGCTATATGTCCCATCAGCATTGAATGACCACCTTATGTGGTCTTTATTCCAAATTAGAATAAGTGCAAATACTTGTGCAAGGAAAAGACATAGGGAAGCCTGGACAGATGGAGTTAAATATGTGGTGATAGGATTAATACAAGGTGATAGGATTAATGTCTTGTGAAAAGACGGCTGTTTTCAAAGTTATATGCTATGTTCCACATGGCTAAGCAGTAACTAAACCCTTCAAGCCTGTTGCACACCATTGCTCTAAAGGTCATATTTCTTACAGGGATTTTTGCCAGATATTTGCATTTCTTAGCAGGGGCTTGTGTTCCTTGGGACTGAAACAATAGGAAATGGTACTCCTTCCTACATTACTAAACAGGCAGGAGCAGTGCACAGAATAGAGATCTAGTATAGAAAAGGTGAACTGATCAACTGTATTTTGCATTCTCTCTAATGTGCAATTTATTTTGAAAGGCTCAAGGATGGTTAGAATTAAAGATCTTAGAAATAAATGTTTTTATCATTGTTCATTTAAACAATAGGGTTATCTGAAAATTGCACTGCTAAGATCCCTACCCTTTTTTTCAGCTTTTTCATTTTTTCTTCATGGTATGAAAGAAGTGGTAGCCAAGAAGTTAAATTGTATTAAAAGGGTTCCCATGAAACGTATCATAGCAGCAGTATGAAATTCTGTGGAAAAACTATGAGTCAGATGATACAGATAAGCATTCATGAATGGTTTTGTCTCAAACACTGTAATTTATGTTTCACAGGAATTCTGGTCCAAATAAGCAACAACTGGGGAGCTGTTCCATATTTAAAATCTTTTATAAATTCAGACGGATGAATTTTAAGTGTTAAGTCTGACTCTAGGGATGGTGAAGGACTGTCTAAGGGTCAGTAGCTTTTTTGGCGTGACAAATGCAATCACTGTTTCCATGAGGCCTAAACACTGAGGAGTGCAATAGCTTACTGGTGAGAATTATTTGGGGTTTTAAGTTGATTTAGTGTCGACAAAGTGCTTTTCAGATAACTGCTGGAATTGAGCCAATGCAGTGTCTACTGTGAGTTCCATATGGTAGATGATAGATTTTACTAGCAATGGATACAAAGCAAAGGTGTTGCTTAAAGGAGTTTTGGAAGAGGAACTATTTGCTGCAGTGAATTGAACAGCAGAGAATTTTTCTTGCATTCCTTGACCTCTGTAGAAAAATAATGACATAAGGGAAGGAAATACACTTCTGTTTATAAACAGGTGGACCACAACTCTTCCACTAACTGGGAGCCTAATAGAGCCTTTTCTCCTTTAGCAGTTGTGGGAAAAGCAAACCCCAGCCTGTAGGGTAGGGAATTATCCATTGTCTAATAAATTTCCTAGTCGCTTCAGTTAGGTACTTCTTTATTTTGTCCCCTAGGTTGTGGTGAAATGTTACTCATTGTGCAACATTGTGCAGTATTCCCCACTATAACTAACTTTGTAGTGCAATACAGGTTGTCATATCTGTGGTCTTCTTCACAAGGTGGCTGACAGGCAATGTAAATGTTAATGAACTTTCTCTACCCTTGGGTCCAGGCCCTCCCAACTGTGCAAGATTTCCACCTGCTGTTCTATCAAACTGTATTTCCTCCACGATTTTCCTTATTTTCCCCTCACTACTTCCTTCCAATCAGCTTGCTTGCCTTTGCCCTTCTCTCTATAACTCCGGTATGCAACCTATTACAAGTGTGGACTAAGAAGGAGATCAGCGTTCTTGGCAGTAAGAGAAACACTTTGGGCGTGCTTTTTCCTCCTGTGGTGGTTCCTCAGAGGCATCCCCATTTTGGCAAAAGCTTAGGTTTTGAATTCCCTTGCTGAAAGGGACTATAAAATGCAACTTTCACAAAGTGCTGTGAGATGCAGGTGAGCTGAAGAGCCTAGTGGTATTAGTATTAGAAGAAATAGTTAAATACCATTTTCCAAAACTAGCATTCATCATTCTTCTGTGTAGCGGACTTGTTTCTCTTGCGAAAAGCAGTAAGCTAATAATACACCATCTTAGAAAGCCAGTTTAAGGAGTTGTTTTCAGCATCTCTCCACAGAGTGGAGTTGACTACAAATTTGTGTATTTCCTCTGTGAAATCGATGTATTTGCTGTTATTATTTTGTCACACCAGAGCCTGTCTGTTACTTGCTGTGATACTGCTAATATTGTGGCACCTTCTTTCCGCTGCTCTCTGGAAGCAGTTACCTCTTGCGTCCAGTGAAGATGAATATAGGAGAAAGACTTTAGTACCATGTCTTAAATAACAGTGACCAGAATGCTCTTACTTCAAAGGCTTTTTTTTTTTTTTGCTAACTTTGCCAGCAATTTTTATTCAATCCCACTTTTATTTATGAATGAAAAGCATTGGTTTACAAAAATAAAGACTTCTCAGAGTGATGATTGCTGCAAGCAATCAAAAAAGTATTTTTTACAGAAAAAATAATGAAACAGAAATGAGATTGATGAAGGTTTGCAGTTAAGATTGCTCTCTCTTGAAATGTTATATTCTTTTCTTTGCCAATAGTGCTGACTGTGTTGGTTGATTCTGAAGTGAAGATGTAATTAAAGTGGGCAAGAGCTCATTTCTGAGCACTTTCCCAACTCCAAAGAAGAAAACAGGATAAAGGAATAGAGTAGGAGCTAGAGGTACAGACCAGCTAATTCCAAGTAATCTCACTAGTTTAATACGTGGAAGTAATCTTCTGTAGACAATGTAACCTTCTACTGGCTTTGTGTTGCTTTATTTTGTGGGTGTTTTTGTAGTTTGTTTTGTTGTGGTGGTGGTTTTTTTGTTGGTTTTTTTGTTTGTTAATTTCAGCAAATTCAAGCACCCTCAAACCTTGGACATTATTATAGACCTGTGTCACAAGACAGTCTCTTTTCCAAACAGTTTTGAAAATAAGATCTTGAGTATTGACTAGCATCCCCGTAATAAGGCCCTAGAATTCTTTGCAAAACTGGGCCTAAATATCGAAAAGCAACAAGCTAAGGAAGGACAAATGTGTGGGTAACAGTCATTGGAACAAGTGAGTGGTGTTTGGCCATGTGACCTTATTATAACTTAGCAGGCAGATATAAAGATATTACAAGTGCTAAGAGCCCCTGGGTGTACCTACACGTTTCATGTGAGCTGCATGGTCCCCCAAATGCTTCAAAACCTTGAAACTGTATGCCTCTGTTAGAAGCAGTTTTCCTTGAGCTGGAGCTTGAGCCCACACAAACTTTTTGCAGTAGGGCTCAGAGGGCCTCAGAAGGAAGAACCTTCAGCCACCTCATTTTGCTGACCTTATGGTGTGAGGCATCCTGAGGGCAAATCAGTCACAGTATCCTGCAGCACATTCCTGTACCAAGTAAGCATAAGCTTATGTGGTTTCAAAAGTACACGGGGTTTCTCTGCCAGGTGAGCCAGCTGGGTTGCTTTAGAGCTGACCCTTGAGCAGGCTTTTGCAGAAAAGTACTGTGAAGAAGTGACAAATTCAGCTTGAGTCTGAGCTTTAGGCTGTTTCTACACAGTTGCCTATGCACAGCTAATAAATTCAGCTAGCCACTTGTTCAGACGATACCAGTTATTTGACAACATATTATCAGCACCAAGCTATAAGCGAAACAATAATTTTCAAGTTCATAGTTTTTTAAACCTTCTGATTCCTCTCACCATAATTCTTTTTGGCATTCCATTTTTTGTCTTCTGTTCAGTAATGTCTTCTTCTATGATGTTACTGTTCTGTACTTTGCTCATCGTGTTTGCTCTAGCTGTACCCAGCAAAACCCTTGCAAGACAGTTCCCATTAATGTTAGAAACTGACTTCCAAAAACCTGAGCTTTTAAAACTTACTATTTATTATAAATGATCCTACCTTGTTTATAATTAAGAAATCAATTTCCCAATAGTATTATGGACATTCCAGAAGACACAAAAAATTACCTATTCATAGAGCTGATGGAAGTCAGGATCAGTGAGAAAGAAAAATTACCTATTGAATATATATGGATGTTGATAATAATGGCATGATATGGCCTGCTTATAACTGCTCATACTCGCTCATTCTCATGACAAAAGGAAACCACTGTGGCCAACACTGGAGATAATGGAGTTCTATTGCAAAGCATTTATTTATTTTGAAGAACAAATGTTCGTTTTTTGATCTAAATTTGTATGGACAGCACACAATTTAGCATTACGCTAAACAAACAACCCCAAGTTTTCCATGAATTTTACTTTTTCCTCTCCTTATTCTCAGATTGAATGTTTGTTCATTCACCCGGTCTGGGTGACTAGGAAGCAATTTTTCCTTGTCTTCCCTTCATTGCCCAGTGAAGGGCAAACTGTAGTCAGTGTGTGTCATGCCTCTTCAGTGTGGAACATGTACGTCCCTATGAAAAACTTTCATGTTCTGTACAGGACTGTACCCAGTTCAGACGAGGTATACTGCAAGCTATGGAACTGCTGAATACAATGCCTGATAGATCATTCTTTAAGAAGATACACTTTGAACTGTGTTCCAAAGCTTTATGCTTTTTATTATGCTTCTAATTGACTCTTGCTATCTCAAAACCCAAATCTCTTAAATTTCCCTTTTACTATTAAACCATTTGGCTGCCTGCTGTTAGGTATCTATAACTGGAAGAGTTGACATTTATATGCTTGCTGGAGTTGCACAAATGAAAGGAATTCAATGTTTTAAAGCCATTCAACAGTGATAAAATTGGATAAATTCACAATAACTTATGATGTGTATAGATTTCACGTTTCAGACTTCATGCTGGTGTTCTTTTATGGTTAAGTTGTTTGTACCTATATAGCTATCATTTTAGCAAACACCTCTTCAATTGCATAAGATGTCGGGCAGAAAAGCTAATCTGTCAGAAAACATGGAATCATTTGCATCAATAACCATCTGTATAAAAAAGTTTATCATTGGAGCTGAGAAGCTTTCATGTTTATTTATGGCAATGAGTTGTAAATAGTTTCTCCTAAGAGAGGGAAATGGTACCAGGTCATTACTGTCTTTCACAGAAACACTGAGGGCAAGCAGTTACTCCTAATATTTCTTGACTCAAGTTCTAAAAGCAGTTTTACAGAAATAGGTATTCTGATCACGTATCTCCAGTAAATTAAAATCCCAGAAAAATGCTGGAAAATAGAAACTGCAAGTGTGCAGTGTGCAGTGCACACTTCAGTGTGTCCTTAGTTATCATTTTTTTATGACCTGAGGTAATCTGAGTGAATTTCAGATCAGGGTGTATAAAATGAGATGAATAAAAGGTCTGCTCTTGGAAGCTGTTATTCATCAATCAATTAACTCAGAAATTTTTTTAAAATTCTCATCTTCCTGCTTCAGCTATATTGAATTAAAGTGTGACACCCAGGCAGTTAAATTTTCTCCTTGAAATATATACCTTGATACAGTGTTTGAACATCCATATGCTCTCTGAGATGAGCAGATGTGACCACTTCTACTGCAATGTGAAGTAAGAAAATATACTATGTCTTTTCTCCTGGAAAATGCAATATGCCTCTACATAGATATTAATTTTTATGTAAGATGTAACATATTTGGATGAATGAAAAATAGCTGGATTTTCTTAAAGCCAGTTTATTATTATTTATTATTATTTATTATTATTTTGTAATTGGTGCCATATAATGTATTCATAACGGTTTCTTTAATTTTTAAATGTGAAATTAATCTTCAATGGCTGGCTTACACTAAAGAACACAATGTTTTAAGCACAACATCTGAAGTGCCATTTATTTCTCAGGTTTGCCTGAATTATTACAGAATGTTCTAGATTAACACAGGAGTTATTGACTAAAGAGCTCTCCACAGTAGAAAACACATTTTAATGGTCATGTTTTAATGTCTTATCAAAATATTGTGATACGTTTTGCCATGTTTAGCTGCTTGAGTAAAAAACTATAGGAAGAGCTTAGAGTTTATTTTTAGCAGCTCATATGTTTCAGAACATCTCTATATGCACTTCAGTTTAGAGACAGTAATGTTTAAATATTTAACCTAAAGTAATTTAAATGTTCGTTTTATCCTTCTCTTGGCAATACTACATAGTGTATGATCAAAGAGTAAATTTCAGTATGCTAAAGGTTTTTTTATCAGCATAATATACTGTTTTATTAAGCACAGTCTTTTCAGGTATCCTCTATGGTTGACACAGTTCAAGTGTGATAAGATGTACAAGAGCAGTGGTGGATTTAAGTAAAGCTCATCAGTTTTCAAAATCACTTCTTTTATTTGCGTATGTCTGCATTATATGTGCAACATGAGCCCAAAGTTTAGAAATTTTGCTTTCTCAGTAAATAAAGTTGTGAGAGCTAATACTTAAAATTTCCTTGTTTGAATGGAATTCTGTTTAACATAGTTTCAGTCTTGTTTAAGTGAGTACCTAAATATAGAACCAAGCTGGAAAAGGCAGATTTAGTGGACTAACAGCTGCCACAACTACTGATCAGTGCTCAGCATCTGACTTCTCTAGCTGCTGTTAAATCACATACAATTCCTCAGGCTGGAAAAGTAAATAAAAATTGAGTGCAGCAGTCTGTGTGAAACCAGGGGGAAGAACACAGGTTGCAAGGAGAAAGACCACACATAAGCTAATCTGCTTGCACGTGACTTTGGTGCTAATTGCAGTCTCAACATCTTCACTAACACTTTATTAAGAGGCCAGGTTAGTGTTATAAACATGTAGTCTTCTTATATTATTTTCTAGTACATGGTGCAGAGACATGTCAGCAACAATAATTCCAGAGAGACACACCTTCCCCTTCAAATATTATTAAATGGAAAATAAAGTTATGAGTAAAGAGATGGCCTGGAGGGACTTTTAAAAATGTGATGGTGGATTTCCAGAAAAAATCCTACACAAACAAGGAAGTGGTTAAAAAAATAATTGAGTGTATTCACATAGAAATAAGGATGAGAAAATGACAGTAAAGGTTTTTGTTGCTATCCTTTTGGGGAAAGATATAAGGGAAGAAAATAAGATGCTGTGGTATCTCAAACATTGGGAAGACTGATAAAAATGCTTATTGAGTAATATGACCCCACAGAAGGAGATCACAGACAGGAGGCTGTTGTGCTGTTTTTTAGTACTTAGAGCCAAGTAGAGGAGGAAATAATTATAACAAAACTGAGAACTCCTTTAGCCCCAGAAACTATGGAAACATTAAAGATTCCTTGTTTTGACAGATTTTTATGTGGCAGACAAGTTTCTCACAGGAAAGACTGTCAAGAGGCATACATCCAGTGCAACAGCATTGCTTCCACTAACCATGATTGTTGCATTATCCTGGGAAGGTCTCAAAGTAGTAGTGGATACTAGGAAAAAAGCCCAGACTGATCTACTGACTCACAGTAAAGAAACTGAGGAATTAGGAGACATTGAAGCTGATGCTGTCATTTAGAGCTTGCATTAGAAAATAGTATGAAAGGCGGAAAAAACAAGCGTCCAGTCTGTGGGCATTTGTAAGGAGCAGAAATACTTCTGATCCAAACCTGAAACGAGCATCCTTGTGGTAAGCAGCAGTATGGGTAATAAAAGAAGCCTGTAGAAGAGATGTATGCCACGTGTTAGTGGTCCCCAAACTAGCATGATATATTCATGTCAAATAATGTTTGAAACTATGTTATTAGACTGGCAACCAATTACATTCCAGCTGCATTGTAGTACCAGCAGAGAGCTGAAGCTGATAAGAAGGGTGTCTACCAAGCATGAAAAATAGTAAAGCCTTTCTGAAGTCAGTGAAGTGAGTACATATTGTCCATAAGAACCCCTCCTCCAATGGTATGTTATTTGTTAGAATTTCTAGTAGTCCAAGTGCGGTTGTACCTCCCACTGTTGAACAGCAATGAAGTCCTTGATGGAAAAGAGAAACGAAAATTGTCTAGCAGCATGCAAATAGGAGACTGATAACATATTTCAAGGAAAAGGACACCTACAGTGCAGAATTGTTTTAGAAGTATATTCCCATGTTTATTACACGAGACAATGAAATGTTTTTAAACTCCCCATAGGAAGGAATTGGCAAATCTACCAACTACCACACTGTGCACAGTAAGATCTTCTGCAACTTCAGAGCTCTGCTATTGCACCAACCATAACTCTTTTATTTTTCCTAGCAGCCTCTCTCCATCTGGTCTTCCTTTTATATCATGGCTATCTGGAATTTTCACTGGTTACCAGTGCCTTCTATAATGGCACGCATGGTTCTTTATGTTGACAGAAAATACCTCAAAAAAATACACACTGATTTTGTCATCATCCTTGTCACAGACTGGGAGTCTAGGCAGCTGAATATCTGAAATTGCATCGTGTGCAGTGAGAGTTTGTGCTCTACTTATACATTTATCCTCAGATAAATGGTGGTGCAAGAGAGGAAGGATATTCTGGTTTCCTAGTAAATCTGTGTCTCATAGCCAAGATAGGTCCTTTTCTTCAGTTATTTTGCACTAGTAATTACCTAAATTTACTGCAGAAAGGCTTTCAATTAGGTCCCCAAGTAAATAGTATTACAGTTCAAACTCTTCTTTCCATCATTCCGGTCCTCAGATCATTCCAGTTTTTTCTCTGTAGTGATCTTGTTTTGTATTGACAATGCTTTTTTGCTTTGAGTCATCATACCACTCATTTTTATACCATGACCAGGAAAGAAAATTTAAAAAGAATTGGCCCCAGCACTGATCCTTCGGTAAGTACCATTAAACTCCCTCCACTGTCAAATTACTCTTTTCAAACTGTCAGCTATCCAACACTCTATTTCCATTTTTCCTTTCCATCTAACAGTTCCTCTTTTACCTCTTTATTCTCTAGCATTATTTATTAACTTCCCATGTAGCCCTGTATCAGCTGTTTTACTGAAGTCTGGACAGAAGACATCTAAGGATTTTCTTTTAAAGCCAACTCTCTTTAAAAAAGAATGCTGTCAAGTTTAGTCTGGACTTATCTACCTTTGAATTAATTTTGCATTTATTTCTGTCTATCAGCATCATCAGTTTGAAAGGACTGTGTTCCTCTGAGGTCCAAATAGTGCAGTAACTATTTGGATCACTTCTTTTGTCTCACTGCCTCATAAACACGAGCTCAATAATTGCTACTACCTCTTTTTATGACAATTTGAGACATTTATTAGAAGTATTTTCACATGAGTACATGCACTAAGCTTTTCAGAATACCAGCTTGAAAATTGATGGATACTTTAGAAAGCCCCTTGAATTTTATTTCCACCTCCTCTGCGGTCAGTACTATCCCACACTTGCATTCCCAATATCCAGCTTTTCTTTGCTCCCAGGTCAAAATTATTGAACTTTCTGTAGCCTGAGGAAGCATAAATTTAGTTTTGGACCTGCTCATCTTGTTTTTTCACTCATGCCACAAATCAGGGAAGCTTCTAACCTTTGGGACTTTCAAAGCTGTTCCAAAGGATCCACCCCACTGGTGCATTGTCTCATCATATGGTAGTTCTGAGAACATTTCATGTAATTGAAGGCTTGGAAGAAAATCTTTGCACCAAGAATAATTTCCAGTTATTCTAGCCAACACTCTTTAGCTTTTTGTCAAGGCCTCTGAAGTGCTCAGTGCATATATCTGTATACGCATATATGAATAAAATTAATTCCTCAATTCCTGTGAGTCTCAGCAGAGGCCTCTTGATTTTATTTTTTTTTTTTTTAATCACCTATTGGAATTTAAAAGATGGGTGTGCTTTTCAAAGACATGCCTAACCTAGTTTTTTTTTTAAACCATGGCTGCTGTCTCGAACACAGCTTCACCTGCTGGCACACTGAAGAACTTTTGTTCATTCTGCTCTTGGCCCCTTCCACTGAGCTGTAAGTCAAACTTTCCTTCATGTTGTTTTTATTGTATTCTATTACTGAGGTGTTATCTGTAGTTTCTTGTGCGTTTTTAATATTTACCTTCTGTCTTGAAAGTTTTTTGTGGTTTGAAATTGGTATGTGGATAAGAGCATTTTCCTGCACTACTAAAAGGACTGATCTGGGGGACTGTCTTATGAGCAGGATTTTAGCTCATCAGGCTCACGCTTTGCCTTTTAAAAACCTGTTCTAGTTTTATGAGTTCAATATCCCTGTTAAAATAAGCAGTTAAATGAAAGATAAATCATCAAAATCCTCATTGGCTTGGCTGCCTTTGCATCAGTCCTACAACACCGTTAGTACCTTGAATGTTGTGCTCTTGTGTCACCAGTTTTGATGCATAAACTTTTCCTAGCTTCTGCTATATGCATTCACATCTCTCATTCTTAGCAAGAGAAACTGGGTTGTTTTATTTGCCTTGGTAGCTCTGGAGTTCATGTCCCTCAAAGAAACATTTTTCGCTGTGATTTAACTCTTCTGTGTGATGTTATCCTAAGTGATACAGGATCTCTGTTGGTGCACTGGCACGTCATTTGACGCAGTGACTGAAATAATAATGTTGTGGTAAAAAAATAGTGTTACAGAATGTGAAGTGTTAATTGCAAGGGGTAACTCCTGGATCTGAGTAATTCCACAACAGAGACACTGCATAAAAATGCAGATAAGATCTCAACCAAAATGACTGAATTTTTTTTGTACTGAGATGGACTGATAGTTGTGGTAAAAAACCCCAGATCTTAGGTGGTCAAACAGACATTCATACGACATATAAAAGCGTTGTATTTGCCAACAAGAAGTTATGATACATAGACATTATCCAAGAATAAGCATTTCTTTTGGATCTGACTAATTACTGCTGGATTTGAAGTGACTGTGGGCTTGTACTGTGTGTGAAGTGAGTATAAACTCAGCATCTCATAAGTGATTAGCAGTAAGACTCTCTGGATTTTGCTTTGGAAGAGCCTGACCATTGATTGTGAGCAAAGATAAGCACCTGAAATGCATTTCAAAGAGTTTTTTCAAAAGAAGTCATAATCCTGGAATGACTGCTCACTTGATACATTTTCTGTTTCATTCTGAAAATGGATCCAGGGTTAACAGAAAATGTCTACATGTTTTCATTTTGGTTTGGCTGATGCTGTTCCTTTTTGTTTCGAGGTAGAGGGAGGAAAAGAAAGAAATGTAGCTTTCAAATAAAGTTTACACTGTAAAAGTTATTCTCATTTTGGGACCAATTCTGCATCTTTATTGATGTGACTCACTACAGGAGTCTTTTCACAAGTCAGGATTACTCACTCAAGTAAATGAAGTAAAATGAAGCCATTATCTTTCAAGGCTAAATGATAAAATCTATGAATTAGACACAATAGAACCATTAACAATTTTTAATTACAGTACAGCTACCAGTAACACCAGTACTATATGGTAATACATACTCATTTTTTTGCCTGGTGTTTTAGTGTCATCATTATGGAAGGAGTATTTAAGTTCCTACTTTTAGGTTTAAAACTATGCAGACAGAGAATAACCAAAGCTAGAGGTGCTGTACATGTTATTTCAGGTGATTTGAATTGAAAAGAAAACACAGTAAAAAAAAATTATGTCTTGTGGTCAGAGGGGCAATCCATGGGGCCCAAAGGGTTCAGAATCAAATGCTATGGGGTGTGCAGCCAGAGAATAATCTCTGGACTGTTTTATTAACATTATACT
This sequence comes from Myiozetetes cayanensis, assembly GCF_022539395.1. Classification (NCBI taxonomy): domain Eukaryota; kingdom Metazoa; phylum Chordata; class Aves; order Passeriformes; family Tyrannidae; genus Myiozetetes; species Myiozetetes cayanensis. The sequence continues at coordinate 109,949,988 of NW_026086604.1, forward strand.
CTTAACCATTCTGATTAGGTGCCTAAAAAAGGATTTGGACGCATATGGTGGACCTTTAACAATGAGAAAGTTATGACAGATTCAGTGCATACCGTTCAAGACTGCCAGACTTGTTTTTCAGTGCAACCTACTCAAAAAACTGAGAGCTCTGGTTTGGAACCATAGATGACAAAATCAAGCACTACTCTACAGACTGTGGACAATACATACCGTGGATAATTGATTATTCCTCAATATAGATTCCTTAGGAGGTTCTTAAGTCCTCTTTGTGCACTGCTTTCATAATCCTTTAAGTATCTGTCTTTCTGACTTTCTTGGGTGATTGTTTTATTAAGAATATATTACAATCTTTCTGTGGAAGGAAACTAATGAAAAATGGTATCAGAAAAATATATTCATCTCCAAGAGGATGCTCAAGAATTCAGATAATGAATTTTCTGATGAAACATTCTTTTGGAAAAAAAAAGATCACTTAGTAAAACTAAAATTTTCTGTAGAAATGCACTCACTTTCATGAAATGTCTGATGGGTGAAAGCTTTCCAGGTGCAGAGACAAAGACTTAGCTCTTCTATCGTGATGCAGTTGCTGGCACTTATCTGAGATGTGAAAGACTAACAGTTCAGGGGCATAATTTGGTTTAATTATCAGCTCTATAGAGTTGTAAGCTGTGGTAAAAGTTCTCTTACCTCCATTGGCAGGATGTTGACTGGAAAGTGTTCTTACATACTTCATTTCAGTATACTGGCTTCTGAATATTGTGTAAATTAGTGATGATGTAACCTGCGCAGAACAAAAATCCACTTCCATGAATTCCAAACCTGATAAACCACCTGATTTTTTTATGTTTCTAAAGATCACCTATTTTAGCTCTGATAAAGTTTCCAATCTTATGTTTTCTCATATGATTTTTCTCTTACTAGACTGTGCGGGTTTTGAGTCCTACATGATCCAAATTATTTTTGAATTGTAATGAAATAAGAATATTCTTGCCTTAGTATTATAAACTGCTTATAAAAAGGAATACATTGAGATATCTTTTTAAGATTTTACTCAAAAGATGAGAAAGGTTTTGCTGTCATAAGATCAAAAGCAGTTGGACTTTTAAAAATAAACTGCAATTTTGTGTGCAAAATGTAAAAAACCCCTGCCACTGCCTTTTATAAATCAAGGTTGCAAAATTTATTAATATCTTCTGAATATACTTAGTATTTTTTTCTGTAGAAGTGCCTTGATATGATTTGCCTTGACACTGTTCTGCTGAGGAATAAAGAAGAGAACTGAGAAAACACAGGACAATGGGGAATCTGTACAGGATTTAGAACACACTGAGGAAAATATTTAGTGTAATGAACTTTGAAAATGCACTTTGAATTGTTTTTTATTTTTTAAAGATACAAATTCACCTCTTCTAGTATGGGCAAAATAAAAAAAAATAATCAGATAGTTCCAGATAAAGCCTTAACAAAACTTCTCCATTTTCAAACGTCTACATTGATAGCCTTTATAGTTCTGTTTTCTAATTCCTTATTACCTATTCATATTATTTGCCCATCAAAATATGCTTCTAGATGTCTTAAGATCCATAGAATTCCAACTATTGTACACTTCAGGATCTGTCCTTTTGGTTAGGCGACTGCTAAAAAATTACAGGAAAGGAATGTATGTGTGTGTGCTAATCTTCTGCATGTTTTGCAGAAATGAAGAATTGATATAAAGATTACCAAACTGACATTAGTACAAATAAAAATTTGGTGTAGCTTTTTAAAATATAGACCCTTTTTATTTTGAGTTCTGTCAAAACTTTACATTACCAGTAAAACAAATCAAAACATTTTCCATTGAATCAATCTAATACTATCTAGCCCTGTGGCAATACAAAATGGCAACCAGGAATCTTGATATATAGGGTTAGAAAGATGTGTTGATTGATGGTAGGTAAAACCATTCAAGCAATAGAATCAGAATTGCCCTGGGATATTCAGTGTTCAGGTTGTCCCAAGCATCTCTTGTCTTTCCCACTGTGTTTTGGTCTGGTAATTGGGCAAAGATGTACAATTACCTGGAGCTAGTATTCTTCTTGTTGCTTAGAAGTACATGACATTTTGGAAATAGCAGAATTGCAAATTTAAAGCTACTTCCACCCAAATGTCACCTGAACAGGCAGTATTTCTTCAGCAACAGATTGGATTCCTACAAGTACCAGGTTAGGTTTAGGAGTCACATTCAAATGAGATTAAAATTCTTTGATCGTTGAATTTCTTTGGCTGTTAAATTCAGTGTAATGGTAACAAGCAGATTATTAAACATTAGGTATACTCATCCCTTATTCCCTATTTCAAAGATAAAATCAGTGACTAATACCGTATCAAGCAAGAATTTCACCTTTCATTTTTTATTTGATTTCTCTTGTGAAATTCTGTTGAAATATCTCAGTATAATGCCAATGAATTACATTCTTGATGGTTCCTCTTTGGAGAAGCCAGTATAGGATGTCGCTTATTGTTTTGCAATATTGCTCCTTGTGTACATTACCACATTATTAGAGATCTGGATTGGAATTTGATTATTTCTCACCTTGGGATGTAATGCTGTAGATTAGTCTCAGTCCTGCACTGACAAAAAAAAAAAAAAAAAGAAAAATGAGTACATGTAAGCATGCACCTTCTTCCTTCCACTTCATTATCAGTCACATTTTTATACTAGAATTTAATTTTATCCAGGTTTTGCATTTCTTCAAATAATTTAGTCTTTCTTCACCTGTTCACACTTGTCTCCAGTAATAAAAGTGGGTAAGAAAATGAAACACCCCCCCCATCTTGTGAACTTTGCCTTTTCGTTTGTTATATGTGCTCGATTACTGAGATACTGTATTGGCAGATCTGTAACTTCTTTTGTTTGCCAGCGTAAGGTACAAGGTGATCTATTTTCTGAATAGATAGTACTCCTGAACGGAATGTAATCCAGAAAGCAGGCATGTGACTCGAACAATTTTCAGTTATATTTTTAAAACAGTGGCCCTGAGCTAAATAGTTAACCTTTTTTTGCCTTTTTTATTTCTGAAATGAAACAGAACTATTTCCAGTTTCCAGATAAATTATAATGCTTACATCTACATCAATATTTGTACAGCTTTCTGAGATCTTTAGAAAGGAGTTACCGGTGTTATTATTATTTTATTACTCTACCTTTTGAATTATGTAACTGTACTACTTTTTACCCTTTGAAAAATGGATTTTACTTTGAGATTTCATAATTGTCTCCTGTGACACCTCTGCTCTGATAATTAACATCTTAAAAAAAGAAGGAATTTAACTCTTTTTTTTAAGGGAGATTATTTAAAAGATTTTGGATGTTGCATGTAAAGAGGCGAATAATTTGGAAACATACATAAATTTAAATATGAAGTTTGTCTGCAAGAAGGAAACTGCACTGCGATAATCTGTGAAAGGAATCTCTCATTTTAAGTGGTTCTTCATGATTTCTCATTTGATATATGATTTCCATTAGTTTTTAATTAGTTCTGTGTCACCAAGGCTTTCCCATTTTTTTTTTCCAAAGGATCTCTTGGTTCATTAAGTGCACAAGATTGGTCTGCTCTGGGGTTTAATCAAAGCTGAGGTGCAATGGAGTCTGTTGTCTCTGAATAGTCTTCTATTCTGTCAACACTCCTTCTATTGTTCTATTAGTGATTCTATCTTTTCATGTCTTGCTCTTCTGTTTCCTTTTTTTTCAAGGACTGAGGGTACAGGACATTCTTCTATTCCAATTACGAGACCATAATTCTCTGTTCTTTCAGACATCTCACAGACACATTCTCAAGGCTACCTCAAAGAAGTGAATTTAGAAAGTAAAAAGGTTAACGAAACAAAAAAGAGAACATTATCTTTGTTTCTTCTCTGTTTTACTTGCTCTCTCTTCTCAGCATTAAAGGCCGATTCCTGGTCAAGTGTGAAAGCAGTAATGTATTGTTCATTTCAGGAGCAACGAACCAACTGTTAAATGCCAAATGTCTAACCTACTCTCTATTACAAATATTAACCACAGCAGATCAGGAATATTGATGTATTAATAAAAAATAAAAGAATGTGGGAGGAATCATGGATCCCGTAAACTTAAGAGTGGCAGATATTGTATACCTTGACTTCAGTGAGGCATTCAGCACTGCCTCCCCAAAGACGCTCACAGGGAAGATGAAGTGTGGGCTAAACCAGCAGGCAATGTGGGGGATTGAAAACTGAGTGAAGAGCTGAGCCCAGAATGTTGTGGTCAGTGGCACAAGATCTAGTTGGAGGACAGTAAAAGTAACGTACCCCAGTAATTAATACCGGATCCAATACCCTCTGTTCAGGTGTTTATATTTGTCTCTTGACCTGCTGGCAATACACTAATTCAGCACAAGATACTGTAACTGTGGTTTTGTTTTTCTGTTTGTTTGTGGAGTGTGGTTGTTTTTTTGTTTTGTTTTGTTTGGTTGGTTGGTTTTTGGGTTTTGGTTTTTTTTCTGCAAGGGCACACTTCTGGCTTATTTTGAATGTGGAGCTGAACAACCAAAAAATGCTGGGGGCCACCCAGCTGGAAAGCAGCTTGGGAGAAAAAGGCCTGGGAATTCTGGTGGTATCCAAATTAAACATGAGCCAGCTATGTGCCCTTGCAGCAGAAAAAAGGCCAGTGTATTGTTGGGATGCATTAGGCTGCTCAAGGGAGGTGATCCTTCCTCTCTACTCAGCACTGGTGAGGACACACCAGTGCATCCAGTCCCGGGCTCCCCAGTACAAGAGAGACATGGACATACTGGGGAGAATCCAACGAAGTGCCATGAAAACAATTAATGAATGGAGCATCTCCCCTATGATTAAAGACTGAGAGAGCTGACACTGTTCAGCCCAGAGAAGAGAAGGCTCAGGGGGATCTCACCAGTGTATACAAATAACTGAGGGGAGAGTGCAAAGAGGCCCTTTCCAGTGATGCCCAATGACAAGATCAGGGTTGATGGGCAAAAACTGAAACACTGGAGTTTCCCTCTGAACATCAGGAAGCCCTTTTTCAGTGAGGCTGACTGAGCAGTGGCACAGGTTGCCCAGGGAAATTATGGAGTCTCCCACTTTGGAGATAGTCAAAAGCCACCTGTATATGGTTCTTGGCAACAAACTCTAGATGGCCCTGCTTGTTTTAGGGACTTGGACAAGATAATCTCCAGAGTCCCCTTCCAATCTCAATTCTGATGAAGTGTTTTAAATGAAAATGAGCATGAATATTCAAAATACCTTAAAAACCCCATAATATCTATGATTTGGGGCATATTTTCAGCATAGTATAGGAGATTTTTAGGACTTTCATTAGTGTGCATGAGAAAATGCTGTTATATCTTGAAATGTCACAGAGTAAGTTTACCTCTAAATATGCTGTGACAAATATAATAAAAAAAATTTCCAGACAGATGGATGTCAGAATTAGATATATTCTTGTGTGGAAAATGAGACTGCCCCCATATAAACATTTTTGTGCAGAAAATGATAATAATGTGAAAATAATTGAAAACTGAAATACAAATGCAATATACATTACTGGCATTACTGGAACTTCATGCCCTTTAACTCAAAAGGAAGCTTTATAAAATATTATGCTGAACTGTGACAAGACTGAAGTTATTAAAAAGGACCACAGTAGAAGTACTTCTGCGTTAGGAATTGAATTTTTTTTGGTAGGAAATATGAAATGAGAAACTCTAATGATAATAATAGAGTGGACATATAAAAGTAAATTTGGACACCACTGATATCTGAGCACAGTTATGCAGAATAGTTATTTCAAGCAGTACTGGTCTTATTACTAAAGTAGAACACTTAAAAAAAAATCTAACATTGCAGATAACAGAATTTATTCCAAAAGTACTCTTTGATGTATAATTAGGTAGATACCTTTTTTTTCTCTTTTAAGGTTCCTAAGATATGTTATCTTGAACTTCAGCTGACTTTATGATGATTCATTGTACCAATGAAGTTACATAGTATAGAAAGATTTGTGCTAAAAGGTGGACTAAAACTATTCTCTTGTGTTATCCAGAATTTTCAGTGGAATCCTCCTTTTAAAGGGAAATGAGAAACACAGGAATAAGTTATTGACATACTCAGGAGAAGGCAAATGAAAGGCCTGGAAACCTTGCATCTGTTTTCTATAAGAGGAGTAAAAGCATAATTTTTCTTTATAAGGGATATCCACAGTTGATTGGAATATCACTTTGGAGGATTCTCTCTGTTCTTGTGGTCTTTGTTTCCCCCAAGCCTGGCTGTGCCACAGCACAGTTTGTCTCCTAATAAAGCGTATCTGGTAAACCAGCTTCCCACATGCTACTCTTTCAGCAGTGCATCATCATTGTCCAGACCTGGCTCCTTGAGGTGTTGGAAGTTAGAAATGAAAATCTGATCCAGTCTGCTGTCTTACCCTCTGATTTTTCCAGTAGGGTTGAATGATTCTTCTCTCTAATGAGTGCACTTCTGTGCACCTCCTAGCAAATGTCATAGAATCAGATCTAAGGCTGGAAAAGACCTTTCAGACCATCAAGTCCAACCATTTTACCTCTGTTTACTTCTGTTGAGTTTACACACTACATGAGTGTGTGCTAAGCAATCCCCTAGTCTTTTCCATTTCACCATGCGGTATGGTATTTATGCCTCTTGGTCCTATGTCAAGGCACCAGGTACATTCTCTTATTTCTTGAGGAAGAGTATGTGCAATAGAATTTAAGGTTAAAATATACATTATTCCTGCTCTTGTGTGTTAATGCTAGAGGAAGAGAAGTTGAGACAAAGTCAGTTTGCACTTGTATGTTGAGGTTTGGACTGCTCGCAGAGTGCAGTCTTGGACCATGGGTTTGTGTTGATCATAATGTTAATTTTGGAGGTTTTGTTGATCTTTTAGACACCCTGACATCTGGTAGAACTAGGATTTCTTTTGTTGCCTGTTGAGAAGCCACTTTCAGTTGAGGAGAATGGATTTGATGTGCTTACAGCAGCATGGGTTTTAGAGGGCACATTCTGCTCTGCTCTGTGCTAGCTGGATTTTCAAAAATGTTAGAGGCTTTATGCTGAAGTACATGGAGATTGCACAGAAGTCAAGCAAAGTCAAAGACAGAAATAAATGTGGCCAAGGTCCTCTTTTGCCAGAATGGGATGGTGGTTTTGACCAAGCAGATATAGTAAAAATTGTTATTCACTGTCTGCCCTAAAAATAGGGAAAAATGCATGGAGCAGTTCCAGTCCTAAATAAACAGTTCTGCTGGTATATCTTTGACAAAAAGATACTGTGCTTTGATTTCAAATGCTTCAAATCATTTCCTTATTCCTACCAGCACAGTTCCTTTCTCCAAATAGAATTACTTCATCATAGTCAAGAGTGGATCATCCTCACAGTAGTGGTAAAGTCATGTGGTGAGAGATAGATGGTGTTACTGATTTCAGCAGAAGGTGCCTGGCTCTGAGTATGTGAAAAATCTAATAATTGTGTCTGGTTTGATATATTAGCATAGACTTAGGAAAGTAATTTTATGGGCTAGTGTTAAAAAAAAATAAAAACCTTTGGTCCTTTGTTTCCTGATGCTGTTATGTTTGAGGAAAGTTAGTTTAAAATAATCCCTTGAGAAATCAAGTGCAGATATTAAAAACAGAGAGACACAAGCAGCCTAGCTTTGGTTTACTCTTCTGTACAACTTGTTCGTTTTGATTGTATCTTGGTATAAATCCTTGTCATTAAGTGCTCCTGTACCTTACAGGCAGCATTTGATATTTTCTTCTGAATGAATTGGATACGTTCCAGTAGCAGATACTGTAATATATATAATTGACTTTGACAGTGGATTATGTGGAATGGAATGTCCTAAGGCATGCAAGTAAATCACATCAGCCTCAGGTTCTCAGCCATTGTGGCTTTTGCTGCTTTGATATTGGTGCAATAGAATCCTTCACTTGTTTGGTTTGACTTGTTTGCCTTCTCTTCCCTCTTCTTTCTTTTATGCTGGCTGAATTCTTCCTTGAGATTTAGAATTCTGTGGCACCTCAAGGAAAGGGAGAAATGACTGACTACAGGAAAAAAATAAAGAGGAAGAGGGTCTCCTGGTTTTGTTTGCAGGCAGTGCAGTTACCATGTTGCAGAAGAGAACTAGAAAGTGAAACTATAAGGTGGTTCTACTTTTTTGCTATTGTCTGTCTTATGACTGAAAGGTTTCATTGGTTGAAGGAATCACATGGGACTCTTTTTCTGGACATCTGTCCTGGACCACCTCATACATGTCTTTCAGGAAAGAGTCTGGTGGCCGGTCACCCAGAATGGCATCTACACCAGCAGAGGGAGAATAACTGTCTTTTCAGATTTTGTCATGACACCACAATACAACTGCCACTCCTACTGTCAGAATCATCAAGTGCCATGAACTGTGAGGAATATCCTTACATCAACTTTGCCTTCACGCATGAACATGCAGAATTGAGATATGTGTGAAGTGCCTGGCAGAGAGTGCCACACAAAACTCTGCTGTTTTGGATGTCCAGGATTCATTTGCAGCTGCAGCAGGGGCCACAGAGCCGCACTTTAACCAGTAATGACTGAAGCAGCACCCCAGGTGTCTACTTTGGTAGACAGGGATTCAATGAACACAGTTAGAGGAGGCTCAGTGCAGAGGTGACCAGATGAAACATAATAGATTATGATGTATCTTAAGCATATGGGATGGTCTCATGGTCTCCTTTGATCTAAAACTTTACAAAGCCATGAAATATCCCAGTGGTGTTCCCTGCTGGGGTAAGTGTCTGCCTTTTGCATTTTGCTTTATGCAGTGAAAATAGGAGAATCATACAAACTCTATGCTGAAGCAGATTTCTTTGGAATAAATTAAATTTTATTGAGCTAATGGATTGAAACTGTAGATATACTGTGAATTTTTAAGTACAGTGGGACATATCTCAATTTTATTTCCAAATTTTCCAAGGGCATTATGCTGAGAATAACTAACCTTGTGCATCAGCTAAACCAGAAATGTTGAAGTTTCAGTCTTTATCACATCTACTGAGAAGGTTGCTTTATTTTAGAACCAGTGCCAGCGCTTGAATCACAACAGTTCAGAATGAACTTTCTCCATTACTACTGGTTTACAATACCTATACTCACAAGGATGAGCTGAGAAACTTTTTAATGAAAATGAAAGATGTTTGGAAGTTTGCCGGTAGGAGAGGAGAGGAATTTATGAGCTGGCTTTGGGGATACCTCCCCACAAAATTTCTTAGAGCTTTAGAGACATTTTGTCATCCTATGAAGTAATCGCTGAATATTAGTAGTACATGGGAAATTATTTATTTCAAATGTCTTTGTAATTTTATAATATTCCTTTTTACTAAAGAAAAATGTTAAGATAAAATTTGTTTTGAGATTCCTTACTGAATAGAAGGAATAACAAAAACAGAAAAGTAAAAAGAGGCAGAAGGGGCAGTGAGAAGAATTTCTATTAGTTTTATTTCAGATTTTTAGCCTGACTCTGGCAAACTTCTCTGAATAAGCCATGTCCCTTTTCAATCCTAATTGATATCAAGTAGTCTCAACAGGAAGCAGTTTCCTGGATCAAGGCCTTGTTTATTTGTTGTGTGTGTGCTGAGATGTTTTGCTCTGTTGTTTTAGTGTGAGTGATTCCCAAACCATTGGGATTCCTGTAGTGGATGAAGCTCAGGCTATTAGGTCTTTTATTTACAAATCGAATTGGACATCTTGGACAGTAATATTTTTTCTGTATGTTTTGGCACTTCCAACCAAAGCAATAAACCTGGTAAATCTCTTTTGAGATGTTCCAGTGTCAAAACACGTAGAGAAATTCTCTTTTATACAGTTTGACGTTAAAAGAGGATGACAGTAAATCCTTTGATACTGATTTGCAGAATTATGAACAATTTACAGATTTCCTTACTTTATGTTGGTTTTTTTTCCTAGTCTTTTAAATACACTTCTTTTAATATGTATTGGTTTTAAAGGAGTATTATGATTCAGCCTAATTAGCTCTAGCTCTTGAGTCTGTGGAGCAAAAAGTTTTATATTTCTAATTTGAATTGCTAAAGCGGAGGAAATGCTTAATTTCTTCCAAGGATGATAATTAACTCTTTCTGGGTTACCTGAGAGTATTTTCTCACGTACAATTAAAGTTCAGCCAGTTATCGATAATAATCTTGCATATGCAAATATTTCCACTTTTGGGTCATTTGCAGTTACAAAAGACTAATGCAGTTGAGAACTTGGCAATAAATGGAGGTCTTAGCTGGACCTTCCACTACCTTTACCAGCATTAATTTTGGCCTGTCTGAGGAGAGGGTAAGAAAGTATTTCAAAAGGTCTGTGTAGCTGTGGTATTCTGATCCAGAATTCTGATTTAAGAATACATTGGTTTAATTTAAACACATTCCCAATCAATTTAAGGCAAATTAAAATAAACCTAGTTTAAATGTTTGAACAGAGTTACATTCAGTAATTTTAAATGCACACTTTTTCAAACTGGTTTTATAGATGTCTCTCTAAGTTTCCATCGAGATGAAGAAAATTTGCTCCAGTACCAGTTAGTTTATGCCAACACAGGTCCCTGAGAAATGTAGCAATTGAAACTAAAAGCAGTTTATCCCATTTTAGTTTCGTCATTTAACCATTTTTCTTGTGCAAGGCCAGACCAATTTTATTCTCTTCTCCGATTCCTTATCCAGTGCTGCACCTTTACAAGATATTGCAAGTCAGCTGATCCACAGTGACTGTGCATCTCTCCAAGGCAGATGAGAAATTAGGTGAATTAGTTTAGGCTTCATAGAAAGATGGCCAGGCTAACTTTAATTATCTCACTACTTACTACAGTTTAAGAAAGCTGACATGGATTGTAGCCATGGGTCAGCTGATATGCAGTAGCCTATTACCTTATTGTAATTTGTCTGTGTGGCAGTTTCTGAGAATTTCCAGGCAGACTATTCTGTGTACCTGAGTAAATCACTTTAAAATTTTAGCCTGAATTAAATGGGAGCTATTTTCCTCTGCTGACATGCACATACCCAAATTAAGTTACACTGTTTTAATCCTTTTATCAGGTTAGTACACCTCTCAATACATACCTTGCTTTGCACCACAATGCGTGCCCACATACATCTAGGAGTTTACACTGACGTACCTTATTTGATAGTTATTATTAAACTTGGGTTTTGCCAGTTCTTAAAATCTAGATGAGCAAACAAATAAGTAATTTGATCCAGTTATTGTCATAGCTAGCTATAACACTTGTGTCATAACTGTGTAAAACTCCACAGTAGACAAACTTAGAACATGTGGATATAAAGAAATTGGAGATTTTAGTCCTCTGGTTCATATTTGTGCTGTAGCCCTGCATTCAAAGTAGCTACTAATAATTAAATCAGGTTATTAATCATTGTTACATTAAAACCAACATTGCCACTAAACTGCAGAGCTTACACGATATGCTTTTCTGCATTTTTTCACAACCAATGTTAGTAACCTACCTTATTGCCAAAATTGGATCTCTGCACATATCCTTTTGTACCTAAGTAAATAACTTGGTTCTCATCTCATTTTCTTTCCTGTGGTATTTCCAAATATAAAACTGATTTCAGACCTTTTGTTTTACCCTGCTATTATATCCAGTTTGAATACCAATACCATGAATGTGCAGAAATCATGTGGTTTCCCCAGCAAGTGGCTATGATGAGCTTGGAAGTGTGTGAATAGCAGTGAAAAACAGTTGTTGACTTTGTTTCTTTTGTGTCAGAATTGAGATGTACCCTATAGCGTGGCTCCAAGGTTTTGTTCCAAAGAAAAAAATACCTGAGACAGTACTGTCTTTTTAATGGCTGAGTAATTTGCCTCTGTCCCAACCCCACAATCTCATTTTAGGACTCCTCTGATATCCAAGTTTATTTCCACCTGTAGGCCTGTCACTTGTATTACTGTAATTTATATTATTATAGTAGTTGTAAACTGTGATTTCTGAATGTAATAGTTTTTGAAATTGCATGTTGCCTCCAACTGAAGGATCTCAAAATGTTTTAGAACAACATATTTAATTAACCACCAGTTCAACATTCCCAGCAGCTTTGCTTGAAATAGATTATGGTCTATGCACCTAGAGAAGGATAAGACAGTAATGAGAAATATGAGCTTCTGAGAACATTGCTTGATTATAGTTCTTCTCTTCAATCGAAATGTTTACATTTCTAATGAGGGGACTGTTGTATCACTTTGATTTCTGAAGAAAAATATCTTAGGTTTGTCATTGTTATGGCACACAAATTGTTCTGCATATGTTAAAAAAAGGTGAATCTGAAGACACTTTCTTGCATCCTCATAAAAGACAATTATACAACATTTGAAATTTATAGAATAGCTGCAAATTTTGATGCAAAATAAAAAAATTTATAATGTAAGATATTATGAAGTGTTGTTCAACACCAAGAAGATGTCAATGCCACATAGAAAAAAGATTCTCCTCACTCCTAATTTGCAAAACAGTTACTCATGACTCTCAATGTATATAAATGTGATTAATTTTTAAGGTTCTGTTTATTAAGGAAACATCTATTAGCATGTAATGAGAGTACTGTCAAGACGATGTAGGAAATTGTTCATATTTAAAGTGATGTTGCAATTTTAAATATTTTGAAATTAATAATTCATCTTGCTATTATGTCTTTCTCCTATAACTTCTCCTGTGCATACAACTTTTCTGCCAGAATTTGTTTGTCTGGATTTGTTTGTCCCGAATACCATCTGAAACCAGACAAAGAAACATGGTGTTAGCACTCAAGGCTGCTTATTGATCTGGTGACTGTGTTGGCTTAAAGAAGGGAGGTTTTTTTTTCTGTAGGCTTTAAGTGTTTGTTTCCCTTGCTGACTGCACCACTGGAAAGTCAGGTCTTTATCATTGTCCAAGAACAATTTTTTCTCCTGGTAAGCTCGTGACTAGACTAGATGAGGATTTAAGAGAACAGGATTCTGTTTTTAGCTCTCATAGTAGCTTAACAAATCTCGATGAAGATTTTTTTTAAGCATTTTTGCATCAGTCTCCTACTCTGTAAAGCAGGTGTATTGACTCCAGCATTTTTTTCTGTGGTTCTTTGAGATGTACAGTTTAAAAATGCTATTATGACCTCTTCTGTAGCTACTATCTCCTCATAAAAGACATGATTCTGTTAGGTGTTACCTGAATGGTAACGAGAATTCTTAATGCTTAGTAATGCTAAATATTAATGTTCAGTCTGTGCTCAGTACTGTGCAGAAACAGGTCCAAATAAGGATGCTTTTTATTTTTTCTTCACACCAGCTTTTTCTTTATTTTATCCCTTTACAATACTGTGTTATATTTTCTATTTAATATTTTGGAAGTCTTCAACTAAGCTAGCAGGAGGGCATTAGTTTTGCATGCTACTCAAAAGAATTAGAATTGCAGCTAAGCTGATGCCACCATTACTTCTAATGTAAAAATACATATACTGTCTCATTCTCTGGAGCTAAAATATTCTTGAGTCCTGTGCATAACAGTTAATTCTGACTGCAGCAGTGCTCACTGCTACTAATGTGTGGGGGTCTGATGCTTTTCTGCCAGAAAGCCACTCATACCTCCTGCAGCTGCTGTTTTTGCTGTTCAGCCTGGAAGGACGTTTATAGACCTCTTCTTCCTATTCCCCAGAAAAAAACCCCAGTGCTTCAGGAGAGAGAAGAGGCTGAAATTCATTCCAAGTAAAAATGTTTACATATTAACAGGATCCTTTCAGCAGCTTCTTGGAATGAAAAATACTAATAACTGAATATATATAATTTCTCTCTGACACCTCCTATACCCCATCTTCCAAATTGAAGTACTTGGCATATTAGTGCATTTACTTGGTAGTCTGTTAACATTATAGATAGTCTAAAGAAACTGCATAATAAGTTTGTACTCCATTTAAGAAAATTGCAAACTGTCCTTTATTCAGCTAGCAAAGCTTCTCAGATAGCTGAAGGAATTTGCTAACTCCGTTGTGGACAAGGTAGAATGAAATTTCTCCTGACCTAAGGTAAAGGTAAACATTTATTCCCAGATAACATTGATTTGTTAATTGCATTTGAAAAAAATGTTGTTGTATTCTTTCTGAATTTGTGGAATAAGGTAACCACAATAAAGAATCCAATGTTACATCAACTCCTTTTATTTCCATAGATAAAGAAAGAGTAAGAATGCAAAAGGCAGCAATTTGATTAGTTAGATGTGATTATAATTTGTTTTACTGGACGTCAACAGTTTTCTAGAGGATAAGATCAAAAACCTGTTCTACTTTACTTTCTTTGGTCTTGTGCTGAAATGGGGTTTTTTTGCTACTTGGCCCTTTTTCTCAGGGATTCTTAGGAATTTAGCTCAAATATTGGTATGTCTTTTTCCCAACTGAAGAGTGAATTGTTCTAGGTGTAAAAATTATACTTGCTTTATTAATGATTCCTGTACATGACAGTGTAGAGCCTAAAGGCATCAAATCAAGTCTCAAGTAATCCTGTTTAGAACTTGGCTGTTTGATGAAGCTGCAGCCTTTATTGTAGAAGTGCCTAATTTTATGCACTGAACAAGTGAGTTATTTCAGGAGGTTTCCAGAATGATTTCTTTAGGCAACAAATTAATGGCAAGTGTCATGAGACTCAGCAGCAGGGAAGGGAGGCAATCAGTGCAAATATTGAGCAATCTGAAAGAAGCTAATGAAAAGGTGTAGCTCAGAAGATAATGCACGGAGGGTGCAAATTCTTTCTATGTAATTCATAAACAAAGATTTAATTCTTAATCTGAAGAAACGGATGTGTTAGTAGGGAGGGAAAAGAAATTATGATGTTAAGATTACAGCTTTCCTGAGTTGTGGTGCAATCAGTCTTTCAGAATTTTATTCTCAGATCTCATGTGTGACCACCTCTGAGCATGCACAACATCTTCCTTAATTGCTTCTGACTTGCTCTTTGGTTTATGTCTTATAAGCTGATCTATTAGGTGGTTACTGACGAGAAGAGGAAGAAAGGGTTATTTTAATTTACATGAATCTCTTTGTGACAGCAGGGTTTGGCTGAGTGGATCTATTTATTATTAGTACCAACAGGTCAGGTGGCTAAGAGTGTTTCAGTACTGTTTTATTTAAAATACACTTTAAAATACACACAGCCTGAAATCCTGACTTCTTGATTGATTGTATAGCTGGGGGCTTGCATGTTTGGTGAGTTGACCTCACTGCCCAATCTGGAGTGCTCAGTTTGAGACAAGTTTTAGTCTACAAGATGTTTTAAAATTAGCCTGGACCCACATTATGGCTGCACAGAGATTTGTGAAGGAAATTGATAAATGAAGAGCCTAAGGATAAGTATTGACTTCTTGTTTTAAGAAGGAGTATCTGAAAGCCTGTAACAAAATTTTGTGAAGTTATCTGCTTCATGGATCATTATGTTAGAGAGGCTCCTAATGCCTTAATTTCATGTTTATATTGTTGTGCTGATGAACTGTTGTATGTGACGAGGCCCTTTGTAAAGAAACATTAGCACAGCCTGATTGTTTTAAATTGCAAGCCCTTAGGTAGAGATGCTTCTGTGACTGCATTCAGCGACACATCCTGCTCACATAAATGCCAATTAGCAAAAGCGAAGAGGAGCAGCGGTTTGATGGTCAGAATCCACCAGGGCAGCATCACCAAGGTGTACCGCAGGTCGCTAACACGAGGACTGGGAGCAGCTTGGTTGCATTAGTACAACACACAGTCTGGGCTCTGCCGAGGCAGCCTATTTATACCCTGCTGCCGTAGCTCTCCTTCAACAGAGTCTGTTGATTCTCTGGTACATAAAGATAAGAGCAATAGCATGACAGGCTGGGGAATATGCCCCTGCCAGGACAAGAATTCTTCTTTGTATTATGAACATAGTTTTTGACTGTGACCTTCAGTGTAGAGAAGAATATCCATTTTATGGTAGAGGTGAATGCACCTGGGAAGCAGTAAGAGGCCAGTCAAGGTCTCAGCAGACGCTTTCACTGTGGTAGAATAAGAGGGTTTCTACTAGCAGAATCACTGATTTTTATGCCATCCCTGCTAAGATGCTGATAAAGAAGGGGAGATGGGGCAGACATGGGAAAATTTCAAGTAGATGAAGAGGAAAAAGGATAGTGCTCCAATACTGTAAAGGAGAAATATGTGTAAGAGTAAAGGAGGTATGTCCAACCTGCTTCTGGAAAAGAAGGCATCAGTGCTCCAAAGGAAAATGTTTTTCTGCTATTTATGGGTTTTTTTACAAACATTGCAATGCCCTAGCACTAGCTAAAATTAAAGTGCATGTTTGTACGAAATTCTATTGAATGTCTGATTGGGGTTTTAATATGAAGCAGAACAGCTACAGCAAGGGGTAATTCTGGGAGAATGCACCTAACAGCAGAATTGACTCAGGTTTTACCACTGATTTCTGGCCCTGGGCAGTACGACTAAAGAATCCCCTGCAGAGGGTTTCAGGCAGGATTTCTATATCCAGAAATTTGCTGGAGAGACCCAGAGTAAAGACAGTATTTGTAATCTTGCCAGATTCAACTGGCTTGGAAAAGTGTGGGATGCAACTCTTAGATCCAGTTACAGCAGATTGATGATTCTCTATGAAAGGGACTCAGCCAGGATAAGATAAATAATAATTTGACTTTCCTTTACATTTTTCCAAAATCTTTAATGGGAAAAAATTTATATATATGCAAATATTTACTGAATCAATAGATAGCTGAGGCCATAAATAAAAAAGATAGTATGTTTTGGCATTTATTTTTTCATAGGCAAAAACGTGTTTCCCCTCCTCTGCTATTTCCCCCCCTTCTCAGCTTTTAACAGTTTCAGAGGGGAAAGAGAAGGGAATCCTAAAGTGATGTTAGAGCTGATCATTTCAGACTTCTCACCATTTGCCTGTCACCCATCTGTCCTGATCCCCAGAGCATGCTGTTTCTTATTGATGGAAATGTGTATGTTTCCTGCAAGCAGTTCAATTAAGACAACATGTTTTGTTTTTATTTGCATTTTTCTCTTTGAGAAGTCAGTCCTGTAAATTAATATTTAAGACACACTAGGAGTTTAACCATTTATAAGGAGGATTCTTTTAGTTGATACGTTGTGTGAAAAATATTTTTAAAGAGGAAGTATCCTTAAATATTTTTTCACCATTTCCTAAAGTTTCTACCATTTTTTTAACTTATTCACGGGTGTCTTTGAAATAAAGTGACCTGTGCTCCTTCAGGGATGTATACTTTATGCCTGTGAGTCCTAAAGGAGAATTTTGCGTTTTGCATTCATTTATTAAGGAAAACTGAGAGATTTCTGTGTTCATGAAAGGCCTATTTATTCTCCTAGACTGCTCAAAATATGTGCTAAACTGGATCTTCTGTTTAAAGGCTTAGAGTCCTGAAATTGGTGTCTGAAAATTGCTCAAAAGAACAATATCTCTGCCCTTTTTATGAACCTTTATTGACTGTAGTACATTTTACCAGCTAGTGAGTTCTCTCTGATTTATATGGTCATAAATAATAAAATTTTGTGTTTTCAATTGGAAGTTGTTTACAAGCAGATTCCATTATGTGTTCTTA
This sequence comes from Myiozetetes cayanensis, assembly GCF_022539395.1. Lineage (NCBI taxonomy): Eukaryota > Metazoa > Chordata > Aves > Passeriformes > Tyrannidae > Myiozetetes > Myiozetetes cayanensis. Next base: position 109,967,621 of record NW_026086604.1, read on the forward strand.
ACTTTTTGGCTATTGTCAAGCTAACTTGGATTCTGGTAATTTACTACTTTGTAGGATCCATGACTTGCTTTTATAAGCTTTGTAGAGAAAAAAATTATATGCAGTAAAATCTATGCTGAAGGAGCACTTGGAAGGAGAAAGAAAACATTCAATTCCTAAATAAGTATATGTTTTGGCTTTCTCGGAGTGGGATTCTGTCAAACTTCTAGGGACAGGGGACCTTTAACTGTGCTTAGTTACAACTTCACAAGTATCACTTAGGCAGGCAATGTATGGATTCTTATTTGCAACTGAAGTGTAATATCTGTCATTAGACTCATTTATATTATAATAACACTAGTAGAACAAATTGGTTCCTGGGCTCCTACTGTATTTTCAAGGGTTGCTTTTTTCTTTGTTTTTGTGTAGTAGTGATGACACATCCCTTTAGGATAAAGGCATTTTATTAAAACTCTTTTAGCAGGAAGAAATGTTGGCACCTACATCAATGCTGGTAGCGGAGAGCATCTGCACTGTTTGCTGTGATCATGCAGAGAAAGAGTTGACTTCCTTTCTACAGCCGTTATGACTGTAATTTCGCTCAATTGCAGTCTACTTTCATTTAATTTGTGCTCAAGGGCCCTTCACATGGAATGGTTTCTGCTGGGTGAAAGATCTTCATACGGCCGAGAGGTCATGATAAAATACACTCTACTGATTGTAATGAACACTTGGTGTTTGCTGTATGCAGGATGTGTGGAGGAATCCATATTAAATCCAGAAAAAAAAGTAAAATATAGGTTATTGTATCTACAGCTTGCAACTGAATTAATGGAGGCCTGCTATCAGTTATGAGAGGTCTGTCACCCACTTTACAGATATTTTATGTTTTAGGTTTACCTTTGTACAACAGCCTTTTTGTGGTGTTGTCATTGCCTGATGTACATATAACCCAAGACGTGCAGAGAAAATAGTTGTGTGACCATTAATCCTTTCCCAGGTTCTGGAAAAAATATTATTTAGTACAATGTGAGAAACAGGATTGTAGTTCTCATGGAAAAAGAAGTATTCACTAATTCTAACATGAAAACAAACTTCTCTAGCAGGCAATGAGTAAAAATAAATCACTTCTCATTGGGAAAGAAATTAAATGGTCTACAGGTATCTTCTGAAGAGGCAGAAAATAGGAGGATGGGGACAAGGCTATTCATTCCTCTCATTTCTTCCTTTGTTTCCAGGACCTATTGGACCATCTGTGCGTTACTTCTATGCATGGGTCACAAGCTCTCAAATTGTTTCCAGGTAAAAAATGTCTGTTTCTGATTTAAAATTCACTTATATATGCATTTGTGAAGGAAGAAAGGAAGGAAAAGAACTGCTGCAGGTGGTCAAAAGCACTCAGTGATGAAGTGTTCCTTTTGTCGAGTAATAGAGATGGAGACAATACGATCAGTTTTGTTTGTAGATCCTGACAGCACGTGGAGAAGGAGCAACAACTGTGCAGTTAGATCTAAAGAATAGGCACTTGTATATATAAGATCACTTGGCACCGTACTGCCTCATACTGCTCAACATGACTAATGGGATCATCTGAGGAAACAGGGGACTTTTTTCCCTGTTTGAATTCACTATCTTTACATAAAACCCCTCTGTATATTCAGGAGTTAATGCACTAAAGAAAACACAATTTTGTGTGTATATATATTTTTTTTATTTTGTTAAAGTCCGTTAAAGTCCTGCTTAAAAAGGTGAAGAAGGACTCCAATAAAATCTCAAGACCTATAACCAACCAACCTGGGAAAAATCTATAATGATATAAATTATGCAAAATTGTTGACTTCAGAGTCATGGTACATCTGCACACTATGGTGGAATTTGTCTCAGAAGGATTTGCCATATCAAATTAGACTTCATATCAATCTGCACTACAAACTTGTCTCTGAATGTAGCCAGCACCAGATGTTTCAGAGGAAAGGTGGAAGAAACCACCTGCTTCATATAGAAATGAGGCTAATGTGTTCTTTCCATTAGGTGCCCTCCTGAGTAGTGGTTAGATACAGATTTAAGTCTAAAAGCAGAAAATTTATTATTATTTTTGTTGTTATTATTGTCACAAAATTTATGGCAACTAGGTCTTTTTGCTGGTTTTATACATGGAAGTTTGAATATAATTTCTGAGCAAAACTATTTTATTTAAATCTGTTTCAGTATCAATAAGTCTTTCATCTCTGGCAAGAAGGTAAACCTGTATCTCCAGAGAAACCACGTTTGTGACGACAGCCCCATAACAGCAGTAGGAGAGGAAGTGGTGACTTTCAGAGCTTTTTAATGTGATCTCATATGCAGGAAGAAGGTTTGCATTTATTAATTTAATGTTTTACAATAGCTGTTAATGATAATGAAATTCTTTCTAGACTTTCTGAACCTTATGCAGCAGTCCTGCTTATTTTCCTGTTCCTCAGGATTAATATGAATTCAGTGAGACTATTGAGTTTCAAAATGCATTTCCTATGATTGTGGTTTAGGTCAGGATGGACGGAACTCACTTGTCAAATCATATGCAATAATTAGATCTGTAGGAAGAACTTTGGATATTTATTGTCTCTTTGAAACAGTGATTATTAATGACTAGAAAACTACAAAGTTAACAGAAATGGCATTGCCTTTACTTCCCCTTTAGTTGCTCACCTGAGCAGCAGTTGTCCATACCAGGAGAAGGAGCAAAGCACCAAGTGTGCCGGTTTGGGCTGCATGATCTGAATCCCCAAGGTCAGGTATCCCCAGAGGCAGAGTTGTGCTGCAGCCTCTTTGGACCGACATGGATGAGTTTTATGAGGTGGAGAGCATATTCCAGATTCCTTGAACTTCGTGGCTGAAGGACTGTTGTGAGCTTTTGCTCTTTCAGTGTTTTAGTGAGTTTCTACGTAAATACTCTTCACTAAGTTAGTTCTGCTATTTCTGTCAGCAATAATTTTTTTTCATAAAAACTGTCTAACTCGCTTTATCTAACAAAGCTACATCCCTAAGAACAACATAGCAATACAGAATGTTGAACTGTGGTCTTCCGACATCAGCCTATTTATAAAAGCAATACCAGCTCAGTAGGCGAGGACACCTTTTTTTTTTTCATTTAGAGAGTGGGAAAAAAATGCATCTTAGAATTTGAATAAGAAAAAATAACTGCCATATGAGGTGTACTATAGTTAAATTTGAGAAAAAAAAAGCCAGAGAGTATCAGGTAGAGTATCAGAGCAGAGACTTATTCTTTTTTCTCTCTTTCCCTGTTCCTTAAGGGCAAACTAATAACAGGAAAAAACACATAGCCCATAGTATTTTCTCTTATGTCACCAAAGGCAGGCTGACTGCTAGCACTACCTGGGTTCCTGGTGGATGTGACCTTGCCAGTGACAGTGTGTTGCCACCAGTGCTGAGGAATCCTAGTTCATCACACTCAAGAGATGGTGCTGTCTCAGGACTTACAGCCTGACCTGAAACCGTTGGAAAGACTAATATTGGCTCTAATGGCTTCAGACCAGATTCTAACAACACGAGGAGCAGTTTTCTTGTCTTGCTTGTTAATGACTTTTAAAGAGAGAGTTAACAATATTAGCTAGGACCTAGCTTCTCTGTCTGTCAGGTGATTTGTATATTGCAACTCTGAGTTCACAAATTGGTGTCCATGCCAGACTTCAATGATTAAAGAAAAAAATGTCTCACTAATACCTAGTTTTACCTTGATTTTTGCTCTTAATGATTCTTAAGGTGGTTCGACTGAGAGGTGTACAATAAAATTCCTCTGAAACTTCAAAGACAGATAATATTTAAATTTGTCTAAAAAAACCACAGCAGGACAAAATCTTTGTATTGGGGCTTTTTTCCTTAATCTTTATACTGCTGTTTCTTTAGTTGTTTTTTGACTGTTGCATATATTTATATCCAACTTATATAAAACCAAGAACAGAAAGACTGGTCCACCTTTTAAGAGGTTTTTTTCATGCATCTTTTTTTTAAGGTTGGGAAAGTCAGACCTGCTTTTCAGTTGTTATATTGGAAGATATGGTTTAGGTCAAACTTTATGATGGCGTTGTGGTAACACGGGAATCACATCCTACCTTACATCTACTCTGACTTTTTAAATTCACAGCTTCTGTTGTTTCTGTTTCTGATGATTAGAAAACTGTTCCAAATAAATATCAGAAAACACCTACTGTTTTTCTCTCAGATCTCTCCTTAAAAGAGTTTATTTTTAAGCAATATCCCCTAAAAGCTCTGGCAGTGTACTGGCTACCGAGGTAATGAACTAGTGCAGAGAAAAATAAATGTATGGAACTCTCACTGTATGATCAGCAAACATCCTTGTGCACATTCTTGTCTCACAGACTGTAAGTAAGGATGCAACTGGTAAACAATGATAAGATGGTGTAGGGACATGATGTTACTCATTTATAGTGAGGACAGAATATGAATTGCTTCAAAGTTAAACATTTTTGGGACATATGAGAGAAGTATTGAGTTTTGACTTATTGGAGATTTGTCACATGTCAAGTTCTTGTTGTAGTAGGCCTCTATAAGTAGGTGAAGATGAACTGCTGTGTGTTGGTGAAGATTGAGAGTTACTTTTGTTTCAAGTTTGTATGGTACTGAGCATAAAAAAAATTCCATTCAAAGTACTATAGGCTTGAATTACCTGTGAAATTATATTACCTATGGAATCATAATTGCTAATCACAGAACACAATAATCTTACTTGTATTCTGCTAGAACAGAAAATTGGTTCTTAGACATGCTGAACGTCTACATTACCAAAGTCTTTGAAGGAAGAGACCTCTTCCAACTCACGAATGAAAAACAGAGTTGAGCTCTACTCATGGGCTAGTTGGTTGAAGGCTTGGTCTTCCTTTAGTGTGATCTGTGGTCCAAGCTGTTCACACAATGGATGGAGGGACCTGCCAGGCAGAAGGTGGCTGATTGGTTCAAAATGAAAAGTCAAAACTTCCTAGGCCTGCAAACATCTGATGTGTTAACCTACAGCTAAAGGAGAAAAATCTTTCTTATCTCGTACAATAAGCAGAAATTCAGACAATGAATACGATGTCAAACCTCCCCATTCCCCTTCTACAAAGAAAGCTTCGTTTTTACACAGAAATAAGGAAAGTCATTTACTGCTGGCTTGGGTACAGTGCTCTTTTTATCAGATTAGAGTCATAGCTGCAATAGTGGAATGTAGCAGAAATGCACACAAATATTATTAACTTCCAAAATTAAGCACAGTATTTGTGAGTTGCAATCAGGAGTAGAGGATTTTTAATTAGAAATCTTGACAAGGCTTAAATGAATTGTTTTTGTCCCAGTAAAAAGTGGGGCCTTGATAAATTTCTGTTACTGAAAAGCAAGTTAATTTCCTCTGCTCAATTCTTCTTTCAGTGGCTGTTATACATCATAGGAACTAATTTATGGGCGAAAGTGCTGAGCAGGAATTGATGATTATTTTAAGGATAGATCAGCACAAAACTACTCACACGAGTAAAGGAGGCTGGGATTTGGTTCCCAATTCAAACTCCACAGATGCTATTACCAGATGCTTCAGAAGCTGGAATCACTTCTCCCCATCTTCGTGGCACATAAGAATGTAACATAACCTGGGGATTTGCACTTCATTCTAATACCACTGGCTTACAAGAGTGTGGCCATCAGTTTTGTGCTCTGACATTTCACATTAAAAAAATAAATCATTATCGCTGTTTTTCCAGTTTTATACAGGTTAACCCTGAAACCTACAGAGAAATGCTGTGTTCTGCTCGCATTAAGGAGCAGGTACCATCAGAAGTTCATGTCACATCTGCTTATCGCCACCCTTTGTGGTATGAGACAGTATCACTCATTTGGGGCTACCAGCAATGCCTGACCCTCTTCTATCAAAATGAACCCAGTCTATCTACATTTATGACATAAACTGTTTATGTTCAGGTGGGTATTGTGGCCAAAGCAGGTTAAAGAATGTATAAACAAATAGATACAGGGTACCCTCCACAAGCAAGGCAGAATCTGCTTGCTTCTCTCTTTCTGTTGGATTCTGTTACCATGACCGCATTACTATCCTTTCCTAATCAAAGCTGATGGTTTTCCACCCAGTTTTTCCCAACTCAATAAAGCAACTTCAGAAAAAAATTGATCCAGCTATCACAAGGCATCCGTTTTTCTCAAAAAAGCCTTCTGGATAGAAACCTGTTTAAGCCACCTGAATGGATGGTCAGAAGGAAATACTCAGTAATCTTTCTTAGAAATATAACAGTGACAGACCATGGCAGTTTTTCTCCAGTGTCATTGACTGGGATTTTCTGTGACAGGAAAGGTAGAGGCATCAAGAATTTCAGCTGGTTTTCAGAGGAACACCTGCCCTATAATAGTTCATGGCACTCACGACAGAGAAGTGCTGGGGGAAAGCCTGGCACAGGTATCTGGAGAAGAATGGACCATTTCTGTTAAGGATATTTTTTTTTCAGATGCTGTATATATTGAAGTCTTTATCAACAGTCCCTGGGCAGGCATAATTCCAATGACAATCCCAAAAAGGCCAGACAAGGCTGCTACGATTACACAGTTTGCAGATTCAGTTGCTGCAAAAGCCTTTGGTCTTCTAGGCATAAAAAATTCCCACAGAAGGGAATGATTTCAAGGGCAGTATTTGGCCTTATACTGTCAGGTTCAGTAATTATGCAATTCAATTAAATTAAAGTGGGAAAGTCGCTGAGGCAATTTTGAAAAATCATACCTTTAATCAGAAGAAGGAGGAAACAGACATATATATGTATGAATATAAAATATACAGTGTATATGCCTATAGTATATGTCAAAAGATAACTTTTTCAGTTGTGCTACTAAGGAAAATTCCATTTTCTCTAGGCTGTTAGAGTAGATTCATCCCCGTGGCACATGAGAACCTTCTGTTAGTGCGTAAAGCTCTATATCTTATGTATCTGTTACATACTTATTCTCAGATTCTCCTTCTAGGAGCAAAAACTTGTCCAGCTAGGTCTCTTATTTTGGTGGACCTGAGGCATTTTATTTATTTGTTTGCTCTTTCAATTTACGTGATTCAGTGTAAATATGTAGAAAAGGAAAGATCAAAGGATTTTACCTGGCACTTGAAACAGAAGGTACCAAGGTTTACCAAAGTCTGATTAATCCACAACTGATCCTTAGGTTTCGAACTTATCCTCTGTTGCTTTGTAGTATGAAGCCTTACACAGGGCACTTGGGGTGCAGGAGTATGCCCTGGATGCCAGTCAAATGAAAGAGGACAGCTGAGGGGTAAGAGCTAATGCGGCTTAGAAGTGTGGGATCTGGAAATAGGTGGAAAATAATTGTTACAAGGAGATCTATTTGCTCTCAGTGTAACACTTGATGATCTTGAAATATCCTAACCATAGAATTTAATGCAATTTTGTCAAAATATCAAATAGTTTATTTTTGAATAAAATCTGTTTTCAAGCAGTCAGTAATTAAAATCTAGAGATTGGTAATTGAAATTAGAGAATGAGTTTATATTTGTTTTAGCACTTATTTCTCATCCACACTCCACGAGAGATTTAAAGCATTGAAATATCTCATTTCAACTCTATTTTTCAACACTTATGATTGACTGAGAATCAACAGAACAGAACTGGCTGCCAAGGCCTCTCGTCCCGTTGTGAGCCACAACTCCTGAGAGTTTGAGCTTTGAATGTGTGTCAGCTCTCCTTCAGAATCAGTGGTGTCACTAGAATACCCAAAGTAGTAACACAGAGCCACACACTTCCTTTTACCTCTTCTGAGCGTGTTAGAATGCCAATCAAATGACATCTCGTGAGGGATGTAGTTGTCAGAGGATACATGCCCAATTAGGCTTGCAGGCACTCAGTAGCTGCAGCTGGTACTGCAGTGTTTTCCTTGCTACAGGGCAGAAACATTGCTGACAACAGCAACCTAAAAGACGTCCTTGGGACATCTCCCAAAATGCATCTATTATTGCAAGCTTGGTTGCTACCTGCAAGGAGTCTTTATGGTGTCTGGGATTGGAATCTCCCTTACGTATGCTTGAACTGGATGATTTTAGGTGGTCTTTTCTAAGCTTGATAATGCAATGATTCTAATTGAATTTAATGGGCTCTCTGTGTGCTCCTGGAAGCACAGGCAGTCTGTGTTCCTACAGAAATATGAGGTTTGAGCAGTTAACAGGAGAGCTCAAAAGAGATATATTTTTAAAATTTATTTATTTTATTTTATTGAACCCTGAAGAGGTGGGGGTGGGGGGGAAAGGAAAAGGAAAAAGGTATTCTACTCTACTGACTTGAAACATATATGGTCATGAATTTCATGAGCTTACTAATATGACTGTCATGTCTTTTACACAAAAATCATCATTTGCATTTTCCATTTAAGAACTTTATATTCTTTCTAAACTTACTGGAATTCTGTAAAGAGAGCTGACAGTTTTTAAAGAGAAAAAAGACCACATTATTATTATGTCACTTCTAGAAATGTTAATGGCAGGATATGAAGGACAGTATAATTATAGTGTTGCTCTAGCGATTCTTCTGTAAAGGTTTTCTCAGTACTTTAATTACAAACTACATATTTCATCAGTTTAAGTTTCTAAATTCTCAGCCAAACACCCTTCGGGTTGGATTCACACTTTGTGGTGTTTTTTGTTGTAAAGAAACCTCCTCTGGTGAAAGGCAAATTCACATGCAATTGTGAGCACCCATGCCTATGGAGGGCAGCTGGGACGAAGAGAAGAAGCAAGGAAAGAACAGACTTTTTCTGCATAAGAACTAAACTGTTGTTGAGAATAGGTGCACTGAAATAAACAGGAATGATAAAACCTTTGGAAGAGAAGTCAGGATGAGAGTTTGTCATATATCAGGCAAATTTGACAGACCATGCTGAAAATCTGCAGAATATGTAAATGAAATGAGATGAGGTCAAAGCAGAGCAAGAATAAGAGATTTCTTTGGCTCTCTAGACAGCAAGTTAGAGACCTGCTACCTCAGCATATCTGAACTCAGGGGAGGAAACTAAACATAGGGAAAGACAAACCCTTCGAAATAACATCTTTTTAGCTGCCTACCCCGCAGGTAGAATTCTCCATATTCTACAAAATCATTTTTTCAGTCATTGAATCCATTCTCAAAGCTTTGTTTGGGAAAATTTACTTTTCAGAGAATGCATACTGAAACTCCATTGGGATTTCTATGCAATGTTTTTAAACTCATTCCTATGAATTTATGAATAAGAGCTGACTTACTATGTGACCAAATATTTTCCTGGATCGGAGCCAAGAGAAGGGACAGATAGTTCTGTTAAGCTCCTTAAGAAAGAAATCTAAAAGCAGATAATATCATTTCAACAATGTTGCAATCTTCTCAAAATTGTAAAACACAAATCCAATGATTAGAGAGACTCCTTTGTTCAGGGAACAGCAATTTGAGATGCCTGATCTCTAAAGCCTCAAAGACCTCATTAGGAGCTTGTAATCCTTAGTTTGTTTAGGTACTATTGTAAGCACACCCTGAGAGTTTTGCCTAAAAACTATGGCTGCCTCTCATTGGTGGGGAAAACCATGAAGGCCACAATTTTAACTTTTGTGGTAAGAGAGTGCATCGTGATTGATTTTAATAGTGATAACATGGAAGGGTGGGATTGAGGAAGAGAGCAAATATATGCAGTTCGGGAATAGTTTGCAACAGCTTGTAAATAAGAGCAATGCCGTGAATTCTTTACTTCTTGACAAGGGAGGTAGAGCTGGTTTCATTTCGAGAAATCAGAAAATTAAAGGGAAGTCTTTGGTAACATTCGTTTTCGCGAGACTGTGCTACAGCTGGGTTTTGCTTTCTTGGTTTCCTTTCCCTTCATTCTCCTGCTGTGAAATGTGGTGCTCTACTGTGAAAATGGGAGTGCATTTGTGTGCCTGTGCATAGGGAAGTAGCCAGCATTCAAAAAATCTTAACAAAGATTTATGAGGCAAATTATGTTGTTTGCTAAATACCCAGATGGAAAATCAGAAACTCTAGACATGGTGAGTAGTGAGAGCATCAGCAAAAAGCTGTGATTCAGTTAAGTAGAAAGCCTCACGATTTAATTAAAAATGAATTAGTATTCTCTTTTACGAATAACAAAAAGGGTGTTTTGTGTTGCATGTGTCCCACCTGCCAACACCCTTCCTGAGGCGGAGTCCTGTACTCTACATTTTTCTTCATTTGCTACTGGTATAGGAAGTAGATAGTTGGCTTAGTGGGGGCAATGCCTACTTACAATAAAATGATACTGATAACAGAAAGAATATTCTGCCACAAATTATTGCAATGCAGTTGATTTCAGTCTAGGAATTAGTTGCCTTGGGGAGAAAAATTAGGGAGCTTGGACTTGTCAACAGAGAAATTCATAGAACACCAGAAGCTTACAAGATTCACAAATGTTAGATCTCTCCCTTCTCTCCTCTCTTCCCCAGACCTTTAGCTCTTCCCAGGTTCACAAGGATGGCAGCACTGGTGTTCATCCTGGGTGGGGGAAGGTGAGTGTCTAGCTAACAGGGAGGCAGAGCCATCCCAGTTCCTCCAGCTCTTTGCTGCTGGGGCAGGGGAACTGATCTGGCAGTACTATTCCAAGCTCACATGGGCAGAAAACAAGGGCAGAAACACAGGTAGCACTGAATAGAGACATTATGGCAGTACCAGAAGCTATTAAGTTTCCAATTAGGTGATATGGTGTATTTTTTGAATCATGATACTGCTGTGTCAGCAGAGTGCTGTTATCACTAAGGTCATTGTGCTATGAGTCACTGTTGCCTCATGAAGCACAGGGGAACTGAAAGGCAGTGTTATCTGAAATTTTCTCATTTTCCACGTTTCATTTTCAGCAACACTGTCAGTGTTTCTGAAAATCTTGTTATCCTACAGTTCAAAGTTTTCCTTTTAAACACTGCATTTTGTGTTTCAATGAAAACAATATTCATCAGCATGCAGACTTGTAAGTAACAGAGCTGCATCTGGAAATGTTGACCTACTAATTCTCTGTATTTATAAGAAATAATAATGGTTTTTTCTAGCTGTTATGAGGCATCATGCTGCAGAAGGACTGCTTAGTTTTGAGTATTTCTATTCCAGTGGTGCAATGGCAGGTAAATGAACTGGCAACCATCTGTATTTTGTAGTCTAGTCCAGCAGTGACAGGTTGGTAAACTGCATTTCTCATTTACTTGTCTGCTCGTGCTATGCTCCCCCCTATAGACAATGGTGTTAGGTCTGGGTGTATTACACCTCAAGTAAACAGAAAATTCAAAAATTAAAAAGCAAACAATCAGTGCCATTGCAGGTGGCAGGTGTTACTTGTCCAGACAGCTTGAGTCAGTGGGTTTCTTTGGCTCTTTTTCCCTGTGAATTGAATCCAGGGTGCTTAACAAGTATGGAGTTATCCACAAGTTTGCAGTACATGGGCAGGAAATAACAACCTGCTGCTGTATTTTGTTACTGCTGAGTGCTATGTGTTTTCTCCATGGTATCTACTTTTACTTAATCTTAGCTATTAAATCACAATACCATCAGGAAACAAGACCCTTTTAGGAGGCAGAATGGAATGAACATTTGGCATAATGCAGATGACACTGCATTGTTCTTATTTTCCAGACAGAAAGCTTGATGCACAGTGGGTGATTTAAACTGACAGACAGGTACTTATACAAATAAGCAAATAAGGTGACCAGAGATCCCTAGTTTGGAGATGAGTTACTGCAAAAAAGCCAAGAATTATAAGGCATCTGTGTGAGTTATATAAATACAAAGAATCTTTGTGAAGTGCTCTGCAAAGGTACATGATTAAAGAAACTCTCAGGTGAACCTGATAACAAATAGACTGAAATAATATTTTTTTACAAATTTGACCCTAAGTACCTCAAAAGTCTTCGTTCTCAAATAAAAGATAAACAAAGCTTGTCTGTCTCTCCACAGATGATGTAGAATGTGACAGTCATTTGCTGACAGCATGAAATTTGCTGGCATGAACATGAAATGAAGAGGTGAATATCATCATGAACTGCAAACCACGTCATATTAGGATAGGCAGGATATGATTGTGTGCTATGTAATTGGGCCAACATGTCTGGTTTACTTCAGATGGTATTTTGGTGGGTTCTTTGCTAACATCCACAGCTCTTCTTTTACACATCCAACCACTGTTAGTACTCTATTTCTACTGCTCTTTTCCTGAGTGAGGCAGAAGTAGGTTTCTTGCGCAACTTCCTGAAACACGAGAATGATGCTTAAAAAGCCTTGGAATAGAAAATAACTAATATTTGCTAATTTTACTGCAAAATACTGCCTAGCAAGGCACTGAGACTTCACTCCCCTAGCCATCAAAACCCTGCTGAGCCTGACACGGGTGGTGAATAGAGGCAGGCAGCTATGTGGAGCCTCTTGAAATGATGTGGATTTGCCGTGATTATTGGCAATTCGGAAAAGAGCAGCCCACTCTTCAAAATGCTAAATAATGTAACAGTGAGTTTGAAATCACTTCCTATGAGCCTTTCTTCTCTGGTCCCTCCTCTCTTTCAGGCAGAGGTGTGCTGAGTTCTTAGGAACAAGCATAATTTCTTAACCTATTTTAGAAGAGCTTTCTTTGATATTCCTCTCAATGCTTTGTTGCCTGACATTAAAACCAAACACCATTGTTACTTTACAAAAGAAGAAAAAAATACGTTCATATCCGAAGACAAAGAAAGATGGCATTAACAGAGTAATTATGTACAGGTATTTTAGAAATAAAAAAATTATTGTTTATAGGTGATTGTTGCAAAGGAGACGCCTGCATCTGCCTTACCCATTTTCTATGTTATTAGCGGGATTTAAAAAAACAGTAACAAGTCCAGTGGCAGCTTCACAGGGGGCCTTTGCCACCATCTATTGGTGAACGAGGGGAAGAGGCAGAGTGATCTGACCTTGCTGATGGTACCTACCGTACGGGTGAAAGATTTGCTCATTTTGAGGTTTTGGGGTAACAAAAGTGGGCTTTTTTCATCTTTCTCTGGGAGAGAATGCAACATAACTGTAGTTATGCCCTCTGAGTGAAAAGCTGTCATAGCCAAACCTTAACAGCTCTACTGTTGTCCCACTCACCCCTCCATGGAGAAGGTAGCTCTTAAATTACAGAGCAGAATATATTTCTAATGTCAAGTCTCCTGTTAATTAATTTGTTCCTGGCTTCTGACAATGGAATTAGGCGTATTTTTCTTGCTGGTTTCTAGAAAAATCACACTGGTGTTTGAATAGAGTACTGTTTCTACTGACAAAGCTTGGAAGAGGGCAAAGGTAGAATAATTGCTGGCATTTCTGCACTGCCTAGTGAGAGAGATACCTGTGAAAGGACATCATTTCCAAATGATGCAGAGTCAACATATGCCCCTAAAAAGATAGGTAAGAAGAAAAATTGAAGGGAACCAGTGTCAGCAGCTGAGCCAGAAAGTAAATCTTTAAAGATGTCTCTAGATACGGAATGAATCTATTTTATTGGATAAATCAACCCTGCTTGCATATGCAAATCCCTCATGAATAAAGCTTTTTTAATACAGGCTCCAAAATGAATTCAGGTAGAGTCAGTGACAGCAGTGAAGGAGCACAGAGACAGTTTAAAGAGATTGCTTAGTTTTCAAATCAACAAATTGCTGTGGTTCTACTCAATCCATCAAAATAGGAAAAGAGAGCAATCTGGCAGCCAGGCGGGAAGATCTAATGGTAAAGGACATAATGTTCTGGCTATTTTAGGACCCATTTACACTGTGAAACTGATGGCATTAGAGAACAGTTGTTGGACATATTTGGGGAACAGCTGTGTTATTGCTGAAGTGTAAAGTGTATGTAGACCTGTCGGGGTGCTCAAAAAGAATAGTCTACTGGTGGTGGGGAGCGGCTTTTCTTCATTGTAAAACCGTGTTCTTACTCATTTCCACTATGAGTGAAAAATGACTGGCAGAGTCAAATGACTTCATGAACACTCTTTTTTTCTTGAAAATGGCAGTAATTATGTATGATAACTTTGATAGCTATATCAATCATTCTTAAATAAGACTAGATAATATGGATCAAAAATGTGCCTTCAGTGTTCATTCATAGATATTGCGGTCATTGTTTAGGTATCTCTGCTCCTTGAATAAGACACTTACACTCCTTGCCTCCTTTTCTTTCTCTCTGTGGGGCTGCTATTTTTCTTATGCTTCAGAGTGGACCTGCCACAGAGAAGTAAATGTGAGAATAAAGAAATGCATCTCATCACAAGATAATATGAGAAAGATTTTGAAGTCATTTTAAGGTAACTTTTTCTAGGAAAGACTTCTTTCAGTTTCACTCATTTACGAGAACCTCCGTTCCAGTTCTGACCTACATGTTGTGTTTGAAGTTGGCATGTATTGTGATTTTTGGATTAATAACTGAAGTAGAAGGAAGAATTACTTTGCAGAAATTTTAGTATGTATCTCATTTGCTTACCTACCTGTTTGCATCCATATACATGTACAATCTGGGAAGATCAGAACAGATGTTCCATCTCTGTTTAGTCTATATTGAGAGAGTTAAAATGCCACTACAACTTAATGTTGACTCATATATCTTGCATTTATAACTATGCAGCCTAAGACAATTTATATCTGCCTTTTATTATTTGTAGTGATTTAATGTACTTACATTAGATTATGGCTTTAAATTCAATACGCTCTTACTGTACTATAAATTCAAAACACGAACACAGTTCATGTTCCTGAAAACTGACAGATGAAAAAGAACAAAACAAAGAAAAGAAACTACCTGTCAAAGTGTGTGGGAAGAGAGAAACAAGCAGTATATATGTTAAGAAACACAGGAGATTAGAAAAATGTATCCTTTTAAGAACACTGTGAGTGTAGCACTAACACAGGCAAGGAATCTTAGTAGGATTATTATGACATTATTCCTTCAAATTTATCATTCTTCATCCTCTTTGCAGTATCACACCTTTTCTCACTTGGAATACTTTGATGAAGAAAGCATTCAGTGCCCAAATCACTTGTAGGATGCACTTTGAGGGCATGCTTGCTTTATCCTAGAGAATCCAAGACATTCATTTTCTGTTTCTCACAGATCCTGTTTGCTCTCTCTCAGAGTTTAGCATTCCCTGGCTTCAGTGGCTCTCAGGTTTTACTATGCTTATATTTACTTATTTTAGGTAAATATATTTGGTTTAGTAAAAGAAAACAGAATAACACATGGGATACTTGTTTCTTTTGGCATTAGCTCCTCTCACAGATGTTCCTGTGGGAAGAACAAATTTTACCTGAATGAATTAAATTTGGCCTGCTATGATTTAAATTACAACAGTAAGAATTTCAGTAATAGTATTGACATTGCAGAAATATCTGAGTTTGTTATGCTTAAATTTTGGGATTTCTAGCTCTTCTACACTTAGGTAAGGCATTTATAGGGACAAATGCTGTGGTTCCTTATCGTTTACCATTCAGAGAATCACAGTGGGTCATCTGGTCAAACGTCCCTGCTCACGAAGGGTCATCCTAGAGCACATTGCACAGGATTTTGTCCAGATAGTTCTTGGATATCTCCAGTGAGGAAGACTCCACAACCTCTCTGGGCAATCTGTTCCAGTTTTCAGTCACTCACACAGTAAAGAAGTTCTTCCTGAGTTCAGGTGGAAATTCCTGTGTATCAGTTTCTGCCCATTGCCTGCTTGGTACCACTGAGCTCCATCTTTTTGGCACTCCTCCTTCAGATACTTGTGGACAAAATTTTATGTCGTTGATAGATACTTTATATTGCTGATACATTGCCAGACATGTTGTTGACAAAACCTTAAAGCACAGCTCTATGGAGAGTTTAGTTTGTTTATGCTGTCTTGAAAAATGTTTTTGTCAAAACACTTGAATACTGAATATTTCATTCAAATCAGCTATATTTTGGATCCAAATATATTTCCCTGTTGGCTCATAATTTCTTTCCTTCCTAGTGGGACTATGACAGTGTCATCCCCTGTGAGAGAAGGTCTCTAATGATGGAAGAGAAAACGCAGCCTGGGAGCACAATGTGCAGGGGAGAATGGTAGCATTCACCAACTAGTATATGACTTCCATGGGGAATTGTAATAAAATATCCAAATAAAATATTTAGGTTTTCATACAGAAATGCAAAAAATGAGACCTCTCCAGTTTTGTGATATGTGTTTGTTTTACTTTGCACATAAATATTTTTTAAGATGGGAAACTGTTTTGTGAAAATGCCATGTAACTTTTAAGAAATAGATTATCATCGTAAAAACTACATTTAGGAACTGGTCGAGGTTTGGACTAAAGACTGACAGCATCTTATCAAAACTTCATTTTTAATTTTATCCATTTTTATTTGGGTCTATTAGTAGCAACAACGTGTGAAATTCTTTTTCCTTGCAAGTGTCCAATGACTTTATAATTTTTTTAGGAACTCCAAAACAGTGTTGTTCATTCTTCAGTCTGTGGAATATCCTCTCATCATTCACAGGATCACAACTCAGTCTGGATCTTCTTGGTATGGCATCACCTCTTTGAAAATTTGTATTCATTTCTGGATATATGAGGGATTTAATATTGAGGCAATATTAAAATGATATGAACCTTAAAATTTATGAGCATTCCAGGTATTCTTGAAAACCCCTCTGACCTGAGATGTACAATTTGCAAAGATGTTTGGGGAAATCATAGCAGGAAAATAAATAAAAATGATATTCTAAAATGAAGATGCTTTTTTGACCAGCAAGGGAAGCATTAGAAACAAACTGGTGTTTTGATTTCATGTAAGAAAGTTAAATTAACCAAACATTTTTAATTGGGAGGGTTTTCATTGTTACACTCTGTCTTGTTCAATTGAGGCTCCCCCATACCGCAGATCTTGACAGTTCTAGTCTTGACATTTCTAAAAATGCTTTCATTACCTCTTGAAAATGCCTGTGAGAGGATTTAAGTGATGAGTTAATCCAAGCATAGGATATAGCAGTGTGTTTTCGTTCCAGATAAATATCCATGTTCCATTACTGAAGTTGATAAAATAGTTGATGAACAACAGTGACCTGATGCCTACTGTTCCTGTACTACTGGATATTTATTCTTTTTATATTCAGAAATGCATAATCAGGATATATATTCAGATTTCTTCCTAATTTTAGAGGTGATTGCCGAAAATCTCCCATCTGTGGCTTACACTGGTTGGCTCTTATAAGCACTTGCTTTTATAAAATAGATGCTGCAGAGATTCGACGTAAATGAATTTTTCATGCAGGCTGCTTCTGTGGGGCTGCTGGCAAAAAGTTCCCAGGAAAACCACACACCTGGCAGAGCTGTTATAACCCAAAGAAACCAAGACTGTAGTTGCTGAGGGGTGACACATGATGAATATCAAAACTTGTTATAAGATAGGGCTGACTTGGAGAGTGGTGACCGTCTATCCAAGCCAGGCAGCTGTAGACTGTGAGATAGAAACCCAAATTACTTTCATAACAAGCTGGTCTAGGATGTCTCCTGCTCTACGAATGCTCTAACATTACACAAAGTAAATCAGGAAGGAGACTAAGATATTAAATAAACTGGACTCTAAAATAGCACCTCTTGCCCTTCTTTCTTTTTGCTACCCCAACTGGTTCATCTGCAGTACTCTTAAGTATTCACCATGAATTAGGATGCTGAGAAACAAAGGCATTTATCACAACTGAAGTGAAATACGAGGTATCAACAGTTGCCTTGATTGACAGGAAAAGGTGGGTTTATAGTGTAAGGAGTAAAGCAGTGTAACCATATGACTTTCAGAAATATTACTTAGGTTATGACAGATTTTCCTGGCTTCTTCTACAAGCTGTCCTTAAATTATGGAACCAGGGAAAAGAAAATAACTGGAAATTTCCCAAATGTGATGCCTCAGGCTTTGCCTAGAGTCTCAGGATACTGCTCATCCATCTGCTCTTTGCAAGAGAAATGCTGGTTTTTGTTTGCCAGAGGGAATTAATTTTTCCAGGTTTGGCACTCATGGTAGCAACTGCAAATAAGGGCCATTAGCAGCGTAGTAGGAGGTACCCCTCAGCACTGGCTCTTCTAAAAATGCCTGCAGGTCCACAGTTGTCACTGTTACACTAAAATTTTTATTATCTGCTCAGTTCAGAGGGCTTCCCCCTAGCCACTTTGTAGACAGCCTCAGAAGAACATAACTGGCCAAACAAGGCCAAGTAAAATGTAAGGCCCTACTGATACTGCTGCCTACCAACGTGGAAGGAAATGTTACAAACACACATACATACACACACATACACACAAATCCAGTTAGTCTAAATGAGTAGATAGTCACACTTACCCTTTTTCAACCAGAGCCTAAATGTGGTTGTGTTGTGGGTAGTCTCCCTCCAATGTCATTTCCCACTTACTTTTACAGCTTCATCTTCAAAGTTTGCCCTGAGCAGCCAATAGGACTCTCCCTCTTCTCTGTAGGAACTTAATCTCCATCTCTTCTTTTTCAAAAGCTTTAGTGTCTTGAATCACCCTTGGTCTATATCTTTGAGAACTGAGGTTTGGACTAAAAATGTAGGGGCTTGATGGCTTTTTCTGGAGAAAGGCATTGGGACTAGCCTACTGGCTAGCTACTCTGATCCAGGGCTGAGGAATTTATACTTCAGTATGCTGAAGGAGCTATTAATGTCACATATTTAATGCTATAGAAGAAATACACATGCATTCCCTGAGTTCATGGTCTTCAGTATTTGATACCAGGTTTCAGAGGAGATTACACAACACACCAATAATGACAGTTACTCTAGAACGATAAATAGTCCAAAACACATCATCCACATTTGCCTTTTAGTGTTTGTTCCTTCACTCTCACTCAGTCCATCTCCCACTCCTTAGTACAGGGCCTCTGATTACATTTCCTCAGAGCTTCCTTTCAGAAAATAGAAGCTTTATCTAATTAGGACCTTTTACAGAGACCTATGAGTAGAGGTGCTCAATGGAATTCATGCACCAGCTGTGCTCTCAGCTGGGTTACTCCCTTGCGTGGTCAGTGTCACCCATTTGTGAGACTTGATGGCTGCTGCCCTCAACCCTGCACTGAATGGAATCAGTCTTCACTACCAGCGTCTCTATTCTGTATCCCTAGTGAGAAGGACTTGGGGGTGCTGGTGGATGAGAGGCTGGACCTGTTGGGGCAATGTGCGCTTGCAACCCAAAAAGCCAATTGCATCCCGAGCTGCGTCAAAAGCAGCGTGGCCAGGAGGTCGAAGGAGGGGATTCTGCCCCTCTCCTCTGCTCTTGTGAGGCACGAGCTGGAGTGCTGCATTCAGCTCTGGGGCCCCCAGCACAGGAAGGATATTGACCTGTTGGAGCAAGTCCAGAGGAGGCCACCAAGATGATGAGAGATATGGAGCAACTCTCGTGTGAGGAATGGCTGAGGGAACTGGGTTTGTTCAGCCCTAAAAAGAGAAAGCTTCAGGGTAACTTCATTGTAGCCTTACAGTACCTAATGGGAACCTACAAGAAAGATGTAGAGAAAGTATTACAGAACAAAGTGACAGAACAAAGTGGAATGGCTTCAAAAGGAAAAAGAATAAGTTTACATTAGATATTAGGAAGAAATTCATTAGTGCGAGGGTGATGAGGCACTGGATCAGGTTGCACACAGAAATTTTGGCTGTCCAGATCCTGTAAATGTTCAAGACCAGGTTGGATGGAGCTCTGAGCAACCTGGTCTAGTGGAAGGTGACCCTCTCCACACCGGGGGGGTTGTAACTAAATGATCTTTAAGGTCCCTTCCCACCCAAGCTACTCTATTATTTAATCAATTGGTCTTTGGATTTATTTTGAGTACTATCACTGTCCCTGGACGTCTAGGCCTATATATGCATAAATTACAATGTTTCTTTAATTTTTTTTTGTAGGGACTTTCCATGTGTTACACAGATTACTAAACCTTTTAGCAGCAGTATTAGCTAAAATCTTCCTTCATCCTTCTGTTCACTCCTTGCACTACCTTTTTAAGAGTTAAATTAGCCAGGGAATTAATGTTGTGCCAATTTTGTATGGAAAGCCCTCATTAATGGACTAACTAAATAATTAAAATGTCAACATGTGTCTTTATAGTATTTGATCTAGCAAAATGTTAGAAATGTGGGAAGTATAAGTGATTTTAGCCTCTTGAGAAGTGTAATATTCACTCAAGTATATCCTGATTTTAGAGTCTTCTTTTATGAACCAGAAATTTAAATGTTGCTTGAAAAGACCTCCTACTGAATTTATTTACCTGTTGTTAGGAGTTTGACGTGATTGAGATACCTCCAATTAACTCAGAAATTAAAAGTTCTTCTTAACATTTTGGGTCATGAAACTTTTTGCAAGCTTCTTAAAACATACAGAAAGGGTTTAATTGTGTACCACAAACTGAGAAGGTGTATGAGCTTTTGCAAGATTTAATTTTTCGATAATAAGTCCTTCAAGGTATATATTTTATGTTTTAGGTATAAACTTGTGCATGAATGCTGTTTTGAAACAATCTACATTGTGAATTTAAAGCATGTCAGCTATTTTTGCACAAACTCATCATGTGGCCATTCTTAATCCAAACAGAGGATCTTTCTGAAACTGCTTCAAACTACTTTGGAAGTGGATTAGTATAAAGGTATCCTTAGTGGGGAATTAGAGTGAGCGTAGGAGGGGAGTGACCATGGGGCTGCTTTTGCAGAGAAACTCTCACCAGGCTGTTTTCCCACACTGATAGAGCTCCTCACAATAGAGTCCTGATATTGACTGGAGCTTTTCTCTGCTCCTGCACCACGTAAACATTTATGACTGACAGCACTACAGACTATTGAGTTGTTTGAACTTTTTATAGTTGCACTCCTTTCTGAAATATAACAGATATCTCTTTTGGGTAGATTCCCTCCTGGTAGAAAGCTGTCACTTCCCAAGTTTTGTGTTGTGGTGAGATGAATGCTTAGAAAGCAGGATACACTTGATTTTATTCATAAAGCATTGCACATGTGATAGAACATCCCAGCTCCATCTAATTAAGTGATAATTCACTCTGGGTAGCAGTATCTTTCAGAGTGGTTATTGACTACCTCAGCTGGATTGCTGAAAGGCATAAGGCTTCAGGTCACGCACCTGGAAGAGCAGTAGTCTTCTGGGAATTTATTTTCTAGAATGCTTTACTAATATTAGGTAAGTAGTTTTGTCCTGAGTTAAGTTTTTTTGTTTTTGCTTATGTGGTGTTTATTTTCTACACTGAGAGTAATGCCTGGCTTCATGGAGCACAGCAATATCTATCTCACAGTGATGTGAGCTAGAGCCAAGACAGCTGAGTGCAGTCATTTTCTGCTCCAGGTGTGTTACCTGTTTGCCCTCCTTAAAGGCCATTAGTTAGTAAGACCCCTAGAGATAAACTTTGCTGGAGGATGTATGGATCTGCGATCTGGGCCTTACTAGTGCTCACTTTCTTTCCTGCTTTTTGTTTAAAATTTGTGGAATGTAACTTTAAAATCAAAGGTAAGGATGAAAGAGCAGAGGGTAGGCTACGTGGAGAACAGGATCATATATAGTCTGTGGAAGAGCAGAGAAAAGGGCATATTGAACCACCTGTGAGGAAAAAGGAAAGAAATTGTAAATACCAAAAAAAGCACAGGAAGAAAAGGGAGAGGGAGGAAGTAGGTAGCATCATCAAAGACACATGAAAAAATTAAGTGTAAAGGAAATACAGTTGTAAGAGGTGCTGAAGAAGGACTGCTGATAGGAGAAGTAGGCTGTGAGAAGGTGTATGAGCAATATGGTTTGTGATGGAACGGAGAGAGTCTGGTCTGCAGCTATGTTGATAGTGTTGCAAATTTGAGGTCTACAAAGGTAATGGAAGAAAAGGCTCAGAAGTAGTGGTGAGTAGGCACAGGGAGGAAGTAGGCTGGTGGCTGTGGGTATTAGGCACTTCAGGGAACTGATCTGTAGTCCTTAGATTATAAAAATAAGTGGTAGGGTTGATCAAAGGATGAATGGAAAAGCTATTGTTAAGAAAGAAGAAGGTGATTAGGAAAGAGTTTTTCACACAAAGAAGATTCAGTGTCATCCAGGACTTGAACTGAGATTTGATTCTTATTCATAAATCTTGCCAGCTGTGTTATAGGTTCACAGCTTGCCAGAGTAGATTTTGAGGCAGTATCTGAGTCGTTTGTATTTCTGCCCTTCCCTTCAAACAGTGCAAGACTGATTTGATTGAAGTTATTTCTTTGCACTCTGCCCAGTGCCTCCCAAACCACAAGTCTCTGAGCTTTCAGGCCTGGCACAGAGAGTAGCAACAAACAAATAATCATTGTTTTGGGTCTTGAGTTTCTATTCTGTTAAAATTAGTGAAAAGTCATAGCATCTGAGTTGCTTAATGTAGGAATTTCCTGTATCTTTCTCTCTTGTTTAACTTGGTCTTATAAAACTTAATATGACATCCCATGTTACATTATGTTGTCTGAAAATATCTTTTGTATATTTATGTAAAATGTATTTGAAAAGATACTCAAATAACCACTGTGGGTGAGAATGTGAATTATCTATCTCTAACAGTACCCCCAAGAGGTTCTTCTCTCATCCTTAGCTTTTTCACAAGAGAAAGAAAGAATAAATGCAAGTAGAACAGAACACTTAAAAACTCCATCTTGTTAATTGCAGGTTTCTTCTCTTTTCTGTTCCACCCAAAAACCAAAGTAGAAGGTCTGGAGAGCGGCAAGGCACAAGATGATTATGGAGATATTCGATTATCTATCACTTGCATATAAATACAGCAATATATTGCTGTAATCTAGTGTAGACTGTGAATATTCTTTTCCTGTTGTCTGCTGCTTATGGTGGTCGCTCAGGACAAGAGAAGTGATGTGTTGTGTGGAGTTACTGGCCGCCAAAGCCAGCTCGGGTTGGGTCACTGCTGCACTTGGTGTGCTTTTTGTATGCCTTAACATCCATTGGTTCCAATAGTTCCTGCTATAGTAATTCCTATAATATGCAACTGAAATAACAGGTTACAACAATTTAAACATAGTTTGATTACAATCTCCACTCCTTATTCCTTCATGCCAGGTTGCAGAGTTTAACACTGCAATGAACTCCTCACTTTGCTCCTAGATTGGCTAATATCAAAGGGTTCTTGATGTAATAATTGCCTTAATATGCAACTCCAATCCCAGGTTACAACATTTTAGAGGTATTTCCAATACCTTTGGACCACACATCTGGTTTAACATTGCAGTGAACTCCTCTTCTTGCTCCTTCTCTGGTCTTATGCACAGATCTATCTAGAGTACCCTAGGGTTGTACCTGCTCCCAGTGGAGCCTTATTTATGGGCCACAGTCTCTTCAGGGATACATCTGCTGTGGCATAGACTTATCCAAAGACATAGTTGCTCTGAGGTGTATCTGTTCCAGCATGGCCCTATCTGTGGACCACACTGCCTTCAGAAGTATACCTGCTCCAGCGTGGCCTTACCAACAGTCACAGTACCTTCAGAAGTAAATTCACTCCAACATGGCCTTGCCCGTGGCTGCAGTCCCTGCAGGGTTGTTACGTACTCTGACTTACCCGTGGCTGCATGTTTTGAGGTGATTCATCATAACCTCACACGTAGGCATCCACACTTCAGGGCATACCTGAGGAATGGATGCTTCCATGGAGTTTAACCCTAGCCAGAAACTGAACACCACACAGCCACCCACTGATTCCTCTTCAGTGGGATAGGGGAAAGAATTGAAAGAGTAAAATTGTGAGAACCCGTGGGTTGAGGTAAACACAGATTAATAGGTAAAGAAAAAGCTACACGCACAAGCAAAACAAACTAAGGAATTAATTCACTGTTTCCCATTGGCAGGCAAGTGTTCAGCCATTCTTCAGGAATACTGGGTTCCATTGTATCTAATGGTCACTTGGGAGACAAACACCATTACTTTGAATGTTTTCCCCTTCCTCCTTCTTCCCCTGGCTTTGCATGCTGAGCATGATGCTCTATGGTATGGAATGCCCCTTTGGTCAGGTGGCTGCATCACCAGCTGTCCTGGCTGTGACCCCTCCCAGCTCCCTGTGCACCCTCAGTCTACTCACTGGTATGGTGGTGTGAGATGAAGAAGGTACTCGCTCTGTGTGAGCACTTGCAGCAGCAAAAGCATCCCTGTGTTATCAACATGGCTTTCAGGACAAATCCAAACCACAGACCCATATTAGCTACTGTGAAGAAAATTATCCCAGCTCAAAACAGCATCCTGCTGTAACTGACATTCAGGTAATATGATTAAGACATAAGATTTTATTTCTATGTTCCTCATGGAGTTTGGCTTTTATAGTCTATATACTTTGTTTACAGAGTGTATGAGGTTCTTGTTTTGTTTCTTTAATGTCTGGCTAGCAGAAAATATATCTTTTTCTAAATAAATTGAGATACGCCAACCGTAACACTTGCGTGTGTGTGTGTGTGTAGGACACCAGTTTTTACTGCCATAAATATGCCTTAATATAGAAAATCTTTTCGGTGCTAAATTTAGCATTTTACCTGCTTCACTGTTGTAGAAGTTTAACGACCTTGGACAAGACTAACCATACAAATCTACTTGTTTTACAGACCTGTTACAACCTTCTAGTGTAAATTTCCTAGATGAATCTAATCAAACTCATAAGTGAGTTTATGTTCATTGGTTGGGACTAGTTCATGATGGCTTCATTACTGTGGCAACTGGATTTAGTCAAAAGGTTTTAGTTAAAATGTAGATCAGTTGCCTCAGTTCTGTTCCTTCAGAGAGGACCCTGGCAGACTCTGAAGCAAAAGGAAGTGCTGTGCATGTTCAGCTAACCAGTGATGAGGTATCTGTCAGGCCTCATGGTGATGTAGGGGCTCATGCTGGAATTAGAGGATTTCTCCCATTCTGCCTGCTACAACTTGTGGCTAGTGATGTTTTTAACTGTCTGGAGAGTATGTGGTAATGTTCAGGTAAGACAGATACTGTTCATTCAGTCTTTGAGTGGGTCATATAACCCATTCAGCTGTGAAATATGTCATTAGTTGTGTTTTGGGCATTAGCTCATTGGCTTCATGACATGGTAGGCAGAGGAATGCAGGCTTAGACCACCATGCTGTGAATGGTTTTGAAACACTTTTCCTGCTAAGAGTAAAGCTGTTTTGGAGTCTTTACCATATTCTTATGTTTTTCTGAGTTTTGTGCTGGAATCTGCACCTCCCAATCCCTTTTTCTGGAGGCAAGAAGGAGCATTAATATGGATTCACTGTATCCTGTCCCAGACTTATGTTCCATACCCAAGTTAAACAAGTCGTCTGGAAAGGAAAGTTGCACTTTGGTCCCAGTTGCACTCAGTCCTGTCTGCTGTGGTTAGTGGAGAGGTAAGGCAGGGAAAGCAGAAGCCTTTTCCCTGAGAGGGCTGGGACCATGAGAAGTGTGAAGACATGACTTCTCCCTGAAGTATTTTATTGGGCTGGGTTGGCAAGAGTAGAGCTGTTGTCTACTTTTTCCCTGCAGAAAATTTGTGATATGTGGCTGACAAGTGTCACGGAACCTCAGTGAATAACAGCAGCCGGTTTGACTTCATCTTATCTTTCCTTGAGTGAATTACCATTTGCATTTGTGTCACTAGTTCAGATTTCCTCTAATCTGATGATAATTTCCATCCTCTGAAGAGCTGTAAAATAATCAATATACTTGACCTCCCTTTAGGTGATAGATGGAAAAGCTTTGAAAAATGCTGAGCAAGGTTCATACCAGCACTACGTGATGAATTGGTGCCCTAAGGCCACCTGAAAATTTCTACCTCAGAGCATCTATCCTGATTGCATATCAACTGCTCTAGGAGAAACTCTTAAAAACTTGGATAGGAGACCTGTGTTACTGTAAATTCAAAGAGAAAAGTTCTGTAATTTCTTTCTTTCAAGATGTATTTTCAGTATTTTCAATATACCAGTTCAGCTGATAAAACAATCTGACCCGTAAAACCTTCAACCATTATCAGCTAAAAGCCTCTTGAGCAGCAGAGTATCTGGTGAACCTGCCTGAAACAAGTCTATTTAGTGCACACATGCCCTGCTCTGTAGAACACTGTAAGTGATTAATCTGCTGTTTTGCAATGGAATTATGTTAAGATCGCAAAATTATTTAATGAGGTTTAGCCATAGGGATGCTAATCTGTATCTGGAATATGCTCCTTAAACTGTTCTAGACCTGCAAGCTCAGACGGATAAGATGAAAGTGGGTTTGTCTACACCGGAAAACTCAAGAATCTGAAGTAATTAACAGACTTAAGGTGGATTAGTTAAATCAGATTAATTCCTGATCTTCTTCCAAAGCAAATTAAACTATACCAAGTTAAGGTCACTTTCGTTCTGAGTCAAAGCATCCACTTGCCAGCATAATGCAATTTAACTAATCTTATTAAAAAGTGAATTTTGAATACTTTTCCTGAATACTCTTCCATGCCTAGTTCCTTTGTATGAAAACGTAAATGGCTTCAGCTGTGCCTTCTTCAGGGTCTCAGGGCATGGTTGAACCTGACACTAAGATTAGATCCTATGATTAATACTCAGTGAATAGTGTCTACATGACTGCTAGGAATAAAGTGAATAGACTTTTATGAAGTTTTATGGGGAAAACTGAAAAATTTCAGGCTATGCTTCTTCCATATTTTTAATGTTTATATTGTGAATACCTGCAAGCATTCACAGAGGCATATAATTTTAGCTGAAAACTGGATGGAAGTTGCATGAAGGGCAGTGGGTTGAATCACCTGAATTCTTACTGTTCTAGGATCAGAGTACTCTAAAGGTCATATGATCCTACTTATGCAATCTGATTTTCTGCTATGTAATGTTAGCAGGTGAGTTGTACCTTAAGTCCTGCTGAGTGCTGAATGACTGGGAAAGTTTTGAAGCTCTTCTCTTTTATGTGTCTAGACTTTGAGCTGGTGGCTGCTTGGGTGCAGAGATCACTCTGTGTACCCAGCTACCTGGCTTTTTGATGAGACTGGCAGAACCTTTGTCTCCTGCAGTTTCAGTCTAAGAAGTCTGGGTTTTTTTCGCTTTTTGTTGGTCTGATCCAGATGTAGACAGAGTACCGGGAACTTCTGCTTTTGATGTGGCCAGTCTTTCGCTAATCTGACTTTGCTTAGCTGTATTGTGGTTAAAAGAAAATACAGCGCTCTTTTCATAGTTTTGTTTGTTTATTTTTCTCAGGTCAGTCATCCAAAACTAGTTGTCTTACTTTGAAAAGAAGACACATATATTAGGTATGAGGTTGAAAATAAAACTGTAAGCTCTTTAGCACAATGTATGGTCATCTATAATGTGCTTATTGTTGAAAGCTCGTGTGTGATGCAGTCAGTTTACTGACTAAAGGTCAGGACTTCAGAAAATGATAACCAGTATTTAAAAGCACAAGTGGGTAGTTCTTTTCTCTCTCTGTGTGTCCACTCCTATTTGAATGTCCTACTACAATATTGCAACACGTAGCTCAAATTCAGCAAGTGGTAGCTGTATCTATGGACTTTTAGTGTGACTGTGCAGTCTCAACAGTTTGTCTATGTGCTGTCATTTGTGATATCGGCACTTAAAATCTCTGTGATCTTTTTGTTTTTGATGGGACTTGTCACGTAAAGAAGTTGTGATTCCTATCAGATGAATTATAATGCACAACTGTATTGCTGCTTTTTTAGATCTGTTAGCCATGATTCACAAAAGCATCCTAAATCTGTCCCTGCTTTATTGACTTACAAATCTGTTGCTGGAAATGGATTACTCTTGAATGTAAAGGGGTTTGAAAGAACAAGCAAGGTTCCTGCCTTGAGAAATTTTTTGAGAGAAAAGGCTCTGTTAGGGGTGTTTGAGCCAGTCAGTCTCAGAAGCAAGATGGTCACATTGTCCCAGTGTGGTGCCTGAGCTCATCAGGCACAACTTCTTGACCTCAGCTAGTCACCACACATAGCTGTGTCATGCCATTTTAATTTGCTGCCTAGGGACTGCTGTGTGTTACTCCACTACATGGTGTAGTTAGGCCTGAAGGAGATACCTGAGCTCCCCATCACATATATAGAAAAGGTTTGTTTAAAGGTTTTTGAAGATGGGAAATGGCTTTATCTTAATTAACACCATGACCCCTTTACATCATTAAGAGAATGTAAAATGAACTTAGAATGGAGATAAGCATAGCTCATACTTACATGAATTCTCTTCTCTTTTACTGATGATACAGAAGGGCTTTGGTGTAGCCTAATTTTTGTTTCCTTGGCAATAAATTATCTTCTCTGCAGTGCATGTTAAATAAAATAATGGTAATTCCCACATAAGAGACAGTCCAGCAACTATTTTCTCATGTATCTGTGGGGTTTTTTGTGTGACTTTGAAAGGACAAAGTGAGTATCAAAATATGAAAAGTTTTCCTCCTTGACAACTGGCCAGGTTTTACTCAAGAAAAAGGCAATGCACTTTAGATTTTGATCTGTAGTAGTTTCCCTTAACCAATTTGATCTGATCTGTTACTAAATCTCAACACTTTGTAATGCAATGAACTCCTTGTCTTTGTTTCTGACACTAACAGAGGAGCACTGATCAGAAAAATCTTCCTTTGATTTCTCTGGAGGGTGGATCAGATGCAACAGTGAGAAGGAAGGAGCTGAAGAATAAATGAACCACACAAAAAAGTGAAATTTTTATCTCTATCTTCAATGTTCTTTAGAACTACAGACATCACAGTCCCTTTTTACTCTTAGAGTGAACAAAACCTTTCTATATACAGTACCTGAAAAGCACAGGTTTCTTTTATGAAAAATATATATCAGTGTATACATGGTGATATGATATTTCCAGTTTGTCCTTCTGGTATATAATCCTCCAATACTCTGCATCTGAAGTGCCCTAGTCCTTTCTTCAAAAACAGATGTGTCAGATTTGTTAAAATGCCAATATAGTATTTATCAGTCTTTTGTGTTTAAATCTGATTAGAGGTAGTTGAAAACTTTAAGACTTGTATCTAGGAGTCCAGACACTATTCATATCCACAAGTATGCAGGCGTACTCTTGGGATGCAGATATCCTATCCTTTCTATCATCTCCATCCTGAGAACAGAGGTTTGCACAACATAAGAACTCTCAGACAGGTTATTGCTGATCCTTCATGCTGTTGTTGTAGCACGGACAAACTCCAAACTCTTCCTTTATCTTTGACAGTGTGGAAACTCTAGCTACGGTGTAGGCTCTCAGGTGTTCAGAATACTCCCTGCTTGTCCAGGATCACATCCGACCCCAAGATCTTCCTCTTCCCAAGTTGATGTCATTGCTGTGTATGTCCTGAACTCATTAAGTAGCTCTGTGTCAGTACAGGTATAACAGGTTTTAGATACCTCAAGTACCTGCAAACTTAAACAGGGTTTGAATACTCTTTCTCAATGCATGTTTTAAGAATAATATGGAGGAATTGTGTAGTTTTCTTAGCTGTACTTTTAAATAGAAATATTTCCTTGAGTTATGGATTTCAGCTGTAATTTTTCATGTTGCTTCCTGTATTCACACTGTTCCTGTGCTTTGGATAAGTGATGATTAGAGCTATTCTAAAAGTAACTGTTTTCATAACAGTAACTGGGCTGAAGTGAGAAAGGACAGGCACATTAATTATACAGAACACTTTATTTGCAGTACCAGCTCCTGCTAGGGCAGGAAATTTTTCTCACTACTCCAGAGCCTCTCTTTTGGCTCGTGCACCTTTGGAAATGGAAGCCAAGGTATTTTAGGAAATTTCTTGTTCATTTAAAATAAAGTGTACAGTAATTAGGCAAAGCAACCAGTGCCAAATGCGGTGCATCACATATGAAATACTTAATTACAGAGGAAAGTTATGTGTTCCAATTGACAGAGTAATCTGTACTGTAATTTACTTGTCTTACCACTCATTACATCAGAGATATTGATTTTCCAGTAGATGGCTTTAGTGGATAAATAAGTGCATTTTATCTCAGAGACCTTGGTTTGAGTCTGATCTGTGAACCTCTGTCAAATGAGCTTGGGAAGCTCAAACTTCTCTATTAGGTGGTGTCTGTGGAATAATCAAAGCAGACAAACTTCAATACTGCTAGTAATTTGTAAATAAAGAGCAGATAGAAATGAGTAGTTTAAAATGATGTGGCTTTTGAGACTTACAAGGCAATGTCCTAAGACGTAGCTGAAGTGAAGAGTGATTACTTTTTAAGTATATGTACCTTGACTTTAGGGTTCAGTTTCTCTTTTATTTGATTTATATTGTATGAAATTTTCTACCATGAGCCAAAGGGGGGAGAAAAACCTGGAACCGATAAACCTTGTTCTGATCTTCCATAAAAAGTTGAATACCTTCAGAGTGTACTTCACTATCTGAAGTAGCAGTTCAATTACAGGTGAGATCAACTGCTAACCTTGGCTGAGGAGGCATGAGAAATGATTAGCCTTTGTAAGAATTAGCTAAAGCACTGTAGTTACCGAAGTTATTATAAATCATATTTTTCAGAAGATTTCGTCATTTGTAGGTCTTGAACATACTGGCAAAAGTTACTTGTGCTAAGCAATTCAAAGCAACAAGACCTTCATTGATAAGAATCATGCTCCTTGTGCTTTTTTTTGTTTGTTTGCATTTTTGACAAGGAACTCTCTGGGTCTTTTTTTTTTTTTTTTTTTTTAGTAATTGATTAATTTCCAAAGT
Source organism: Myiozetetes cayanensis (assembly GCF_022539395.1). Classification (NCBI taxonomy): domain Eukaryota; kingdom Metazoa; phylum Chordata; class Aves; order Passeriformes; family Tyrannidae; genus Myiozetetes; species Myiozetetes cayanensis. Next base: position 109,998,357 of record NW_026086604.1, read on the forward strand.
CAAAGTTTTTTTTTACTAATTTATTAGTGGACACATTATGCTATTCAGTTTCCCAAGTAACACTGGGGTTACCAGTCTAAAGATTCATTTAGAGCTGCATTTTCTGAGATCAGCAGCGGCCAATACCACATCTTTTGCAGAAAGAGTAGAATCTAATCTTTTACGGGAAAATTTGCAGTTATACCCTTACACACAACAATATCTGAAAACAACCAGACTGGTGTTACTGAAATGTGTTTATTTTAGGTAGCTTCTTTTTAATCCTAATAAAATTTTCATTTCAATCGTATCTCCTGGAACTGAATTTCATGTGTTTTATTGGTTTGAAAAATCTCTTTTATTCTATTGTGTTTCCTTATTACCTAGAGTCCAGTTGTTGCATTTCTCTATACATCAATTATTTCATAGATCTATCATATTCCCTGGTGTGTTTTGCTTTCCAAACAAAAATTATAATATTTCTCTTCTTTGTTTTCAATCTGTTCCAATATGGAAACATTTCTGTGTCTCAAATAGTTTTTATTGCCCTTCCCTTTCCTGCACTATTTGTGCTTTGTTTTTGGTGAAATTGGATGACCAGAATTGAAATGTGATTGTGCCACTGATTTCATATAATGGTACTTTCATATTTTCCAAATTGCTTTTTATCTGTTCCTTAATGAAGGCTGAAAGGTTATTTGTGGGTTTTATACTGCCATTGGACACTGTGCTTTTCAGAAAGAGGTCTAATTTTTTTGTAAATGGTTTTGGGCACAAGCCATCGGAGCATGCAAGGAATTCATCCTGTTGCTTCCATTGTTCTGCATTCAACTCCACTTAAGACACATTTGCTACTATGTTATTCAGTTCCCTAATTACATTAGGTTCCTTAGTCACGGATCATTCTGTGAACCACTTGAGTTAGAAGAAAACAAACAAGAAAAAGAAAAAGGAAAAGAAGAAAAAAAGAGTTTGTTTTCCCAGTATCATAAATTTTGGATTGCTTGCATCTTATCCTATTTCTTTTCAATATTATAGTCACATGAAAAGATCCCTGCTTTAGGGAAGAGCCATTTGTTTTCAAGGGATGTCCTCACTTACAGTCTTAAGCAGACGGAAAGGAGTACAGACTCAGAGTCCAAATTATTCCAGTCTTGTTCATTATTCTTATATCTAACTTCTTTCTCCCACCTCATTTTTGTGGCAGGTTTGAACCAGTTGTGCTTTCAACATTTTCTGAAGATTTTGCCTTGAGGCTAAGTGGCATCTGGATTTTATTTAATTTTTGCCTCTCTGTAACAATTGGAACGTCGTGGCTGGCAATCTTTTTGGGTCACTGCTGTGTCCTGCCTGAGTACTATATGGTCCCCACCAATATTTAGGTCTTTCCCTTGCTGTGTGGTGGTGTGAACCATCTGGCACCTAACTGGGTAATCCCAGCAGAAGAAAACCTTACCTATTTACAATGAGAGGACTATTGCACATTTCAGTTTCTGACTTCCAGAACAAATGAAGTAGTGTAGTACAGGTCTGAGACATGGCAACCTGAATACTATTTGAGTCATAGAATGGGCCAATACTTTAAAGAGATCACTAAGGATATCATAAGGATACGTCTACAGGATCACAACTTACTAGGGCTACTGGAAGCAATATAAGTAACCTTGGGGTATAAACTTGCCAAGAGCTGCTTAGCCTTGCTGATCTATCTAAACAAAAATAACTCACATATTCATGTACAGCCTTGTTTTGGGCTTCACGAACATGTCTGCAAAAACTGAAAGCAAATTTCTAGCTTAGGAGCTCTAGTTCATCACTTCAGATTTTTTTTTTTTCTTTCATGTGGATGCTTGTTTTCTCCTAGAGTATAGATTTATTAAAACTAAGAATTGGGAGCAGATGAGTTTATATTTGGAGTACAGAAAAATCTGGAGCTCATTTAAGTGGTCTTGATCAGAAGAAGAAAAACACTTCTGCCTTTCAGCCAAACACTTGTAAATTATTATGGTTTTGATTTATAACTCTTCTTTTTCATTTTACACATGATCATGTAAAACTGACCTGCATGCCTGGGTGCAGTAGACCAGAAAGACTGAGTGGAATATTAATGAGAATAACAGAACTATAAAGCCTGTCATGGTGATATTTGTGTTCTCAGTGTCAGTGCTGCTTGGCATCATGACAATCCCCTTTTTATCTGTTCATATCTAAAATTGACTGATTGCCAGTTTTCAGCAGTATGCAGAAATTTAATACATCATTAAAAGATCACTTAAAGAAAGATTTCCTGAAAAAGATTTTTTTTCCTCTTATACTTCCAATTTATCAGTTTCTTAAACTTTAAACTTGTATCTGCTAACAGTTGCTGTTGGGGTAAGTCTGCTACATAAAAAGAATGCAGGAGCCTGTAATATTGTTAAATTGACCACGTGTCCAAGATGGTGATTTTAAACCTCTGTGTAACCCTTCTTGTTCCCATAAACCCCTCACTGTACCTGTGGAATGTCTGAGAGATAACTAGAAACTCATCTATTGATTGTTAACCCCTTGTCATCATTGGTTGTTTGTAAGATGTCCTGTACTCTCACTGGTCACCCTGTGATCCCTCCAAAAGGTACTTAAACCGTTGTTAGATCAATAAATCGGGCTCTTCGCTGCTGGACTCCCTGCATGCTGTGTGGTGGGGTGATCTCAGCCCTGGAACCTTCACAGAGCGGCCGGGAGTGACCCTCCAGAAACCCCTCTAAACTGCAACAAGTTGCAACTCATTTTGGATGGTAACAGTAAAAAGTGACTAATTAAAAGTAAAGACAAAATAACAGCAAGAATATTTTTTACTGTCTTCACAACCTGCCCAGTAAGTTGGGATGCTTGAGCATTTCTTGTTCTGCCTCTTGCTGCATTTGAGACCTCAGTTCTTGATTAATCTGAATTTCTTTTTATGCAGTCTAGAATAGTTAATGATCTTTCTTGCACATGCCAAGATTTTGGCACTTCATAAAATTTTTGCTTGCTCTCTAGTGTTTACGGCTCCACATTCCCTCCAATCAATTTAATTCTATGAAATCTATTTCAACCATCTCTATCAGTGGTGAGGGAAATATTGATTTCAGTGTGCAGTCATTCAAGTAGTTTCTTTATGAAACATTATGCTATCAGAAGCTGTGGTAATAGGGACCTTGCAATGAGAAACTAAAATCTCAACAAGACACAAGTCCCGACCCTGTATGCTGTTTCTGTAACAATAACACACAGCATGATCTTGACCTTGTCTCAGGAGTGTTGGTTTTGATCTTGGATTCAAACAGTGAAGGTAATAAGAAAATTAATAACATTCACCCTGTGTTAAAGCCAAAGGAAGACATACTGATCTTTTTCTGCTTATTCCTTGAATCAATAGAATTTTTTTTTCCTAGATGATGAATGTGGGCAAGAAACAAGACCCTGTCCTGCATTTTTAAATTTTTTTTTGGTCATGCTTTGTCTAGAGATTTGCTAACAGTTGTTGTTAACTTGCTGTAAGCAGATTAATAATGGTTGTACAGTAGATCTCTTTAGCTGTACTCCATGGACCTGTTCTTGTCTAGATTGTGAATAACCTGTTGTCATGTTATTTCTCTTATCCCTAGTCTGTACTTGGTGTCTTTTAGAGATTACCTACATAAAGAGTTAGTGTGACGGCTGTGAGTATAAAGTGGGATAGGTATGCCTTGCTATCTCTGTGAGACCGCTAACAGAGATGCACTAACAGAGCATCTAATATGAGCGGGCTTATGTGAGATGGAGAAGGCTATCTCCTGCTTTGTGCAGAGTGCAAAGGCAATGAAAACTGAGTGGCTACTGTGCTGAGAATTTGTACCCATTGTGCTGCATGCACTCAGAAAAGCTTCACTTTTACTGACAAGCATTTTATTTGGTGTGAACTCAGTCAGAAACTAAGTTGTCACTGGCACCAGAGCAAGACAAAACACCTAAGAAAATGGAGCTGAGGGTATATCTGTATTGCATGCTGTATTTGTGTGTAAAATTAGAGTGGCTGGAGTGAAATGTTACCATGGATTGCCTTGGTACCCTGGATTTTTAGAATGCAGTGTTGTATAAGGCAGAGCAGATATTTGCCGAAGATCAAAACGACTTGCAAAGGATAACAGGAGCAGTAATATTTACCAAAATAATGAAACTGTATAGTTTCCACTGTATGTTGGAAATGAATAGCACATAGATTGCACACGGAAAGCACCAGATAAAAAAGACACAGAGACACATTTGCATAATTTTATTTTGTTCCTAATATTCTCATAACACTTACAGAAAACATTCATTTCAAAAGTTGAACAAGAGTGATTGTTAAATGGTTCAAGCACATGCAATGTTCTTGAAAGTTAATTAAGGGTATTTCTGAGTCTGTGTTAACTGTATACTTGTATAATCCAGAGCATGCTTACTTTGAAAAGGCATACCTAATGATTTGTCAGGATCTAATCAAGTCTTTGCAGTACTGATCTGCAGTCCAGACTGCTCTCTGGACCCTATTTCAGTGTGCTCAGCTGCTAGAAATTTCGGTGTGTACAAATGGACTGAAGTGCTGTTTCTTCTCTTATGCCTTTGATACCCTTGTAGCTTAGACCTAAAACTGGCCATAACATCTCCAAACATTTGTGTATGTTTAGCACCCTTTCTTGCAATTTCAACTGCATGTATACCTTGGGCTACAGTCTATCTCCTCAGGGAAGCTGAAGTAAATGCTATGTATATGCCTTTCAGAAGTGACAGTACTCCCAATTGCATAGGGAAAAGAAAAGGAACTAGAAAAACAATAAATCCTGGATATGTTTCTATGCCTCAATTTTCTTACTACTCTGAAACACCCTTTCAGCTCTTGGATCAGTCCCTCTGGGATAGCCCAGAATTGCTTTCTTGTGGCTTGTGACTGGCCTCCCAAGCAACTGAATCTTCCTAGCTTAGTTTTCTTTAACCCCAGACCTTCTTGGAGCTAGACCAGCATTCCTGCTATAAAAGAACTTTCCTCTTATCTCCTTCCCAGAGCTCCCTCTTCATCTCCTCAAGGCTTCTTACATTACAGACCTCCTTTTCAACACTTGTTTTCTCTGGTAACTTTTCACTGTGCAGAATTCCCATCTTACAGACAGATAAGTACAACATTAAGCACCCTGCATTAGTTTCCTCAGTAGAGAGAGATTCACAGAGAGGCCTTTGAAGCAGTGGTTGTCTTTGCATTTGATTTGAAACACTGCACAGGCTATTGTTCTTGGGTTCCTCAGATCCTCAATGGCTTGTGGCTTCTATTTTTTTTTTTTTCCTGGTTATACTATTTCTTAGATGTTTCTGTATATAAGATTATTTGCACTCTTAACAAGTGTAGTGACCAAAATAGGATTACATAATACTTGTATGGACATTTTGAAGTCCTGGTATCCTGGTTTGTCTTGTTTCCTTTACACAGAGAGTGACTGTACACTTACTGGTGTAATGTACTTACACACACATGCCAATGTCAACTACCCTGTGCTTGTGTCAGCATGCAAGATAAAATGAGGGAGGATCAGACAACACAGAACACAAGTCACTAGGAACACAAACAATTTTAATCCTTACCATTGTTTGCTCAGGAAATGTCTCTGGGGGATCACAGTTTGTATTTTATTTTATTATTTATATATTATTTTATTTATTTATTTTTATTATATTATTTTATTTTATAAATGAGATGTGACCTGTCAGTGAAGTGTCCAGTTATTAGGAAATTCATGCTTTTCTGTCTTCTGAACCCTTGTGTTAGCAGTCCATAGATTTCGTAATCTTGAGGTCCTTCTACATACAGCAACATTTTCAAAGCTGAATAGAGGAAGTATACTGTGGTACATGTGTGGTGTATGTGTCTATAGCTTTCTGTTTCTTACCCAAATTACCTCTATTTACATAAGAAATCTAAAATCGTACAGCTGACTTACTATATACCATTCATAAATGAGCTTTGACTGGCATCCTTACATGTCCAGTGTGTCAACTGTCTTAAAACTCCTGTGACACTTCAAAACCAAACAATTTTTATCGTATAGCTCCTAAAAAGTGTGTGAGCTGTATACACAAATGAAACAAGGCTGCAACACGGGTGACATTTTAGCTTCTTGGGCAGACAACTCACTATCACCACCAACACCCACACTCAAATACACTACTGACCTCTTCAGTGATCTCTTGTTTTCCACAGCATCTTTTTCCTGTGTTTCGGGAGGGTCCTGAAACACAAGGAAAGGACTGAAATAAGCAAGGATCCCGCTGTCTGCTCTGCTTGTTTCTGACTTCGATCTTCTTCACCACCATAGAGTAGCGTGAAGCAGGGGGACAGTGTGGTGTTCAGTCTTTCTTCCCTGTATCCATATGTATCTGGACGATCTAATTTTAGGCCTGTCAGCTTTTGTAGTGATAACTTAACAATATAGATCACATATAAGCTGCATCACAATGATTTTTAAATGAGATTTATTCATTTAAATTGGATGATAAATGGTTCTCTTTTATCAGACTCTTGCAAATAAGATTAAAGCAACATTATTTTCCTGGAATAAGAGAACAGCTGGTACAAAGTGAATGTCTGTAGGTCATACTGTGCTTGCCTGACCTTGCAGAGATGTATAACAATGAGGATCATTCAGCTAGTCTTTCTGCTTCCTAAATCCTGTTTGTGTTACAAGAAGATGCTACCTGGAGTACTGGTAAGTTGAGAGTTATGTGAGCATTATGAGAGGTTTTGGTGGGAATAGGCAGTGGCTGAGACAGCACAGTCTGCCTTGGCCTTTCAGGGAATCATGTATACATGCCAAGTCTCTCCCAAACGTGGGAAGCACTGCCCTGTGTTTCTTCAGTCCAGCATATTGTATAAATTCCTTGGGGATGCTCCTCTCAGGTTTAGCCCATTCTTGAACACTTGATCTTGGTCTTGATCTCTTCTGGATTCTAGGAGACATCCTGATCTTTTTTCTCCCAGTTCTGATCTCATGAACCGATACAAGGACTGCATAATAAGCATTGCACTCCATAGCAATTCTCAGCTTGTAATGTGGCAAAAAGAATTTGTGTTGTATGTCCTTAATATGACATGAGATGACATGGATGAAGCCAAATGTATATGGACTTGCCAGTATTATGTAGGTAATGTAGTTCCTGAAGTAAACTCTTCTCAGAGGTTTTTTTCAGAGGAAAGAAGTTGGTTCAGTTTGAGGCACTGGGAGAGAGCTACTGCCTTATTATTAGGGAGAGCAATGGACTTTTACCCTGGATGAACTATCTCAGACTACAGGATAAAACTTTTTCTGTTATTCTTTATTGTATTCAGACAGAGGTCATGGCCTTGTCCCTGGCTTTCTTGGCAGGAGGTTGGCTGTACTGAAGAAGATAGCAAAGGGTTGCCCACAATAGAGAAGAGGACTGGAGAGGCCAGGGAAGAGTTGACAATGACACTACAGTTCTTCTCTTCCACTAAATTCCACAAAGTTCTTCCTGCCCCAGATTCTTGCAGCAGGTGTGGGAGACAAAAGGAAGGTTTTGGAAACTGATAGTGATTCTTCTTTTTTCATATTTTGATACTATATCTACATCTCTTTCTGGTACATCTTGCTCAGTGGAGATAGCCTGGTATATTTATCTGTAGATTTGTTTCTTGCCCATATTACCTCTACTGACAGAAAAAATAAAGTCATACGGTTGACTTACCATATGTCATTGGTGAACGAGCTTTGACTGGCATCCTTACTCGGGGGGAGGGAAAGGAACTTTGTTATGCAGAGTACATGGTTTGTAATTTCCTCTTTCTCCCATGACACTTTTCTTCAGCATCTCTGCTATGACAAAGGAATCCAATCCCCACTGCTTGATTTTTCTGCTTCTTCTCAGATGTTATTTTTCTTATTTTCCTAGCTATGAGTTTGTCAACAAAGTCTGTAGTTGATGGCATTTTGCTTCATCTGTTGCAACTCTGTATGCTATAATAAATTAACTGTGTTGGGTTGCAGATTTAAATTGGAAAATAGTACAGAATAATAAGTTATTTCATTGGTTTCTTCCTTTTGATCTTGGATTGCTAGTCTATAATCTACTCTGCACCTAGTGATCTGAACTTACTTTGCTGCTAAAAGTAGCTGCAGGGTTTTGAGTAAAGTCCAATGTTGAATTTCAGGCCAAATAGTGGGTAGAAGAGGAGAAAAAATTAGTTCCCTGTTCTATTTTGAGGTGATGCTCTATAGATCTTCTACAATTCAATAAATGAAGTCATGCCTGCACCCTCTGCAAAAAGAACATGCATGATGGTTCATCAGTTGTTCCTTGGCATCCCTTTGGTGGTCACGCATAGCACTCAAGACAATTAGAGAGACGGGGTACAAAGCTGAGGAATAATTCAACTAAATTTTCATGTAAGATCCTGCTATCCTCTTTCAGTAAGTTCTTATGCATATGTATATCTATCTATATCTATATCTTTATATCTCCTTATAAAAGTGTGTTGGGTTTGCTTGGCCAGATTTTGGCAGCGGGCAGGGCTACAGGGGTGGCTTCTGTGGGAAGCTGCCAGAAGCTTCCCCCATGTCCACTAGAGCCAATGCCAGCTGGCTCCAGGATGGACCTGCTGCTGGCCAAGGCCAAGCCCATCAGGATTTGTATTAATACCTCTGTGATAACACATATAAGAAGGGAAAAAAATTATTGTGCAGAAATAATTGCAGACAGACAAGACTGGAGTGAGAATAGGTGAGAGGAACAACTCTACAGACACCAAGGTCAGTGAAGGAGGGGGAGGAGGTTCTACAGGCACTGGAGCTGAGGTTCACTTGCAGCCCGTAGCGCAGACCATGGTGAAGAAAGCTGGTTGGCCCTGCAGCCCATGGAGGACAATAGAGGATACAGAGATCCACCTGCAGCCCATGGAGGAGACCTACACTGGAGCAGGTGGATGGCTGAGAGAGAGCCATGAACATGTCAGAAACCTGTGCTAGAGCAGGTTTCTGGGAAGGACCTGCAGACCTATGGAGAGAGGAGCCCACACTGGAGCAGGTTTTCCTGCTAGGACTTGTGACCCTGTGGGTTACCACGCTGGAGCAGGTTGTTCTTGAAGGACTGTAGCACCATGTTGAAAAGTGACCCATGTTGGAGCAGTTCATTGAGAACTGTTGCCTGTGAGATGGACTCCTGTTGGAGAAGTTCATGAAGGGCTGTCTCCCATGGGAGAGACCCCATGCTAGAGCAGGGGGAAGGACTCCTGTTCCTGAGCAAAGGCAGGAACAACCTGCAATGAACAGACTGTAACCCTCATTCCCTGTCTTCCTGTGCCACTGATGGGGAGGAGGTAGACCTGGGAAGCAGGGAGGTGGGGTGGGGGAAGAGGTTTTTAAGATTTATTTTACTTTTAATTATCCTGATCTGATATTGTTAGTAATAAATTCAGTTAATATCCCCAATTCAAGTCTGTTTTGTCTGTGATGGTATTTGGTGAGTGATCTCTCCCTGTCCTTATGAACCTTCTGCTATATTTTTTCTCCCCTGTCTAGTTTCAGAGGGGAGTGATAGAGCAACTGTGGTGGATGTCTGGCATCCCACAGGGTCAACTCATTATAAAAATATTATGTTGGGGCCTTTTTTCATTCTGGGGAAAAAGGAAAAGGGTAGACCCCCATGAAATGAGAGGTTACTAAAGCATCTGTAAGCACTGGATATTTGAATTGCATATACAGACATATGTCTATAAACAGGCTCTGAAAACTGTTGAGAACAACATGTCCTGCTGTGATTCTGTGCCTGGTGCCTACAGGAGTTCAACAGAAATGGTCTGGGTTAATCTTCTGTGCTTGGAATCTGAACTCTGATGTTTGGCTCCTCAAAACGTACGTGAAACAAGGTGTATTAGTGATTCTACCGAGCAGAAAAAAATCAAAGCCTGAACAACAAAAGAATATGTTCTCACTTTTAAACCACTCTTCAGCTTTTCTGGAGAACATCACTACAGGACTGGCCTAGAAAGAAAAAAGCAATTGAGTATTTCAGAGTTCTCAATGTCCTTGTGGTGCGTGTGAACACTGCCCTTAAAGGCATGCTGAAAATAAACTCTTCTGAAAAAAAGAGCATTGTTAAGAATTCATGAAGACAATATTTTATAGATCAGAAATTGAGATTAGGGCAAGTAAAGGTTATAGATCTCATATGATCATCAGGCTTGATAAAACTTGGTTTTCTTCCAGGTTGAGTAAATTTTTATTTAGTACTGTGTCATTTTAATAAAGATTAAGAGACATTTTGATCTAGTCTGAAGAAAAAGTATGTTCTAATTTATACTTTAAAATAATTTCTAAGAAGTTGATTCAAACATAGAAGAACTGGTTCTCACTCCGTTTATGAGATAAAGAATGCCCTGGTGGATATTGTGAGAAGTCAAAAGTATAATTGAAAAACAGGAGACACTGAATGCAATACATTTCCCTGTGTACCAGCATATTCTAATTGCTTTCCCTTTGTATGTTTTTATCATTATATCCGTAGCTGTTAATTTGTGAAGTGTTTCCTGTGCAAATTTGTAGAGGAAAACAGAAGAATGAGAACACCTCATTCAGTGCAGGATGATTTTTATTCTATTTCACATCATCTCATTGTTCATTAGTGATACCAGCTGAAGCCAGTCCTCAATTCTGATGTAAACATGCATATTTAAGTTGACCAGAAATCCATTCAAGTGAGTCTTGAATTAAACAACTGATTCCAGTAGACCGATCTAACTTCACAGATCTGACCAGCTTTAGGCAGGAGTGTGTGTGTGTCACTCTGTACATAATTTTTGAATATTTGTATCAGAAATGGTTTAGTGGTGCATGTTAATAGTTTAATTTATATAATTCTAATACTGCAGCTGTTGTATGCTGTAATGCTTGGCCTCTGTTGTATTGGTTAGATAAAAATGCAAATAAGCAAGCATCTCTGGATTCTTAAATTTCTCTTGAAGGGAGGGATTTCTTCCCCAGCTCTTGGGGTCCTTGTCAATTAAAAACTCTTACGTGGTTCTAGCTGAGGCCTACAGTGCCTTGGAAGAATCCCTCAATTTTAAATGAGAAACCTTCCCCTTCCTTTTGTTCTTCCAGTTTTGGAGTCTTTTCTGCTGACCCTGATTCTAGACATCATCTTTCACCTTTGCTTATGGACTAAACAAACCTTATGTTTTCAGTGCTTCTGGGAAGGAAGAGAGAGATAATGGGAGAAATTGAGTGCTGTGGCTTCTCACAGGTAAAAGAGTAGGGCTGTGTTAGGGTATGGAATCAGGATACAGGAGAGAGGAATTAAGCCCAAAAGGCCTTCAAAAGATATTTAAAAAGAACAATCCTTGCTTCAGTGAGTTTTCAGTGTGAATTAGTATGTGAAAAGTGAGCTACCAGTGGTGGCAGAGGAATTCTGGTTGATCTTTGTGTAGCAGAAGGGAAAGGGTAATAAAAAACAACTTTAGGGAGTGGCCTCAAAGAGATGGAATATAAACAAAATAAATGGTGCAGGTAAATGAACATATCCTGTTCATTTTGAGGTGTTATTTTAGTTTTCTTGTCTTCCATGTGTGGCTATTATTTTAAGTAGTGAAGAGAGAAAACAGCAGGTGAGATGGGTATATAATAGCAGTAAAAGGTATATTTGCAATGGGATTAGGAAGAACCAAATTGTGCTGTTTGGCATGGTGGAAGGGATTTAACATTCTGGGCATGAGTATGGAGTATTATTAGGAAAACTGGCCCAGAGATTGTGGGTTCACAGTGAATGGCAAAGGTGAAAAAAATCCTGAAGCTACACAGAAGTGCATTAAATGGAAAGAAATTTTAAAGGCTGGTGTAGTGAGAACCATGACACACTCAGGCAAAGCAACCTAAAACAGGCTGAAAATGATAAAGTTTCAACTAGTGGAATGAGACTGTGTTTGAGGAGGTGGCAAAGGATGGTGAGCACAAGCTTACAGCACCAGTAAAGACTCGGTATGTGGCAAAGGGAGCTGCTAGGAAACATAACTATGTGGGATATGTGAAATAACCTGCGATTATCATCATCCCATGAGCGCCAGTTCATTTTTTCTACCAAGCATGTAACATTATATCTTCTGATTTAAACCTATTTCAGTTTGTATATAGGCAAAGTGTAAAACCTGGTATTTTTAAGGTTGAGTCAGTTCTTCTTTTCTTTTCTTCTTTTCTGTTGATTATCAGGTCACCATTTGTACCAACATCTGGTTTGCCTGTAGAGTGTTGCTCTGCTTTCTTGTATAAATATAAATTTATAAAATACCACAGGTTTATGTCCTAAGAAAGATCTGTGGTGAGCTGGATAAGTAAGATAAGCTCAAGCAACTTTTCTGATGGCAAATTTTGATTGTATATGTCAACTATTTCCAGTGAGTGAGAGGACCACTCAGATGAAACAAACAGCATTAGCTTACATGTTACAGCTTTCCATTACGAATGCTTTCATTGCTGGGCATACGTGGTGCATCATCTACCACTGCTGTAATTAACAAAGCATCTTCACACATTAATGTCTCTCAAAGCTCATTTCATGGCACAACTAATTTGACAGCTGTCTAAATTACAACAGTGTGCGTTAATATTATATTTTCTTAATACTGGAATTAAGTTTGTCTTCCAGACCAAAATCACTGTCTCAATCTGTACTTCACAACACTATCTTTGACACTGATAGTCTGATAAATTGCTCAAAACAATTTTCAACCAGTCAGAACAGATATGATTTTCTTCACTTTGGATGAATATCAAAAGTGTTTAGATCCCCATCCAACTGCTTTATCTTGCCAGATATTACTTGATAACACAATGTCATTTTGTAGTGACAGACCATAATTTTGTTCATATTCCAAACGTTGCCCCTTATAGAATATAGAAGCAGTACTTGAATGCTAAAGATTGCTTCACAACTTACAATCTAAAATAGTATCACAAACTCACATCACCTAGAATATCCCAGTGAAGGGTTATTTAAGGAATAGTTTCAGAAAATACAGTGCAATCCCACACTTTTTACATCCAATTTGTAGCTTATATAAATTCTGATAAAAAAGTCAATCACAAACAGAAGTTGAAAAGCCACTGAAGTAATGGAACAAAACTCTCGGGATCCAGGTTTTGTTTTCAGCCAGTGATGATTCACAAGGAAAAGACTTTCTTCAAATTCAGTTTTCTAGGATTCTGAAATGAATGAGCAGAACTAAAGATCACTAAAACATACCTATAAAGGTCAGTTGTCAATAATATACCTTACACTTGACAAACATGAAATCCCTGACATCCCACGAAGTGCATTTTAATTTTAGTCCTTTGTGTTTGTCAAAACACTGAGATTTATTTTTCTTTAGCAATCAAAGTAAAAATGGTCAAGAAACTCTTGCAAACTATTGATATTATTAAATCATCCCATATTGTATATGATTTGAAAATAACTTTTCATATTTTTTTTTCTTCTTCACCTTTTTTTTTCTTTTAGTTTTGACCAACATTGCAGAAATATTCCAGAGTCATACTTGTTTGTGCTGATAACAAGAGAGAGTCTATACTGGTAATTTTCTGAGCACTCTAAATATAGGTGACAGGATTTTAAACTACTTGACCATCTGACTTTTCAGAGATTTGAAAGGGTTTGGCCTTCAAGGGGTGGGGGTGGGGGGATAAGTTAAAGGCAGCTGAGTCATATGCAAAATCATGCTGATATATTTTATGATTCCATTTTTTCTGTATTTCCCTATTTTTACCTAAGACAGTTTACCTCATTTATATCATTTTCTACATAGAGAAGGCAGTGATAGGTCATTTTCTAGAACAATTTTGCTGCTCTGTTGTGTTAACTGTCAAGAGTGTATTTTGTAATAGTTACCATTCAGAATAACAGTTTCTTAAATTCTGTTTTGAATCAAATGAGAAAAAAAAAGGCATTGGTTGACTATACTTTAGATCAGGGCAAATACTATAGAGCAAGAACTCCAATTTAACAAGAGGATAAATTTTTAGGACTTGCTTTCTGTTCTTAATGCACAGCAATTTTATAAAAAACACCATGTAATTGTGGTGCCTTCGTACCACAATCACCAGAGTCTTTCTCTGCAGTTGCTACATCTTGTACCTTAGCCACAGAGGTTCTTATTACAAGTAATTTCAAGAATAACTTAATTAAATAGATGGTATTTGATAACAGAAGTTGACTGTTAGTCAAGGTTAATTCTGTGTTTAAATGAACTGGAATATCTTGCCAAGACCTGTTTCAGTCGTATACACCATGTACATACCCGTATTACTTCAGGGCATCTTTTTTTTTATACGCAGTTTTACCCTGCCTCTACTGGTGACTACATAGCCATCCTGTAGATCTGAGTTTACTTTCAAAGAACAGGGTAATACCTGGAGAAAATAATATGTGCAATTACTCCGATTATAGCAGCACAAACGATCAGAGTTCTTTTGCAATAGGTACTTGATGTACATGAGGTTGGAAAGTGTGTCTGCCTCAAATGACTTCCTAAATAAGCACAAGTAGGAAAATTTTACTATTATTGTCCACACTGTCAAGAATTGAAGAAAAGAGTAATTTACTGACTAACCTCAGGTCATGCAAGAGGCTAATGGCAGTGCTGCTGATTGAATGTAAGCATCCTCAGTTCCAGTGCAGTGCTTCATCCAAAAATAAATCCTTATTTGTTAGACATTTGAGAGAGAACATCCTGAAACATATCCTGACATTCCTTTGTCTAGAAAACATTCTCCTAGTGCTAGGCTTAATTTTAACTTTTTTTTTTTTTTTTCTTTTAAGACCTATAAATCTTTGGACTTCTATTAAATTGTTGGAAGAAAGACTGAAAAGTGGTTAAAGGTGGTATACACAATAACTAAAATACTCTTGGGTTTCAGTTCAGTTTTATTGCATTTAGTCTGCTCAACCAAGTAATATATATCTAGTTCCAGGTATTTGCTTTTTGTCTAAGTTTGTATGGTGTTGGTAGGAAATTGGCACTATAGATATTCTTTACAAGAAGGAATGATGTACCTCCCTACATAAAACAATTTTGTACAGCTCACAGTAGCTGAAAAATGCTGGTTAATTTTCCCTTTGATTTTCTGCAGTATTGAGGAGAGGTTCCCAGGATATTTGCTGGCTGACCTTGCAAACTGGAACATCACGGTCTGGTATTATGTCTTGCAGACCAGTTGACAACCTCAGTTTAGATGTGTTATAAATATGTGAACTCCATCTGTATATATATGTTAGTGCAACTCTCTTGTCTTCTCTCTACAACCGAAAGCTTTAAGTCCTTTGATTATTTCTGCTGTGGTTTGCTTAGGGCTTGATAACTAAAGGATGATGTTAAAGAGGAGGGAGCAACTTTGTCCTGTCCCCATTTCAGTCTGCATAGACCTGTCAACACACATTTCAGCAGACAGTTTGCTGTGAAGAAGGGACGCAGGGAAGAGAAACTGCACTTTGATTCTGTATATCACCTCACTTGCACATCTTTTGCTTGTGAAATGGAATATCCCATTCAACCTAACAACACTTTTACAACATTCAAAGAGGAAGATATAGTTTTCTGCCACCAGACTTGATAGAGCAGATAAAACAACTTTCATCAGGTTGTCATGGGGAATTTCACAGCCAAAGCACCTCAGCATGGAGCATTACCCACTGCTGTTAGCCAGGAGCTGCTACAGAGCACAGCTATCGCAGTCATACAACATTTGTTTCCTTTATGCAAATATCTGAAAGAACTAAATTGAAAACATATTTTTTTGCCACCTCTCTGGTGCAGGGCATTGCAAGGGAAATTTATTGGTGGACTTTGTAATTTTGGGTCAACTTGATCGACTATCTTTTATCGACAGGAGAAGCAGTTGTTCATGCAGTCCCATGTTTGACCTCAGCACTGGGCAGGTAAAGAACGAGTTGAGTTATTGCAGTCTTCTACCTGGTTTTATCTGGATTCTTCTAATCAGCTTATCATTGTGTTATCTCATCCCTTAATAATTTGACAGAATTAGTAGCAACTACCATATGGATGTTAGCTGAAGGACCGTGATTCAGCCTTATGAATAAAACAGGAAATAATGCAGGTCAGTCTCAGTTATTGGATTGTAGTGATTTGTAGGTTTTCTTGGATATATGTGAAAATAAGATTGCCCTTAGGGACAACAAGGACATTTAAAAATATTGTCTAAATCCTCTTACTGAATTCTAAGTTCTGATGCTTTATCTCTATATTTTTATATGATGAAAGCAAGCTGTCCTTACAATTTTGAGGAAATGTTATTATACCACTATATAAATCCACATTAGGCTTGGATCTTGAATGCTTAAAAGAGTTCTGGTTCCTCCATCTAAAACAAAGTATAAAATAGCTTAAAAAGTTAGAGCGATGAATAACAAAGATATTGAAAAATATCCATAATATGAAGTTAAGTATGCTAACATTGTTTAGTCTGGAGAAAAGTTGACTAAGGGACAACAACCCAGAAGTCTTTAAAGCCTGACATTAAGAAGGTGAGTAGAGTTCATTGTCATTTCCATTGTAAACCACAGAAGACTTCAAACGAAATTAGGTATGAGTTTCACAGCAAAAAGAAGCACTTCTGTATAATGTGTAATTCAGTCAAGAAAGTTAGTAACACAAGATACCGAAAAATGTTAAGGTTTTATGGAGCAGTTGACAGATAAATGGAAGAAAATCCAAGCAGGGCTGCTTAACAGAAAGTTCTTACTTCTACCTCAATAAACTGCAGGAAGCTGGGACAGTATTGTGGATAAACGTTTATTTTCTTACACTCTGTTCTAGGCAGAGTGGTACTGGCCAGTGGCAGAGTTGATGGTGTGGCAGAGATCCAGCATGATACAGCTGTTCTTTCCATTCTTGTGTCCTAGAATCAATATCACTGCTACAATTGAGAAATGTACTATGTTTCTGAGCTGAAAAGCTCTATCTACATAAAAAGCTTCGTTTTCTAAAAAAACCCACCAAAACCTTCATGAGGACTGATGCTTTTTTTGTAGCTAATTAGAAACATAGATAGCTGTTGAATGATTGTAGAAGAAATAACAGCAAAACTCTGAAAGGCCGACATTTTTTTCAGACATGCCCTTTCGAATATTTTGTTGTCATATACAAGTAGAACATCAGCATTCAGAACTACCTGTGTCCCAGACTGGATCTGCCAAGATATTTAGAGGAGTTAGGCATCCACTTCTTGCTGAGGTTAAACAGAAGGTAGCATCTTCTTTGTCTGACCTTCTAAAAATCCTTGCCTGAATGCCTGTGCATGGTGCTGTGTCTGCAAATTAGAATCATATTATTTGGGTCACCTGTAAGAAAACCTGGCCAGGTATCTTAAAGCAGATTAACATTCATCTGACACACACATCCTGGAATAATGAGTGCCTCTCCCTCACAGAGATACAGATCTGAATAGCAAACACTTTCTCCTTTCGTTTGGATTTGCTGTTCACCTCTGCTTTGATTTTATGTTCAGTAAAGATATTTCAGAAACATTTTTCTCTCTAATGACTAGATAAATAGAAAGGGAAGACTAAATCTTAAATCATCCCTCCAAAACCCAAGCTATATCTCTGAATATGTTTCTGGATTAAATAGGGTTTTTTTCCCCTTAGAATTCATTTTTATTTCCCAGTCCTACTAAGTCTTTTGTAGTAATTCTAGAGGTAAAGCAGCATGATACACCTAGCCATTCATAATTTTCTACACGGCCAAAAAATGTTGGGGATTTAATGCTGGCAATATCTTTGGAGACCAATTCAGAAATAAAATAAAAAGAATCCTGGTTTACAATTGATTTTAGTGAAGTAACTATTTCCTAAGCACCATTATTGTATACAGTAGGAAATAGGTATAGCTCTTCCCTTAGAATAAAACAATTTGTGAGGCCCATCATAAAAGACTAAGAGAATACCTTCTTTGCTTCACATCCCTTTTAACTGCCTCTATAAAACTTAAGAAATTGCAATAAAACTTGGGAAAGCGCTTTGACTGCTGGGCACTATTTGACAGTACTTAGGGTATTATGTGCTCAAGACCACTTGGAATGTTTTCACACAAGAAATTATTTAAAATTATATTTATTTTCTGACTTTTTTTTTTTTCAGCTTAAAAGATCTCTCTCAATCTGTCTTTTTTTTTTTTTTTTTTTTAATCAGAAAGATCTTTAAACAGTTCGCTGCCTCCTTGGCATTTCTTCATTCCATATTTCATTTCATGTGAAGTCTCCTGGGTTCTGACCGGTTCAAAATGCAACTTTGTAGTTTTCTGTGGTAAATGACTGACAGTATTGGAAATTATGCTCTTTGTCTGACAGACAACTGCATTCACACTTCTGAGCATTTGGACTGAACTTTTAATTTAACCCTACCAGCTTCTTTTTCTCTCAGCATTGTCTGTATTGTGATTCTTACCTTGGCAATGTAACTTCCATTCCTAAAGTGGCTGCATTTTTTCCCTGTAATTCTAAATAGAGCTTTAGTGCACAGTTTGGGATCTAATGAAGACATGCCTTGTGGATTTGCTATTGTGTATAATAACCTGAGATGTTCATATCATAGCCAGTTAAAAGGTGGTCCATGCCGGTAGAAATAGAGCTTGTAATTTTTGATAGATGGTAGGTGACTGATATATGTCAGTTGATTTACTACTAAAAAAAACCCCCAAACAACATAAAGTGCTAGTAAGACTTAGAGTTTTGTGAACATTTTAAACAAAACAGCTAAAGGATGAATAAAGCTGGAGCTTGAATAATTCCCTTATGTTAGTTTCTCTATGCCAAAGTGTTGATGAGATGATTTAGGACCTTTTTGATACACTGTAAGTATCTTTCTAGTATTTCCTTCAGCAGAAAACTGTGAATAGATCTCATTAGTTCAAATGCTTAAAATTACTCATGCATTTTGGTGCTGCCAGTCCAAAACCTGCAAGATTCTGCAGCTGGATTTGTGCAGTGAGTGGAGGCTGTGAGATATTTCTGTGAGGCTAGATAAGTCTTCTCTGGAAGAGGTGTGCAATAGCTTGCGGGGCAGTATGTTTTACTCTGCTAGTCAAACAACTGTACCAGCCCAGCTGCCTCCATAGGAAAAGACAGGACAAAGTATCTGTGACCTTCATCTATACTCAGGCTTGGACTTGCTGCCAGGATGCACTACAGAGACATCCCAGGTTGAGAAGAGGTTCTCCAACTCAGATCTAGCCTCAGTTACTGCCATTTCTGGACCACCCAACTCCACATCAGGAATGTTGATTCTTAAGAAAGCCAAGAGCACAGTCCTTGGTTCTGTGTGAAAAGTATTGGCAATGTAAAACCTTTCATGAGTAATTGATTTACTATAATACCTGGGAAATGTGAAAAGGTTGAAGCCTTTTAAATTAACAAAGTTATGAAATATTTGTGTATATAAAAAATAGAATCAATTTAGTATCTTGCATAGACAGCCTGCAATGTTTTCATTCCAGTGTAAGAATTTATGTCATTTGAAACAAGTTGCTCTCTCTTACCCATATGTCTCTTTTCTACAGCACTCAATTTTGAGATATGTATGCATTAGAATCTTAAAAAAAGTATTATATTTATATCAGTTTAATCTGTACATGTTGCAAGTGGGTGTATAAATGTCTCCTGAATGTTATTCGATACAGGTCCTCTGTTGCTTTGAGATGAGAAGTACGCTAATGCTGCATTAGAAGTTTCAAGTTCAAATACATAGTTCTCAGGATGGGATTCCAAGATGCCACAATATTAAAACCATTTAAACCCGATCCCATTAAAGGTACCCAAATTTACTTTGCTTCTATATCTGCTTGACTAAACGCAATCTGACCACAAATCTCACGTTTACTTATGTTATATGAAATGCATTTCTAGTGCAAACTACAGAGTACCTGCACAGTGCCCTACAGGATGTGTCTCCTGTGTGTCAAAAGCTGCCATACTTAGTTTCCATCCATCCAGCAATGAACTGGAGACTTGACCATCCTCCATTATACCATTCTTTTATAGTCAAAGGATGACAACGTGTTCCACTATACTTCTCTGTACTTGTATGGTGTGCAGAATTATTCTATAATTACATAGAAAGCCCAGTTTTTCTTGAGGTGCACTTCAGCTGTAAAAGGTAACTCTTCCAGACTGTGGAATCCTGTGATCTGCTTGAGATTCACAGTTCTGTGAGGAGTCCAAGGAGCAAGAGGCAAAAATTTGAGACTAGTTTAGAGCAGCCTCAGGAGCACCCTTCCAAGCAAACCTGAGCACCTCAAAGGTCTGGAACTGTGTGATACTGTATTTATATGCACACTTGCAATATAACATGTAATTACAATACAATTATATCAATAATATAATTTAATAATATAATGAAATTGACTATGTTTAGCATATATTATTAATCATATTGGCTATATTCTGCCGTGTTAGCACAGTATAATTCTCCCTTTATACATAAGCCAGATAAGGACTTGCACCAACAGAACAGTATTTTGCCTATATGCATAATTATGGTAAGATATTTAACTAAATAACCAATAAATGCATTTATTAATCATACAGAGGAGGTATGTTCTTTTCTGTTTGCAACTGCTCTCATGGACACAGAATAAGAGTGAAGGTTGTTAAAGGGGTCACAGACTGCTTAAAAGGATATTACCCTGTTTCTGTACACTGCCTATTGTGGAGCTCACACACAACAGAATGTGTTATTACTAAATTACTTGTTGACTCTGAATAAGGCACATCAATGCATAAGTGAGTCTGATTTTATTTATGGGATGTTTCTGAAAGAGCAGCAATGGTTTACGTATCTACACAATTCAGTGGAGAAAATTTACAGTTCCACATTCCTTTCTGTAATGCTTTTAATTTCACAAGTCAATGTCTGAAAATTTTTTTTCGCATTTCTGCATGTACTGTTTTTTTTAGTTTCAGCTGACCAGACACTGATGCGAAGAATGTCCCTATTCACTGTATTTTTCTGATCTCCAAAGTAACATGATGTAGCACATTTGTTTCCCAGGCAGCATAGTACAAAGTCTGTAGTAAATACTGTAGATTTGAGAAGTCTCATGGGAGCGAATGACAGCATTCTGTAGAGTGATCCCATAGTTTATTAGAGGGACAAAGCAGACGTAAGAGGCAATCTGAATTAAAGAGGATGTTGAGCAGTGCACGGATTTTTAGGAGAGGGATATGCTCACCCACTTTCTGATTTCATGGCCAGAATTTTTTTGCATTATCTAAATGGTTCCCTGTCTCTGGCTTCTCACTTGCCTTTTTTTCTCCAAGATGCATGTGTTTAATGCCTTAGCTCAGGTTGGATTCTGTGGACTTTAAAACACTGAAGCATTTTTTAGGAAAATGAATGACAAAGACAATGACTGTAAGGAGAGAGCATTTCAAATAAGCAAAACAGTAGCGGTAGTAGAGATGATGGAGATGATAGGAAAATTAATAGACATTTTATAGAACCTTTTCCGCTGTTGCCCATGTTCACACCTTTTCATTACAAGACTTTTCATTATGTCTAATCTTTCCAGCTTAGTCTTCCTGAAGTGGAATCTACCTGTTCTGGTTGATAGTCAATCCTGTTCCTTCGGGCATCTTGGATAGTGTCATCGATATTTACCCAATAGCAGTAAAAAATGTCTCACCAGCCTTCAATTCTCTCCGTTCACCTTTATATGGCTGTGAATCTGTAGTTTGTCTGACTGTTATGATAATTGCATAGACTCTTTCTTTGCCTTTCCTAATAAACTGGCTTGTACAAACTCTCTGTTTTCCCCAAATCCCATAGCTGCCTGCAGTTCCAAGGCATTGTTTTGGATGGCAGGTTGCAGCATCCCTTGCTGCCCAGAATGCAGAGGATGAAGCTTTTGCATGTCTTAAATGGTAAATACCTCCTTGAACAAATAGCATGATCGTTTCTGTCATGTTAAGCTTGCTCCTTGCTGTGTTTGTGGGGGAGTTTATAAGTGGAGATAGAATCTAGAGCCACATTTATTTCTCTCAGTTGACTTTGGCAGTTATTAGTTCTGGATTTCTTATTTTTTTTCTTGTAAATTAAAAAAACTTCTGATTGACATTATTACATAGGAAGACTAGGAATGTGTTTACATTGACTATGTAGAGTTATAGACAAAATGTAGAGCATTTTGACTGTTTCCATGATCTTTATACTCTCCAATCCTTTAAAAAAAAGTAAGTAAAAGACAATTAACTTCCTTTGGAAGTTGTAAGGTATTAAAATTTTATAGTGCTAAGGATTTATAAATATCCAGATAACATAAAATATACACCTACGAGTATGTCAAAAATGTGTATTTCTAAATTAATATTAATGACACTTTTGAAATACTAATGGACTGTAGAGGATAATTATTTTGTCATATAAACTTATATATTGCTACTGTTACTGTGATCTTAATTGATTCCCTCATAAGAATTATAAGTTTCTAATTCTGTATTCATAGTAAGTGAATTTCTTCATTAGAAGTTATTTTGTGGCTCACTTTAGCTGTGAAAGGACAGTTTCACTGCATTTTCTTTTCCTTCCTATTTCTATCTTTTCAATACAACCAGTATGAAAATTCAGCAAGTCAAACTTCTGGAGAGCTCTGAGTCTTGTCTCCCTCTTAGCCCTCAGTCTGTTAGCCAAGCAACTGTGATTCAGAGGTCATACCGTTAATCTGCTGTTGCAAAGCTACACTGCTTGGTGCTGCTAAGCTACAGATGTCTAAGCATGAAGGTCTGCAATGTACTGAAATGATGGTGTTATCGGAATTGTTATTAACACTGATTTATGCATTTTCTGCAGGAGCAGTTAGTGACAGAAGGACCAACTGACAGTCAGTCCATGAAAACCTATGTTGTCTGACACCAAACTGTCTCTTACGGTGGAATGTAGGTCCTTATCTCAATTAGACATGGAGATGTGCAGCATCAGAAGCATCTAAAAGCGAGGACACCAAACTGCTCACTGTGCACGGAAGACTGTCTACTACTTCCCTCTATTGTGGGTCATTTTTTTGGTGGGGGTGGTGGTAGAAGAACTGGCACTTTCTGCAGCTTATATAAACAAACTTGTTTTAAGGGAATGATATTTGCTGGACATAACTCAGAGACTGACTCTGAAACATTTAACTGATTGTGATTTTTTAAATGCTATCTGGAAAACAGGTTCACTGACACGTATGTGCAATATATACCTCTGGTAAACAGAACTGGACTATTCACATTTCAGCTCACTTTTTTTTCCAACAAGGAGATTTCTGGAGACTTAATGAGTTGAAAAGGGCAGGGCAGGCAAAGCAAGAGATTGTTCCATCCACTACTTTCACACCAAGCATGTGATGTTTTTCTGAGCAGTAAGAAATTTATTTTCAAAAGCAATGTCAAGTTCATTGAGATTCATTGACTACCGGTAGCAATGTAAGCTTGAGACAGCACTGACAGGCTTTCTTCCAGTATTCTTCCATGCTTTTTTACCAAGTATGGTAAAAAATAAGCTTCTTTCAACTGGAATCATTACTGAATTATGATACCACCATGAAAATTAATAGCAACTTAGATCAGCCAAACAATAAGTATGCAGGATTTCTGATCAGGCACACACATCTCCTCTCAACTTTGCTGGTGATAATTTCTGTGGGCAGCATCTGTTGGGGGTATCCTGCAGCTGAGCAACCCTGGTT
This sequence comes from Myiozetetes cayanensis, assembly GCF_022539395.1. Lineage (NCBI taxonomy): Eukaryota > Metazoa > Chordata > Aves > Passeriformes > Tyrannidae > Myiozetetes > Myiozetetes cayanensis. The sequence goes on from NW_026086604.1 coordinate 110,022,100, forward strand.
CCCTCTCCAACCTGTCCTTCCAGGAATTGCAGAGAGACAGAATGTTGCAGCAATATTTAGGTACTGATCATTTTTACCAGCAGGAGCTCATTTGGCCTTTGATTTTGAACTGACAGTTAATAGATAGGGCAGTTTCGGAACTGGGTGTGTTTTACAGCACTTGGCAAATGACTGCCTAAATCATGGGTACAGTTTGCATTTGCAGTGATATAAAACATCTCTCTGTTTACTCTCTTTATTGAAGACATGCACTCACAAAGAAGATATATTTTTTCAATATAATGATTGGTATATTGGCATTGATAAAGTGAACTTCACAGAAAGTAATTGAGTAAATGCTATTATCATTGCATTACAGGCAGAAACCGAGTTGGCATTCTGCTGCACAAGACATACAGGGCAGGGCAGGCTGACACAGCCTTGCACAGTCTGTAGTGGGTAGAGCCTGCAATGTGGACTGGGGCAGCTGCAGCAGCATGTGGGGTCCATGACTGTGTCTCTGTTGTAGAAGAGACTAGGGCCAGGGAGTGAAATGCTGGGTTTGCTAATGCTCGTTTTGCAGTCTGGAACTGTTTTCTGTTGTCAGGACCAGTTTTATTTTCCCCACTCTCAAGTGATATGCAAAGATGCTTTGCACCTTCAAGGCTTCTGTTACACCACAGATCATACAACCTATAGTCTGCATTTTGTGCTGATAAAGTGTTGTTTTGATGAGTTGTGACACATCCGTAACATTATTCAAAGTGCTCTGAACTGAGAATAATATGCAATGAAATAGCGTTTACGCATTCAGGCTTTGAGGCAACCACGGGGGACCAAAGGGAAACCCTCAGCCTAACATTATGTGGAGTGATGAGGCAATACCATGCAGCTTGAGATTTATGGAGCAGTATGGATAAAGTCTGAATCCTTAGCTTAGTATGTCTGAGCTGATGTGAGGTGCTGTCTGGTATGCAGCGTGAGATCAGTGGTCATTTTCTAGCAGTCATCTCATGAACAGGTGTGGGAGAAAGAACTGAAATTTAGGACCTCTAGACTTCCAGTTCTTGTGCTCCTCCTCTCCAGAAAATGCTACATTGAAATACAATAAAGGAGAAAAAAAACATTCAAAGAAGGTAAAATTAGGGTTCCTGATGACATACTGTTTCTGTTGTCTCATCAGTTTAATGGAGAATTGCAGTAGAGCAGGACTAATTCTACTCTCTGGAGCCCCTGGGAGCTCTGACTTTATTTGTAGTAGAAGTTGGACTGAATTCTGAAGTAATAAGAAATTTAAGTCAAATGCATTACTAAAATTATGTGTTATGGATGCTTGAGGGATTAAAGAGTTTAAAAATTATGATTTACTCAAGTCAGCCTTGAGGATCAAAGCTTTGGCTTCAATGCTGTCTCAAGGTGGACTTTAGTACCTCCTGGGATAGTTTCATGGCTCAGTGCAATACAGATAATTTGGCATTCAAAGCTGTCAACAGCATGGATTAATAAAGCGTTTACAGTATCTTTCAGGTTTTTTTGCAAGCCAAGTCTCATACCCTACCTGAGTGCTGCTGTAACTGTTTATTTCTGAAATGCACAATTTATGTTTTTCAGGTTTTTTTTCTTTAGGGAAAATATCCTTGAAATTGGGGGTAGGCAATTAAAACTAACAGGAAATATATAAGAGAATTGTTGGTGGTCTAAGAAGGGATTTAGAAACTCCAGCAGGGAAGAGGTATTTCATAAATTTAATATGAGGGTAAATAGTATTATCTCTGTTTTGCAAATGCAAGAACTTATTCAAAATCATTATTCATAGCCCACGAGGTTTTGTGTTTCTTTTCTTAGCTAACTGCATCATGCCCCTGTCTCCAGCAGAAGGGCAGAAAGATGCATATAAACTGAACTTCTTAGATGCGATTATCTCATAAGGCAACCTTAAATTTTGGCAGCAAGTCAAAGGTTTACAGCAGATCAGCAAATGAAACATGAGGAGAGTTCATGGTGCTGCTATCAACTTACTCTCTCTCAACTTCCATCAAGCAGAGGTCAGGGTAATTACCTACTTGTCACTTTTGGGGTCTTTGTAGTAAATGAGGTGATCAGACTGTGCTATGGAAGAGCATTATAACCCTTGGGTAGTTTTCGCACAATGGGGTTCCTTTGCGAGGCCCCATGGCCCTCTCAAAGCAAGGTACTGGCCTGTTCTCAACTTACAAGGAAAGAATCTGATAGTCAGTGTGCCTGGCTCCTCTCACTGAGCCTTTTCCAAAATGGGAAATATCTTATTTGCTTCCTTGCCACAGTCTTGCTGGAGCAGAGTTCCAATCCTTTCAAACTGATACTCTGCATGTTGAACACCTGTATTTTGCACAGGTTTGGTACCTCAAGCAGAAGGTTCTATAGGCAGACCAAAGGAGTATTTTCGAAGGGTTGTATCGATAAAATTAACTGCTAACTTCTAATGTAAATACGAACATTTAGACAAATTGAGAGAAAGGGCAGTGTGACTGCCTAATTATTATGAAAAATGGTATTCATGTTTTGTACAATTATGACTATATTAAGCCTATTTCAAGCAACTAATATGCAGATCTGATTCAGAAGAGATTAATTGGTGATATGAACACTTAAGCTATATAATTTACTCTGATTGAAGAGGCAGTGCTAAAATGTGGCATTAGCAGACGCTGGATGAATTTTTGCTCTGAGTCCATTCACTGAAGATGCTAAGTAAAGCTCCCCTTATTCTAAATGATTAAATAGTCTAATCCCTGGATTTGACTTACATCTCTGTTTTGTTTCTTTGAATTATTCTTCAAGAACTCTTACTATAGCAATAGTCAATTTTGTGATGAAATGAAGCACATTCTACATTCAGCTGTTGAGGTCTGTATGGAGGCCCTTTGGCAGGATCCATCAGGGTGCTTATTAAAAAACACCTGACCATTTCTGTTTAATATTCAACACCATATTTTTGTCCTCCACAAACTCACTGGTCATCACAGGGCAAGTCTCTGGGCATTCCACTAGTTGTTGTGAATTATTCACTGACACTCTTCTCACCCCAGAACAGACAAAATATGTTTTGTGTATCATGCTGGCACCAGCAATTTCCTAAACTCATATTTTCTGAGATGGAAGAGAAGCTGCAAGTCCTCTCCTTAATTCCGTTGACAATGAAATAGTTAAATACATTTATTCACTCAAGCTCATAAGTTCTGATCCAGAACCAGAATTTCATCTGCGGTGTGGATGCCCCTGAAAATTGAAGTGTGAAGTAAGGGAAGAGATAGATGAATTACTAAACTGCAGTATCTCAAATACACATAATAAAACCTGATTATGATTAGAGTTCAATTGGAGAACAGCTATATATATAGTAGGGTATAGTTCTGTTTCATTTGCTATAAGCGCAGATATCGCACCTGGATGCCAGTATACGTGCTATGCAAATTTGCCTTAACAATGTAAAGTCCTAAATTATTAGCAGAGCAGGATCCTATAATAACTGTGTTCAAAATGCCTGACTATGTGCAGTTAACACAGATATTAAATGCAATGCTCCTCTTACTATTATAAATTACTGCTTTCCTGTTTTTGTCAACAGAGTTGTGGCATTCATCCTGTTGCTAGGAATAAGAATAAGATGACCATCTGCATTTCTGCAGAGTGATGGTTACCCAGAGTGAGTTCAATAAAAGAAAATTATGGTTTTGTGCTTTGCTACAGCTGATAAATCAAGAGCAGGTCTTGCACTGAGAGAAAAAAAGGAAAAATAACATTATGTGGTAAGACTCTTTATAGGATACCAATTGAGCAGCCACTTGAATTGCAATACCCCAAAATGAACATGATAAGTAATGATCTGTTCATGAGGAACTGAGCACACTGGGTTGTTAGGGATACTGGTGGATAGGTGTCAGGGAAACACTAAAGGTATGTTGGTGATCTTTGTGTGAAACACTGACAGCATGTGTATGGCCAGCTATCAGGCTGTTTCCCATTTTCCTCATTCAGAATAAACCTCTTCAGTGCTAGTTCAGCATATCATTCCTCTCCCTTTCTGTTACCTGGGGTCTTCTGCAATAACTTATTAAGTTAGCCTAAAAGACTATCTCCTGGAAATCAAAACTCATTAAAACATGGCCTCAGAGATATCCAGGAGGTAGGATAGACCTTCTTTTTAGGGTGTGAATATGCCACACTGGAGACTGGAGTTCTCTGACCAGATGCATCAGTGTAAAACCTCCAGTTGTCTTACTTCTCAAGTAATATAAGCCTTCCTCAGTGGTGGGGACTCTAAAATCAATTGAAACCTAAGGAGGAGTTTCTGGTCCCATGCATCTGTTCTTCCTAAAGGCAATTGATTTTCTGGTTGTGTTTTCTCCTTCGCTCTACTTTGAAGTCAGTCACTAAAGATCTAATAGTTTCTCTCCAGTTCAGTTATCCTGGGTAGGGGGTGTATTACATGCACGGCTTTGCAAATGATCAGAAATACGTGCTAAATTAAGGCAGAGTAAGTGCTGTGGAAAGTGGGTTTCTAAGTAGAGTTTTGACTGTTATCTCATAAATATTCATTGGTGTCTACAATATAATAAGGTATTTTCAATATAGTAGTAAACTAAATTATCATTTAAAGGGTATTTGTAGCCATTTTCTTACATTAATAGGTAAATAACTGTTTAAGGACAAAGTTTGATATGAATTTAGTAGGAATAGCTTAGGGGGTCTCTGATCAAATCAGGTGTAATACAGATCCTACTGTGGCTTCAGACATTCAAAACTGCACTTCTATCTATTTCTTTTTCAATTTTACACTCTCTGCTTAAATATTGTAGTGATTGTCAGTCAAGAAAAGCCTCCAGGTGGATTTTCCCAAAGGACTCAGCATGATGTCAATGGGAACAGTGCTTTAGAAAACCTCAGCTTGAACAAATATCAAAAAGCACAATAATCACTAAAATTCAGTTATCTAGAACAGTATTACATTTGCTGGGGGGGGGAAAGAAAGAAAAGGGGAAAATACGGTTTTGAATCTGAGATTATTATTCTTTATTGCTAATTAATAAGCATTTGGATTGTATTTCTTCCCTAAAGGACCACTAGATGTCAGCACATATCCAGGCTACCAGAACTTGAGCAACAACGATCTGGTAGTAAAAAAAGCCCTCCACCATGGATTTAGATAGCACACAGTCTGAAGGTGTTTTGTTTGACTTCATAAAGATTTCACATACCCACACTGTAACAGTGACTGTTACAGCCATCGAAAGGTGAGTTTTATGTATGTTGCTTTTTTTGCAAACTGCATTACTTACCATCTGCATTCTGTCCATTGTCTTTCAGGAAGCACTTCTCATGTGAAAGTCTGCCAGGTGTGGCTTTATAGTGAGGATGGCTAATGTTTTTTTAGTCTAAATATTTAATGGCCAAACTTATTTTAAACATGAACATGACAGTTAATTCTCTTTAAAGAGGGGAAAATGAAAAATCTGAATAAAACTTTAAATGTATTATTCATAGCATAATATGGTGTGCACCGGTTTTATGACATCAGGCAAAAAAACTCCATGTGTATTCTGAGTGTGCTCAACTTACCTGTATTTCAGGTAAGAAATAATGAAAAGAAAATCACGTTACTATGCATTCAGGCTATTTAAAATACATAGACACAGTTCACTGCTTGCATTATTTTAAAGCTAGATTAAAAACTTTCTTGATCAATTTTGCCACACAATAGCAAGGAGTAGTACTCAAGCATATATGTGTTAATATGCTGTGTATTCACTGCATAATATATATCTGGATCAGTGTTAAAACAAAGAGCAGTTTGGGTGGTTTTGGCAGGTAATCCATTTTTCCTAACCATCCATCAGGACAACTGTGTTTTGGAGAAATTGACATATAAACTGGAAACTGTTATTTAAATACAGGGTTTTTTTCCTAATACAGTGGAAGATGTAGTCCTTAGTTATTCTAGCTATTCAAAAAGACTCTACTACAACTGTTGCTAGCTGGAGTTAGGGGACATCATGTGTGATAGTTTGTCTATGTATGTCACTGCTGAATCCGGCTTTAGCAAGCTATAGTGCAACCCCTGCAGTGCTAGTTATCGAGAAAGAAGTCCATGCTCATTATTCACCCCATTTCACCAGAAACACTCAGTTGAAGCATGTGGTTAGTGGCAGAACAACTTACTTTCAGAGACTATCTGAGCTGCTTGCTGAAGGGGAGGTACAGAGGAAGCCTGTGTATTAGATGCTGAAATTAGCCGTGGTCAATCTGGGCCCATAACATGAAGTTTCTGTGAAATGACTTGGCCCTTGAGCCAGTAGCACTAAAGCCCTAGATCCTCTACTTCTGCTATGTCTGTGCTGTGGCAGTGGCACGGCACACATTCCTTGCAATGAGTTACAGATTCCTGCAGACTCTGTGGTCCTATTTGCCAGATACAGAGAGCAGGAGGAAAAGCAGATAGGCTTTGTGGTGGTTTTGGGTGTCTTTCTTCAGCCCACCCTCAGATGTGACCTGGTGTGAGGGAGTTAATCTCATGGCAATTGCAGCCATCCTATTTGCACTTAGCGTATTTTATGAAGTCCCTGTCCCAGCATCTGCCAAGGATTTTAAACATGTGTTTTCAGCATGGCAAAACATTCAGCAGGCTTCCTGGTTAAAGTGCATTGCAATAAGCAGCCTCTCCCATGATGGCTGTGTTAGTCTGAGCATCAGTCTGTGTAGACGTGCTTTGTCCGTGCAGCATTTTAAAGCTGATAAACAGCTGACCAAGTACAGAGAGGAAGATGCTGAGTAAGGGGTAACTTGGTATCAAGAGTCATATCAAGTCTGCCACCAAATTTTGCTCACGGAAAATACATCCTACTGAACTAGAAACTTGACTGACCTTATTCACACTGTGCTTAAGGCAGGTTGCCTAGCAGCAGTGGTCCCAGCAGAATTTAGCCACAAACAAAGCCTTGCTGTCTCATCTGTGAGTAAAATTTAGGATGCATTGAAATTTCCATGCCAAAGGTGGAAGAAAGCAAGGTACAGCCCATCTGGACCACATACAAACAGAGCAATACAAACTTAGGTAGGCTGGCTTTATGGTTCCTGGAAAATTAGGACTATTTCGATTGCACACACCAGCTTATCTTTTTCTAACATGAAATAAAGGAATTGATCCAGTTTTTAAAACAGATTGCTCTAAATTCTGAGTTTTTGAGCAGGGTAAATAATGCTGAAAAGTGGGAAGGAGGTGAGGAGGAGTAATGCTTGGTTTAGAAGTAAATTTCACTGTGACTATTTGCTACCTTCCTATCATGTCAATACTTGTCAAGTCTGTGAGGAAACTAGGTGAATAAATGTGATTGTTTGAGTCTGTTAAAAATACTTTGTCTGTTTGGGATAAAATCAGTAATTTGTATAATTTTCCTGACTTGGCAACCTGATCTAAATAGCTCTTGTTCCTTAGTACAGCCCTGTACACCTCTGTCCCCTGGTCCAAAGCAGGGGGGAGGTTGACTGTCAGCAGTGCTAATGCAGATATGACGGTATCCCTTCAGCTGGTCATTGAGTGAGAAGATGTTCAACAAAGGGGAAATGAAACCTGCAGTTTTCCAATACATTCAGTATTCCCTGTCACTACAGGGAGGGCCAGTTTTTGTCTCACCACTGAGCATTCTCTTTCTCAGATGTGATCTTTCTCCATGGATGTCTTTTACTTCTGAGGAGTGTTTTTGGCTTCTCAGATTTTAAATCCAGACAGACAAATAATGCTCAAGAATTTCAAGACTGGTAAAAGGTAGGATGATTATTTTCAATGTTAATGTGGTATCTGGAAGAATTTTCATTTCTGTTTGATTCTAGAAGATGGGCTATGGTATCTATTGGTGGAAGCTTGTGTATCTTTACTGCAGTCTATGCTGGGAATTAAAACTGGCAGATAATTTGGCTGAATAGCTCTGCAAACTATTGCAATGTGATATAAAATATATATGTACGTTGTTTCTTCGTGCTGTGTTTTGGCTCATAAGACTATAAAGAATCATTCAAATCCGTCCCCATTGCTGAATCAGGCCTTCTCCTTGAGGATAATCTGTAAATTTTTACTTGTTAGCACTTTCTTGGTACTCTGGTGTTGTGTTCAGCTTTGTCCTATTTTAGTGAGTAATTGTGGGTTAAAAATAAAAACAAACCTGAGGTTTTCTTCGGTCACTAAGTTTTGCTGCTTAGGGAAGAAAAACATCTTCCTTCCTGAATGGAAGATTATAGAAACTGTTTTGACATTCACATTTCTAATAAGATGGAAACCTTCAATCTCCAGTTCAGACCCTGGGTGTAAATATAAGACATAAACTGTGTGGGGATTTAGATTGTTCAGTTGCTTTTCTTACTATAGCTCTATTTTTACACCTGGAAGGATCCAAAAAAAGATAGTTTTGTAGCACTTACGGTGGACACTGGGATTCACAGAAATAAGGCACACCTTTCTAACAAAGAAGAAAATTAATCACTGGAAACCATTTATGTAGAATAACGATGGATTCTTGAAAACTGCTAATGTAAAAAAATTAGAATTCAGTGTTTTCTTTTGAAAGATTTGTTCTATTGCAATTGTACACAATCACTGAACTTGATGCAGAAATTAGTAAATGGAAATCTTATGGCTTTTAATATTCTGAAGTTCATTAACCTTTAATCCAAAACAATCAGTTAATTGCTAAGAGGAAATGGTCTAATAACATGTCGGTGCACAGTCTTTGTCCCTCTATGCAGAAACCTTACTAAAGGGGAATGATAGGATCAGAGATGTACTGATATTGTTTTTTCAAATGAGGACATTTCTCTATGTAGATCATATTCTCTTTCTATTTATGGCATTTCATTGTTGTACACCCCTTGCAAAGAGGCTTATTTGATCTTTTTGGACAGGACTGTTTGGGAATGCAGTGTGCTACCGTGTGTAACTATAAACCTTGAAACTTGGTGTGTCGTGACATTCATGGGCTTAAAGTGGTTTCATGTCCTAAACCAGCACAGGAGCTCTGCAAGCTGAATGACTGCACTAGTAAACCCCTAGTTATACATTCTAGAGTGGTACATCTGGCTTTGAATCAGACAGAATGAAGCTGGCCATTAGAATGCACTTGATGTTAATAGAAGCCATGACTCATTCATTTGCATTTTTCATCCCCACAAAGAATATTTAAGTAATACCCTTTGCTCCTTAGAGGATCTTTCAGTCTATGTCTAGCTATATCTCAGATAAGCTATTGATCCCAATGATTGATCAGAAGATCATGAGCAGTCTGAACTCCTTGTCTTGAAAACCGACCAGAACTTTTGGGCAGCCTGCCTTTATGCAACACACATAGGGGATACTATGGCCACTGGTTACTCTGTGTGAACAGTGTCACTTTGCCCGAGACATATTTGTCAGTCATGAACCCACACTGCTGAAGTAAAAGGCAACCCAAGTCAATTTTTCAAATTTATCTTTTTTTTTTCTTCTTCTTTCCTTCTTCCCCTCTCCCCCCCCCCAAAGATAAACTGAAGATCAAGTCACAATGATCAACTAACATACCAGTATCCTGGTTACTGTAAATACATACAGTAAGTGACACCCTGGCTCAGGAAATTTTCTTTTTAAATTGACCAGGTATCTGAAGAATAGAAAGGAAAACATTGCAGAACAGTGACAAAATTAGTTGAATGTTACCCAGCAGCAAGGGGCCAAATAGAGATCCTGTCTCCACCAGGCAGGAATGGATTGGTTAGAATTCCCTAAATATGAAAGACTAGAAACAACAAAATGTCACTATGAAATGTATCCTCTTTTTTATAGCCCAGGGAAAAAAATACCCTATAGTATTGTGCAGTAAGAATTTAATTTTCAACGAAGTTCTGCAGCTTGCTCAAAGGGTATTCACAAGATTTTTTTTCTGCTTTTCTGTTAGATTCTAATGGACTATAAAAGCTAGAGATTAATTTGGCCCATTAAATATTAGCAGATTAACACTTTTCTCATTTTTCTCACAATTTAGAAGTGAATTATATAGTTGCATTGCAATTATTCCACTTAATTTTACTTTTTGTGTCATTTTTCTCCCAGCATTAATTTTGCCCCTGTTGCAGCACTCAGCTCAGGACATATCTCACTGCAGTCCATTATCTGACCAGTCAAGCCTGCAGAAACAGAGAATCTTACTTAATTGGAAAAATGCACTGATGCAGAAAAGGTACATGTAACTTCTTGCACTAGCTACAACTTTTAAAAATGCATCATTACAAAGATCATAAAAATATCAGATCTATTCTTCTATCTGAAACATTTTCAGGAGCTCTTGCAGTCAGAAAGTAGAAGGGCTGAAGTCTAAAATTCCTTTCATGTCATATTATGGAATAGATGTGTAAAGAATGACTGTACGGGAAGCAGCAGGTGATAATTTTTAGAAGTTTTTCAAAGCAATCAGTGAAATCTGATTTAGGAGTACCACTTCATTCTCCACTTTATAGTGTTCTCCAGATAAACTGTATTCCAATGTGCTTCACAGAGTTAAATAATACAGCTATTGAGATAAATAACAGCAGAAAGAGTCAGTCACAGCAAGTTATAGACTCGGGGAACAGCTGTTTTCAGCTGAGATTTAAAATGAAATAGCAAAATTACAGTGCATTATTATATACCACAGTGGCCAGAGGATTTCAGCAAACTCCACCATACCTGAAAGCTTTCAAATAATAAGCAAAATTAATCAGACAAGGAGAGTGCTTGGAAGAGTTCAATGACCTCAACCCTACTGACACAACCTCATTTGAAACTGAACCTGGCTGACACCAGACTGTGCTTAGCAGAGAAGACCAAGTGTAATGTGGCATTAATTTTCCTCTTTCTGACTTTGCTTGACTGAACGTGCTGAAGCATGTAATTCTTTATGCTCCCATCAGAAGGATCTAATGTGGAAGTCCAGTGGTAGCCAGGCCCTTCTGTAGCCTGTCCAGTAACACAGTGTGTGAGCTCAAGCAGTACACTCCTGCAGTAAGGGGCAAAGTTTGACTGTCCTTGGTGGTTGGCAATTGTGAACTCTGCCTAGTCTTATTTTCCTTGATCCTTATACCAGAGCAGGTTTCCAAGTCACCAACTGCAAGAACAGCATTCTTCAGGAGGTAAAAAGCAAACCTCAGCCTAAAAAATACAATAGAATTATCTCAGTTTACACCTACTGAGAAGTGTGACGAAGCAGCTGCAGCTGATCAGCTTCTATATTCTTAGCTCAGATACAAATCATAATCAGAGACAGTTTTAACATTTTAAATAGTATGGTAAGAAAAATATGGAGATAAATGCCATAATATATCATCTGAAAAGGTCTTGTAGGTATAGTCATCAACTGTTTAAAGATTTCACCATTCATATATCTTTTTTAACAGTCAGTTTCTTTCAGAACCTGTGCACTTTAGATTTGACACACTTCAGGCTGAGAGGTGATATTACTGCAGTACCATATCCCAAACCTGAAGAAACACAGATAATACTATGGAAGTTACATACATTTTACCACTGTCTCAATTTTTTACTGCAGAAATATTTAGAGCCTTAACTGTCTTTTCCCTGTAGTACTCTCAGCATCCCAGTAACAAAAAAGCCGCCTACTTTTCCCAGCCTCCATTTAACACTCAAATAGGAGGAGTCATGCTGTGCCCAGCATTATTGGCACTCATAAGAAAGAAATGGGAATATGTTCAGCATACTTTTTAGGGTTTGCCTAACAGCTTTGGAAATCAGTGGCAAGATTCACCCTGGTGTTAGCAGCTTGGACGTTGCTCATCTAAAAGACAATATTTAAGGTGTTTCCTGTAGCTTTCTCCTTCTACCACAATAAAACACACAAGATGCACTCCACAGAAATTTGTAGGGGTAAAAATCTCACATCAGGTACGCTCTGTGCTTGTTTTAGATCTTGTTGAACAAGGCAAGCTAATCTTCAGTTATTTTGTGGGAATAGGTATTGTGTTAATATTAGTGACTCCAATGGGTGAAGGATATAAATGTCACATTTGGTAAGGATCTGACAAGAACACCTATCTTTGTTAAAGATTTAGATGTAGTGAGTTGGTGTTGTTAATAGCATTCTGGGAATCAGAATCTGTGAAACAAAAATGTTCCTCTATATGTGTTGATCTCTTGTAAATATTCATTCCCAGAAAATACACTCAATATTTAAGATACTCTGCTTTCTCATTCCTGCAATACAGTCATACTTATTCAGGCCTAATTAATTTTTGGTTTAATCTTTCTGTTCTTGAAGATACATGACTGAATTTAGCTCATCATCCTGCCCACTTATGCCATTTATGTCAGCCTTGAATATGAAAAAGAAATCAATGTTGTACAAAAGAGCTACAGCAGAATGATAAACAATACTGTGCAGCATTTTAAAAAATGCTAGACCTAAAAGGATGAGTGTTTTCCAGAAATGTGTTTAAAATTATTACAAAATAAATGCTCTACTCAGGAAAATGATAGAATGCAATTGGAATCAAAAGGATCATTTCAGGAGGATAAAAATCACAGCAGTGCTAAATGGAAATGCCTGATGAATTTACAAGGAAATTTATTATCCGTATGCTCTCTGACATTGCTTCTCATTGCCCAGTGTCTCAAAGTCTAACATCGGAAAGGTGTGAGGAAATGGAGGTTTGTAAACCATACATTGTGAGGATCAAGTGGATCTATCAAAGGAGAGAGGAAAAACTGATGTATTGTAAGTAAGCATTCCATAGAACTGGCAGCTGAAAGTAAGTTTTTGATAACCATCTACCAGCAAGCACAACGTGGAAATACACATGGTGGTAAACATTTTGGAATCCATGTCTTTTTGGGCTGCCCTCCTATAAACTAATGAAAACAATTTTGATGTACATATAACTGGTGAACATTTGGTCATCCACAAAGTCATCTGCTTGAAAATGTTGTCTTTGACATTGCTAAGTGCCTAGGAGAAGTGACTGCATCATGGAAGTATGTAGAGGAAGAGGGGTATAGATGTAGGGCAAAACTTAAACATTTTTATGTAAGACAAGTATAAAGCCCGAGTTCTATCTGACATGCCCCTGTGCTTGTAAAGTCTTGGAGGTGAGTAATGAGATGTAGATGAGATTGGCTTTTTCAAACTGTGAAGCTTGCAGAAGAGTGACTGTGTGGAGAATAAGACCCCTTTTTTGTGTCTGTCTTGGTGATAACAGTGGGAAGATATATTCTCAGAGGGCTGTGATGCTGTAGGTAATGGAGCTGAACACAGTGCTTATTGAAGCCTATCCAAAAGCTCTGTTTGTCAAAGACAGTCTGTTTGCAAATATTAAATGGATATTGAAAGTATGGTTGTGAACAATTTGTATTTTTAGCAACAGGAGAGCAAGAAAGAGAACTGCGTTGCCAAGATATGATATATGTACCATGCACTTCTTCTGGAATGGATTATTATTTTCTGAAACTACTGCAGAATTGTATGTTACCATGACTGAAAAGAGAGTGCTTTGTATAATGGTAACATCAGCAGATACAAATTCTAGTCCCACCTTTTGTACGAAATTAAAATAATCTTAATTCCTGTAGTGTTTAGCCTCCCCATCAACGCTGTATTGGTTTTTACACTTCTTTGCCCTCTTTAAAATTGCTAACCTAAAAAGATCAAATTTCTTTGCAGGACTTCAGGAAAAAGACACCTACATTTATTTCTACTATTGTGAAAACTGGGGCAGATGAGTATGATAGTCTGATTTTCTAAGGAATATGCTCATTCAATAAGATGGATGTCAGCATGTGAAGGAAACAAGAAGCAAAAGTCATCTGTGACACCAATAGGCTAAATTTCTGGCTTTGCAGCAGAATATCAAAGTTGCATTCACTTAGTTTTTTATTCTCCCCTGTATATTTTCCTCAGCAAGAAGATTGCATCCCAGGATACACACAGAAACAACTAAAGAAAATATCTACTGTGAGTTGTTAAGAAGTGTCCAAATCTGATTTCACATTTACCAGGCATGGGTAATTTTATGGCCTTTTGAAGGTTGCTTATAGAATGTGCAGCCTGGAAATATGGGTGCTGATGCAGCGCAGACATTAATCGGTGGATGTGCTGCCAACGCAAGCTTGAGTTTTCATATTGGTGCTAAAATCCAGGCTCAGGGAGCAGGAACACTCAAGAAAAACTGACAGTGTGTGAGATATCCTACATCATCAAGAAAAGCTGCTGTAGCAAAGCAAGCAGGTCAACACGATTCCAGCTCCTGATACTGCTCACTGGTGTCTGCTGGAATGTGTCAGATGACCAAATATGAATGGGCTCCAGAGAGAGGGATGGTCTTTTCCTTGCAAATATTTCTTCAGCTCTTATGTTGCCCCTTAGCAATAATGGTTGGCTTTTTATAGAACACTGTCTGATTCATCGGCAACCTTTAGCTATTTTATTGATTTAGCATTTCTTCAGAGATGCAGTGAAATATATGACCCATGGACAACGTGATTTTTTTGAAACAGTGCTGATGTCGGGGGTATGTTGTCTGGTTCAAGCTCCACTGCCTCTGGAGTTCATTAGAAGTTGTTTTAAATATGATCTGTTTATGAACTACATTTCTGGTTTTCCACACTTGGTGAGGATGCTGTTTTACACTGTCTTCAGTGCATATTTCAAACCCTCTTGCTGAATTGAGTCATTTCATGGTGAAGTAAACAGAATGTAAAGGAAATATGCCCTGTTTAGGACACTGTGGTTTAGTATATCAAAGCAATAAAGAATGAGGAACAGGTTGGGAGAACTTTCAGAATCCATTTTATTTATTACTTAAAAGTAATGAAGCAAAATGTCGTTGTTGTTGCCCTCTGAATGGTAATCTACCCCGCAGCTGGAATCAAAGTGAAAGGTGATAGCAGGCTCTGATGGAATTGTGTATAGCTCATCTGAACATTAGGCTAGTTGGCAGGATCCTGAATCAGAAGCTATTAAGCAGGCAGGGCTGGGATTTGGAGTGTGGTGAAAGTGGGTTCACCACACAAGGGTTTAGAAGTAGAAATACAGACCTGAGCAGCCAAGTTTGTGTTGAGACATGGGTGGGTTAACTGTGAAATCTTCTGAGCCTGCAGCAGCCACCACTCCCCATTTGATGCCAGTGTCTAAATGTAGCTCTGACTTGAGGTTTCTACTTCTGAAAACTCTGGCCTAAGTCTTAGGGATATTTTAAATTGTGCTGCTAAGGACAAAACATGTAGCAGAACAGAGCTAATGGTATTTACTGTCCTTTGGCAGATTCTTTGTAATACTGACACGTTAGGCTGAACATCCTTCCAGATCCTGTTCCTGTACATCTATACATATCAAAAGAAGATTTGATTGCAGTAGGTCCTCCTTTCTCCCTCTCCTTCCTCACACTTGCTTTATCTCTCCAGGACTCCCCACAGGTGTTATCATTGTAGCTGCTGCTCTTTAGCCACTATTGTTGCACAGTCCCCATTCTTCTTTTCCACTGTAGAGATGGAGCAAGAAGACACTTGATAAGCTTAAAGTTGCTTCTAGTCCACTGAAAGCTTGAGCCAAGAAGCTCAGAGATCGCGTAGTAGGGCAGCACCCCTCCACGCCATGCAGGGCATAGCTCAGTGACAGCACTGAATAGGCAGGCCAGAAGACAAGACTCAATGCATCTGGATTTAGTGGCAGCGACAGTAGCTGTTGTTGCTACATATGATTATCAAGAGGTGGAAATAACCCCATGTAGAAACACAGGGATTTCCAAAACTGATGGGTCAGTTTCATGCTAGAGCCAGTGACACTGTTACACAGAGTGAAAGGAGCTGGCCTTTCCAATTTCTGTCACGCGCTGTAAATCACAAGGTCCCTCTCTCATATAAGCAGATCTACTGTAACACACATAGCTCATGTCTGTGGAGCTTCAAATAGCTAGGGCTGAAATAACTCCTGTGTCACTCCATGTTTCTGCTCTGATGCATGATAAAGTTACACTGAGATGGAAATGCCATGGTGAATCAGATTGGAGCACAAATGGTAATGACTATTTTGTGTTTGCTCAAAGCCAGGCGATAGCTGGTTCTACAGAAAAACAGTGTAAATGAAATCTTCTTCATCCTGCTACCTGCAGTGGCCAGCTTTTGTGACCAGTCAGGACTGCCTGCATTGGATAGCTGGTGTTGGTGGGTGAACTAGGTTTCCGAAAAGAAAGTCTGATGAAACCAGAACTGTGGTCTCTACCCCTCCCTCCCAGCAGCACAGTGAGCAAAACTAAGGCTTTAGTGTGGTAGTGGGTATTACAGACCCTCTAGAGTGGCCCAGAATCTGTCTGATGACCTCTGCTGGTACAGGCATCCTCTTTCCATTCCTAAAAACCCCCAGTGTCTTAGAATTGATTCTGATGTTTTAATCTTTAAAGCAAGAAGCAGTGAGAGCAATCAAATTTAATCAACAGAGTACTTGTTTTATCAAGTAAATGGATAACTTTGACATTTGACATTCTTACGAAACTGTCTCTTCAACATTTGCCTAATCGTCTCCTGCCTTTAAAGATTCTGTTCAGATTGCAGTTTAGCAGTTCATCACGTAATCAGATTCAGCTTTTCTGAAATGTTTTATTATTGTTGTTGCTATTGTTAGAGAGTGCATTCTCTTGGAAATGTCAAGTGTGTTGTAAAATATTGTACTAATTTCAGTTTCCTTTGTCAGAGCTCTGGACTTTATTAAGAAAATGTGTACTGTGAGCAGGTCATTCCAGTAACCAGCTCCACCCTAAAGAGCAATGGGATCCCTCAGTTCAGAGGCCAGAGAATTTCTGGTATAGTTAAAGGGACCCTTATAAGGTCCCTTTTAACTCCATTTTCTGGGTTTCTTGGATCACCCATTTACAGCAAAGGTGTCTTTGCATTCCAGAGGCATGTTTTTGGCAATGCGCCCATGTTGCCCACCTATAGCTGTCAGAAGCTAAGCTTTCATTAGACTCCCCCCAAAGTTAATGGAGGAAGAAACAACTTCTCCATGAGGTAACTTATCGCCAATGTCTTCAATATCTAATCTTAGGATGAGTGGAACTTCCCTCTGAAAAACCTGCTTCTCCCAGCTGATAATGAAGAAAACGGATTAGACTAGACATCTAAGATCTACCCAGAAAAAAAAAAAAAAAAAAAAAAAAAAGTAAATTAGGCTTACCTGAGCAAGATGTCATTCTGTACCTGACACGTTTTTGCAGGTTCCAAAAGTGATAGGACAAACGTATGGAAATAAAAATACATCATCAATGGTTCAGGAAGCTGTAAACTGCTAGTAGATTGTATGGTACTTTGGGATGGTTTCTCTATGTGTTAACTCTTTTCTTGTTCTCTTCCTCAAGTATCCAGTTCTAGCCCCTGTCAGACAGAGGATTCTGGTAGGAAGAGCCTCTGTACACACCTGCCATGAGTGTTATTTACTTGTGTGAATTACTACATTTTTAAGTTCCACCTTCCTAGAACATTTCTTAGGATTCCCTCAGGTGTAGTCACAAGGGATAGATGTTGTGTGTGTTTGGAGAAATAGTACTAGGACTCTGTATGATCTGAGCTTCCTTTCTGCTTCAAACAGTCCATAGACTACGTGCCAGCCCTCAGCGTGAAGTTGGCATTGAGTCCACAAAGTGAGCTGGTTTCCTGAATGGATGAGAAGACAGGTGGCAAGCCAAAAAAAGCCAGTTTAAAAGCCTGTGAATGGAGAATGAAAGACACAGATGTGTAAAGAAATACCCATATTATAGATCTAGACAGATATTACTGAGTGTGTGTCCTAACTATCATACCAAGGTTATAAGCCCCTGTTTACATGCAAGACAGATCTAGTTTGTCTGGCTCAAACACTGGCAGTTCAAACTCCCTCTTAATTACAAGATTTATGCCTTTGCCTTTATCCGAAGAGCTGATCTAAAGGAATGAAAGAGTAGTTCAGTTTCTCAAGTCCCTTTTTTTCTTGTTCTTATTATCATAAAGGTAAAGGTGTTAGTTAGATTTGGTCAGATATTTTTATAATTAAGGCTTTAAAACTTAATAGTAAAGTGAATGTCTTACACTTTGGCACTTTCGATTGCTCCATCAAATATTGTGTGTGATGTTCAGAAAAGAATGAATGCAGTGGGGTGCTGAAATACTTCAAATAATTTGTCCTTGGGGTTTCCTCTCCTTGATCTCTGCTTTTGTTTTTAAAAATTGCTGTCCTGTGGTGCAATGGTTTATGAAGTTCCAGCAGCATCACCCAGTAGTTCAGGGATTAGTCTCAAGTCCTCCACAGAATAAAGGAGTCGTGTGTATGTTATGTGTGACTAGCACTCCTCTGAATGTGCCACTATCTCTGCCACTTGTCCCAGGCCCAGAGGAGAGTAAGGATGGCTCATTTTAGTGTATCGATGGCAGGGCACCTGGAGCTTTTAATTTATTCAGAACTTTATTTTCTTGCTTTTACAGTTCACTAGTCTATCAGAGTGATTTCATGTTGAGGCTTCTCTCAAAGCTTCCAATTTATTAAAATTTATCTTTAAAAAGACCAGGAAACATTTTAGTCCCACTGAATTTGATGGGAAGGACCCCAAATGTACTCCAAGTGGAGCTACAAACATCTCTTCTCTTGCATCTCTGACCTCATAGATGATCTTATCCTTTCTTGTCTTCCTCCTCCTGCCTCCTTTTCAAATACACTCATGTTTTCTTGCAGGCATTTCATCCCTCCCAGCAGTCCCACAAATGCCTTACATGCTCTGCACTCTGCCAGTAAGTGACCACTTGGTGGTAGTTTGTGCTGGAGTAGTTTGATCGCTACCTGGTGTGTCCTGGCAGGTGGAGTTCCTTCTTCAAAGAGAGGTGAAGAAGGACTGCTGTCCTTGCACACAGAGAGCAGTAATTTCCTTAACAGTGGAGCAGTGGCTTTAGTGCTCCTTCATTGCCTGCCTGCTGAGACTGACAGTTCGGATTATTGTG
The DNA here is from genome assembly GCF_022539395.1 of Myiozetetes cayanensis. Classification (NCBI taxonomy): domain Eukaryota; kingdom Metazoa; phylum Chordata; class Aves; order Passeriformes; family Tyrannidae; genus Myiozetetes; species Myiozetetes cayanensis. The sequence continues at coordinate 110,041,079 of NW_026086604.1, forward strand.
CACTCTCAGAGACATGTAGGAAGAACATAACAAGTTCCCTGTGCCATGGAAGTTACTCCTTTTACAACTCCGATTCTACTAGATAGGCACATAAATCAGTATGTGTTTGTTTTGAGAATACAACTTCATGGATTTAATTTCATTGCAACATTATCAACATTAATTGCAAATATCTTTAAGGCAAAACAGAAAGATAATGTATTTCTTCTTTTCCTCTTACCACCTTTGTATTATTTTTCCTTCTATTCGATCCTGCTGCTATAGACTGAGAACCTTTACGCAAAACACAGAGACAACTTTAGCTCTCATCAGATTACTCATTGCCTTGCAAAACTGGATTTTAATGGGTACTTTGTGTCATGCTGGAAAAATATTATGTTGTGCTGCTCAATGACAACTTTATTTTTATATTCAAATTATTGAAAAAAATGTGCTTGCATTCTGATTGGATCAAAAAAAGGTATCCCCATTTTATAACATCTATGGATCTTTGGATTCATGATTCTTCTGAATAAGTCCCACTGAAAGCATTGATTATGGCTATATAGTCAGCAAAGTTAGCATAACTTTTTGAATTAAATCAAATTAGAAATCTCTCTTTACCTGTGCTATTTTTGAAATACCACAGGTAACACATGATAATTTTTGGATAATATGTTTGTGCTCCAAGACCTAAGCAGTCAAATGGAATAGAAAGGAAAATTATCAGAAGTAAATAAAAAAATCCACATGGCTTTTACAGCTGTGCCTTCCAAGCATTTAAGAGGCACAGCATGAATACACTTACCAGGAAGTATCATGTACACTAAGGGCACTTCTGCAAGTGGGCAGGAATTCACAACACCCCTCTGTTTCATTAAAAGCCTTCATTAAAACAAACATTTTTCTGCTTACCTGTGGCATTTCTGCATTTTTTCAGAAGAGTATTCCTATTTATCCTAACCTCCTGGGAGGAAATTCAACTCCATTCATGAGCCAGGAAAAGGTATAGACAACCATTATCTCTCACTTATAGCCTTGTTTTGAAGGTTTAAGTGCAATTTTCTACACAGAGATGAATTTAATTCTCCAATAGTTCTAAGTATGCTGTTAAAATTTGCTATATGTCACACTAAAAGGACAGCTCATCTCGTAGTCCCTGTGATGTTTCTTAACCTTTTTTACACATATAGTAGCTATAAAATACCTTTATCCAGAGCAGAATTGCATTTTCCTTGCTTCCTACCTTCCTTCAATAATAAATAGGCCTTGTTTTATTGATCAGAACAATTTTTGAATTTGAGCTTAATTCAGTAAATTCTGTTGGCTGAAACAAAAAAACAAAAAGCCTAAAAAGAAGAAATGGAAATGTTGACAAGAATAGGTCTAATATTTTCAAAACATGAGTATTTCAGCATGATTCAGAATCATAGACTCCTAGAATCATTAAGGTTGGAAAAAACCTCCAAAATTCAGTGGTTCTTGCTTGGGCTTTAGAAGAGGAAGTTTTAAATACAAGCTGAACCCAAATCACAGCAGTGGTTCTCACATCTTGGAACAGCACTTGTTGCCCATCTCTAGGAGGTTGTGTGTTGACTCCTCCAGACAAATTATTTTTACTGCACAGTAATACAGAAGCATTTATTGCAGCAAACAGGAATCCAGATAGCTTCCTTTACAAAAAACCCTGAAACCATCCACAATGATTCTCACTGTCCTTTTCTTGTCAAACAAATATTTGAATAGGCTCCATATTAAAGATAATGATCAAATTGAAAACAAATAGGTTAGGGTTGAGTAAAAACATTTTTCCGTCTCTTGGTTTGGTGTCTGAACCAGAAAAATTGGATTTTTATTGTGTTTCATTCATAACTGGGGAAAGCTTCAAAAGAATATGCTTTTAGTAATGTACATATTAATTATAATGTGCACTATTAAGTGTTAGAGCAAGAAGCTTTAAGCAGATTAAGCAGTATAGAGTATATTATGCAAACATAGCTATTTCAGTTACAAACTCCCACCAGAGGTAAAACGGATGGAAAAGCTTAAAGACTTTTTTTTAACAAGATATAGCTGAATCACCTTAATGGATTTCAGAGGTAACAGACCTGACCTGTAAAAGTTTTCTGTGGATTGTTTTCCAGTTTTCCAGGAACCTGAAAATAGTAAACAAACCAAGAAGTAGGCCTGTTAAAATGATTAAGATACACCAAGTATGAATAGTCCTCAGCTCCAGGGGCGGTGAAAATTTTGTCACTAAAACAGCAGGCTGGAGGGATGACCATTAATATGTAAATGGCTGGTCATTCTCTGCTGTAGCCTCTTTTTTGGCTATGTCAAGAATAAGATTGAATTCAGTGCCCAAGAGATGCATCTGGTGATGGTAATTACAGAAAACCAGCTGTGCTATTTCCTTAGTTACAATCCAGCTACATGGTAAGTTTTTTTCAGGTTCCCAAGAGGTATTCCTTTTCATACAAAACTTTATCTTTGGTGCAGAAGTAGTATTTTTCATCTTATGGCTATGGAAGTTTGCTGAAGTAGGACAAGTTATATGGCTTCTGCACTTTTTTTTTTTGTATCCTGGCAGATCCTTGAAAGTGTGTTCCTTAACATAGGCAATATAGGCTAAATTTCCCTCTACCTTCAGCATTTACAACTCTATGTCCAGCCAATCTATTGTGTTTAAAATCAAAGTTCTGCTAGCATTTTGGGTAGCATGACCCAGTTCTCTTATAAGACTTCCCCCACACAAGGTATCCTCTTATCAACCATCTCAAATGAAGTTTACCATCTTCTGCTTCCCTGCCTGTTACCCTCAGGAAACAATATTAAGGGCTTCTGCTTGAATTGTTACCATTTCCATTGGGTTGCTAAGCACATTTTAAATGTAGGCTGTCATTTCTTTCTTTGCTTGCTTTCTCCCTCCTCTCTTTCCCTTCCTTTGTCTCCAAGTCCATTTGTGATATGTTTGTGGAGTTGTCCTTCAGCTTCATTAGAGTATTGATTTTTTTTGGTTAATTTATCTAATTTCCAGTCAAATGAGGACATGGTACTTGTAAATCATTTAGTTCCTCATTAATCTCTTCCAGTGCTGGTTCCATTTTTCAGCTGTCTTCCAATTTACTATCTCTAGCGAAAAATATCCACTGTTCCCATCACTTGTCACAAGTAATGTCACGGTTGCTGTGGATCCATTGGCCTGAATAATCAACATGATTTTTTTTTTTATTAGGAATCAAAATATTTGCTGCTGCTGTAAAAAGCCTCATCTTAAATTCCATCCAAGGAAGCTCACTAAATGAAATGCAATACATAGAAGATCTAAAACCTACCCTGTTGCTTTGTGCCAAATCTTATTCATTAGCTTTTCTTTAAAAGTAACTGTAGAATTTTAAGATGCAGTTTAGAAGAGCAGAAACCCTCAGAACTGCATCCTTATGCCTTGATACCTCACTGACAGAGATCCCATTGAGATGAGAGGAATAAGGACTTCAGTATTCACAAGAGTTGCAAGTATCAGTCTAGTGAAACCCACAGAAATCTCTGCTGCTATCCTTGACTACAAAACACTGGTATCACATCAGACTTGCAAGCTGCTTATAGGTAGATTGGCAAGACAGGCAGCAAACTAGCAAGACAGTAATTTTCTTCTGAAATGAAGCAGTGTTTTTCAGGGCAATAGGTGGTACTCCCCCTTCCCAGTCAGCACTAAACTCTGCCCTAGCAGAGTAAGAAAGAGAATCAGACTAAATTCCCTACTGAACGGAAGGGTTTTCATTGCCCACAGCTGTTACATTAGTTTTATTGCTGAGGTAGAATAGGCCTTCCCATTAATGTTCCCTGGCCAAATCTAATCCTTCAGCTGTATAAGACTCAAGTCTTTTGTCCCCTAACATTGCTGTGTACTATATGACAGCCTTACAAAGTGGCTTTCCTTCCATTTCAGATATATTTGCAGTGAATTTCTGTGTAAGCATATACACACTTTGTGATCTCTAGGTCATTAATCTCAGCCACTTTTATTATCTTGTTTTGAAAAGAAATAGATTTTGCTAATAGAGTCCTGGTGTCACTCATCCTGACTTTTTCCATAGGCTTTGTGTAACAGTCACTGAAAACAATTCCATGGTTATTTTAGTTGCCATTCGGTGACTCATCTTCCTCTGGCTGTAATGGGATTTAATGTATGGGGCAGTTGCTTAGACAATAGAATAATAAGCATCTTAAACTTACTATAGACAGAAATGTTAGACTGATGGGAAGAATTAAAACACATACACATTTTGTATTTGAGGCAGCAAATAACAAGCACTGCCTTTTCAACAACAGAAGTCCTACATAGGGAAAATTAGGCCACAGTGTTTCTTCATGTGGTAAAAATATCAGAGGAGATGGAAGAAACTGGTGAAGCTTTGTTTATAAAGTGTGTACTGGTTAAATTGCTGCCCCTTGCTGATCGGTCTAATCTTTTTAATGAGGCTAGGTAAGCAAAAAGGAGGCAGTAATGATGCTGATGACTCAGAGATTTCTCTGTGTGGTAAAAAACAAGCAGAAGATGACTGTCTAAACAGAACAGTACAGTGACTCTCCAGGTGTCCTTTGCACCTGCAAAATGGTTGCTGGGTAGCAAGCTAACCAAACCCAGAAGCTTCCAATGTCCCTGGGTACAAGTGCTAAAATACAAATCAGTATATTGTAAAAGTGTGGTTAGTAGCATGCATTTTTCTTAAGCCTAGATATGTGTTGATCCTTTTTGTTTGAAGAATGATGCAGCAGCACAACAGCTCAGAAGCAATAACCAGCACACAGATACACTGGGGCATTTTGTTCTGCTCTGACAGATGGAATTTGACCCAGCTTTCTTACTGAAACTGCCCTGATCTGAGGATAAGGAATGGTACTTCTTTTACACTCTCATTCCTTTTTTTTTTTTTTTTTTTTGTGTGTGTGTGTGTGTGTAAAATAATAAACAATTTAAGGGGTATATTTTTTATTCAACGATTCCCCCATGAAAAGTCCTGGAGTATCATCCCTTCATCAGTGATATCTTCAGAGTTTATTGTAATTTTCATTGCAAAATTTGTAATCACTTCTATGGAACTGGGATTGCAAACTCCCTGGAGAGAATCCTGACCACTAGGTGACAGAGTTTTCCTTCCCTTCATCCAACAAGCTTTTAATTTTTCATGCCAAGTGAAACAGGCTGAGCCAGAGAGATGGTAAGGACTCCTGCCCAATAAAATAGGCAAACTCCTGTGGTAAAAGAAGCTTTTTGGAGAGGTCAGTTGAATTCCATTAGGCACAAGATGTGTGGTTTTGCTGAATTTACCACTAGATTGTGGTACAAAAGAGGGAAGAGTAGTTCACTGTTATCTGTGCTTCCAGAAGCAGGCATAACACTTTTCCTTTAGACGTGCTGATATATCACCACCTAGATCAACCCTCAGCTGGAACACTGACTGGTGGAACCCAGCAGGGCTTGGCACTCAATTGCCAAAAGATGTTAAGTATCTGTGTGCACAGCCACAAGTACTCTAGAGACTGAGGGAACACTCACATTTACACTTGAGTCTCTAGAAGAACTTGAGGATTTACATGCCAGGTGGGGAAGGAGACAGCCAGCAGTTTTATGTATCCTAGCTTCAGTGTTGGGTGGTAAATACAGAGGGAAGTGAAATGTATATGCCCTAGCCTTTCTGTGCATCTGGTACTTAGTATCTGTTTCACTTGAACAACATGGCCTTCTGCCATTGCAACCTCATGCCAAGAAAACCACAGTAATATATGTTTGGTGCCAGCTGTACAAGTTACACAAAGAGAAATAGGAAGAGGAAAGTTTAGAAAGTTCAGAAAATCCAAAGGATTTCTGCAGGGGATTATCTTTTTTCACCTGCAAGGCTTAATTAGTAGGATTCCAGATTGTAACAACCTAGTGCTTGAAAACATGTTGGATTGCATTGAGACAGGTGTTTTTTTATGGGATGCTTTCATATGCAAGTTTTGGTGATATAGTGAGGTTCTTGAAAAATCCATCAGCACTTCCTCAGACAGTTCCAGCTCGTGCACAGTGCTCTGGATGTTGGAACTAATTTCTTTGTGGGACAGAAAGTTTTACATTTGACTTCTTTATACAGTTCTTACAACAGTCTTATTTTTTAATTTGTCACTATAGAAATCTACATGACTTTTACTGTAATCTTGAACAGTTGTAGCATACTCTGTACAATGCATGTTCAAATGTGCAGGTAGGTGAGAATGCCACGCACACCCCCTTGCTTTGCCTGGGAAGCTCTTAGCCTGCTATGCACAAGAAAGCAGAACAGACCGCAGTGCTTTTCACAGTGCATAAGGCTGAGTACTGGCTGCTATTTTTCACTTTCTATTCATAAACTATAAAGCAAAAATGTTAGTATACATATTTCTAGCAACCGTGAGTTTTTCAGATTGGTAAATACCGTAATTTTCTTCTACTTGTCAAGTTGTGCTACTTATGAGTGCAGGGCTTCAAAGGACGCCATTTAAAAACATAATTTTCCTATCTGGATTGGCACTTACGTGCCCCCATAAAAGAGAGTCTCTGAGACTGCAATTCTGAAATCCTGCTAAAAGAGGCAGTATCTCTCTTTCAACATGTCTGTGCACTTACTGCCGGAAAACAGTTAAAGCAAGGGAATATTTATAGCACCAGTGAGAGAATAAAGCTGGTCCCTTAACTGCGACAGAGCCCATTTCAGTTCTGTCACCTGTCTCCTCTCTTAGTTGAATATCAGAAAGCAAGTTCCATTCAATGGTGGCTTCACGCCGCTCTCTGCTGGCAGCTGAAGCTTCAGTCTGTGTCACTGTGAGTTGGTTTTTAGACCCTTCGGTCTGTACTGGCTTCAGCCCCTGCTTTTGATCCCTGGTTTCCTACATCTAACATCCATTTGTCTTCTTGATTGTGTAATGCTTCATGGAAGTTTTCAAGTCCATCTGTGAGTAGGAGATTTTAAGTATATGCTAATTTTATTGTAAATTATTGACGAGGAATACGGAAAGATCTGTTAGTGTAGTGCTTTTGATCCTGGAGAAATCTGATCAGATGTTTTCCATCAAGGAAGCCTCTTGTCCTGTTTTCCCCTCTTTGTATGCGTCAGTATCTCCTGCTTTGCAAGTGGTCTGAGAAACTGAGAACTAGCCCCGGCAGTATCCATAGCTGCAAATATATATGAGCGGTACAATCAAGTTTAGACAGCTCAGGCTGACTCATTATTTTGGAGTTTGCACTTTTCTCTCTTCAGTAGCTATCATAAGTTCCTTCCCTGCAGTTTAGGATAGGGAAGCTCAGTGAATGTAGTCTGAGATGTGCTCAAGAGAGCCCAAAGTACAGTTTTTAAGGCAGTTGGATACCATTAATTAAAACCTTAAGTGAATTTCCTTAGCTAAACGAAGCAACAATCCTTCTTTGACCCTTCAGTTATCGTGGGTTGTTATTAGGATTACTTTTAGGATGTTATTAGGATGATTGTTATTACGATTAAGTGTCCCAAGTTTTTTTCCCTCTGAAAAGATAACACATACTTTTTATTTTAGATTAAGGAAATCACAGACCTGTCAAATCTCACAATTATTCAAAGGTTCCTGCCATGACAACACATCTCATTTTCCTCACGTGACTGTCCTTTGCCTTAGCCATCCACTATATAACACCCTGCCCTTTCTCCTGCTTTGTGGAACCTGATGATGGAGGATGTCCATGACCCATGTGACCTGTAATCTGCCTGTAGTGGCAGTGGGTTGGTAGAGGAGCAAGGCCACAGTAGTACCATGAAGCACAGATATGCCCTGTGATAAGATCCAGTATTCAAACCAGACTTTCAGAACTTCTTTCATAGAAGCCTTTTTCCAGGATCCTTCCCTGTCACAGGCTTACGAAATTCACTCCTCTATCACAAAATGAAGGTTCTGGGACTTCAGTATCAGGGAAGAAGCAGCTTTCAAGGCTTGCAGAACAGCTAAACCAAAATAAACCAATGCCCTTCAGTGAAGGCTATGTGAATATCTTCCTTAATAGCTAGAATTGACTCTGATATAAAATGTTTGCTATGCTAGGAGTCTGAAGATGTGACGTACAGAAAACAGGTACTTCAGCTGCATAGATCAGAGAACTTCAGAATATTACCAATTTCTTTTGTGCAGGTCCCTGTTAATTATCTATCTTACAGAGAATATCGTTTTTACTTCTGTCCTGCAAATTGATCTTGTACATATTTGTCTGACATAAAAGTTTAAAAGGTATTTTTTTTCAGGTCCAGAGGCCGTAGCACTGAGGCCCTGAGTTCTCCCGGTTAGCTGCCGGAAATTAAACCCAGGCTTTTTGATTCCCAACCATGTCTCTTTTCTATTATACCTCAGCACTGATACTCTAAACACTGAATTCTTGAAATTTGATTCTAAACTTCAGAGTCTCGGCTTCTTCATCTGTGTGCACATACCCAATGTCCTTAAATGCTCTGAACTGGTATATCTGTTTAGGGATTACTGTCTAGTATTTCTGGGACTTGGAATTTGCTCTTTTATATTCTTGGCAGAGAGTCATGAACTTGGCCCTCTGCTTACTTATTTTGGCCTTTAGCCTTTGAAGGGATATTCTCTTCTTTCCTGAGACCTGTCTTTATCTCAGCTGCCTGTGAGAACTCTGACTTTTCCCATCCTTTTTCTTCTGGTTTTGCAGGGACTCTGACCTAGTTGTGATCTGCACAGGTCACTGATATTGCAGGGAATGGGATCTTAGTCTCGATGTTCTTTTTTTCCATTTCCTTCCCCAAGTACCCATCTTAGTGCCTTCATTTTTCACTTGGCCTCAATTTAATATCTCATGCACCTTCACACTTTGCCCACTTCTCAGCATTTCATCTACTTGATGATGTTGAACTAGTTCAAATTGTCTTGCAGGTCTTTGATCCAGTTATAACATTGTGAAAATAACTATATGGAGAACGTTTCCGAAAGAGGAATCAAAACAAAAGAGTTAGATACTGTCTCACTATTTTTTTAAAAAATACTATATATTCACATCCACTTGGGCACATGCACTTGGGCATAGACTGCTAGTGCTGAAATAGTCCTTGTTAGATTAAAAATTGTGGAAAAAGTTCACATGAGATCATTAATGACTCCAAAATACAACAGTCAGTTTAGTTTCTCTTCCTCCTGGAGAAAAAAAAAAGGGTTTTGGTGATCTAAACTGTGATGATCTGAATCCTTTCAGTGAAAGTTTTACAGATGAGCAGTGTCAAATGACTTCCAATGTTGGAAAAATATTCTAGTTTTATCACATCTAAATATATACCTGTTCTATTTCAGAGAACTTTTTTTAAAAATAACCCCTCTTGACCACATGTCAATTATTAAAATTGCTTCAGTCTTTCCAGATGGCAATTAGTATATCAATTTGGACCTCATTCTGCTGCACAGTACTGTGAATATTGTGTAGGGGAAGTGTCTTTAATGTTAGATAAAAACAGGCCAGGAGGCATTCCCTGCCCTTAGGCCTAGCTCATATTCACATGGATAAATTCTCTTTCTCTCTTCAAACATGATGATTGAACCTAAATAGCTTAATACAAACATGCCAATACTGTTGCATCCTGAAAATGAGCCCAGGCAGGATGTGAGAAAGTGAGAGCTGGGATGGGTAAGTGTTGGGGATGAGGAAAACCAGGAAACAGCATTCGCTGCATGGAAGGACCAAGGGAAGGGAGAAGTTTCGTTTGAAGACTGGAAAACCAACCCTGCTATTGCCTCTACCTGCAACAACCATAATGATTAAAGACTTTACAGTGGTAGCTGTGTTAAGCTTGTGAAACCTATTCGTAGGTTGATTTCCCCCATTTTCCCTCATGGACTTTTTGCCTGCCAGGCAAAGAGACAACCCCTCATTGGTCCGTGTGCCTTGAGGTACGGACCAATCATGTTTCCCCCAGTTATCTCCTCCCTTGTCCCTGCCTCTTAATGTTTATTCATAAACCCTTACCCAATCTCTGTTAGCGGATTTGCATGCTCCGCCCCATCTCCGCCCAGGTTCCAGATCCTTCCTTAACAGACCCTATAAAACCCACCATTTTGTGTTAATAAAGTTGAATCAGCCCTTGGCTGTGCAGGGGTTCGTATGGTTGTCGTGTGTCTCTTCTTGGGGCTGCGTCATTCCCTGAACTCTACCTGCTAGCCTTTTCCTCGGCTGCTACCTTAACAGCTAAAAGCTAGCCAAGAACCCCTGTCGCTGGTTCGTTCCTTTCCTCTCTACAAAACTGCGACAGGTAAGAACCAGGCTGGGAGCATGCTAACATCTAAATGGTGTTGATGGTCATGGTCCAGAACTCAGGGCAGTGCACAGCCCTGCTTATTTCATAGAGTCATAGAATCACGGAAAGGCATGGGTTGAAGGGACCTTGAAGATCTCCCAGTTCCAAACCTCCTGCCACGGGCAGGGAACTTCTCACTAGACCAGTTTGTTCAGAGTCCCATCCAACCCAGCCTTGAACACTGCCAGGGATGGGGCATCCACAATTTCTTTGAGCAACCTGTTCCAGAGCCTCACCACCCTCACAGTAAAGAATTTCTTCAGTTTATATTTTGTAGTATGTAGTTATTAAGATTAAACTTCTTGAGTGTTTTATGTTTCATCCTAACATATAATGATCATCACTGTGCTGGTAGGGTCATAATGATGACAATTAGTAACAAGGCTGACAAGCAAGGAAAAGAACCTTTGCTATTAATGACCAAAACTTCCAGGTATAGTAAGGAAACTTTGTGAAAGTGTGAATACTTTCTCCACTTACTCCATTGCCTTTGAAACTGTTCTGTATTCTGTGACTATGAATATGTAAGTGGGCTAAGATTGGATAAACCTTTAGTCTTTCAAGTGAGGAAAAAGTTATGACCACATGGTGTTTTTGCCTTAGAAGCGGTGCCCCAGTTTGAATTCCAACTAGCTTCTTTTTTGATCAAAATTGTTTATTCCCATGGAAACTCTCCATTCACACATTGCTGTTCTGAGCCAAGTCCTTTCAGGCTTTTGTCTTGAGGTACTCTGTCCTGTATAATTCTGATCATGTAGTCATAACCCTGTGCTTCTGTACGAGCCTTCCTTTTCATCCCTAAAAATATGTAGTTTACATCTCAGTTATAAGATGACCTAACAAATACATCTCCTGTCACCTCATTTATTTGTTTAATGGTCAGTGCCACTCAGGAACACTTCACTCTTTGACTTTCAGTTGCAGAGGGAAGAAGCAGAAGTTCAACATGTGGCATGTCAGGGATGGAGAGAGAAACATAGGCCTAATTAGCATTCTGTAGGTGATTTTCATCCAGTTCATTTTTTTAAATCTTGACAGGACAGTACTGTTTTCATAGGTCTCTGATCTGAAAGTCTTAAGTGTCAAAATGGATCAGTGTTCTCTTCCTCTGTGTTGAGACCCTTAATTTATTTTTCTGCTTTTAGAAGAATAATGATCATCCACCCAACTTGGGTTAAAATATAAAGGCATCTGAGCATTCTAGGTCATATTTTTTTTTGCTGGAAAATTCCAGTCAAAGTGTTTTCCAGTATAGAACAAAGTTGATAATATCTTCGAAATATGTTTTTTGTTTATTCCTTTGGGGTTTTTTTAAGTAATATTTGAGCATTTGGAGGTAAGTTTTATTTAACCAGGGAGAGGTATGAGGAAGGAGCTTATGGCATCACTTTGTGTGCAATTGTCTTTGGCCCTGATCCTGCAACTTGATCTTTGCAGAGGAACTTATCTGAGTACTGTATAGAGGCACTTGACGTCATGGAGGATGTTTCTGTATTAAGAAATGAAACTCAACACTTAGACCTCTGGGGTACTGCTGGTCTGCACTCACACATGCAGACAGTGCAGAGATGCTCACCCAGTGTTCTGCAGAGCCCTCCATCAAGCCATGCTGCCAAAGAGCCACTGGCTGTGACCAGTGGCATAAGGATTCACTGCAGGGAGGCCTGGACTAAAAAGGTTGCGAGTCAGTGATATACAATATGCCATATTGAAGACTTTTGTTAAACTTTTGATTCCCTGCTGAGTTGTTCACAGGAATGGCCAAAGTGTTGTCAAATGCATGGGGATAGTCCTGCAGAGGGGTTTGGCAGGAATTAATAAGTAGCCAGTAACGAGTAATAATTTCTTCTGACAAGAGGGAGGCTCCTGACAGGCTTGTTCTGAGACTGACAAATTAGTCTATTCAACCTGTCCCTGAGAAGAGATGAGGACATGAGGGTGCCCCACCAGGAAACTGCAGAGCGCCATCCTAGTGGTGAGCCTGGAGCTGGATGTGGCAAACTGTATAGCTGAAGGAGTCAATAAAGGCAACCTTGCCCACAGTCCTTCTTCATCGGCAGCTAGACTGCTAATTTTGTTCCATCACAGATACCTCTACTCAGGCCGTGGCTAAGCAAGGGAATGTGACAAGGGATAACAACTTATCACCCATTTGGGGAAGGTGCTAAAACCGTGTGTTTGCACTTAAGGCTAAGTCAGTTGCTAAGAAAACAGCTGCATTGGTTTAAGCTTTTATAGTCTCTTGCTGATTGCTACTCTGTCAGCAGTTACTATTGCAGTACAAAACCTGGCAGAAAGGAACGTGTACCCATGCCTCTGCCATTCCCGTTCACAGTCTGTCATCTTAGTGGAAACCCATGTTCTTTGGTATTGCCATCTATCATGTGCATTGGGAGATGACGTGATTTTGTTTTAGACTTTGTGAGAAGGTTTAAACTAACACATTTCATGCTTAAATTAACTTTAATTGAAAATCATGCTTTTGGTTAAACTATTGCTACTTCATTGTAAAGCTAAATGCTCAGATTTGTATCTAAATACTCAAAAATGTTAACAGTTGTCGAGATTTTTTTTCTTTATTGTGGAATCATGAATTCATTGCAGACAGAGGTAACAGCTTTTGGTATTGCGGCATCATAAATGCATGCTACTTGAATCTTTATTGCACCAGATCAAATTCTTCTATGCAAACAGCAAAAATGAAATCCAAGAAAATTGCCTTCATTAAGGTATAAGTGAAACCATTTGCCATACTTACAAAGACATTCCCAACCTGCTTTTGGCATAAAATGTGTGTTTTACAGCTTATCTTGGCACACACGTCTTCTGCTCCCAATTATGAATGCCTTGGGGTGACCAAGTAAGCAATAATTCCAGCTGCTCCTGACAAAAGAAGACACTGCTGCACTGCATTATTTCTCTGATGAATGTATCTTCCCAATAAACTGAAACAGGCTTTGCATCAGCAACATCTGCAACAGCAGGGAGTTAGAAAGTGGGTCAGGTATATTGATGGTTTTGGGAAGAAGAATGAATGACGGAGGGTGTGCATGAACATGTGTATGAACGTGGATCTACTTTTGTCTTCATATTTTCCTACAAATACCTCACTAGTTGATTCAGATCCTCTGGTGGTAGCCATAGAGAGAGCTTTCAGTATAAAGTGCTTTACTCGGAGCTTCAGTACCCAAGGCTGCAAAATCTGACTCTGTTATAGTAAGTAGTAATTAATTTTCTTGAGTCATATAGGGACAGCATTTCTCCTTGTAATTCCTTAGCAAGTTCAGGGCAGGATCTAGGTAACACATTGATTGTGCTATTTTTCCTCATCACTGCTCGTTACTATTGGCTCTGGCATTGTGTACGTGATAGTGACAGCTTGAGTTGAAAGGATGTCTCAAATAAGATGGCAAATTTCAGGAGGGAAAGGATTAAAATCTGCAGACCAAGGATTACAATAGTGAAAGAGGTAAACAGAAAGTCTGTGTTGTTTTGAGCCTGGTGTTAATATATCAGGCAGCCAGGCAGGAGGACGTACTGTGGAAACATCTGCAGTGAGAAGTTTGATTCCCTGGGGTGGGAAAGGAGATTGTGTAAGCGCTAGCAAGCTGCAGTCAGACTAAGAAATCTCTGCTTTTGCTGTCTATTTTAACAACAATACCGAGCTTATGTTGTGTTGATAGCTCTGGAGACTGTCTGGCTTTCTTTGTGCTGGTTGGGCAGGGCAGATTTGGAGCACGCTCCCTTTGAGCTGCACTTTAGTTGGCTAATGCATAAACCGTAAGGAACACCTCGATGGAAGAGGAATCTTGAAAGAAGCACCGCAGCCATCAAATTTAGTCCTTTGCAGTAGCAGATAGCCCTTTGCTAAATGTTTAGAACAGGCAAGCCAATAGAAATGCTACTCTTTGTAAATACTAGGAGCCACAGAACACTTCCCCTCAAATTTGTAATAACATGAAAGGCCATAATACAAAAGGCAGAAACACAAAAGCACACCAACCTCAGGGGAAAAGGAGAAGAGACTGGGGCATTACGAGTGTGTTCAGACTCTAAACTATCAGGAGAATTTATCCCCTAAAGAAGTCTAAAAGTAAACAATCCTACAAAGTAAACATTTCATTGTGCTATTGATACAGAACAAAACCTTCCAAGTCTTCCCTGCCAAGCTGCTTTGAAAGGATTTTTTGGCTTCAAACCTTGTGACCAGCTTAACCCTGGGTGCCTGAGCAAGATGAATCATGATTTGGACAGCTGTTTATCCTCCATGTCTATTCTTTTTTTTCACTGGCCTCTATCTTCTGAGACAGCTAATGAGGTGCTGTGTTAGTATTGATTCTGGGTATAGAGATAGTGACACACACTAGAAACTGGACACAGACTTTGATGCATCTTATATTGCATCAGATGCATCTTATGTTGACCATTAACCCACCATTAGAGAGACTGTGTCAAATCTTGTAAAAAAAAATCTGAAAATAAGCTAATGTTCTTGGTTATAATGTCTGTTTGTTTTCCTGTAAGACCTTTCTTCATGATGAAGGATGAAGGAGAAGGAGCTCATTAATGACTAGCACAGCAGTCTTACTGGCTTGTTTTCCTATGTTGCTATATATGTCTATCTTAGTTTTCTCTGTTGTTGTCTACAGTAGCAAGGATCAGATAGAAAATCTGTTCTTTCCTATACATTTTTTATAAATTAAACCCCTTCAGGTGGGACTGCTGTCGAACAAGGTTAACTTTTAGAGCCTCTATCGCACACAATGTTTGTTAAAATTACCCTATGGGGTTTCAGAGCCACTAAGGGCCAAACGCTTCTAGCCTCTAAAGAAAACCAAGGAAAGGACAGGTGTAGACAATGTTAAAAAAAAAAATCAAGTGAAAGCTTTAGCACATTTTTTACACCAGGAAGTTGTATTTAACATTGTGGAACAGGACTCAGAAAAGAGGAGACTGTGAAAGAGGCATTAGTAGTTATGCTATCCTTGCACAGAAAATAGCACTTCAGCACACTAATCACCAGGTAGTTCCCAAATAGACAAACTCAACTCTGAGTTGCAAACCTTTGAAAGTCTCATGTGTAGTTCCCAAGAGGTGGGAAAGATTGGGTTTATAATGCGTTAGTTATACCAAAAGTTCCTTATTCCTTTTAGTGCTGACCAGAATTTGGGAACATCCTGAATGCAATCCTGTTATTTACCCTTTTGCTGTAACCTTTTTATTGAATAGAATTTTTTCTTGAACTGGTAAGGGAGAAATACTAATTGTCTCTCTCTATTTTTGATAGATTGCCTAATTATAAAACTAATTAGTGCCTGATTTCTATTGTTGTGAGAATTAGAATACTGAAAAAAAGCCTTACAGTAACAAAATTAAAAATACGAGATTTTTTTAATGATTCTAGAGGGGGTCAGAGACTTAGGTATTTCTTCCAACAAACTTACACATGTTTTAGAAAGGAAAAGAGAGCGCTCTTTGGGATATTTCCTTTTCTACATTAGTTCTTAAAACTAGCCTCTAAGAAAATGAGAGCAGTAAAGTGTAAAAGCTACTCAGGGCTAGAATTGTCAAGCAAAAAGTCCCATTTTCTATCAACAGAGGTTTTTCTTGAAAACTAATGGCACAATTACTACCTTCATTTTAGTACTAGAAATACTCAGGAATTTGTTGGGCACCTGTAAAGAAACCAAAGCATCCAGAATGGAACAAAAGCCCCTACTGCCACTCTGCCACTCTGCCACTGTAAATTGACGGAGTTGCAAGGGTCTAAGAATAAAGAATATATTCGTGCATATATAGGGAGGGGTCAAAAATAGTAGCAATGTTGTGTTTTGATGGCCAAACACTATAATAAAAAGCAAATGGCCTTAGAGAGTCATCTTGAAAAACTGGAAGTAATCTGAGATACCTAATTTTGCTACGGTAAATCAGTTTATATAAGGGGACTATACTATTTTTTGAGAAGTTCGAAACTATAGAGATTGACCTTTGAACAGAAATCAAATAGCTACACGATTAGGAAGAATTATCTATGTCAATATAAGTCGCTCTCTTTTAAAAGGCAGTATGCTAATTTGAGCTAGTGATTTAGCATTTTCAAATACCAGTGGTAAAGAATCTGTTTCAGAAGTCGTGTTAGTTCTTCTGTGTCTTAACTGCTACACTGACACTACAACAGTATTTAGACAAACCTTTCAAAATGGTATGCTTATGTGCAGGATGCAAACACATATTTTTAGGTTGCTGTTGACATTAAATGTTTGAGACTGTTACGATCCAGGAATGTAACGGGATTTAATGTACTACAGTTGATTGTGAAGTATATAATTTAATGGCATCTTTATCTCTGAATGTGTCATATACCATATTGCTTTATGTAAGTAGGTACTAAAATCTTACTGATATCTTTTCTAGAACAAGGTGGAAGTTTGTTTTGTTTTCTTTCCATTGTACTGCTGACAGGCCTTGTATTTTGTGACTCATTTGGCTCCATTCTTTCTGATATGCTTGTAGAGTAAGTCTTCATATTCTTCTTGTTGTCAAATACAGAAAACTATGCAGTGTTGTCATCTCTACTATTTTTAATACAACTGGTTGAGTGAGCAATCACAATCTGCATTTCTTTACCTCTGAAATCCAGAGAGACCCCAAGAGAAAAGATGCCTTGGCAAAGAATGCCATTAGTTTGAATGGAGGATGTCTCAAGAGAAAATCAGTTCTGACTGATTAAATAAAAAAAAAAAAAAAGGGGAAAAATTTGAAAATAATGACTCCTTCCTGCCTGAGTAGCCCAATACCAGCACATCTCATGGAAGAGTCTTACATAACTGAAAGATCCAGGATTTTGAAACACTTATCTCAAGTTACAACTGTTGATTTGCAGCTAACTTTTTCTGTAATTTTCTTCTTAAAGTTCTCAAAAATACTGTGGGAATTGCTGTTTTCAAGAGACCAGTTCACACAATCCTAATATCTAATACTGTTCTTAAAGCATTTGATGGTGAATGAAATAGCAGTATACGGGCTCCAGTTTAGCTCTTCAGCTGTGAATGTCTTTGCCAAAGTGAAAATGATGAAAACAGTTAAAACAACCTTTTATTCAAAACTCTTCTATTCCCTCATATGTTTACACACTGACATTTCTGCACTAGATACTCCGGTTTCTTTTTATATTTATATAATGATGATATTACAAAAGGTCTGTAGGTGTTCATGTCAAAAGACATTCCAGATTGTGGTACAATCATTAAGTGCCACCTCTTTTATCAACGCCTTCCTCAGGTTTGGAAACCTGTCCTAGGTTTGCCTCAGCTCTATCAGCAGAAACATCTGGCACTTTTCATGGGTGTTTTCTTTGGAGAAAGTGGTCTTCTGAGTACTTAGGAAGGCAAAACAGGGGTTATAGTGTTTCAGCAACAAGAATAGCCTTTTCTTCCAGGAAGGGGCTGGGACTTACACTTCTTTTTCTTTGCCCTGTCATAATTTAAAATCACTGGCTCATTCCCAAACTCAAAATGTAAAATGTACCCCATGTGCAGAGCACTATGCTGGATGTAGGAGATGAGAGTTCAGATCCTTGCTCTCTCAGGAGTATAGTAGTTAACTTTCAGCAATACATTGGTGTTCCCTTGACCTTTCTGTACCCCATACTGGCTGCAAGCTGTTTTCTTTAATCCAACAAAGGGGACTTTTAAAGTTTCGTAAGAGCTGAGAACGCTAAGAGCAGTGAGCTGCTTAGCATAATTCTTGTCCTGAGAAGTGCTTTTATTTCTTGTTTATCTCCTTTGATCTCAGAAAAGATGCTTTGTCATAGCCTAACCTTTTTCTTTGCTGGAAAATAGTTGCTGGAGAAATAACTACCAAAAACAGAAAAAATTTTGCAGACATTAGTGATATGCACTATACTGTGCCCAACTCCCAGTAATCTCTTTCTTGGCCTTAAGCTTGAATTTGTAAGGTCAGCTTGTCATATATGCTACCTGTTTGTAGCCAGTGATATAGTTCAGTGTTGTGAAAGCTGTATGAAAACCAGATGTATCGGGACAGACTGGAATTTTAGTTGAATGTGTGTCCAGTCTGAGTGTCCAGTTCACTGAACTTTCTGCAAAGGAACCTAGATATTAAAACAACTTCCACTTATCACAATCACGATGTTTGGCATAGCTGTCCCTTTAAAGCAACAGTGTACACTTGGACAAAAGGGTCATTGAAATACATAATTTCTGTCTGTGCTAGCATGAGAGAGCAGACATAAGCCAAAAGTGCCTTCTGGTTTCATACAGCTAACGCTATCTTGAAGAAATTAATCCTTCCCTATTGCTGCTCCGTTTCTTCTGGAAGAAAGAGAAGTAATAAGCCACCAAACTGAAATGAGCTCTCTAATTTACATGAAGTCTTTACCTTATTTAAAATGTTACCATTAAAAAACCACTTTGTTCTGGTTGTGGTATGGTGACATCTGTTTTCTTCTTGCCTGTTGCTAGTCTCTGTATCCTAGCCATGACATCAAGTGTTACAATCTCTGCATGCAGCAATTTCATTTTACTTCAGACTTCTCTATCCGTAACAGGTCTTCACACAAACATAAGAAATCAAACTTATTGCAGTGAAATTGTCCAAAGTCACATCAGATATAAAGATGGCTCAAAGAACCTTTTTTTTCCCCTCAAACGTGATTTCTGGCTGCTTGATGTGCATTGTTTGTACACAGAATTCTACATTTACTATGGAAGTGAGTGTTGGAAGTAATTTCATTTGCAGAACCCACAGGCTAGTTTTTTGCTAAATAACATTGCTCAGCGTGGTTCTGAAATCGCCTGCTGCTTTGCATCCTTCTTAAATGTTATGTGGTCTGTGACTCTTTTTTTGCAATTGGAATGAATTCACATAAAATTTGTCTTGAATTGATATAAATTTCATTCTTTCCTGAAGTTTACAGAGGTGGGAAGCTGAAGCATTAGGCCTCCTTACTTAACAGAACTACATGTTCTGGAAGACATCGTAGATGTGTTTCACTTAAACAGGTCTAGCACTCCATCCAACGGAGGTCACTGTGTGGTACCTCTCAGAAGCAAACACAGATAGCAGAGAGTTTGAGTTCATTTCTTGGACTCATGTTACCTTCTGGGGCCTGCATGTTATGAAGGACATAAATCCTGATTCTAGAAACAATATTCATGCCTTTTATTTTATGGCTTGCTAATAAGACAGTTAGAGCTTTTGTCAGGAAGGTATTTCAGGATGACATACTTACCCTGCTCAAAATTTCCTAGCTTTTATTTTTTTTGAAAACCTCAAGGGATTATTTTTTTTAGATGGGGAATGAACATGCAAGATACTTTATGGGGAAAACTAGTTATACAGGGTTTTCTTAAGATTCCTGACACTACAAAATGTCAAAGTGGAGGGTTTTCCCCTTCTCTGTTTTGTCAGCTCTGGTCTCACCCTCTTTAAAATTCATTGTCTCAAGAATATCTAGTGAAGCCTGATTCAACAGTATCTGTAAACAATTTTGTTGAAGAGACAACGTGGGTGAGTCTAACTGATGCAGCTAACCAACGAGTGAAAACCTGTCTTTTTACTAATTGCATCTTCTACTTTTGTATTCTTCATATAACATCAAAGATAAACCAAGGACTGATCTGTGATCTGTTCAGCCAGCACACATGATCATTTGTTATCCCCCTGTGCATGGCAGCACTCTGGCTGCAGCAGCGTCACTCCAAGGGGGCCACAGGCCAAATATCCAGCTTTGAGGAAGAGTCTGCAGCTTGTCCTGAGCATTGTGTTACTTTTGTTACTTCTTTAGCAATATCTAAGCCTGCTAATTTAAAGATAGCTCATACATGCCAACACTAGGTGCAGTGATTGCAGCAGTGTGGTATCTGCTGTTACTTTAATTTTTTTCTATTCCTCCTCTCTAATCCCCTTGGCTTAAAATAGGTTATGATTCTTGCATTAAAAAAAAAAAAAAACCACAACAAAACCCCCACAAAAAACAGAAAGAAAAAAGCTATGTGCACTTCTAGTATATTTTGTTTATTAAAAAAATCAAACACAGACACATAATAAAGATGAAAACACCTTGGTTTTATTAGCCATTTCTCCCTAAGTTTCTCTGTTTAGAACAAAATGAAATGGGTAAATGTGAGTTATATAACTATCAAAAGATTTTGGTAATGTTGTAAACCATAAGAATGAAGCTTGTATAATCTTCTTCTTTGTAGTCAATGAGATCTTAAGTTAAAATTAGAGTCTGAGATTTGAAATATCCTCCTTTTTTCTTTTTTACAGTTCTTGAATGTGATTTCCTTCTTGTGCCTGCTCCCTCTTTTGTGTGATTCAAATAGCAAACAGAAGCCCTTCTCTAAACTTGTTGACCATCCTATTTTTAATTTGCAGGAGTGATTCAATCCCACTGAATACAGAAGGGGCAAGCAACTTCATAAATCTGAGTAATAAGATTTCTTAAGCATTATTTTATCATAAGGATCTTTTCTAGAGCACATATTTTCCCCAGAAAAAAATTTGATTAAAACATAATGGGTGAAACAGTATGCTGATCCCAAACCTTGAGAGGGTCCTCCTCCCATGAGGTTCACCTCCCACCAAAATCAGCCTCAGAGAAGGGATATGACATGACCTGGTTTACCAACATTGATTTAAGGAGAATATACAACACATACCAGTTACTCAAAAATAGTATTGCAATTTCAAGATCAGGCACCTTAGGTAGTCTACTGTTTAATAATGTATGTTGCATGACTTCTTTTATTAAACATGGGAATAATAACAGATCTGTAATTATCATTATTGACTTGAATGAACAACACTCAGTCTTGAAAGTTTGCATGCTCAAGGGTTATAAATTGCCCTGTTTGGATTACCCTACTTCCCTCCCCCCCCCCAAAAAAAAAAGTGATTTAACATATTTAAATACACAACATGGATATCTAAGCTGGGTCTGTGAAGCCAGAAAAGATTTGCCAGCAAGTTGACTAAATTACTGCTGGCTTTGTTGTCTTTGCTGATGCCTCTAGGGTCCAAGCCTCACTAAGTATGTTATGTCATTTTGAGCCTTGATGTTCTGAACAATGTGTTTTGTCAGCCATCCAATGCCATATTGTTCCTTTGAAGGCATCAGATGCTGCAACTTGAGAACCTAACTACTTCTTCACTTTACTGTATAGACTGATCAGTCTTCACCTTTGGTGGGTCTCTAGTAGCACAGCAACATTATTCCTCTAGGCATCAAATAGGTAATGAATGCCCTTCCACCTCTCAATGCTTTTTCTTCACTGTCTTGGTTACCTACACCAGACTACTAATGTTTGAGTACCATAGGTGATGTTGATACCAATGGAAGCAACCACAACACTTCAATTATTAATGCTCCAGGGTCTGATTTTCATAAGCAGCTTTCTTTCCCCACTCCATTTGGAGTTGTGAATTCCTTGTCATTCTAAAAATTGAGCCCACAGCTTCCCCTGGAGAAAATGCAGAAAAAGACCCGAAACTCTATTTTATGTACGTTCCAGGTTAGATTTGTAAAGTATAAGGTAACTTTAAAAGCTTTCATCTTTAAGACCATCTAAAGGGCCTGCATTTTTCTAAATAATTTCTAAAAGTCAGAGCCAACCACAGGGTGTTAGAGTTTGCATATTAATATTAGGTATGTCAAAATTTTTGAGCCTCTTAAATAAAATTGAGTGTTTTTTTGGAAAATATCCTTGTTTTGAATTTTGGAGTAGTGGATTTGAAAAAAAAATTACATGCTATCTCTAAAATGAATTTTCTTCAACATAATTCTTTCTCTCTTAAGTAAGGAATGTATTGTTATTCTACTGTTCTAACTATTTGTTTACAGCCTTTGGGGTTCTGCATAATTTAGAGAAGGTTCCTTACTTGTTGAAGAGGTTTTGTCTTCATAGAATAAACTTCAGGGAGAAGGAAGGATGATGAAAACAGAAAGGCCACTGAGGTCAACATTACCATGTCAGCTTTGGAAACAGAGGAGAGAAGATGCAAGTTCACATCCTGGTAAATACAACAATTTAAGAAGAATGTTAGTTCATCAATGTTTAAATGCAGTTCTCAATAGTTTATGTGCAACACAATTCAGTTGTGTGGTCCTGGCTGCCTTCAGAGAGGTAGGCATTACTTGTTGTGTCAAACCTTTTAGTCCTCATTGCATACCACAGCTCATTATGGGGGATCATAGCTTCAGGTGAGGTAACTTGATTCATTTATGCACAAGCTGGGCAAGAATTTCATAAATATTTAAAGCTGATGTATATTTACTAGTGTAATATTGCATATTGAATTAGTTCTCTGGATTGCCTGCCAGCATTTCAAACCTTGGGTTTAATTATCACATTACCTAAGTCTGATGGTCAGTGTTTTTAATAGATTCATTCTTCCGCCCTTTCCTTCAGCTTCTCCTTAAGCTCGTCTGAGCTCCTTTATGACCCAGAGGAATTGAAATACTGTCAGCTTAGTGCACTGACAAATGAAAATAGGTGACTAATGTTGATTGTCTTTCATATTTCATACTCTGCTTGCCAAGAATGTCTCATGTACTGTGATTGTTTAGAATCCTACACACTTAGGGTAGTCATGTTTGTCAGACTGATTGCAGTCGGTTGACAAAGAATATCATCTTGAGCAGATGCTCATCAGCTGCCACCCCTTCTTATAAATACCTAGTCTAAGAAAAAAAAATTAAGACACAAAGGACTATTTAGTCATATGGTCTGATTTCCTCTGTATCCTGTGTCATTAAATTTCACACATGTACAAGCAGTATGAGGGCAGTAACCTGCATTTGGCTAAAACTTGTCTTCCAGAAAGACATCTTGTCCTGGCTGGGGGACATGTAACCATTAAAAATTTCTTGGTGCCTTTGTTAGCTTGTTTCAGTGACGTATTGTCACCTTAAGAAGAAAAATTGTGTGCTTTATTCGAATTTGTCTCACTTTAGTTTCTACTACAGGTTCTTGTTATGCCATTCTCTGCTAGACTAAAGTGCCCTTCAGAATGCAGTATTTTTTTCTCCATAGAGGTACTTACGTGCTGTAATCAAGTCAATCTTTTTGATACGATAAACAGATTGTGCTCTTTAAGTCTCACTTAGCAGAATTTTTCTTCAATTTTCAAGTCACATTTTCAGATCTTAATGAGCGCCCTCTACAATTTTTTGATGTTCTTTTTAAAACATGGTGAGGAACACAGTATACAAGATTGGTCTCATCAGTGATATATCCAGAGATGAAACTATCTCCCCTACTTCCTACTCCCCTGATGCAGGTTAATCCTTCCTTTTACCAACATCAGAGAGAGTGTTTATGATGTGTTGGTGACTACAACCCCAAAATCATTTCCAACAAGTGCCATTTCCTTCTCAGTACACACCTACAGTCCTTCAAGCTTGTTTACTGGGATTTAATTATAGTAATTATGCTTTAGTTATAGTAAATGTATTTTGTTTGACAAGGTCCAGTTTGCCACTCAATTCAATTCAGACTACTTCACATGGTTGCCTGATACCTTTGCCATTTCTCTCCTTTTTGCGTCATTTTCAAATGTGATCCTTTTTCACAAAAACATACAATTCCTTTAGTGTTCATTACTTTTTGTCATCAGTCATTTAGGCTGATTAGTCATTAGTAATTAGCCAATTTAGCATCTGCTTTAATGATCTCACGGGATACTACATTTTCTTCCAGACTTGCTTAAAAGTCTGAATTGTCACTATGCACATAGCCAAATGAGCAATCTCATCAAAGAATGAATTTAGAGAAGTTTGATTAGACTTGATCTTCCTAAAAAAGACTGGAATTATTTCTGTTATTTCTTTGAAATATTTTAAAATTAAATTTTATTCCCATTACTATTTAGGGTGCTTATGTTGGCCTGTATTTTTCTCTCATTGCACTTGCCCCTTTTTGACTACTGGTATAACATTAGCACACCTTTGGAAATTCACAGGTATTCCAGTGTTTACTAGCACAGGTGAAAAAGCCTACATATCTGGATCTGGGACTAAAAGTTGTCTAAGTTTTCTTGTAGAAGAGTGTTCATGATTCCTATCTTTCTTGATAACTAGCAGGCTGGACCAGTTCTTCACAATTCCCTTGACATCCACCTACTTGTTCCTTTTGTAGCACAAAAGTACTTACTGAACATATTTACACTTTCCACACCAACAAAATACCACACTTAGTAATGGACCGGTACCATCCCTGGGTTTCCTTTTGCTCCTAACACACTTTAAATGTCCTCTTTATCTTTGGCTCCTAAACCATGGATTCTTTGCTTGCCTATGAACTTATTTCTGTTATTGTAACTGTAATTTATGCGATTTCTCTTTGTTTTCCATTTTCTTTCTAACTGCCACGTTTGAGTTTTTATGGTAAAGTTACTGCCTTCTGTGAATGCAAAGTCATAGTCTTTTGGCCATTTAATAGAGGCTTTAAGAGAGCTCCTCTTTTGATGTTCATACTAAACACGTTTTGCCTTGTCGGTTCCCTTTACTGTTTTTCTCAGTTTGAGGAAATTAGCTCTCTTGAAGCATCAGAAATGCATAGTTTTGACTGCAGCTGTCTTTCATTTCCCCATGATGAATACAATCAGCTTGTTCCCAGGCAACTACCAACTTTTTAATTTGGTGACATCCACCACTTTTATCTCTCACAATGAGGCTCTAATATTTATCCCAGAGCAGGATATCTACTGGGCTACAAAATTACCTTCTCTAATTATAGAAGTCTTTAATGACTAGGTAAAGTCTGCTGTTAAGTGAAAAAAGAGCTATGCTTATTTCCCCACAAACAAGGAAAATTAGGATACTACATGTGAATAAACATTTAATTCATGTGCGAATATTTAACTGACTTTTGAAAATATTTGTCAGATTTCAATCAGGCCCAAATTTTAAGGGAAGACAAACTTTTGGGGGCATTGGTACTTAATTTTTGGACACTTTCAGACCTTTTTGTGACTAATGCATTATGTCCAAAAGAAAGCTTGTTTACTTTTTTAAGAGGTAGTAATTAGGAAGAAATTTATTTTAAGAAATAGTAATTAAGAGAAAATAAAGGGATGAGAATTAAGAAGGCCTGTGTTCTATTGACTAGAACTGGTGTCCTGGAATGAACTGCAACAGGGATGTCAGCCACAACTCATCAAGAGCTCTATTCAGCTTGGAGAAGGGTAGGCTTAGTGGGGGGCTAAATGCAGTCTACAACTTTCTTGTGAGGAGTGTGGAGGGACAGACACTGATCTCTTCTCTGTGGTGACCAGTGACAGGACCAGAGGGAATGACCTGAAACTGCGTCGGCGAGGTTTAGGTTGGATATTAGAAAACGGTTCTTCACGCAGAGGGTGCTTGGGCACTGGAACAGGCTCCCCGGGGAAGTGGTCACAGCACCAAGCCTGACAGAGTTCAAGAAGCGTTAGGACCATACTCTCAGGCACATGGTGCGATTCTTGGGGATGGTCCTGTGCAGAGCCAGGAGTCGGACTCGATGATCCCTGTCGGTCCCTTCCAACTCAGAACATTCGGTTGATTCTGTGAAAACTGCCCTCGGCGGGCTGTCGTGCCCGGCCAGGCGGATGGCAGCGGGCTGGGCTGGGCTGGGCTGGACCAGCCCGGCTGCCGACTGCCTGTCGCCAGGAGCACCACGCAGCCCCGGGCACAGTTTTGAGGCACCGGGCCAGGCTTCAGAGGCACCAAAACAAACTCTGTCACAAGCAGCGACAGCCCCCCGAGTTCGCAAGACAGGCCACCCCCGGTCATTAAACCACCCACCATCCCCGCCTTTAGCGCAGCCCTCGGAGGCAGCCAGGCTGCCTGCGGGCGGCACCGCTCGGGCTGTGCCCCGTCGCCCGCCCCCGCCGGGGGAGGCGGATGGCGGCGGGCCAGCGGCGACGAGGGTATTAATAGGCGGCCCGGAGGAGCGGCCAGGCGGCTGCGGGTGTGCGGGGCGAAGGCTGCGGGCTCGGCTTCTCTCGGCGCGGGAGCCACGCCGGGGAGGTGCCTCCCCTCGCCTCCGGTCCCACCTCGACGGCGAGATGGAGGGTAAACGCCGGCGGGGCACAGCCGCCTTCTCCCCACTCTCTCCCCGCTACAGCCGCGCTGCGGCCGCCGGGGCGGCGCCCTCTGGGCCGGGCGGAGGGGCTGGAGAGGGCCGGGAGGAGGGGAGAACCTCGCTCTGTGCCCCGCTCGGGGCTTTGAACTCGTTTTCCGGCCGGCGGGGGCTCCAGCAGCCTCCCCACCACTGGTGTCGCCGGGCCTGGCGAGGATAGGGTCCTCCGGGCAGAGCAGGGAGGCAGGGTCGGCTCGCAGCCCAGATACGGGAGGCGTAGCTGCCTGTTGGGTGTCGACCTGTAACCTCCACTTGTTACAGCGCAGCAGCAGCAGCGTAGCCAGAATGGTTTAATAACGTACAGGCTTTGCAACAGTTATCATGAAAGCATTGCAGACCAGTATTTTTTTTGTTGAAATAAATTATCTTTAAAGAGGGGTGCCTTTTATTTTATTTTTTTTTTCCCCTGCTGGCACCAGAATAAAATAGGCATGGTAGTAACAGTGTTTCACTTCGGAACAAAAGGTCTCAGTAAGGGAGAAGTTAATCCTGTTTTATAAATGTATTGTCAAGCTTTTCCTACCTGTGTTAAGAGGAAGGCCTTGCTTCATAAAATGATGAAAAGTAAGTGTTGGCCATATGTTTATGAAAACTGAGAATGTGGATGACTTGTGGCTAATACAATAATGAGACTGCTGGAGGAGCTTAGCAAATGCAGAGATTAAATTGCCGTACACCTAGGATTCAAAACATTATTTGCAAGGTTGAGAGGCAAGGAATTCTTTGGTCTTGTGAGTGGAAGCTGGTTGCTAAGTCAGAAAATAGTAAAAGTGTTTGCAGATGGCTTCCTCCTCTGCCACAAGATCAATATTCTTGATAAGAATTTCTCTACTTATCTCAAATTGAGAATCTTATGAAAACAATCAAAAAAGGTTTGAGATCGAGTACGTTTCTTTTTTTTTTTTTACCCTAAGCATGGGTGAAACAGCAGAAAATTTTTTATCCCCAGGTTGAGAAGGCTCCTAGCTTGTCTCCCAGAGGTTCAGTGTCTGGCATTCATGGGTGATCCAAGTTATTAGCACTATTTTGGCAGACAAATCACCAAACAAAAGAATGTATTTGAAAGAAGACTTCAGAGACTTAATATTTTGAAAACCATTACTCCCTTTTGCTTTACTTGATGTAAATTTAATGAGCATTGTAAAGGTACATGACAATTCTAGTGTAATATCACCAGATATATGTGATATAACATGATCTGATCCGCATAGTAGTCTAAGGCTATACTGTAGCGACAGCTGTACTATGTGAGTAGCAGGAGCAGTGCTGTGACAGCAGCTCCAGAAGTGATTTGCTTCAGATGCAGCTTGTATTTATATCCTCTACCAGGACAACACCAAAGATATGCTGTCAGTAGTCACTAAGACTGGTGGTTTAGCTGGGTAGTATGTTCTTGTTCAAATATTGCCCGATGTATGCTACCCACAGTCTAATTTTGTTCCAAAATCATTGGCTTGCGCTGGTAAGACAGAAAGTGTCTGGTGGTAATATGATACCCACCCTTGTTGCTGAAGGCTTTCCAGTCTCTCTTGCTTATTCATGAGTAGCATCTGTAATTTCTATGCACTTTCTCTCTCATAGAGAATCCTTTACTCTCCCAGTCTTCTTTTTCCTTTACCTTTGGTGATTTACCATGTTTACTGTCAGGTGTCCCCCTCCACCTTCCCCCAAGCAAATGTGAATCCATTGTTAAAACCAGACCTTTTGGGCTGATATGTGGAGATTTTTTTTCTAATACTGATTTTATGGGCTCTTAGCTTTTAAGGTTATACTGGAAAACACCTAGGAGACAAAGTCTGAAGGCACCTGCCCGTTGCAGCACTAGCATTGTGTTTGCTTTGCGCAGCCGGAGCAGCTGGCAAAGTGGACGCAGTTGCACTGGAGACTTGTATGTGCGTAGAGTTAACACCTTGCAGTGGCTGCTGTGGTGATTGCAGTAGGAGCAATCTTGTGGGGGGACGCTGTGGGTTGGTTTTCTTGTTTGTTTGTTTGTTTTTCCCTTTTTTTTAATGCTGTTACTGTATCTGAAAGTGTGCACTGGAGTTTCATCTTGCTGGTTGCTAATTGAGCCTAATTTCTCTCACCACTGTCCACAAGGGAAGCCTTAATGACTATGCAGGAATGAGTAAGAGGATTTTTTTGGAGGGCTAGATTCCACTAACACAAAAGACAGCAAAATCCCATTAATGAGAGGAGGCCAAGTTGTAAATTCCTACTCCTAGCTGCAGAAAGGGATCTTGACATATCCTTCAGTCCTTTGGCATCAGGGTAGTTTTCCAAGGTTGTTTTGGCATGGAGAAAGCCTGGCAAATTCTGTACTAGGAGAAAAAAAAAATAGGTGGGCTGTTCCCTTGTGGGGAATAAGGGATGAATGTATTAAGCAGATTCTCAGACAACATGCTAGCTCATGAAGAACAACGAACAGAGTCAGAGCTGGAAACCACAAGGGGAAGGGCGCAGCCAGCATTTATGCAATATGCTGCTTTTTAACTTCTGAATTGCTATCTACTCTGTGTGTATATGGTATGTTTGGGGTCTTATGTGGTTTATGTCACCAGCAGATTGGGGAGGCGAGTCAGCAAATATTTTGTGTAAGATGTTGCTATGTTGCTGCCTCAGACTGCTGTAATGTGAAGCATGGTGAAGCATACTGGAAGTTAGTGTGACTTTAAGGCTCTGGTAATGTGACACTCAGGTTAGTATTTTGGTCAGAGCAGAGGAATAGGATCTCTCCTGTGTCTTAAAATCTTATCTGATAAGAGAGGTCGTAGGATCTTTGCTAATATCACTTCATCAGAAGAAGGGAAGCATAGGTTTGCAAGAAATGAAGCTTGCATCAAATAAGGTCATTGCGTGAGAGTGCATTCATGGTGCTTTAAAATTAATAAGAATTTTCTTGGCAGTTAATGAACATTTAGTGAAGAAGCTTAATTTGACATTTGAAAAGTTCAATAAATAATTTTTCTTTCTTGATTAAGGCATCTTTTAAGCTGTCACTTGTACAACCAAGAGTTGTCACTTTTTAATGCAATAAGAGATCTTGTTGCATACTGATTCAGCTATTAATTGCCTATTAAACAGTTTAGATTTCATGTGCCTTAATTTCCCAGCCCTTATCTATTTTAAGCTGGCTGCTTCTTTAAAGATCATTGATATTTGCATAAGCATTTATTACACATTCAAGGCAGAAAAAATGGACACATTGAAGTACATGTCTTTGTATTTCTGTGACTTCCCCCAACCTGTGGAGAGATTTGGGATAGTTTTTTGTGTTCATCCCAGATGTTTACAGAAACTAACTCTTTAAGTTTTGCAAAAATCAGAAGTTAAATTTCTTATCTTTTCTTTTGCTTTGCCTCATGTCATAAATGGCAGAGGTTGCTGGAAGTAGTTATTTTTGTAAAGCATTGATGAGTCAAGGATACTCAGCAAGACATGGCTAAATTGGGACCATTCATCCCCTTTTTTATTCACCTATCTGTGCACACAAGTTATCTTATTTTAGCATTAATGGGGCTTATACATGTGCAATGAGGGAATAATTAATTGAAAAGGCAAATGATTGTTGCTCTGTGGCATGTCAGAGGTTGTTTCTGTTGATTGTTGTCAGGTCTAGTCTAAGGGCAATAAAAGCTGTCTTTGACCTGATTCAGATGTATGGTTTTGGGTTTTTTTAAATGAAAAACTTGTCAAGTGTCAGTAAATAGAATTGAAGTTCTTCCACATCATGACTATGATGAGGAAAGTGGTTCTTAGACACCAAGGCATTTTGTCAGCAAAGTAGCAATAACTCTACAAAGTAGTTGGTCAAACCTAGATAATCTGAAAGAGCTTGTGGCTCTAAAGCTTGGATGTCTCTGCCCTTTGTCATGTCTCATGTAAGCTGAAAAGCCTCATAAGTATGATCTTATGCATTGGCAAATGTCAAGGTTTCAGCAAGAAAGGTTGCAGTGTCTCACTGAGCTGCTTAAACTAATTTTTTTCAAGCCGACCTACTCCATTGTTAAGGGATTATTGACTCCCCTTTTGGGCCACTATATCATGTTTCAAAGCTGTTATACCAGCCTGAAGGGGAAAGAGCAAGCAACAATTGCTGTACGTGCCTGGTATTTGGTTGCGATGCTAATGTCAAATGACTGATTCAAGTTTTGGCATGGTCAAGCATGGTCAAACAAAACCCTGAACAAAATAAGTTTTCCGTCTTCTGCCTTTTTTAGAGGAAAAATGGAATACATGGGTGTAGTCAGACTACTGACAGTGTGGTGGCTCTGTTTGGGCCTCTTTCAGCTGCCTTGCTGTGATAGGGATCGTACGGTCTTATTGGTGAGTCGCAGCATGCATAGTGTGATCAGATCTGTGCTTCTACCAGGCCTCATCCAGGCTGATGCTCTAGAAAAGGACTGTTAGTGTCTTCTGCTGGCACTTGTCTGTGTCACCCAGCAGCTTGGCCTCTTGCAGCTCAGGAGGGGTTTCCCAAAATCACATGGTTAAACCCATAGCAGGCACAATCTGAAGTGGTGTGTCCTGAGCACTGCTTGGGTCCCTCACCTGTGCAACTGGTCTCTGCTGATCTGATTAGCAATGTTATATTAGTCTGTGCAAAGCAGCTTGCTCTATTTTGAAAGTACGTTGGGTTACTTTGAACTACTTTTACATTGAATTAATAGGATAATAATTTATGAATATCTACATAAAAACTAGTTCAGAGGACCTAGTGGGCTGGAAAGTTACATCCTGATTTACTATGCACTAGCTTCCCTGTGTTAGCAAATAAGGGTGTATCTCAGAGATATGAGTTAGTGAACAGCAACTGGAAATCCTTTGTAGGAAGCAGAAAATATGAAAGTGTGTATGATATTAAGAAAAAGCAAAGGGAAGGAGTTGTTTTGACTGTCAATTGAGTGTAGAGGTTAAACTTCCTAAAATGAAATTTAGACTTTTCATCTATTTCTACATTTTAGCTTGCATTGAATCCCATAAAACTCAGTTTTAGTAAATTACTACTTTCTTAGTTGATTTTGAAAGACTGGAGATAAAAATTTATTTTATATTATGACTAAAAATATAATTCTTGCATGAAATTACAGACTGTCATTAACTCTTTGAAATCATGTTGCAGAACTTTAATTTGGAAAAAAATCCTGTTTGTGTCTTCATTATTTATTTTTTTTGCAGTGGGAACCAGGAAGATCAGAGGGATTCCATATATTCTATGTGGGTCACACATTTATTCATCACTTCTGTCTCAACTCAGACTCCTGAAGTTAACTGCCATTCCATGCACTGTGCCTTTCATTGACTTAGATGTTGTGGATTCAGTCACTTTCCCACAGAGAAAGGAACATTCATTGAATGTTCATTATCGATGTGCAACTTTTAGTTAAAATAAACCCAATTTTGTTTCTCATATGCTTCCTTCACTGTTAACAGGTGTTAAAAATTGAAACATGTGAGCTGAGAGAATCTCATTGGGTTCAGAGAGTTGGGATTTCCATTTCATAGCTGGCATTTGCCATTTCTCAGTTTTGCATCAAGGTGAATTCTGATTCTCCACAGCCTTTCTTCCTAATTGGAAATGTTACAGCATGAATCATTCCCGCAGTTGCTTGGTTAGGACATTGTGAAATTTTTATGAAATATTAACATCAGTTCCTGAGCTTTGGCTGCATAAAAATTTCTCATTCTTTTTTCTTAATTTTTTCTCCTGTTTTTGGTTTTATGTTGTTGTGTCTTCGTTTATTTTTTGCTTGTTTGGTTTTTTGCTTTTGTTTTATTTTAAAAAGAAATCCTGCCTAGGACTTTTGTGTATAACAAGTGCTTGGCACACAGCAAATGGGCACATCATGACATGAGCATTGAGCTAATAAGAGTGCTCCCTCAGAACTCTGGGAATACCTCTGAAAGGAGGACCTCTGTCCCAGTGTGGACCTTGTGTTCCCTGTCAGATATTCGTTACTGGGTTTCCTCTCCAAATTTCACTCTCCTCCCAACCTTTCCTTTCAGAAGGGGAAATTCAGGTGTGGGATGGAGAACAGGACCCATTTGTTGTGCTGTTGCTGTTCAGTGCTAGCAGTGTTCTCAATGAGTCTATTCAGGGGCTTTTGAGCCCGTACAGAAGCACTTCTGTTTTCCTTGGGTCCTGCTCTACAAAGGTCACATCTGCCTTTTCATGGTCATAGGGTTCCTGTGGGAGGGGGCTGTTGCAGCCCTTCTGAGGGGAACACCCAACTTGTTCGCTGCACACAGGGCTGGTCCATAAACCTTCAAACAGGATTATATAATACAGGGGGAATTGCAAGAGCCCTACTATACCTGTGCCTATTTTTTGTTTGTTTGTTTGTTTGTTTGTTTTTTCCCCTGATGGATAGCTTTACCAGGACACTAAGTCATTTTGTATGTTGGATTATAAGAAACCTCCATCTCCTTGACTAAGAAGCAATGTATTTTTGTGTTAAGACTCTAGTGGCTTTACTTCATTCATATGTACAGAAAGCAGTGATTAGAGAAACAGAAGTGTCTTTAAAGATTATAAATACCAAGGTACTGAAATTGCTGCATAGTGTGAGACATAGGTGCATAGGTTTGTGTTTTATTGCTTTGATGCACAATATGGCACCATAATAATTCATTAAACATGGTAGTATGGAGCCTTAACAATGAATTCACTTCTTTTCTTTTGCTGGACACACTGAAAGAAAATACTGAAGTCTTCTGAAAGATTACCCATGACTATATCATACAGAATGTGATATTTAAAATTAGTTTCTGATTAATTCTTGCAGTTATTACTGCACTTGTTACAAAACAGAATTAAGCCTTCGATCAAAGCCAGCTTTTTGCATTCCCTTGAATAGTCAGTGGTGCTAATACGGTGTAAACTGACAGGATTTGGCGCTGGCATTCAAGCACAAGCTACTCTTTTACAACAACCGCTTCTGTTTCCTCATTTTCCTTGTGCGCAATAAATCTTTCTGGTCATTTCATACTACCCTCCCAAATGTTGTTACAATATGTTGTTAAAATGGGCCAAGTACAATGCTTCAGTTTCTTTTTGTAGTGCAAGGATTTAGCAGTCAAATATGGAAACACAGATGCAGCTTTTAAAATACTTGGTAGTGCTTACATAAAGATACAGAAACATCTGAAAAAATGTTTATTTTTTCTAAACATTATTCCAATTAGTTTATGTTTTTTTGTTGGGGAAAATAGTATTGATCATAAAAATGAAATGCTGGTTGGATATTCTTAGGCTTCTGTAATAGAATATTTCTTTCAGGATGAAATGTGGGAATCATGAGCTTGATTTTCCTGCTGCTGAAACCAGTGGCTGAACGCCCAATTGCCTTCAATTGAAGCAGGATTGAGTCTTCTGTTTTGCAGAAGGATATCTTGAACAGTCAATAATCCTTAATCTCTGGTTTAAAGCACTTCCATTTGGTAAAGTTTTAGTTCTGCTTCAAGCCTGGAGCCATTTGGCTGAAATTGTATTTGATGTATTTTCTGGAAATCTGTTTTCTGAGTCTGCTTAGGAGTCTGTTGCTGTATTCTCAAGTAGAAAAGAACATATTTATTGCAGCCCCATCTCTAGATTGTTTCCCTAAAATGTTTGAAAACAAAAGAAGTATATGTGATGAGATGCTGTTTCTGTGAAGTGGGCTTTATGTGAAATGTGTTCCTTTAGTGCAATCAGGTGTGTTTGAGACAGAACTATAAAAGGCACAAAATTCTTGGAAAATAATATTTTGAGCATTTGATGATGGCAACATGTATTATTACCTCATAAAAATAGTGTGTGTTTCTTAGCTTGGGAGCTGAGCTCTGAGAAGTTGTTAAAGGCTTGCTATTTAACTTGGGTACAGTGACATAAAAAGTGAACCTAGAACCTTTTTGGAGGTTCACCTGTCTAAACAATAAATTGGCCATTGACTCTTTTAAAAAATGTAATAAAAAGAAAAAATGTTATGAAATTCCAGGTATTCATCATTACTTGGTTTTCCTCTTCAGGGTTTCACTGCAACCAAGAGGAAACACGTCTATTTTTTGGGAAATAATAGTTTGGAAATCTCATAAGTCAGACAGTTATAAGTAGATGATTAAGTATCATGGCATTTGCAGAAAAATCATGATATGGGAATACTGTATACATCCAGGAGTGCTTTACAAAACCTGAAGGGCCTTTACCTCAAAAAAATGCATATGTTTGGGGCTTGATTTAAGTGCTGATTGTGAAATAGTTTTCTGTTAATTTCAACTAAAGGTCTTACAGTATGTTCCAGGGCAGAATTTACCTCAGCAAGTTCAGACTGAAATAAGTGATAACAAAAAAATTATTGAGAAAGTGGTAAATAATTGCAAGGAGTATTATTCCAGGAAATAAAATATGGGCTAAGTCCTGAACTCTTTGCTGGAGCTTTGCACGGGTAAAATGCTGTTGAAATGAAGGCTCTCTTCTAGCCCTTCCTTCTAACCTTTCTGCTTTGCCTTTCTCTTTCATGGACTGTGTCCGAGTATCAACATAGATATGGGGACTAGGGTGATAGTCTACCTGACCTATCACCCAGCCCCCTAAAGACATGGTAGAAAAACTAATGTAAAATTCTGCTTCTGCTTTTCACATAATTCCTGGAAAAAGATCACTGTAAAGTTGTTGAAGTACTTGTCTTGTACCTCTGTGCAAAAATGACGGGAACAGGGCTGATGGAATTACTAACAGAAACCTTTCGCACAGCTTTGGTTCTACCAGAGACCTGAGACATGGAGCAGAACAAAAAGAAGTTAAGGAGTTAGTGAGTTCTCTTGTTCCACCATCTACTGTTCTTATAACTAAAGGAAGTATCAACTTCTGGGCTTTTCAGTAGATATTCATCTTCCATATAGGTTTTTTTAGATTCTTTTCTTTTTTTTTCTTTTCTTTTCTTTTTTTTTTTTTTTTTGGTCATTGTTTCATAGCAACAGAACACCTTTGGCATAAATAGAGATGATAGCATTTCCAGGTGATGTTAAGGCTGAAATTCTTTCTAGTGTTTATGTTAAACCTGGATGGTACTTAGGCACCTATTTTTGCATCAAATAACTAACTCTCAATTCACGAATGGTCTCTGCTCTGTCTGCCCAAAGACCTCATGCCTTTCAATTCTTTGGTAGTACTTGGTGTTTCAAGTCTTGCAAAGTTGACCTACTAGCTTGTGTTTTCAGAGAGAAACCTCTAAGGCTTTTTCAGAGTTGCAGTTTCTTTACAGTGCCTCTGCTGTGGTGTTCTGGGAAGCATGATGAGAATTGACATTTTTGATGTCTGTGATTTTCCCTCTTTGCCTATTAAAGATTTAATACTGTTTACCTGCTTGTTCACTATCTGTCCCATAAGAACATTTATGTCTATCCTATAACAATGTGCTGAAGGCTATTCTGTTCAACAAAATTTAGTATATTGCCAGTTTGGATTAAAAATAGAAATAATTTCAGAAATGTGTGTGCATGTGTCTCATTTTTGTTGGCAGTACCGTGGGAAGCTTGAGGTCCCACCTCATGTTAGAGTTTTGTCTTGTTTGTCATCTCTCTCCTGTTAAGTCAAAGTGAACTGAATAGCTTCTCTGAGTTCTCAAAAAATAAAAAATCGTGGGATTGACAGGGTTTCTTTCAATCAATGGACCTTGAAATGATGAACTTTTCTAAGTAACATTATTGTTCTTCTATATCCTCTTGTGCATGAGGAGCTGTAATTATGATACAAATGATGAATGTGTCAGACTGCAGTATCTGGCAGTCTTCTGGAAAGATGGCTGTTTATTTAGACCTGTGAAAGAGGCACCAGCCTTTTGTACTTTGTAACTGCAGCAAAAAGTAAAGCAGAAGATAAAGTTGTTTTGGGCACAGAGCTTTCTCTGTACATCACAGCCTTCCACCATCCTCACTGTAGATGAAGGCAACTTTTCATGGCAGTGCTGCCTGGCTTTATAGATCTTAGCTATTCCAAGGCAAGATCAGTGGACAGATACTGTCTGCAACCCAGATAATTTGGCTGTGGTGGCAGTTACCGCTTCTCCTTTTGGCGCTATACTGTTTCAAATGTCTGTTCCCTTGATATCTCCAAATGTCTCACTTTCGTCTTCATACTCGTGTTGATGAAAACTGGAGTCCTGATCTTGCCATATGAAATCAATACATGAAATAGATACGTAGCTGTGACTACTGGCCAGTGTCTTATAAGCATCTTGGATGTGCTTTCAGAAGTAATGTAAAGGAGGCAGTAGCAATGCGCATGTGAAACACATCAGCAGAGTATGTCTTGTGGGCAAAGGGGAGGGGAGGGAAAGGGAAGGGATCATCCTTGGAGAAGCAAATGAACAAGATAATCTGCCTAGCAGACTACTGTAATTTAGTGACTGAGGGCTCTTAATAGGATAAGGGCAGAAAGGAGTACAGGTATGGGATATTGACAGCAATCTCAAAAGGTTTTATTTTCATGGAGCGTGGGTCAGTGAAGCACTTTGCAAAGAATGCAGAAGACTTGGAGCAAGAGAACTGGCTGGTGAGAAGGAGTAGCACAAAGATATAGGAAATGAAGCTGGAATTATTTCATTGAAAAAGGGGAGCAGAAGGGATGGCATGTGGAGGGAAACATTTTCAGCTAAGAAAAATGCCCATTACCTTTCACTGTATTTCTGTTTATCCAGCTGTAACATGTTCTAAGCCAGAACTGTACTTTCATCTCTGTTTGGAAGGTCTCTTGCATGATTTTGTATGCTACAGAAAGCAGTAGATACAATACAGTAGATTATTATTACCTACAGAATAATGGTCTAGTTTTGAAGTAACGCATAATTTTTTTCTTTTGCCTGCAAAGATTCTTCCACTAAAATCAACGATTTTTGCACATGTAAAAAGTCCATGTGAGTTTTTTGTTAAGTTTACTAAATCTTCAGCAATGAAAAAATTCTTTTGTTGTTTGTTTATTATTTGCTTATCCAGGCCTTGCTCTAATGGTGAGTTGTTTACCTTACAGTTGGTGTTTGCAAACAGGAGATGCTCCAGAAGAAGAATGCTGTTTTGGTGGATGGGGTCATCCTAAATGGTCCAATAATGGACTCTAAAGCAGGAGAGAAGTTTATGGAAGAGGCCTGTAAGATTATAATGGAAGAAGTTATCCAGAAAGCTGATGATGTAACAGAAAAGGTAAAGCAATAAGGTGTTGTTGGAGATTTGTAATGGAGATAATGAACAATAAATCAATTTTTTTTATAAGCTATATTTTATTGCACTTCAAGTAGCCTCAAAATTGCTTCTAGTCTATGCCTGGCTCTGAAATAAAACGACAGCCTTAGAAATGAAAAAAGAATATATTATAAAACCTTTCAATAATATAATTAGCACACATATCTGCCAGAAAGTAATGAGGTTTTTTTTATCTCAGAGTGGAGTGGTCATCTTCTGTGAGATCACAAATGGCTGTAGTGATTTTTCTTTTTTGAGGTGGGGGTGAGTTATTGTTTGCTCCTCAGGGGCAATGGTGTTGGAGAAGAAGAAACAGTGAAATTTGTACCACTTCAAAAGGACAACATTATGAAAGTGCTCTGGGTTTTGTAGAACCCTGCTTAAGGGGCTGTATGGGAAGAGGACCTGCAAATAAACCATCCTTGCCTTTGGGCATGTACTGGTTGCTCCCACCCTTTGGTAGCACAGCATCTGAAAATGCTGTGATTACAAATCCTTAGCTAAAGGATAGAACTTAAGCTGCAGGCCTCTATCTGTTCTGCCTTCCAGCGTTCTCCATTCTCATTTTTATGGTTAAGCAATGCCTGGGACACAATAAAACCAGCATCCCATGAGACCAGTTTCCCATATATATATGTTCTGGTGGTGTGCTGCCCTGCAAAGGGAAGTTTTGTGAAAGCACAAAAGTGCTGAATGTGGTTCTTACCTTGTACTTTTACAACCTCTTCCTCCTGACAAACCTGTTCACTGATGGTGTCTGCCCCCTCCCCATCACTAGGTCTGTGAATGGCAAGCCCCCGAAACTCTTAAGCAGATTCTTGACCTGGAAATGAGGGACACTGGAGAATGTCATCAGAAACTCCTGCAACTCTGCCGAGATGTTATACAATACAGCGTCAAAACCAGTAGGAATGTGATTTCTAGTGGGGTTATTTTGTATTCTAACTTTGGAAGACAGGATAATGTTTACAAAGCTCAGTTCACCTTTCAGAGAACTGAGGGTGTGAATGTTTGTTTGCTGCTTGCCTATACAAGTATGCAAACACTTGGTCATGTTTCTGTTGTTTGACTGAATGCTGGTCACCATAGGTTTGACTAAAATGTGTAATAATGGCAAGCCTATAAAAAACTAATTACTGTGATGCCATTGGCATTAATGGTAGATTTTGTCATTTTAAAGTCTTATGAAAGTCACCTTAGACAAGTATGATATAACAGTCTGGCAAAATAGGCAGGAGAAGGGCCTTTGTATGTCATTTCCTGCTGTTTGAGTGATGATATTTGTATTTGCCATCACTGCCCTTGTATGTTCTTAGTGATGATTACCTTCCATTTATTACTGTTCTTTTTGAGCAATAGTCTTGTAGGATGTTCATTTGCTGATAGGCAGTAATTCCTGATCCAGACCCTATGAGAAGAGAGATTGCAGTGTTTCAGAGACAGTATGCCACATCTCTGCAGGATTACTCCTCTACAGAACCTTTAGTTCTCTCTCTAACTTTTCTGTAGCACGCGTAGGATAATTCAATCTTAGCAAAAAGGAACAAACAACATCTGTTTAGGAAACAGGATTTCATATGTGTTATGGCTTAAGCTATCTTTTAGAAAGGGAGAAGAACATTTGATACAGTTAGTTGTGCCTTTCCATGTTATAGTCCCTGCTCCAGTCACTGTTGCTACAAAGTAAAACGGTAAAATAATTTTGAGAGTGAACTCTTGCCTTTGAAAACCATAGAAGAGAAGCACTACTGATCTGCAGAAGGAATGCACTAATAATATACAGATATAAGTACTGAGATACTGGAAAATGTTCTGTTTATCTCCCTTCCCCAAATTGCCTTTGGATTATAATTTGTTGCACTATGTTACCTTAGAAAGGATGTTGTATATAAAAGTACGTTGTGCAAATAGTCTTTAATATAAGCAGAGACATTTATTGAGGCCCCAGATATAATATAAAGGGAGCCATACAGTTTACTTGGTTTTGCATGTAAAAGTAGTATGCTGTGGATTAAAATTTAGGTGGTGATCCCACTGTTGAACTGACTTGTCTCTGTAGTCAGCAATAGTATAAAATTATGTCATAATTAGTTATATCTCAGCGTTTCAAGCCAGGTAAACAAATTCTCTTAACTTCTCATTTTAAGGGTGCAGTAAATTTTCCCAAGCTGTTATGTTCCTTCTCTCTCCCTGTATAAAAGACTTTAGTGGGAGCACAGGCACAGCTGCCTGGAATCAGCAGGTTCCTACATTGTACTGCTTACCAAAATTTGGCTGAGTATGCATAGTGACCTCTCAAAACCACTGTTTAAAGCAACTACGTACACTCAGTTGTCAGTCCCTTTTTTTTTGATTTTTAAAACTTGGGAATGACTCACATTCATTCTGTGTACCACTTGCATCTCTCAAGACTCGTTTTGAGGTTTGAACGTTCTTATTAAATTTGCTTTCAAAGGATTGTCTAACCTAAGAAAAGGACAATGAATCCAGAGAATACTGAGAGAATGGGATGAATTGTGGGTTGCAGTGATTGCCATTCAACTCATAGGGACTGTGATGTATTCTCTTTTCTTGTATATCCTGTCACTTGCTTTTCATCTGTATTTTCAGGTCACCCAAGATTTTTCAATCAGCTCTACGCTGGAATAGATTATTACTCGTTAGTGGCTCGTTTTATTACAGAAGCACTAAACCCAAGTGTGTAAGTGTGGTTTTTTTGTCCTCTTGATGATGAATTACCATGATTTTTGGAACAACAGCTTTTTTTGCTTCCTTGCTTCTAATTTCTGTTTTCAGTATTACAGAAGAGATAGGAATTTTGCAAGACTTGGGGAGAGAAAAGTCTGATTCACATTGAATTAATAGCTCACCAGAAGGTTGACTAATCTGATGGGGCCTTTTTTCATTGTTTGTGAGTTGGGGTTTCAGAGGAGAGTTTTTCTTTTCCCAGTGCTTTTAAACGTAGATTTTTATCTTACTTAGTACATAGAAATGAATTAATCAGACTTAGTTGTTCATATCCTTTGAGACATTCTGCACAGAGTTGAATGCAAATGGTTACCTGTCTACTGTTTACTTGCAAATGTAAAGCTGAAATTTAAGCATGTGACCTACATTAAGAGCAATCTCTGATGTATTACTTTGAGAGTGGAAGTGTCAATGTGATGCTGTCAGGAACAAAGCAATTGCTCTACTGGGTCAGATGCATAATGTTTTTACTTTAGAGTTCTACTGCTGCTGGTGGTCAGCTGCTGGTAGATTAAAGAGAGGTGCAAGAAGCCTTTATCTAGTTTTAGCAGTACTCTTTGGCATGAGTTCTGTAGTTTTAATACCAATGGTGATGCTTTTCTTTTTGTTCAGATATACGTACGAAGTATCCCCTGTGTTTCTTTTGGTGGAAGAAGCAGTCATCAAGAAAATGATTGAGTTCATAGGCTGGGAAGAAGGTGATGGTATATTTAATCCAGGTAAGAACAGTTCAGACCTCAAACTGAGTCACTGTAAACCACCCAATACCATTAACTCTATGAACATTGGAGTAATATAAAATATTTGAAAATGCATGCACAAGTCTTGTGATATGCCAACAGAGCTATTTAATGTAGGCTTATCGTATGTGTTTCTAGTAATAACTTGGTGTAATAATTTGGTGATTCTGATCAGTAAATGAATGAAACCAGTTCTACATTAAATATAATTATATGGAAATTAATTGTTCGTAACTGATGTCCTTCTTGAGGACTTCTTGAGCTTAACTCCTTGGAGTTTTTGAAATTTTATTAAATGTAATGGTAAAGCCAAACAGATATTTCTTAAGTTGCTTGATAAGCCATGGTTTTCGAATGTTCTATAAGGCAGTGTTCCAGCCCACTGTATTGAATCAATGAAGCAGAGTGGTGATACTTCACAGATTATTCAGATAACAAATTATTAGGCTATATGTGAAGATTTTCTATCTATTTTGGAGGGAAGAAGAGGAACAAAATGAGTAAATGAATTTAAACTCCCCTCCAAAACCAAACTAAAGTCAGTAATTCTAACCTAGACATGAGTAGTAGGAAAATAAATAAACTAAAATCCCTTAGACTTTTTAAAATACATTAATGATATGGAATTTCTTTCACATCAAGTTTGATGTGTATTCTTAGTAGAAGCCTTGCTTTTATAGCAGAATTTCTTGCTTAAAACAGTGGGCTACTGTCAACAGATCAATTAACTGTACTTCTTGGTGCTAATGTTACGTAAGCGTTTTTATTATTATTTTTTTTTTTAACTTTAAGTGAATAAAACCCATCCAGATCTTACCTTGCAGATCTTCCCGTTTCCACTCACTGTTGTTTTTTTCTAATGGTTTTCTCCCCATAGTACTCTGAGGCCTGGTTGCCCAAGAGATCTCTGGGCTCTGTATAGTGCAGCCACAGGTGAGCTCTGTGCAGACACCTAAACTCACATTGCTTCAATATAGATGGGAAGGACTGCTTGAACACAGCTCTTACTTCTCAGGAAATATAAAAAAAAAAATTCAAATATGCTTTGTTTTCATGTGTGCTGCAGAGCCCAGAGTTCATTTTCTGTCTGTAGCCTTGACGGGAGGAAATAAATTGTGATGGATGTGTAACTAGGCTAACTGTATGGTTTGTTTTTTCCCTAATAGGTCAAGTACTTAGGATAGGTGCTAGGACTGCGCCTAATGTGATATTTGTATGTCTCTTTCTGTAGGTGGCTCTGTTTCTAATATGTATGCTATGAACTTAGCAAGATACAAATTTTGTCCTGAGATAAAGGAAAAAGGGCTTTCAGGCCTGCCAAGACTAGTCCTGTTCACTTCAGAAGAGGTAAAAACAAAATTGAAAAA
The DNA here is from genome assembly GCF_022539395.1 of Myiozetetes cayanensis. Taxonomy (NCBI): domain Eukaryota; kingdom Metazoa; phylum Chordata; class Aves; order Passeriformes; family Tyrannidae; genus Myiozetetes; species Myiozetetes cayanensis. The sequence continues at coordinate 110,083,612 of NW_026086604.1, forward strand.
AAGTTTTTTGAACTTTTTCCACAGCTGCAAAATTATATCATTTGCATATCTGATGGAGCACTGGTACAGTGATTTTTACGTCAGTTTATGATGTGAAATACTGGAACTAGGTGGAGAAGTCTGATAGTAAATTTTCTTGCAAAAGCTTCCTTGCTTTCAGAAAACACACACAGATGTTCCTGCTTTGAAAATTGCTGATATAAGAATAGGTTGTACATGGGGCAAACCTGAAGCAGAAGGCTTGCGGTGTGTTGTGGAGGTCTGCAGCATTTGATTTCCCACAACATAAAGTCTAGCAGGAAGTGTAGGTAAGTTTTGGATGTCAAAGGTTTTTTTCTGCGTGTTTTAATTTGTACTAAACTGAGCACTTGTGGACCTGTGAGGTGGCTCTCTGCAGCTCCCACTCTGCCCTGTGTCTGAATACATACTGGTTGTGGTACAGAACCAAACTGCCATATGCCTCTTAAAAAAACAACCCTGAACCTTTAGACAGTTCTTTAAACGATTGAAAATATGTGGCTAGTTTTAAAGTTTTTGAATAATATCTGTCCAAAGTGCCAGTGGGAAACTGAGTTACATTCATACATTTATTCTGAAGGTAGTTTTTGTGGCTTTTTTCTTTTCCCTGTCCCTTCAGTTTTAAGAGTTTATTGTTTGATTAGTGCAGAGTTGTTATTAATTCTGACTCCACTATATAAAGGCCCCAGTGGAAGCAAGAACCTTGTTGTATTAGAAAACATCTACTTAATGGAATAATTTTAGCTCAGAAGTTTATACTGCAAACAGTTTGCAGTGTAAATAGACAAGAGGCTTATTTTGGAGAAGCCGGAGGGATGAAGGCGTTGCGTAAGTTGTCCAAGACAGCACATATATTTTGGAACTGAGTCCTAATGTCCTAAATAAAGGTGGTTTGTTTGGGCATTTTCCCCAAGCAAAATACATTTAGGTTTGTTTTGTTTCTTTCTGAAAAGTGTGTCTAAGAAGTGACGTGCCAGTTCATACTTAATCCACAATGTCACATCTTCAAAATAGTTAAGGAGGTAAAAATGAGGTTGAAGTAAGTTCCATTACTGCTTTTGAAGTGAAGCACGTAGATTTTTTATTAATAAGTAATGTTTTATTTCATTGCAAGGTTTAAATAAAATGTATATTCTTGTACTCAAAATAAGCAAACATTTAATTTCATGTCAGATTTTAATTGGCCCCCAGAGTAAATTTATTTTTATGCCTTTGCTTCAACAGAAAGACCAATACCACAAAATATATAGCTGATGAGCAAAAATAAATTGGTAAATTATTTGCAAGGCCATGATTTTGATCTCTAATACTTTTCTTGATTCACAAAACCACATTGTCTTCAGTACTCAGTAATCGCTTGCTGTAAAACAGATGCTTTCAGTAGTTAGATTTTGTGACTATTTTCTAAGTGTTTATTTATGGTTATGAGGGAAGAGGTGGGCATATTCATACATATTTATTTTGAATCCACCTGTACTGAGTCCAAGGTACATGGCCTTTTGGAAACTTTTCAGATATGTCATATTCAGAATATATGTAACAAATGGTCCTCACTGTAGATAAATACATAACTGTTTGTGTCATACAATATTATGAGGTTTTTTTTAATTTAGCATTTTACGCCTTTGAATCGTGGAATCATTTAGGTTTGAAAAGACCTCTAAGATCATCAAGTCCAACCTTTGACTGATTACCCCCATTCTACTAGACCATGGCACTAAATAACACACCCAGTTGTTTCTTGAACACCTCCAGGGTGACTCTACCACCTCCCTGGGCAGACCATTCCAATGCTTAACAACCCTTTCATTGGAGAAATTCTCCCTGATGTCCAACCTGAACCTCTCCTGGCACAGCTTCAGGCTCTGTCCTCTTGTCCTGTCGCTGGCTGCCTGGGAGAAGAGGCAAATCCTCACCTTGCTACAACCTCCTTTCAGGTAGTTGCAGAGAGCAATAAGGTCTCTCCTGGACTTCCTATTTTCCAGGCTGAACAATGCCAGCACCCTTAGCCATTCCTTACTCTCCAGAGTCCATAAACTTATTCTCCAGATCCTTTATCAACTTCTTTGCTCTTCCCTGGACATGGTCCAGCACCTCATTGACTTTCTTGTAGTGAGGGGACCAGGACACAGGATTCAAGGTGTGGCCTGACCAGTGCCAAGTATAGGGGGACAATCACTGCCCTGGTCCTGCTGGCCATGCTATTTCTGGCACAAGCCAGGATGCCATTGTCCTTCTTGCCGCCTGGGCACACTGGGCACGCTGCTGGCTCATGTTCACCTGCCTGTTGACCAGCACCCCCAGGTCCTTTTCCACTGGGCAGCTTTCCAGTCATTCTTCCCCAGGCCTATAGCACTGCATACTATTGTTGTGACCCAAATGCAGGACCCTGCACTTGGACTTGTTGAACCTCACACCTTTGGCCTTAGCCCTTTGATCCAGCCTGTCCAGATCCCTCTGCAGAGCTTTCCTACCCTCCAGCAGATCAATCTCCCACCTAAATTAATGCTGTCTGTGAACTTACTGAGGATACACTCAATTTCATCATCCAAACATCCTTTGTTTTTGTTGTGTTGTGTGTGTGTGTTTGTTGTTGTTGTTGTTTTGTTTTAAATGAAGAGGTACCTGGAGAAGCAAATTGTTTAAAAAACAAATCCTGGAGAAGTTAACAACCTGTGTTTATCTTACTCATGAATCAGGCAGCAGCACTGGCATGGAGAAGTCTTGAGACTTTAATGAACTGAGTATTGATAAGGAGTCAAAACACATGGCTACTCAAGGCCCTCCTGTCATTTTAGGGCTTGGCTACAATGCTGTGTTCAAATGAAATGATTTTTGCCTTGAGATGCCAAGTCCCAAAGTTTCAGTTTGGCATTCCATGGATTGAAAGAGTTGCCATGCTGCAGAGCACAGGAAGGCACAGATTTGTCAATGACTCGGTTTTACGTGATATGGGGCTATAAATTTTTTTGTATGCTCTTGGATAACATGAAGATGTATGTTTAATGCATGGCCCACCCAAGGTCCTCATATGCTCTGTTTGGCCTTCAAGGATAAAAAGGCTCCTTGTTCCTGCAAGTAAAATGCTTAGCTGCTTAAAATGGTGGTGATACACAGTGAATGCTATCTATGCTGCTACTGTGGAGTTCGTTTGCTGGACCATTACAGAGTGATTCTTCTTGAGACAGTAGCTGTTGAAGAGTAATTGTTATATCCCACTTTCTTGTGGCATGATTTTTGGCTCTGTAGGAGCTGAATACAGTTGTAGTTAGAGATATCAGCCCACCTTTTTCCCACTTTTTGCTGTTTGAGTCCCATCTGAACTTTTATTCTGACACAAATATGTATTGCATTGATATGAAAGGTAGAAATCTGCTAAATTTGAGGTAACTGAGGGTAGAAAAGGATGTGTAAACAACTGAAATGTGCATGCTGATATGAGCAGTTTTTTAGATGCAATGAAACTTCTAAATTCCTCCCCAGTGCAACTTGATCATGAAAGTAATAAAGTGAGAGAACACAACATTAACTCATCATGTTGTCCCCTGTTGAAATTAAAACAGACAAAAATGAGTAATAAAACAATCTCATAATAATGTAATTGCTTTATGCAATCATGTTTCTAGGAAACTTTTCAAAATCAAGAAAATACAAATTTATCTTTTGTTTTAATGAGCACAGGACGGAAAGTTCCTTGTCTTTGCAAACATTATTAGGAAACAAAAACTGCATCCTAGTATAGGTAAATAGTACAACAGCACATCTTAAAACCACTGTTCCAATTTGATCTTGTGATCAAAGGTTTTAATTTCTTACTGCAAATGGCTACAGATTTAATAACTTTTCCCAAGAAACAAAACTACAATAGCCATGGCAAGAGTTACCTGAGTTCACCCTTTGTCTGGATATTTCTTTCTCCTTTTTTTTTTTTTCTATGAACAAGTGAATTAGTTGACACTGTTGTGACTGGAGCCACTAAATGTTGTCTGGTATGTTTTTTTTCTTAAAATGATGCACTGCAATTTAGCTTAATGGTTTCTAGTAATGATGGTGGGAGAGGGGAGAAATTCTTACATGTTTTCAATCAATATAACTGAAAGACTACTTTTTTCATCAAAGAAAGTATGGTAGTATGAGTCTTGTTCCTTTTCTGTCCTACTGAAGGACAAAATTTTCCATGAGGTGCAGAAATACTTTTTCTAGAAAAAAAATAATGTATCTTGCAGCCTGTTTTATTTTGGTGTTCCCTTCGTACTTCTCTTTTCCTCTGCTTTTTGGTATAATCTTTGAGGTGCTCAAGTGTTTTATCTTTCTCCCATGCTCCCACACCATTTTTTATAATAAAATACATGATTTAGTGATTGTCTGCTTACTAGTATGCTGAATTTGCAGGTCTACTGCTTTCTCAATTTGGAGCAATTTGATTATTCTTGGTGATTCATCCTTTCATTTGAATGTCATGGATAGAAATCAGCAATGGAGATAACTTGTATTTTAAGTGATTCACTAATCAGTCAAAAATATCTCCAAACTTCTACTAAACAACACACAACCACTTACAATCGTTATTACCATTATTGATGTAATTTGATGTAATGTAAGACTAATTATCCAGCTATGTACATTATTATTCTTGTAACAGTCTAAATGAATGAGTCTTAAAAGCTTTTTGGATGTGTCATGTTACAAAATTAAGCTTTCTTAAAACTACTTTCTAGTATCAGGTGCTTTTATTTAAAAGGTGGGTGATGGTGGGGGAAATGTTTTTGTCGAAAAGAAAGACAGCCCTTTGAGATCATCTATCTCATCAAAATAAGCATGACAGGCTTTATTACTCTTAATATATTCATGCCCCCACATTAAAATGTTGTACATTTTTCATAATTATGTTCTGCAGTAACTGCATTTGTGTGAACTCTCTTGAAGACAATGGAATTAATTAACCACCTGGCTTCACCTCCTGTATGAGAAGTAACAATTCTAGACATCTTCACGGTTGCTGCAGTACACATTATTTTAACTCTTCAGTAATAATGTGTAAGAGAGCCAACTTTATTCTTTCTAAGAAGGGCAGTGACAATCCAAGAGTTGAATGATCTTTGTTCTGAGAAGAACTTTCTAGTCCTATGGGAGGCTGTGCACTCTCAAAACTGACCCCACTGCTTTGAGTGGGTAGGCATTTGGCATGTGGCAGGTTCGTCAGAGTGGTTTCGACATCTAAATATCTTCAGGTTAAGAAGGTTACTGTATCTTAAATTCCCAGGCTAATTATGAAGATGAATTAAGCAGAGATCAATGTACTCTTATTCTGGCATAAGACAAAATATTCTTGTGCTGGAATAACAGTACTCACAGTAAAGCAGGTCCTTATGGGGGTGAATATTGGAAATGTGGTAAGATACTTCACGAATGTTTGCTCAACACTAAAAAAAACTTGTGAAAAATACGGAGTGGTCTGTAGGCTTGAGTATCCTTCTCACCAAAGTCATTTTACCACATTCTGATTAAATAAACACCCATTTTGAACATCCTCTTTTACACTCACTTCACAGGCTTTGTAGACTGATGCCCTTTATTCAACACTAGGTGAGAAGTGGGCTGCATGAGTCTGCACTAATTCAAAAATGTCTCTATGATGAGACCTAGATAAAATTCTTTGCTAAAATAGTAACTTCACTTTCTGAAAAATGCAGACTGGTCCAGACTGAACCTTTTGCAAAATCCACATTAACTTTTGAAGATGTGCTGAGTTCTGTATCAAGTCTGCTTGCTTTCGTAATGCTTTCACAACACCATGATTTTCAGATCCTTTTGCGGAGATAGGACTTTAAAAGGCTTGTGAGTCCCAGTCATACCACATCTGAAGGCTTTGGTAGGTCTTGGAAAGGCTTTGGGTAGCTCTTTGATGGTGTGAACAAGAGTTGCTGAATTAGGCCAAGGGTCAGTTTATGATAGTATCCTGTCTCTGGCAGTAGCCAGCAACTGAGGATTAGAGAAAACACCAAAAAAGTTACAAGAATAAAGTGATAGGGGTTTTAGATATATCATAACACACATCTTTGCTTTTCATTGCTTTTAGGCTTTTGAGTTGAATAGCCTTTAGAACTTTCTTCTCATGCCTTTCCTAACTCTTACAGTCATTCATGCTTTTGACTCAGGTCTAGCAAAACCTTTTGAAACAATTAATAATTCTTCCCTGATGACACTTCAAAATTTCTACTTTTCATTCTAATGCAGAACCAGCTTTAAAAAAACTTTGTATGTAATAGAGCTTCTTAGTTTTTTTAAGTCCACATTTTAAACATGGCACACATGGGGTTTTTTTTTGCCTTATTTCCCCCAGTTTTCAGTGTATGTTTTTGTTAAATACAAGATGGACTTTGTGATATATAGTTCATCCGTTTGATTTTTGTGTTAGAATATGCTGTTTTCATGGCTGTTAGGTGCAGTTGAATTAATTTTAGTGTCACTGTTCCCTATGTAGGAATTCCCTATGAGGAATTTATTTCTTTTGTTTTAATTGTATATATACTTTTTTTCTCCCCATGTTTTTCACTTACAGTGTCATTACTCCATGAAGAAAGCAGCCTCCTTTCTGGGTATCGGTACAGAGAATGTTTACTTCATCAGAACAGATGAAAGGTAAGAAAGCAAGAGCCATGACTGTGATCTCTGAGCCTTTGTAAAATGCAGTAGTGCTGTACATAACAACCTATTTGAATGTAACTGAAAAAGTTTTAAATCTGTGTCCCTTAGAGGTAAGATGATACCTGAGGAACTGGAGAAACAAGTCCAGCGGGCCAGGAAAGAGGTGAGAGGGGGAGAGAGAGCATGAAGGAGAGAGGAATGTATGCAGACTGTGTGCTTGTGTCTGAGTGAAAGGAAGGAAAACTAAGAGCGAGCAAAATCTTAAAAATAGGGCAGTTAATGTAACAATGGCTTTCTTACAGGAGGAATTTCTGCCACAAACTTGTATAACAAGTCAAGGCTTATGGGTTCTACACCCTTAGAAGGGGGGAAAATTCCACAGGGTGTTTACTGCTAATGAAAGTCCTGAGTAAATGCTGCTCTTCAGTATTTAGCACATTTCTTACAGGATTTCTTTTGCCCTCAATCCTTTTTTTTTTTTTTTTTTTTTTAAATGGATGCAATATTTGTTTTCCTAAAAAGGTTTTTCAGGTGATTACAGCAGCTATTCCTCTATCCTCTGCAGTAAGCAAGAACTGTAAGGTGTCTTAGTCTCTAGAATCATCATACAAGCTACAAATGGTAAATTCAGTCCTTTCTATTACTGTAGCAAGAGTACAGAGATGTACCTCTTTTTCCTTAGGGACCTTGCCATGTAGGAAATCAAAGGCCAGCATTTAGAAAGGTACTGATGTGTATATTTGGGCAGTAGCATACATTCCTATAATCTGTAAGACAGTGTTTAACTATAGTCAACATAATTTATTTTAGAGGGCTTGGAGGACTGAATGTGAATTCCAAGAGCATCTTCTTTTGGCTTGGTTAGCTCACCTTAATTTTCATTCCTAGTTTGTGTATCAGAACAGTAGGATTCAGAGCTCAGCCATGACCTGTGAATGCAAAGTAATTAGTGGAATGTCAGTGGCATAGATAATACCTTCCATTGAATCCTATCTTGGGAAACCTACTTTTGTGGCTGGTGGAAAAGCCAAGGTAGTGCTGTCCTGTCATGGACTGGCATGGCCACAGCAGCTTTCACTAAGATCTGATTTAGATAAATTTTCTGCCTGGCAGTCATCTCTGAGTTTCATGCTAGATAGAATAGCTGTTGATACATAATGGCCCTAATGACCTAAGAAACTCTCTTGCTTCCCTCTCTCTGTACTTTGCATTATCTGAGGAAGACAACCTGTACTTACTCAGTTGAGAAGACGGGGGAAAAAATGGCTGAAATAAAATGGAGCAAGAGGAAGCAGGCTCATAGGAGAATGAACTCCTTGCTCTTGTAAAAACAGAATTCTTGTTTGTTCATGTACTACTAAATGTAGTGGTTATTTGAAAGAAATCATCTTGCATTTACGATTTTTTAAAAAAGGTCAATCTCAGTATGGTGCTCTGCAATTGAAAAACAAATGTTCTATATTGAAATGCTCTGCTTACAGGAAAACACGATTTCACTTGCATTTTAATGGAAGTTACAGGTGTATTGGAAGGTTTTCATTTCATCAGAGCTTCAGTAAGTGTGTCTGTCCTTGATAAAGTGCTACTTTACAACTTTTACAGAAGGACACTTCAGTGAATTGCAGTAAATATTCTAATGACTCTAGACAAGAGAGGATGTATTTGCTAGTGACAAAACCACAAAATGATTGCTGAATATGAATAGCAAGAGTCTTAGAGCTCTTTTTAGAGATTTAGTCAGGAAGATTTGTTACACTCTATTGTCAATAATAATAAAAATTGAGTTCTCTTCTTCAAGGAAAATGTGCAATGGTAAAAATTACTGGAATTCAAAGAGATCTTAGACTTGTCCCCATATTCAGTCATGCTATCAACTTGCTGCTTGAGGACCTCTGACTTTGATGTAGCTCTGGGAGAAAACTGGTGGGAGCATTAAGAGAAACTAGATGCATCAGATACACCTTTGCCTCACTTGCAAGTGTTTCGTACTTAAGCTTCAGGCTGGCTTGTAAATTTGACTATTGCAGTAGCTTGTACTAGGAATAAATGACCAAGACGTGAATTGTAGGCTGGTAATTCTTTGTTAATGTATGGGATTAATTTAAATTCTTTGCAGTGTTACTTGTCACTGCTTTAGTAATTTGTAAAGAAATTTTAAAATACAAATAACTCATAATTAAGTACCAATCTAATAGTCTTCTACACTGTAAAGAAGTATAAAACTGTCAGAGTGCAAATGTGAATCAAGCCTATCTGTCTCTGTAGATGTTTGAAAGTGGCAACACTTTTTTTTTCTTCAAAAAAATTTTTTTCAAAAAAACTTTTTTTTTTTTTAAAAAAAAAAAAAAGAGAGAGAGACCAGATTTCAGTTGAGGGAAGATATATGAAAGACTTGTGTAGAGTTTGATTTTTTTTCAGCTGATGTCTGTTTTCACTAAGCCACATTGAGTTACATGAGCAGACAGCCTTACATCATCTGAAAGATTTAATTCACTGCAAATGAGCTTCAGTGATTCCAGACAGCAACTTCAGTGTCTCTTACCAATAACTGTGTTGTCCTGCTGTAGGCCAGATGCTGAAACGTGCAGACCAGTTCCTTCAGCAGGGATTTGTACCCTCAATTTCAAGGGGTTGTTACAGACTCCACCAGTTCTTCTCATTGTTTCAGTTTCTGCTCCTAAGTAGGCACAGCTACACAGATCTGCAAGGGTATGTGACCTAGCCTGCTAGGTAATTGCACCCCTGCTATTAGTTGAATGGAAAACAATGAGCAAAACCACTGGAACAAAAATGGATGGCTTACAGTGGTTGCCTGAGACTGCAACCTGATGAAAGTTTTCCTTATCCCAGCTGCCTGACCTTAAAACTGTTTGAGATTTCCAGTGATCTCTCCTAACGTTCAGTTACCATCTTACAGCCCTTCTGTTTTCTAGACAGGAGTAGGAGCAAGGGAATAGCGCTGTGCTGTAGGTCAGGCCTGGGATCAGGCAGCGGTGCCTGCCCCTGTCATGGGATGTGCCAATGCTGCTGAAGGCAAATCGTGTTGTCTGACTGGAGTTTCTTCTTCACCAGGCAGAGAATAGGGGTGTTGTAGAGATAGTGCAGGTGGAAACCCTAGAGGGATGAGCCCTTTCCTTGCATGGGTAGTCTGCTGTCTGAGCTAGTAGCTTTATTTTATCCATCAGAATGACAGCAAATATGCTAGTGAAATGTGAAGACTGAGAAAATGAAAATCAGTGTATAAAGAGAGATGTCAAATATCTGGTGTGTTTTGATTTTGACAAAACTAGCATCTGTCAAAACAGTCTGAAGCTGGTGAAGTATGCCCTGGGATGGTGTTAACTAGAAATGGAAAATTAATTTTCTTTTTTTTTTCAATGGGAAAAACTAAAAAGAGTCAGCACTTTTAAATGCAGTACCTTCTGTTGGGAAACTAAAATGTAGACTGTCACATCTTTGTCCTATATTCCTAGACCTTTTTATACTTTATTCTCTGCAAGTATACTGGAGCCAATGAGCAGTGCAAATGATAATTTCTTTTTTGTTTTGAATTCTGTTGCAGGGGTCAGCACCATTTCTTGTCTGTGCAACAGCAGGCACAACAGTGCTGGGAGCATTTGATCCTCTGGATAAAATTGCTGATATCTGTGAAAAACATGGCCTCTGGCTTCATGTTGATGTGAGTTTGTATACTGCATGGTTTTGTTTAGCACTGCTTTTTCATAATTGCTATTTTGCTTTGACTGTTAATATTTCTTTTTAGAAGTAAGTTGGGTTCTAATAACTTTTCTTTTTAATAGGGACCAGAAGTACATTCTGGCTTGTCTCTGTTATATGTGCTGCAAACCAGAAAATAACTTGGTTTTGACAAACAGTCAAAGCAATTTTTTTATTGTCAGGTTATATTTCAAAATTATTTTGTAATCAATTTCTTCTTGCTACCTCCTAAAAATGCTTGAAGGGTGATTATATACAAGTATAAATTTGAATTATTTCCATGTTTGGTTGGAGAATAGACACATTAGAATTGTGGTGTGCAGTTCATACAGGTTAAAATAAAGATATGTTTCTGGCTCAACCATTCATAAATTATTCTGTTTCATGTTTAAGGTTTGAGTTTCCTTACTTTTTTTTTTTTTTTTTAATTTCTTTGTAATTTTAGGTTTGGATAATAAAATCTATTCATGAATCTTTTTGGAATAATCCTTGAGCCTTTTTATCACCTGAAAGAGTAAATAAAGATAGGTCTTCATCTTTTCTAATTGCAATGCCACAAATCCAGAATTGCTACATTAGGAGTTGTGGAGCAACAAGAAAATCTGAAGCAATGTTAATGAAGATTTTTTTAGACCTGCTTTAAATTTTTTAAATGTTTGTTTAAAGTTGAGTGTGTTTAAAGTAAAATTGGGTATCTAAAGAAAAATCACGTAGGCAGTGATGTGTGTTTCAAATAAATGTCTCACAGACATTGTTAAATAAGGTCACTGTGTGAGTGAGTCAAAAGTGTTTTCTTATTGACTTGGAGGTAAAGACGCAGAATCTATGCCTAGTATTTAAAATGTCTCCAAAGCCCCCTCATGGCTGTGTGCTGCTGAGAACAACCACTCAGATTTTCAGCAGAAGCACAGCACTCACACTGCATGCCAGTCTCTCGTGTGTCTGTGTACAGCTGAGGGAAAGAAGGATGTGTTTGGAATCTGTATTGAACCTTAAGTGAGTTGAACAGATGTGGCTGGACCCATCTCCAATGGCTGTAGGAGCACAATAAGTAGTCTCCCTATAGTTGAACTAAAACTGGGTGGGATAAGCCTGGGCCGTATTCTGAACCATGGACAGTTGATAATGTTTGAAAAGAGTTAACTTTCTTCTTCCAATTTTGCCTCATGTTAAACTAAGGTAAAAATGTCTGTGAACATCTTTAAGTCAATTTTCTCTTTGAAAAATGACTGCAGGTGTCAGATGTTAATGGATTCCCAGTAGAAGGACAAATGTCCAGTAATAAATTGGGTTTATGGTCCAGAAGACCTATCATTCTGTTAAAATGTGATTCGTGTTATGAACCTCTCAGTGGTTCTCAGAAGTTCTATCAGTATTTTTTCTACTTTTCACATTCTATGGAGAGTGGAGTGGATGGCTGTTTCTTTATTTTTTATTAAAAGTTTCTAGCTGTATTAGTAAGACAACAGGATATGGGGAAAGACTGAAAGCTTCCCACATAAGTGATATCAGTCATACATGTGTTTGTGGTAACATACACGTACATGTGTATTGGGGTAAAATGAGCAGACTGTAGTTCATAGTGTGATATTTTTTCACTCAGTACTACTGGAAATGGATTTACTAACATAGTATGTGAACAGGTACAGTGAGACTAAGTTTCTGCTGTTCAGAAAGACTGTACAAGAAACACAGGGAAGAACTGGATTTTTATCTTTGATTTTAAGCAGGCGTACCTCCTTCTAGCCTTATAGGCAAGAATATGATATTTTTGAAAGCTTTGAGAATTTGCAGTCCTCTGGAAGGCTTGGCTTCTTGTTGAGTGATTTACACATTATACAGTCTCAGTTATAAAAAGTGATACTGCCGTTTGGGCCTGCTGTAACTGTGAAGGAAAAAAGGTACAATACAGACAGAACCAAGTCAAGTTCTGTCTAATTAAGGACTTTTCATGTATCATTAATGGGCATCAGGATTGTCTCCTGTAAATGCTCTCATGAGCTGTTACTAAGAATAACCTATATAAATGTCACTAGTGTTATTTCCAGATTTACAATGATTTATCTCATTTCAGAATATTTTCTGATCCCAAAAATTGATGTGTTTGCCTTAGGGAAACTATTTTCATTAAATATGGAATGATAAAGCTGGTGATTCTTAGGGAGGGCAAAAGGGAGAACATCAACATAGAATCAGTGAGCTTCAGGAAGATAAATTTCACAAAGGTCAGAAATAGTAGATAAGCTCTCGCATGGAGATAAAACAGAAGAGGTAAAGGGAGTTACGGAAAATATTATTTAAGAAGATAATACTAGTAAGTCCAAACTGTCCTAGCAGTCAAGCTGTTCAACAGCCTAAGTGCAGAGCTATAACAAGCTTAATTGATTCACATTATAGTATTTATACAAGCATTCCAGTTGCTTATTGTATTCTCATCTACATCTATGATGCCTTTCTTATTAACGTGGTTTTATCATCAATATGCACTCAAGTTCCAGCGCTTATGTATGTCATGTATTGTCTTCACGTGGCTTTAAATACTATATATGAGTATTTCTTCCCTGATGGTCTTTACTTTGACTCCTCTTTTTTTCCCCCCCCTATTAGAGGCCAGTACAGAAAATCAGGTTTGACTTATTAGCCTCTGCTTGGGTAATTAGTTTAATCACACTGTGAACACTCTGATTTCCATCATTCAGCTGAAAGTGATTTGCCTCATATGAAACACAGTAATTTTCTCATGCCTTGTTATCAATTACATTACGTGGGACACAGGTGATAATATTCATGTTTTGACCTACCCTGCATTGCTCTCAGCTGGATTTGTCATCAACAAAACGTGCCAGTCATGTTTGATCCATCTGCCTTCTTTCTGTAGTCTCATGGATGGAGGAGAAGCAGTTAACTTTATCCTGTATTTGCAATATCTAATCAAAAAGCCAGAGAAACATGCCAAGCTGCAGCTCTGGTAGTGAGTGAAAAACTGGTGGGCAAATCATACCCAGAGAACAATTACCAGCGGTTCACTGAAAGGGGAAAATTTTTTTCTAGCAGGATTTTACAAAGGTCTGTCCTAGGTTAGAAGTTATCTGTTATTTTCATTAAATGACTTGGATGAAAAAGAATACACTGACAATCTGAAAATGATATAAAACTGCTGCAAGAGGCAGTGGGAGGACAGGATTAGAAATCAAAGAGATTTTGACTATTTGGAGAAAAAAGTGGAAAAACTAGGCTACAGTTCAATAAAGATAGTATTCTAAGCTGTAATAATCAAGTGCACAAATACAGGCTGGGCATTGTTGGCTAGACAGCAGATATTTAGAAAAAGATCTGGGCTTTGCAGTACTCCACAAATCACTGATATTTTCAAACAAAGTTAAATGTCTTTCTGAATTGAATAAAGAAGATACATAAAATGATTCTTTCTGGTATGTACTCCATCTGCTTTATCAAGATTGTGTCCAAATAAAAAGAAGCATTTCAAGAAGGTTAAGGACCTACAGGAGAAAGATTAGAAAATGAGAAGGCGATGCAGATAAACAGAACCATATCTGGAAATCATGACCAATGAGGAAAGATGGAAAGCACTGATGTTATTTAAACCAGAAAGGACAAAGAGACAATACGTAATAGTCTATAGTTGCTTTAAAAAAGAAAGGAATAATATATTCCCCTGACCACTGGAGGTGTGACTGGAGGTGATACTGTTTAGGTCTGACACTTTAAATTGAAAGCAGTTTGTTACCATTGAACACAAATTAAGTGGCTAAATTGTACAGCCTCCATCATTATAAGTCTTGAAAACCAAAGACAGTGATTTTCAGGTGTCTCAAGTGTCTTCTCATTTGTGGTTTGTTTTTGTGGGTTTTGTTGTTGTTGTTGTTTTTTTTAGGTGTGGGTTTTTTTGGGGGGGTTTCCTTTTTTTTTTTTTTTTTTGTTTGTGGTTTTTTTTTTTTCTTTTTGCCAGCCCTGGATCCCTAATCACTTGATCTTTAAATTGGGTGAAGAAACATGGATCACAAATTCATCTTGTCCTCTCCTTGTGGCTCAAGGAGAGATTGAAAGGTGGTGGAGATGCCTGGATTATCATTCCTCTCTTCTAAATCTCCAGCAGTAGTTTTTAAAACAAAGACAGAACGTAGTGCAAGTAGTGCTGTGGAGGCAGAAATTGCTGGTGCCTCTCTGCATCTTATTCTTCATTTTCATACTAATTACAAACTGTGTATTCATTGATTAATAACCTCTAGAAAAAGACAAACGTTTGACAGAAATTAGATGAGTATGTTGATCCTGCCTTTGGGAGTGGCACACTGTTGAGATGACCTCTGGAGTGCCTTTCTAATCCTGTTTTTCAGAGACAGTGTGAAAATTTCAACTTTTTAAAACACAGACACCTTTAGATGCAGATTTCATTAAATTTATTATCTTTCAATGGGTTGTTTACAAATTATGAAAGTCAGAGTATAACTTAGTGATTGTTTTGACTTTATTGAATTATAGAATGAAAAGAGAAAAATTTGTCTATGAATAGGAAGTTCAGTTTGATTGTCTTCCCATAACGTGGCAAATTTAGACCAGCTGGAGAAACACAGCTTTAAGTTGTGGTTCTGCAGGTAGAATCATTTCCTACCTTAGGTCCCAGCTGTAGATTGAGTGGCAGCCCTTGTCTTGGCAAGGATGTTGTGAGCATGACAATGTAAAATATGATGTGGTGCATTAATGTACTGCATTAATGAGAACGATGTGTTAAGACAAGTTAATAACCTTTCATTTCCCTTGTGAGCCTTTACCATTCCTGTCTCCCAGACATAGCAGATCTTATTCCTAATGTATGGCCTATGAAGCAAATACTGATGCTAAATTTGTATGTCATCTATCACATCTGTTTTTTTCAAGGAAAAGAAAAATAATAGAAGCTAAACAAGCATATATTTTCCATGCTTAGGTCAGGAACCTTTACCTCAAGGATTTCCCCCCCCTCCCTCTTCATTAGCACAAAATGTATGAATCTTTTTTTTAAAATAAGCTGAGTCCAGATGTTTTGGGGACTGATGCCTTCTGTGCATCTCTGAAAAGCCTTGCTTACTTCACAGTAGTTTGTTTAAGTGTATTCTACCTGCATGAGCATTAAAAATCCTCTTATTTATTTATTTATCAGTAATTTCTCAAATGCACTGTATGACATGTCTGCTGTTTGCATGATCTCTCCAACTTTCCCCTGTGGATAAGTATTGTTGTCTGAGAACTGAAGATTCACAGCACCTGATGGGTGAAATCTGATCCTTGCAGAGTTCATGCGTAAGGATCACATTCCCTGACTCTGGTTGTCCAGAAATTAAAATTGTGTCATTAAAGCTTGCTGTCTGAGTTCCTTCTATAGTCCATGGAGAGGTATACCTGCAAAAGGTGTCACCCAAAGGTGGGTGTCTAGAGTAGATGACACTCAATAAGGAGATGCCGTAGAGAGTTCTTCTCTACAGAGAAGGCCTAAATGACTCTCAGAGTACACAATTAATTGTTAACTGACCTGAGGGAGATGTGATAAGTCTTAAACCATTTTAAGGTCAGTTGGGTTGCTGGTAACAGAAATGCTGCTGTTGCCCACTCCCTGACTTTGCTTTTCATATCTGTGGAAAATCCAAGCCTGGACTTTGCAACTAGCAGAGATTTTCATTCTCTGCTGTTTCCTTGTGAATTTCTCAAAAAGGAAATGGCAAGCAGGAAGAAGATACACAAAATGAGGCTTTCTGCTCTCACTGCTGAGGTTCAGGCTAGGGGAAAGGAAGCAACTCTATTCGGTATCAGTGACGAGTCTGGCTATACAAGGACATTTCAGTTAATTGCCTTGCTTACACAGATGGGCCAGTCTAGTTCATGGCTTATGCAGAGGCATAAACCATCAACACCTCTGTTTTAGGCACAGCCCCAGGCTGCCAACTTTTATTTCAGTAGATGATGCTAAAAGCAAAATTTAGCCCACTGACCATGTAGTAAACTAAGTTTTAAATAAGACATCTTTAGAAATTATTAGTTGAAGTATTATGAAAAGAACTTTATGCAAATAATATTGTCTTGGCTCTATAAATATTCCAACAGGCTTCTTGGGGTGGCTCGGCTTTGATATCAAGGAAGCACTGCAGACTTCTGCATGGCATCCACAGGTAAGTCAGTTTAGTTCATGGTCTTACTTACCAGGGATTGAGGTGGTAGTTGTGTGGCCTATTGGCTTCCATACATAGAAATTACTTGGAGAGATTTGTGAACCTGTGGTGGGAGTGGGGGGATGGGAAATCTGATTTGTCTGCTTGGATTGTTTGGCCATTTTTGATTCTTTAGTACAAATGATTATAAGTGCAATTTAAAATTTTCACAGGGCTGATTCTGTTGCCTGGAATCCCCATAAAATGTTGCTGGCAGGAATCCAGTGCTGTGCTCTTCTGGTGAAAGACAACTCTGTAAGTCCTCCTGTCCTTTTTTTTTTTTTTTTTTATTGCAATAGGCTGTCACTGCTGTTATATGGAAGTGGAAATAATTAGAAAACAGCTACAAGTAATTTTTACTATACCACAGTGCAAAGGCTAAATTATATTATTTTGAATTTCACCACTAAATTAATTTTAATAAAGGGTGAATAAGAGAGCAGGGTGAAAATGATCCAAGTAATTGTATTCACAAGTGGTCAAATTTCGCAGCTGGTACCTTAGCTAGTTAACTTCTGTACATGATTTACATTCAGGATTGAGTGTTCTGTCGCCTGGGCCTGCAACACTTAAACACAGAGCTCGTCAAAGTCCTCAGAATAGCTGTCATCCATCGAGACTGCAGCAGTACTGCGTCTCTGTTTAAAGTAGGCAGAGCTTGTCTTCCCATCCCCTTATACAGGTGCACCGAAGTGGGAGAGGGATAGGAGGCAGAGCACGTGCAGGAAAAGGTCCTGAACCTTCTTTGCTCGTTCTACCATTTCTTCCTCATCACCGGATGGATTTAGACTTTTCAAAAGCCATGACTAATTTAAAGGTCTAGCAAGCAAACAACAGAGCTTTGATCTCAAGATGAGTCTGTAATATAGTAAAAATCCCTGCTTTTATCTTTGTGGAATTCTTTTATCTTTATAAAGAAACTAGTAAGAGGTCAATTATTTCAAGCTCCATTTCAAACTCAGAACTGCTAGAACTTATGCCCATTTTCCACCATCAGGGTTGAGTTTCACCTTATGTAGGTTCTTAATGACTGAACATCATGAAGATATGGAGCCCTGGAGGTTTGCATCACTATTTTGTGGCCATGGCTTGTAAATTACTTTTATAAATCTCCGTCAAAACTGCTGATATTTTCTATTCAACTGCTAGAGCCAGCTGTCCATGTAATTTGTTACCAACTTTTAGCAGCAAGAAGTGATGAGGACCAAAGACCATAGTTGCTAACTGGCACTGTCTTGGAGCTGATTGCTCTAAGTCAGAGGTGAGGCATGGCAGGACAGCAAGGAGAAGTGTGCCTCCTCATTTCCTTAGACTAGAGTCTGTAGGATTAAAGAGGATTAGACCTCGAGATTACTGTCCATCACTTTATCTTTATTCCAGGATGAAAAACAAACATAATGAAGTTATTAAGATTAATATAGTGTCTTAATTGCAGGCTTGGGGAGATTTCATTGCTGTATTTTTAACTAATTAGCCTCAGTATATAGATATAGCCCCAGGTAATTGGACTGCATAGCAGAAATTTCTCAGGAAGGAAGGAAAAGGAAAGAAATGAAGAGGTTTGAAATGTTCTACCTGCTTGAGCATTTAGAGTCACTTTATAAACACTGTTGCAACTTCAGGGCTCTAGCAGCCGTGTTGTGTTCTCCTTCTATGCAGTGTAATGTCTCTTAGAGCACTCCTATTCCACTTCTAAACCACAGCTGGGCGATGTTGTGTTGGAAATATTTGTAAATATGAAGCCTAGGTCACTGAGGGATGAAAACACAAGTATCACTGATCATAGATCCTGTTGTTCAGCAAGACGTGTTGTGGAAAGTAGATTTCTCTGCATCGGGTAGAAAGGGCATTTTACTCTGTGTTTAATTCCTGGAAAATTGGCACTTACTCATTTTGTGTATGTGCCAGTGCAGTCTTTATATGCATAGAGACACATGTACAAATTTGAGTACTTTCTTATTAACTAGCTGAAATATAAATCCATAAGAAGAAAAGATCAAATGCATATTTAAGACACTTTGACAGAAAAGCGTTGCTTCACTTTGATCCTCTCCATACCAGAATAGGCAGCTGAATCCAGTTTTCCATTAAAAATGCTATTTTCACATCAGTAAGAGAAGGAAAGAGAACATGTATCATTTTCTCACTTGAGAGCTTGTTCCTCTGCTCTTAAAGTACATAAATACCTATGGCTGCAGATGAAGCACACATTTACATATGAACGTAATTCTTTGCACTGTAGTTAGGATGCCTCAGTGGGAGCTGGAAGAGTTTTGCACACATTGCTCTGCTGGTGAATGTTCAGTGAACCTCAGGTAGTTGCTGAAGTGCTGAATTCTGCAAGAAATCAGAGCAACAAAATGTTAATTGTGAATGTTAAGTCATGTTCATGAATCAGGTCTTATCTCCCTTTGAAAGACTGATTAAGGAAGTTCTGTTACTCTGTCTTCCCATTTGCTTTGAGGTCCATTTTGAAACTGTGGAATACCTCAGAATTAGGCTTAGTTAATTGTATTTAAACAAATTAATCCCCTTCAGTTTTTCTTTCTCTCTCTCATACTTTCTATATGAAAAGATAACCTTTAGAAGATGTCATCACATTTCAGTTGTGGTGGTAATGCTGTAATTTCCCATTAGGAAAAGTAATAGTGACTAGTTTGGTTTGGTTTGGGGTTTTTTTCCACTTAGCCCCAGTATGGTTTAGCATTATTAATAGACTTAATTAACTGCAGTGAAATGCTGATAAAAGAGTATCTTCCAGCCTTAGTGAAACAAAACTGGAATATTTCCAAAGAAGGTAGAGATAGAAAAGAAAAATATGTGTTTGACTTGATTAGATGGGAGAAGCATTTTCACCAAAGGAAAGAGATATTAGTTAATCATCTGTAAAAGCTCAGATCAATGACAGTAGTTCTTCAGTACTTAAAGGACTCAAGAGGTGCACAGTTATTCCTTTTTCACTGCCATGCCCTGAGTAACTTTCATCACTTCTCTAATAAGATAGTCTTACTCAGAAAACACTTTTATTGCTGAGGCATGAATTGCAGTGACTGTTTAAACACAAAGTTAGATAGAGCAATAATCTCAAAACATTAGTGAAGTCAGTTTTGGTCTCATATGTTCTTAAAATGCTATGAATCAGTCTTGGGTTGTACATATTCCCTTAAAACCACAGAGCTACTAGAATTTGTCCTTGCTGTAATCCATATCAGTGTAAATATTATCACCATATAAATAGAGAACTATTGTTTACCATCACTGCCAGTGACTCGTTAGAGTGAAGCACTTGGTTAGGTAATTAAGAAACAGTTCTAAGCAATGAGCAGAATTTTCACTTATTACTTAAGAATAAAGTCTCAGTGTAGCTAGTTAAATCTCAGTTTAGCATGAATTTAATTGATTAAGGTGATGGTAGCCATCTACAGTGTAATCTCTCCCTCATCATTAGCAATATCATAGAGATATCTACCTCCCCGATTCCTTTCCAGGGCACCTGCAAGAAATACCCTATTCTCATTGCTTTTCACTTGGGGTTAGTACGACTGAGAGTTCTTCTCACTTCTTAAAGTGAATTCCTAGAATGGCCTTTCACACTGCACTGCTTTTGAGAATTTTCAAGTATGATGTTCGTACTGCTTCAGATAAGGCAAATCAGGGAGATGTTTGTCTTGGAAGATATTTTGTTAATGAAATTGAAATTCACTTTTAACTAGCAATGGAAATGGAAAGAGATCAGAAGACTTGCTATAGGTAACTCTGTTCAATGAGAAAAATATGTTGAATTATGAAACTGGAGCTCTAGGTTTCAGTATCAATAATTATTCATTAATTTCCCATTAATTAGAACACACAGCAACTATCCATAGACTTCATAAAAATCAAAGGCTCTTTGAGACTTCACAGTAGACTGGGGCCTCCACGAAAATAGTATTTCCATTATCTAAACTTTAGCAAACTGACTATAAGTCACTGTGAAAAGGGTAGAAAGATAAAATGCTGAAGAAAGATACTCAAAACTTGTCAAATGGGGCGCTTCTAATGAAATTTGTGCAATTCTTCTAAACAGATGGAGCAGCTCAGTTACTGTGTGGAAAACTGTTGGGGTCTTCTTGGGACTGAGAGCACTGAGTTAGAAAATATATTTAAACCATATTTCTCTCCTTTTTTTTTTTTTCCCTCTTCTGCTTTTCCATCATTTGACTAGGAAAATTGAGACGACTTTTTATGTCTTGAGCATGTAGCATGTTTAAATCTATTAATTTTGAGACAGCAGCAATCAAAGAGTAATTGCTTTCTTAAGCATAACATTTCTTTTGGATTTTTTTTCTTTTCTGCTGTCCTCCCTGCCCAAACTCTGTTCTGCAATGTTCCCTTTCTTTTCCCTTCTTTTTCTCCTCTACTTTTCTTCTGTAACATTTCTTTCATTCAAAAGAATGATTTTACTTTCTTTTTCTGTCTGCTCTGCTAACATGAGTGAGGATGTCACTGTACTTGCCTCTGTAGATTGATAGTAGGCAGTGTCTTCAACAGGATTTTTGAGCATGTTGCATTATTAGTCAGATAAGCAGATGGAAAAGGATCATCAGCCAGCATGTCTTGTCAGCTTCAGATGCACCAGGAGAGTAGGACAATACTTGCCTTTTTTTTTTTTTTTTTTAATTTTTTTTAAAAATGAAATACATTCCCGTGAATAGTATTCACTCAGGGCCATTGAACTATTTGTTCTTGTTGCGTTGTCACTCTCGAGTTTAAACTTTTAAACTCTGCAGCTGTATTGTGATCTTAAGTGAACTTCCCAGTCTTTGTGTATTACCAACTGGGTTTAGGTTTCTTGTGACAAACAACAGTTATTATTTCTCAGATGACAGGTGTGAGGGGAACTAATATTCTATGATGGCCTCTATTGTGTAGCTGCATTGCATTCGGATAAGACAGAAGGTAGTCCCACATTGATCAACCCTGTTGTACACTCATGAAGAAACACTATGCAAAAATTTAAGTCAGCAAGAGACAAAGAAATTAACTTAAATTTGTGGATAGAGGATGCTGCCTTTTTGTTTGTTTGTTTGTTTTTTGTTTTGTTTTTAAAAGACCATGTCTAGTAAACTTGTTTATTCCTTGAAAATCAATATATATATATTTAAATGAATTAAGCACAATGGCTTCACAGAATGACTCCTGTTCCTTTTTGAGCAGCTGCTAGCCAGAGAACACAAAGCTGTAAAAAACCTGTAAAGTATGGATGCTTCAGTGTTTGACTATTCTTTGGTTTCTAATGTCCTTTTCCTGCCATTCCCTTTTTGAGAAAGTTGGAAAGTAGGTGAGAGAATCTTACAAAACACTGCACCCAGCACTGTCTTTCCAGCTATGGCTACCCTGTGCTGCAACTGCACATTATCACTGATGATTGCAAAGGGAGAGCAGATGCTGGTTCTTTTTTTCCCCAAATTTTCACATAAACTGTCTTTTCATAAGGCTGAATGTGCTGGACTGAAGAATCCAGACTGAATTTGCTGTACTTTTAGCAATTCTGCAATATTACATTGGGATTGTCAAACCCTTACAGAAGCTCTTGGAGGAACCTTTGGTGGTGTTCTCCTTTTGTGCTTTTACAAATAGGTGCGTAGGTGGAGGGAATTGAAAAGTCTAGGAGAGAGGCAGAGTTATTCTGTGTATGCCAGTGGGTTAATTATCTTTTGGGTTTTTTTGATCTTGACCTTTTTTCTCTATTTTATTGGCAGACACAAAGTTATCAGTAGTGTATTGTAATGTAGATCAAGAATCATACCTCTGTTACGGGAATATGAAACTTTGATTAAGAGTGATGTCAGACACTATCTGCCTTTTCAAAATCAGACTTGCAGCAGATGCAGAGAAAAGAATGAAATGTGAAATACTTCTTCTATTGGTTCAAACTGAAGAGTGATGTTGAACTGGAAAATGAATTGTGGTCTTCTGTTTAGCAACCTCTGTCTTGCTGTCCACTTCCGTTCCTTGTCTCTTCTGAATGGAAGACTTCTGGTTCAGCTGTCACTTAAATACATATTTCCAGATCTGAATCAGATGCTCTAGCCATGCTTTTAAACTCATCTGAATTTTTATTCTAGTATTTATAGGTTGTGGTTTATTTTTCTTATCCACCTCACTAACAAATCCACAACCTTCTCTTTCTTCTGGGCCCCTTGTAGAGCCACTCTCATCTTTGATTTTGTAACCTGTTTTCTGCCAGCCTTTCTCTCTATCTTACAGTATTACAGAATATATTTTAGTGTTTCATTCTTCAACCAATGGCCAGTACTATGCCACTTCTCTTCCTCTGTACCTTTAAACCTATAACAACCTCTGTGCTTTTTGTTTCACAACCTTGTTCTTTGCTGGAACTTGCTACATTACTCATTATCTGTTTTCTGCTGCTTACCCCTGCCCAGGCAACCTCTCAGAAGCTGAAGGCTGGCGATCGCAGAATAAAAATAATTTTATTAACAAACCATGGTTAGGGTATGTGAAAGTACTTTTCTCAGGTCTATTTTCAAATGGTAAATTTGTCTGAACTGTGAAATGAGACAAAAATTGCTGTTGTACTAATCTCCTTGTGGTGATTCTGCTCAAAGAGCCAGATAGCCTATGCTAAATCTGCAGTGATTATTTGCTGGTAAGGGCTAAACATTCATTTTTTGGGGGCTAAAATCTTCCTTGCAACTAACCAAAGAAATAATAGATTGAGCCATTTGTGAACATGCAGAAAGCTCCTCAGGGGCCATCCTTCCATGTAAAGACTGGAGCAGTTGAAGTAGGTGTCTACTTCTTCTCCCTCTTTCCGATTCATATATGTCTTTGGGCAACTCTTTCTGTGATACACACTTCCATGGTTTCTTGAGATTCTGAGTCAAAATTTCTCTTCAACCTGCCACTCTTCAGTGGCATTATGGAGAAAATAATAATAATAAAAAAGTTTACTTGTTGTCAGTGCTGACCTCACTGGGTTTAAGTTCATCCAGGATTCTTAAACCACACCATTAGCTTTGGAGAGTATCCTGCACATCCAAATCTGTTTTAATAAGCTGTTGGTACAGACAGGAAAAAATAGGCTTTGGCTTGTGAAGAGGTTTGATCAGGTAATCAGAAATCTAAGTCTCTGTTTTGTTTCTAATAGGGCCTTCTGAAGAAATGTTACTCTGCTGAGGCTGCATACCTGTTCCAGCAGGACAAGTTCTATGATGTCAGCTATGACACTGGTGACAAGTCCATTCAGTGCAGCAGACGTCCGGATGCATTCAAATTCTGGCTGATGTGGAAAGCATTGGGAACAACAGGCCTGGAGGAGAGAGTAAACAGGGCACTGGCTTTGGCAAGGTACTGCCTCTCAGTTTTGAATACATCTACTCTTGTCTAATTCGCTGAAATGTTGACATTGCTGATACTCCGTATCCTGGAACAGACCACCTTGTTACTTCTTTCCCCTCTCCTTTTGTTTGTGTATAATAGGAGGAAGTAATAACAATAATAATTAGTGTTATTGCATTTGCTATAATATTTAGTAGTAATTACTGCTTTTAGCAATAAGCGTAGATGTTGGTAAACTGTGTTGTCCAACATTTATATTATCTGAACCAGGCATAGGATAGACTTGCCAATACACCTTCTTCTAATTCAACTGTGTGTTCTGGTGTCAATGTAAAAACAGCCTCATGTGCCAGGATCTTGTCTGTGTCTAGCAATAAGTGAATTGGCATTATCCTGTCACTGCATTCGTCATGACTAAGGGAATGCAGAAAGCTGATGATGCAGGGAAATTCATACAACACTATTCATTTTAGGATGTAGTAGAGGTGTATGAAGGCATATTGTTCTGACATGCTTGGTTTTTCTCCACAAGTCTGTTGAAGTTCTTAATGTCTACAGTGTGTTCTGTTAGGGACAGAAACGCCTTCTTCTTGTAATCTTCCCCACACGTCCTCTTCAGTTTCACTAAGTTTTTGGTCTTGCAGAAATGATTTTCACAAGTGAATTCAGCAGAGTGATTGCTAGAAGGTGTTTCTCTAAAGTGATGGTTATGTCTTGGTTTCTGGGAAGAAGCTTCCATACCCAGCTGGTTTTCTCTTCTCGTAGAAGAAATTATTTTGAAATAAGGTAGATAATGTCCCATTAAAAAGAGTTAACTTTAAGTATCATGATTGTTCAGGATTTATACAAGATAAACCACAATGAAAATTTCACCAGACTAGCTACACATTGCCATAAGTCAAATAATTGATATTGACATTTTATTTTTTTATGAACTAGCAGGACAAAAAGAACTGAATGAAAATTAAAGGAATAGTCTCACTATAATGAAGTTACTTAAATAAAAGGTAAAAATACCCCTGATCTAAATCCTGAGTGGATTTAAAAGGAATTAAAAGAAAGAATCAAAACCAGAAAAGCTCAAATGAGCTGTGACCTTTATTTTATTTTTGTTTAAAGCCACTCATTTTTTGACTGATTATATGTTTTTTTAATATCTTCTGGTTAAGTTGTTCTGAAGCATTGTACTGTTCTTTGTCTGTATAGAGTAAGCAATTAATTCCATTATCAGTAGGGGAATTCAGCCTTATCAAGGTCATTGGCCAAGATTGACTGACTGTGTAGTGACTAATGACCTTTATGGGATCAATATTTCTATTTAATATTAGGATCCAGTTGGTAGCACTTCTAAAGAGTGACTGGCTTGTCTCCTTCTTGATTGTTTGTTTTGGTTTTTTTTCATAAGAAGAAATTTAATTTTTAAACTTTCTGGAACTAGTCTACTGACTATAGAACTTAAGGGCAATATTGCTTTTTGGTTTGGTGGGGTTTTTTTTTGTTTGTTTGTTTGTTTTCTGTTCCCTGTAGCCAAGCAGACCTGAAAAGGTTCTAGGGTAATTGCAGTCATGTATTTTTGATAGATCAAACTTTGCTTATTGGCTATTCCAGTAATATCCTTTTGTTCTGGAGTTGTATCATGCTTTCCAGGTATTAAATATCCCAGGAATATCATGGTGCTACCTATTTGGAAAGGCTTACTTTTAAAATAGCTAAAGTAGAGCATCCAGCTGATTGCTTCAGATTTTTTTTGGATTATTTTTTTCTACCCAATTATTTTTAATGCAGGGTTGTTGCTTATGAAGTACACTAAAAAAAGTATAGAAGTAAACTGCTTTTTGAATACAACTACTGTAAGCATCTCTGCATTTTATGCTTCAGCTTCTTTGCAATTTTTCTGCGTTTCCTCTTCTGACACTCACTCTTAGCAGACATATGTCTACTTTCACAGCAGATCTCCACCCCTTATTTTCTGCAAGGCTTAATCACAGCAAATGCCACTTGTCTGTGTACTTCAGTCCTCACCAAGACTCAAGCCTTTCTGATGTTCTGCAACTGTGACATGATAATAAAACTTCACTGTCAACTGTAGAAAGATGCACAGAGTAAATTGCTCCACTGCCGTCAAATGATCCTGGCAAGATAAATCACGGACGATGGATTTTCTAATGGCTGCCTTCTTAGGCTATTGGCAGTGTAGTTAAGAACATGATTAACAGTGTTGTGAACTTGACCGACATTAGAATAGCCTATGTCAGATGGTGGTATATAAGAAAAAAAAAAAGGCACTTGTGATAGGAGGGAACAGTATCAAATATTGTGAAATAGCTCTAACGATAATAGACCTCAAAAAAAAAAAGTGATCATGCATAGATTTCTCTTTGTGATTTATTAGAGAAAAAATAAATTGAGGGCCACTGTCTTATGAATAGCCAGCTGATGTTGCTGAATACTGGTTTTATAGCACAGACAAGTATCTTCTAATAAACAGGTCAAAAGCACCGAGCTTGTTTTACTTAAGGCATTTCCCCAACAGAAACAGGTTTCCCCCAACATGCTCACATGGTATCTACCCTTCTACCTGCCTTTCATCATGCTTCTCTTTCAACCTAAGTGGTAGCCTGGGCATTAAAACAGCCGGATAACAAACAACTGCACCAAGTAGGATCTAAACGGTCATGAGAGAAACGACCCAGAACCTTGACTTGTTACAGTGAGAAGAAACATCTCAACAGTGCCCACCACAGCTCCTGGGGCTGCGTACTGTGGGAACTGGTGCTTCACCACAGCAATTGCTTTGCTGGGTTGTGTGCTGAGGTAATGAGTCACAGGCACAGCACCTGTTAATGAGAAACAGTGCGACAACTCCCTATGCACAGCTTTGAAAAACGTGTGCCATCTAGGGTATTGTTTATTGCTTCCCTAGACAACCTGTTTCTGCAGCATGTCTGCCAAATAGCAGGCATTGCAGATAGAACTGGGCTAGAGGTGTCCCTGTGGGGACAAGTTTCAGGTATGTGGATAGGACCAATGGGGGTTATTTTGGCAATATTTTTCTTCCTCAACTAGTGGATAAAAGAATTACTAGTGATGGCCCGTAATGCAGCTGCAGGCAGAAAAATGCCAAATAGTAAATAAGAAGAACAGATTTGTGCAAAATCAGTAGTTAACCGTGTCAGTTTTATTACTGTTAGACAGCAGAATTTTCATGTAGAAGACTAAAATTCTGTTGACATGGAAAATCTATGTGAATTTGAGGTGAATTCTTTGGAGTTTTTCTTTGGAAGGCTTTGAGGGGAGGAGAATAAAGCAAGAAGTCCCAACTGTGTCCTCTTTGCTTCAGAATTCCTGTGTGATTGTGCCATGGCAAAGTTGAGGTCACGTTTTTGAAAAAATTCTATAAATTGAAGCTGTTTGTATCCAAAGTTTTGATTCAAACCCATCTCCCCATTGAAGACTTCTGGGTTTTTCATGCTTGTCGGGAGAGAGAGAAAAGAAATTCTCATCTCAGTATGTTAGCATAGGATGTCCAGGGATTATTGTGCATAAGCAGTGGCTCACTGAATGGAAATGTACTCTGTTGTGTACAGTGTGGAACTAGGGCAGTACTGGGAAAATTGCTGAGCTTCAAGTATGCTCAAACTTTTAAATTCTGGGCTAAACTAGGAGGTTCTGGTGATAGCAGTAATTGCAACAGGTGTCAGGGTGACTATGAAATAACATTGCAGCACAGCATCAGCCCTTGAGAACAAGAGAAGGAGGGATTAATTTGTAAAGAGCGACATCAATGGAAATTTGCATTGGGAAAGTTCACAACCTGATGCAAATAGGATCAATGTGTGCTCTGTGGCTCCATTGAAAATCTGTGCCTGAGAACAGATTTTGGCTTCTCCTCAATGTTCCTTGGCTGGCTGTAGCCTTCATTTTTTTCCAGAAACTGATAGCTATCGCATTTTCACAGCAGGTAGAAATGAGGTTTAACTCTGTAGTTTCTTTAGTGTAAAAAAAAGAAAAATGAAAACAAAAAAAAGTTAAAGACTTTTTTTGTTGTTTTCTGTTTGTATTGTTTTGTTCTATGCTTTAAACCCCTGCATTTTTAATTACAGATATCTAGTGGAGGAAATTAAGAAAAGAGAGGGATTTCAGCTTCTTTTGGAGGTAAGTGAAAGGGGAACTGAACTGTGGTTGTTATTGGTAGAGAGTGTTTTTTGATTTTTGTTCTCTTTAGTCAATTACCAATTTGTATTTGAAGTATGTAATTTAATAAGTGTAGGCGTCCACAGATATGACTGAACACACATAACATGCTCTGTATTCCCTGTTAGGACAGATGAAATACAAAACAAAAAAAATATTTTACACTGTTCATACAGTGTAAATTTTCTCTTTGACTTTGAAAATTGCTAATTGATTGAAGAATTTTAGGCCAACAGCACATGATGAGGTTAGTAAAGTGGCAAGTCTGTTAAAAGCTGTCCATTTTTTTGCTATTGTAGAATACCCAGATGTGAAAGCTGTTGAGAGCAGAGGCTGTTGTTTAGTTCCTGCAGGAATGGGACGTCTGGATTAAAAGTGGGATTGAAGGTAGTGCTGTAGTATGGACAATAGCACTTCCTGAGAAGGAAGTTGAGCAAGGATTAAGAAAAAGTTTTCGGTAGTGCAGGCGAACAAGCAATAAGAAGTCAAAGAAAGACTGCTGCCAGGGACCTATGCCCAGTTCTGTGAGCCCTTTTCCTGAAAGTAAGTTGGTTTTCAGACAAAAAGCTTAGAAAGATGATTCTCTGATACACACAGTGAGGAAAAACCTGTAATGAGAATTGCTCTATGCCCTGGAAATGCCACTTGTGCTTGAGTCATCTTGAACTCTTTTGTGGTGTGAGTGCTTAGCTGCTTGGATAAGAGCTGTGACAAGATAAGTAGAAATAGAGTGTGAAGCATGGCTGGGGGTATTTTTTTTAGGATGAATGGTATTTTCAGAGGGGGATGATGTATTTGATGTGTGAAAGGAAACTGAGATAATCAAGAAGGCAATATAGGCGATGGCAATATGGTAATATATGCCATCTGTCTACTCCTGCCATCTGATTTTAAGTAGTTTTAAAATAAACCCTGTAACAGCAAGCTAGTGCTAGTGCTTCTGAGGAAGGCACTGCCTTTTCAGTGTCTGTGTTTATGTGTGTACTCAATGCATGCTCTTTGGGGAAAGAAATGGAACTTTAAGAGCTGAGCTTTATTCCATTCAGTGGCAACACACGGCAGGTTTGCAGCTCTGTTCCTGCTGACAATGATATTCTTCTTGATGATTAAATTGTATTTAATGAATTCTTTGAAGTGAAGTGGAAAATGATATGAGCAGCTCTCAGTGCCCTTTCATGAAAGAACATGTCTCAGCTGGTGGGCTCTACTTGTTCAGGAGACTGCCTGGGATTATAATAGCAGCCACATTCACAGTGGGGTAAAGAGATGGTGTGACTCAGCTACCAAGCTCTCTTTTAACTGTTTGTTTTTTTTTCTTTCAACTAGTACCAATGAGAATGGCATGTGGGAGAGGAGAGGGGTGTGTGAGATCATAATCCATGTTATAATTTAGATGCCAGTTGAATACTGAGTTACAAATAGTGTAGGTCAAGATTGATGTAGTGGTTTTATGAGTTGTATTGAATGGGATTAGAAGGCATATCTATTCCTCATACTATTGCTCTCTGTACACATAAAATAATAATTTTTTTTCCATATTAGCAGGATCTAGTCTGCTGGGAATGATGTCTCTATCATATATGACACAGAAATCTCATAAGCACAAAATGCCTTATTTTATAATGCAAGGTGAGGAGATGCTTTTGTTATGAGCCTTGCAGATAACTCTCTGCTGAGTTTAAAGGCAAAACTTCTCTAGAGGGAAACAGAAATGCGGAGTCTCAGCCTAAGACCTGCTTAGATATCGGACAAGATACATTCAGGATATGGCACATACCCTGCGAAGTGTCCTGAGAGTCTTATAAAATGTGGAAATAGAGAAAATCATTCACTCTAGCACTGTATAATGTGCTCTATGATATAAAAGGAGATTGGCATTGTTCATTAGAAAAATGACTAGGTGTGCAAGTGTTAAATGGTGACAAAAATTAAACTTGTGTGTTTTGTGTAAAAGGCATAATAGGAAATTTCCATCAAAAAAGCCCAAAACACTAAAAAAAAATGTATTAAAGGTTGCTTCAAATTTGAATTCTGTAAGTTACCCTTCCATGCCTCTCTTATACTTTTCCAAACCAAATTTTTTTTGTGAGCAAAACAGAGTTAAATGTGGATGAAGGAAGATAAAATTAAAACCCCAACAAGGTATCCTTTTTCTGGCAGCAGGAACAGAAATAGATGATACTAAAACTATTCCTAGTTTTAAAAAAAGGAAACAAAAGATGATCTGGAGAAGGAGGCTCTAATGAAAAGGATATAAACTCAAAGGCTTCTCCCCCCACCTCCTCCCCCAAAAAATAAAGCAGAACTCTTTGACAAGCTGTAGTACATATCCCTGTCCCATTTGTTACATCTCATAAGCAATCACTTGTTCTCTTGTTTAGCCAGAGTATGCAAACGTCTGCTTTTGGTACATTCCACCAAGCTTAAGACAAATGGAGGATGGACCTGAGTTTTGGCAAAAGCTGCACCAGGTGAGTGTCATGTGTTACCTGAGACTTACTGATTTATCTGTGTGCCAGAGAAGTATGTGAAATAGCCTTTGGCTTTGCTCACCTTTATAACCTATTAGTAGAATGGGGATTTAATCCCTAACTAGATATTCGTAGGATTTAAGTTTTTTCTCCTTTTAGACAAAGCTAATTATTTTTTTTTCTTAATGTAAGAAGTGTAGGCATTAACAAGTATTCAACTCACTATCAAAGCTGTTAGCAGCTGGCAGAACTGAGAGAAGAGGAACAGCATTGTGTCTGCATCTCTTGTCTAGACAGATTATTCATTACCTGTTTCATATACTTAGCACTCTCCTTGGAACTTGGCTTGCATTATCCATGATAATCTATGATAATGCAAGCAAGGAAGTGCTTAAGAATATATTTCTGATGTTAAACCTAAATGACAATAGGAATACAGTGGGAAAATACAGTGGGAAAAACTTCACTAATGAGTGTTTTGGTAACTCTTTGCCATCCTGATAGGGAATCCTGAACATCTTGAAAAAAAGCAGCAATAAAATTTTGAAGTTACTAGTGGGGAACTCATTAGTTAAGACTTAATTAAGAAGCCACCAGACATTGTGGTGTTATGTTTTACTGAATAAGCTATCCTGTGAGGAATTGAATTTAATTCATTGTTTGCTTATCTCTGGAAGAGCTTTGATGTTCTGCATTTATTTTTTTCCTAGAATTTGCTCCTAGAAATTTTTACTAGAACACAGATGTGTATACCTTATGCATGCTTGCATATGGTATGCCTACTATGCATACAAGCTATACATACTATATATACATGCATGCTTCCTGTAACATCTGCTCTCAGCAGCTTACACCGGGATTGCTTTCAGTTTGTGCTGGAGGCTGGTGTCTTTTAAGGGAGAGGTCTTCCTTAACCCTGTCTGTATTGTTTTGGAAAGTATACTTTTGGAGTACAAAGCCGTGCATGGCTGCAGTGTGGATGCAAGGGCTTTGCATTTGCCATGCTTTTGCAAAGCACGGACGGGTTATGATCCTTTCATATGGGGCTTCCCTTCCTCTCGTTAGAGTGGAAGGCCTATGTCTACATACACACACAGAGCTGGATAATAGCTCTTCTACCTGTGGAGGAGTGTGGATTTGGAAAGGAGTAATGGTAAATCATAGAAGAAATAATGCTGCAGCAGTCACTGTTTGATTTATGTATGCTACAGAGGGGACCAAAGAGGGAAGGGATGAAGCACAACAAATGGCTTTGAGCATGTATATTTGAGTAGTTTATTGAGTGTAACTTACTGGTTCTTTACTCTGTTGCTCTATGGTTCTTCCAGTCAGGATAGGCAATAGATGCCTGGCTTTATTTTATGTACTAATATAGATAGACTCATGCTGGAAATGCAGGTTTCCTATCAGTGTTTTGTGGAAGAGAACTTGGAGGGAAACAAACTTGAGTGCAATGTCTCTGAAGGACTGAACACTGCTGCAGATCTCAACCACTGTTTTTGGCAAAGTGACATTTCTTGATTCTTTTATCTCTGCTGATGAAACACGGAGAAACCTCAATTCCTGAAACATAACCTATTTCACTCTTCCCCACAAAAGCCTAGGAAAAAAAAATCTACCATGAAACAGACCAAAACTCCGTAGCAAAGCAGGGTACTGAATGGCACAAATTTCTCTCCCAGGGAAACAACAAATGATGATTGTTAGTTGTGTTATTGTAGACACTGCTGGGAAGTAGTTTGACACTGCAGAAGTGAGCCTGTTTTGCAACTAAAACATGTTATTTCACCTTCCTGATTCTCTACAGGGATAGGTCTGGGGTTTACCTTGCTTTTTGAATGTTGAGGGCCAGTTTGGGCCACAAGATATATCAATGAGCAGATGAGAAGGCAGCACTGGGTCACAAAAAAAAAGACTGACTTGGCTTCTCCAGCTAACATCAATTTGTTATAACATTGCTGATGCAAACAACATAGGCTTTATATTACATTAATCAATACAGATATACAGCTGGACAAGAGGGAATGTATCCTGATCAGCAAGGTGTAAATGATAAGAGGATTAAGGCTGGAGTGGTTGTTACATGATGCCATTGATGGACAGATGGGCGTGTGACAGTTTCTAGGTTGCAAGCACTTCCTGAATATTCCCTTCATTTCACTAAAATGAACTATTCACAATTTGTCTTTTCACACCACATTTTAATGTCACAGTTATTCTATTTATCCATAAATCAATCTTCCTTTTTGTTGATCTGCATATCTGACAATAATTAAGGAAATATAAGTCTTAAAAGTCCCTACAGCAAGTAATTGATTTTATTCTACTACTTGTTCAGCAATATTGTTCAGGATAACATGCTGTCTTCTAAGGTTAGTTGTGAGCTAGTGCTGGTGGAAGTTGATAAGCAAATTGTTCTGATTTCAACTCCTCAGCTTCATGAAGAATTTGCATAGTCCTATGCAAAATAACTCTGAATGTTTTCTGCTGTACTAGCTCTTCTGCAGTTTCCATGCCCACTTTATGTGGAAATGTGTAAGATGTGTCAGGGCTGACTGGATCGGGGCGTGATACCTAATTCTGATGTCAGTCTTGCTATCCTACATAAAAAGTGTAGGGTTTTTGGTGGTGGTGGTGTTTTGTTTTGTGGGGTTTTTTTGTGTGGTGTTGGTGTTGTTTGGTTGGTTTTGTTTTTTGGGTTTTTTTGTTTGTTTGGTTTTTTTTTTTTTTTTTCTCTGGTGGGCTGTTTATGTTTAATTCTGTGACCTGGCCTTGAACTTTAGGCATAAAATTTTCACTCTTCCAAGTCTCCTACATTCCAAACAGAAAGGTGGTAGGAAATAGGGGTCTGAAGGATTTGAAACAGCCACTAGCTGGTTATTTGACTTATCACCTGAACACTTAATGGAAAACGAATTAACATGGGGGTGGGAAAACTAAAGAACAGTGAAACTGGGAATTCTGTGCGCATCCACAGAACATCTGATACCACTTTGACCTTTTAAGATTACAGCAGGAAGTGACTGTTTAGTGAAACTAGTTAAATAAACAGTACAGCAAGGCTTTGGATGCAGTTTAGTGGTCCAAGACAGTCCACACTCTGAGCTTTTAGCAGTCCACTGAGGGCACAGCAGATAAAATAACGCATAAACGATCTGACCATGTAAGGTGTTTTTCAGTGCCGTTCCTCACAAGTGAGGAGGGATTTCTCCTTGTAGAAACTGTACAAACGGGCCCTCTGTGGTTACTGAGGAGTTGCTGTTAGATCCAATTAGAAATATCTGTAAGTGATGTTATTTTGTCATTGCAGTCTGGGGGCGGTTGTCTCTGACCTAGAACTGGCACAGCTGACTGGATGAAGGAGCGATGGCTTTGCTAGTGCTGGATGCGCCCCCCAGTGGGAGTTTCGCTCCTCTTCCTCTGGTGACGCTGAAGGATTTACTTGGTTTACTGCTGAGAATGGTCAGTGTGTTGCAGAGTCACGGTGAGAAGAGTGGAACTGGAAATTACAAGCCAGAAATGGAAGTGAGGGAAGAAGTAAGAAAATGCAAGCAGATAGCATTCTGATTTTCATATTTCTTTCATACTTATAGGTATCCGTGCATATTCTTTCTTGTAATAATCTTCTCTTTAGGAAAGTCAGCTTTCTCAGCTTATGCTGGAATGTCTGCAGATGATGTAGAATTAGCTGATTGTTAGTAATACTGCCTCTGGAAAGACTCCTGGCAGCACAGAGGGTGCTATGGCACAAGGAAGAGTTTGGAGGGGTACATCTGAGACTGTTCTATTGCCATCCTGTTGCTAAGCCAGCCAGCCAGCCGTGTCTTGAGCATTCGGTATCAGTTTATAGTCTGCTCAAACTCAGTGGGTCTAGGAGACGTAGGAGTAACCACCTTTAACAGATCCCTCCTCCTGCAGTAGCCTGGACCCCAGGGTACAGTACCTATACAATACCTATTGACCAAGTTTTGAATGGGAGGGAAAAACAAGACCTCCAATTGGTTACATTAGTAAAGTTTACCTTCTATATTTTGGAAAAACAATAGGAAAAACTATAAAGGATCTTGGAGCATAACTGTAGGTAGAGTACTACATATTGAGTACTGCTCAGTAAAGAAGGCTACTTGTATTTTGCCAAGTACCATATTAGAAGACCTCAAGATCACGGTTGAAAAGCGTCAGTAGGTTCCTAGTAAGTCTTTTGTGATTTACTAAATTTTGCCTTGTCTTTAGTTCTAAAAAAAATATGCTGGAGTATCAGATTTCCAGTGGTTCAGTAAAGCTTTTATATGCAGTTGTTAGTTTCAGTTACTTAAAATTCGAGCACCTCAGTCTTAGACTCTACTTTTGTGGTGTGGTTGGTGTTTTTTATTTTGTTTCTTTCCTGCCCTTTTGAGGATTTTTTCCCATGTAATACAAAATTTATTGGCTGTAATAGAAGGCTCAGGATACAATGTCATACTAAATCATAGATAGCTTGGAATGCCACTTTTACCCCTCCTCCCTCTCCCTTAGTAAAAGGTAACCTTACTCCGGCCTTTCCCTCCCACTTAAGAGAAATCTGTCTGTTATGTGAAGGCATATTTGTAAAATAGCTGTCATGCTGAGTGGTGTTGTGATACATTTATATAATGAGAGGTTTCATATCAAAGCATAAATGTATAGAGGGTGAACAGGTGTTGCCTTGGCAACTTCTGAATCTTGTGGTCTTTGTGGTATAAATAAAAAACTAATCAAGGACCTGATTCAGTAGTATTTAGGCATTCAAAATACCTATTGATCAGGGTACGAGGTTTGAATGGGAAGGAAAAATAAGACCTCCAATTGGTTATATTAGTAAAGTTTCCCACATTTTGGAAGAACCAGAGGAAAAATAACATAGCTTATAACCATGATACTAAATGCAGTGAGCCCAGGTTTATGCATAAGGAAGGTCCCAGGTATATCACTGCAAGTGTATTTCCACTTGGAATTTGTGTGCAAAAGGTTGTTTGATTTGGTGGCATCCCTGTGTTCTA
The DNA here is from genome assembly GCF_022539395.1 of Myiozetetes cayanensis. Lineage (NCBI taxonomy): Eukaryota > Metazoa > Chordata > Aves > Passeriformes > Tyrannidae > Myiozetetes > Myiozetetes cayanensis. Next base: position 110,119,225 of record NW_026086604.1, read on the forward strand.
CACTTTGAGTTTTTCTTACACTTGAACAAGAAAACAATTAAACAATATTTTTATGTGTGTGTTTGAAGAGTAATGAGAGAGGCATGTTTCTGTGAACTGTTCTTACATGAGTGATTTTTATGGTACAGCAAGTAGCCTGTTGCCTTTAGCATCTAGCTCTCTTTGACATGAGTTCCACTGGAGGGCCACATCAAATGACAGGAAAATCAATGGTAAGATTTACACAGAAGTAGATGGGAGTTAGATTGGCTAAATCATTGGCTGGCTAAATCATTGGCTTCTATGACAGGGTGACCCACTTAGTGGATGAGGGGAGGGTTGTGGATGTTGTGTGCTGTACTGGGTCTGGCTGAACTGGAGTTCATTTCCCCACAGTAGCCCTTGTAGTGCTGTGCTTTACCTTGGTAGCCCGAAAGGTGTTGATGACACACTGGTGTTTTGTCTACTGCTGAGCACAGCACCATCACTGTGACATTCCTTCCTCAATCAAGGGTAAGATCCTGGGAAGGGACACAAGTAGGCCAGCTGACCCAAACTGACCAAAGGGATATTCCATACTGTATGACGCCAACTCAGATATAAAAGCTGAGGCAAGGAGCAGGAAGGCAGGCATTCCTTGTCTTCAATGGCTGCCTGCTGAGGAACTGTTATATGTGCTGAAGCCCTGCTTCTCAGAGGTGGCCGACCATGGCTGCTCATGGAAGTAGAGAATAAACCGCTTTTGCGCGCACAAACTTTTGCCTGGCTTGTGCGCTACCCACTACCTTATCCCAACCCAGGAGTTGTTTTCCATCTTACTTTCTCCCCTGTCCGTCTGGGAGGGGAGCGATAGAGCGGCTGAGTGAGCACCTGATGTCCAGCCAAGGTCAACCCACCACATCTGACTAGACTTTGGTAGTGCCATCCCTTAATCTTTTTGTTTTCTTTTAAAGCACCCTATCAATCTGTTATGGACTGCAAAAAAATAAAATCTGCAAAGGGAAGAGATTGCTTTGGCAGTTCTAAATGAAAGAACCTCCAGAGGAGTGATTGTCATTTCAGTATATCAGATGGGGACTTCCAAAGGGGTTGTTTGAAGAAATTTAGTTTGTCAGGGAAATCTTCAAGGTCAGGAGAAGCTTCAGATTCATCCTATGTGACATGAGGGGGTTAACCAAGCAAACTGCTTGAGGAATTGGCACAGTTTTTCTCTGTCTTTAACATGGAGAACAAGAAAAGGAGCTCCCAAATAATGACTTAGGCAACCTGAAGTAAGAAGTACCCTTGGAAAAGATGTCATTATTCAGAAGGGGAACCTAAGGGGTGCCAGAATCCTTGCTTGGCTGGGATTTATAAATACAAGTAAAAAAAACTTAACATTAAATCCTCAGCATGCTCTGTGCTGTTTTAGACCTCTGTTTCACAGGCTTCTGGAGAGAAGAGCTGCAAGATCTCCTCATTCAATGGACCTAGCTGAATTCTCAGTATTGTGCTCAAGAGGGGCAGAAATGCAGCATTCTTGGAGAGGTGAGATGAGGAGGCCCAGTGGAGGCAGGGCTGCAAACAAGGACGTTAGGGGAGAGAGGTACAACCAGCACTGAAGCCACAAAATGAGTAATACGATAATAACCAACACTTACATTGCAGTGTGACCATTCCTCAGCAGAAGGTGATGTTCAGAGATTTATAAATTAAAATAAGCATTCATGTTTTAAAGTAACAACATCTTTTATTTTGCAGCTAATACTACATAATATACAGCAGCAGATGAATAAAAATTTTGTAGTTTAGCTGCATATAAATGGCTGTTGTTAAGAAGTCTGAGCTTTGATAAATAAGAAGGAACAGTACAGTATAATGTAATAGCAGAGAGAAATTATAGTGGTGTTTCAGTACCTTGTTAATGAGGGATTTGCACACTTTCTCTTTTAGTATGTGGCTTTTTTTGCAGTTTTATATAACTCAGTACAAAAGTGACTGTAGCTGTTAATTAAACAAGATATTTAACGTGACTTTGTTTTAAAGGTATCCTCTAGAGAACTGAGTTATAAACCCTCAAAAATAACATGCTTTCTGAAAAAAAATCAATTCAACATAGAATGCTTTGGTTTCTGACTGCATATCTGCACATATCTGCAATTTATGTCTTTGTTCTCTGTTATATTTATTCTTGCATGAATGCTGAAGTAGTAGTGGTAGGCTAAGGGGCCAAATTGACTGATCTTCATCAGGAGAAGTAGGAGTCAATGCATTTTACCTTGACAGTGTCCATTTCACCTTAACACTAGAACCAGGTGTTAGGAACACCTCAGTATATATTTTACATTGGTGAAGTTGTATGTCTATGTAACTTTCAGCCACATATACTAGTGTGTGTAAGCGACCTGATTTCACATTGCTCTTTCATGGGATGACTGGCATATCAGATATATTTAAGGGGCTAGAGTGGAGCTATGTTTGTATAACTGTACTGTGACCTACAGTAGATGGAATAAGACAAGGCAAAGGTGTGAACTGCTTCCAACCCATGCTTTCTGTAATAGTCTTGAGTGTTATTGTAGGAATTTGCAATATGGCCATTTTAGATACTCTGTTCTAGCTCTCTACTTTGTCCCTTATCCAGGCTGACTTTTTAGGGTTGTGTAGTACCACTTGGATCCAGTTAAAAGCAGTCCTATTCATGTAGAAATATTTACATATTTTAGGTCAGTGGTACTGTTTCAACTGAGGCAAATAGGCAACAGTCAACATCATTAAATTACCTTTAAATTACCTTCCACTTAATTTTAACTGTCCTTTGGATAGGTGGCTATTTCTATTCTACCCCCTCAGTCCCTTTCCGGACTTGGTGATATCTTGAAGTGATAACATTTACATCCCATCCAGCAGTAATAACACATCTGGCAGCAAAACCTCTCTGTATTAAGAGCACTGTTGCACAGCTGCTGAAACTACACCTCAGTTCTTGGGAACAAAGAGAAGAAGCCCCAATGACTTTTACACTGTATGGTTTACTAGATGAGAATGCAGGGCAGCTTTTGTCACGGACTTAACACTGAGCTGTGCATGTTCAAGGCCCACTGGGGACTAAAGGTCTATTGATCCCTGGTGCTCAGCCTACGGAAATGATCAAAGCTGTAGGGAGGGAGCCTGCTGCAGCTCCATATGTTGCACTCAAGCTGAACAAGGATTTCATCTTCCCCAAGCCACCTGCAGAGCAAGATTGCTCAGATCTCCAGAGATGAAGTAGGTTTCACACTAGTTGTTTCTTGCTTTAAATCCTTTTAAGGATAATGGAGGGTCCAATCTTTTCTCCATGTGGTAATACACATAATGGCATGAAATGAAGCTGGGGGCGATAGAGAAGGTGGAGAGCAATACTGTTAGGAAATAAAATCACAAGAGATTCACAGATTCAAAGTAAAGGGCGGAACCTTCCAGGGAGATCAATGCAAGATGTGTTTTCATCACAGTGTGTAATGCTCTGTGAAGATACCTTATCTAGCTTTGGAACTAGGAGCTATACGGCCACAGGTTAAGTGTTGTACTTGATTTGGGCTAAAAATGATCTCACAAGGACTAGTTAGTTAACATGACTGTTCTTTCAGGACCTAAGCAAATCACCTATAATAGTAGAGTATATTTTCTGTAGGTGTACTCCCTTCTTACAGGGGAAGCATGGCTTCCACTTGTCCAATATCTTAAAATTTTGGCATGCTGCCTCACTATACCTGATGGTCATTCTAGCTCTCAGTTTAGATATAGAAAACAAACAACCTGGTTTCAAACCTTTGCATTGTTAAAAGCTTCATACATAATAAATCTTTCTATTTATGTAGAGGAAGCTTCTAAAAAGTCTTATTTTCTAACTGAAAGATCAGCGGAGGCTGTGGGGATTCAGTGGGATTGCATTCTCTGCTTTATTGCCATGGATTCAATTGACTAAAGGGTACTTAAGCAGTGCATAAATGCTTCTTGCTTGTCTCTGTGAACAAAGACAGTACTATTTAATTTGTATGGCTTTCAAACAGATACAGCCTGTTACCCCAAGCAGTGGAAACTTTGCATCCCTTGTTAAGTGTCTCTCAGACTGTAGAAGGATGAAGAGAGTGAAACAACTCCATTTCTTTTCCAGAAAAGTGAATTTTTGGGAGGAATAAGTGAAAGTGGTGCAATTCAAATAAATTAAGCAAGCAGTTGGTGACATACCTCAGAAAATTTTTCTCTGTGTTTGTGTAGAATTGAAAAATCTAATCTGAAAACTATGTCAACTTTATGACATTTTTAAAGAGTAAATATTAAGCTATTTGCTGATTATAGGAAGCCAAAGGGAATTTATAATGAATGTAAGAGTTTATCATCTCTCTTTTTTCTTTTGTCTTTTTTTTTTTTCCCATTAAGGGCACTTCAACATCATCCTTTCATTTCCAAATAGCATAAGAAAAATAAGCACTTTTTACTTGGAGTCCTGTTGCCAGAAAGAACAGTATTGCATTTTTGTTCATTACTGCTGTAGAAAGGAAAAAATCTGTATTTTGTAATGCAACACTGTGAAACTTTTTAGAATTGTTCTTATGCAGTATTTGAATATAAACGTGTGTGTGTGCCTATGCATACACATGTATATGAATATGTATTTTCATATTGGGATCATATAAAAGAAAATTATTATTGAAAAGGGAGAGGATAGAATAATGCACAGTATTACTGAAGTAGCTACATTCTTAAAAAAAACTTATTAACAGAATCAGAGAACACCTGAGTGTAGAAAGGACCTCTGGAGGTCATCTTGTCCAAGTTCCCTCTCAAACAGGGACACCTAGGTTTGTTTGTCCAGGACCACGTTGAGGTGGCTTTTGAATATCTCCAAGGATGGACACTCTGTGCCAGTGTTTGATCACCCTTACAGTGAAAAAGTGTTTCCTGGTGTTCAGTGGGAACTTCCAATATTTCAGGTTGTGCCCGTTGCCTCTGGTCCTCTCACTGGGCACCAATGAAAAGAGTCTGGATCTGTCTTCTCTGCACCCTCTTCAGCTGCTTAAATACATTCGTAAGATCCCCACATGCCTTCTCTTCTCTAGACTGAACAGTCCCAGCTCTCAGCTCAACCAAACCCACAACCCTACAAAAGCAAAGGACCTTATTCCTCAAAAACATATGCTCTCCAAGAAATGGTAACCTCAAAATATATGATTTATTCTTTGACAAAAATACAGTATGCATTCTTAGCACTATTTACAGTCAAATGTTTTCAGTCTGAGCTACGGCAAATTACTATACTCTTGATATATTTTGTTAGTTTCAGCTACTGCATCCAGATTCCTTGCTACTTAGTACTTGTTTGCCCAAACAACATGTATTTTCCTCTACTTAAATAGGACTAATTACTCTTCCTTTGATTAATTTTGGAGTTAGAGCATATTGACTATTATTGCAAATGGCCTTTTGTGCCTGCCTGTGAAGAGGACTGCTTTTAATAAGAAAGTAGAATTTAAAGCTACTCTACACATTTAATTTAGTTCTGTTTGACCCTATAGACTGTGTTCTTATAAAGCAGCACTGTGCTTCTGCATATCTGTGCACCCCTTCATTCTGCTCTCTCAGTGCTGTATGCACATTAATAATCAATGATGGAAGAAAAAAAAGTTCGAGTTACAGGTTGAACTCCAAAAGAGAGCTTTTCTGGAAGTATCATAGATCATGTTTAATAGCCTGTGGATCAAAATGAAACCCAGTATATATCACAGGGGAGCTCAATAATTGAAGCATTCTGGGAATGTCTAAGTACTGGAGTCCTGAGGTCACTAGAAGCTTCATTCTGTGCTCAGTTTTTACCTGAAAAAAAAAGCTGTCTCTTTCCCCTATCATCTTTTCTTCTTATAAAAAATAGTAATCATATTTTAATGCACTGACTTAGATTATTTTATCTGACATCTGGGGGAACAATAAACTCCCTTTTCTACCCCTTCCACCTCCTAATTTTCTGTAAATGAGGAAAACAATCAGAGACATTAGCATTTCAGAGTATCTCCAGTACACTTGACTCACAGCTATCTACCCTCTGTGCTGGGTGTCTGCAGAATGGTCCCACAGGGGCCCTGAACATGTTCTCTGGGTCTGTGAAGCTGATCTTCCTGCCAGCTCTGAATTTACTCCTTTCATATGAGAAGACTCAGGGGCTCTCTGAAGGATCCTAACTGGTCTCCTGGTGAAGGGAAAGCAATAATTTGCAACCCTGGAGCTGCACAAGTGCTATTGTGTGGGTAGGGGGAGACTGTATGGGTTTGTCTCAGAAAAGCAACAGCCACAGAGGAGTTTTGTGGACTTGCTGCTCTGTGTTTGCACAGGGCATAATTTTTTTTTTCCTATGTGAAGGTGGTGGAAAAAGGGTTGACTTTCACAGCATCCTGACAGAGAAAAAGACTTGTAATGAAACTGTGTGAAGCCTGGCCAAGTTGAGACCCTTGGACCTTTGAGTGAGTATCATGGGGCTCTTGTGCCAGGGCTGCGCTGTGTGACTGTAGCAGAGCTGGACTAGTGGGGGGCATTCTGTTTGATTAGGAACCCTCAGGGTTAGAGTAGCAAGGCAGCCCTGCAGCCCAGATCAATCCCATCTCAAAGTGGTCAGTGCTGCTCCTTGAGGACCATGGTGGTTTCACCACCTTGTTTCAACTTGGCTTGTAAACTGTTCCTAGATCTGCCTCCCTGCAGCTGCCCAAACTGTGGCTCTTTGTCCATGTGAGGATTTTGGTATGCAGTTCAGAGAATCTGTTTTAACAGTGGGAGTTTGAACTGAATGGGGTTGATGACTGAGGAATACAAATGAGGGAATAACAGTTGATTTTTAGGTGAGCATTTGCAGTGAACATTTTAGGGTACACTAGGGATCAATGAAGGGACTGCCCAGCAGAACCACTGGCTTGTTACATGATGGCTATATATATTCCTTAACCTTGCTAATAATTGGTATTTTAATGCTGAAGGGCACATACAGGATAACAGTAATGCCTGCCCCTCCCATTGGTCCTTTGCATAGGATAAATCTCATTGAGAGTGAAAGCAAAGAGCATGGCTGAACAAAAATTATTCTTAGCAGTTGTTTAATTGTTAATGCATGATGTTTCTTGCTTTTGCACATAGCTGAACTGCAATGTGTAACAGAAGTCACCACCCTCTTGGCGCCTTTTGAGTGCTGCCTCTCCCTCTGCAAGGGTGTCATAACAGAACCTTCTCTGAATGCTTTAGATATCTTATAAAGGTATTTGAACATCAGAAATTGCAGGTGGACTAAATGACAATCTCATGAATGAATAATGAGTGGTAGTGTGGTCTGCTGGTAATGGCTTTTTAAATGAACCATTTCTTAACTACACAGTAAAGTTTCATTCAGTTGCAAATCTTTCTGGTGGCATCATGGTGATTGTTCTGCCCTGCCAGCTGGTACCTGCTGTGCCTTCTGAATGAGTCAGCTGCCTTCTACCAGTCTGTTGGGTTTGGCGTGTTTAGTAAGTAACAGCAATGAACTGACTGTAGTGCACTAATAGTTATTACAAGTTAAATAGCCCAGTGATTTTTTTGGGGTCATTTTATGGGGAGTTGGACAAAAGGAAAATAAAATCTTTGAGTTTCACCCTTAATTAATAGACTGCTACAGCAAGAGTTACTATGTATTTGATAGAAAATAAGATATTTTTTCTGCCTTATCAGACAGAAAACAGCAGCTGCTGAAAGTATAAGCCTTTATTTTACCTCACAGGAAAGGTAAACTTCCACTGTAGTCTATCTGAAACATGAGTGACAATTTCAACATGGAGTTAGAGCCTATCTGGGGAAATATTTAATTGTATTTGTCGTATCAGGCATAAATGGGGAACTCTCATGTTGGGAGGAATTGCAGAGGATGTGGGTAATTTGGCAAATGCAGCATTTCTAGAAAAGAATTAAAAACATACCTGGGTTACAAATATTTGATCAGAGAATTTTTTAGTAGTTGCTTTAGGGTACAAATGAAACATTTATGGCAGTAGTTTACAGAAGCATCCCTACTTTGCTTCTGGCAGTCCAAAAGATGCTTTTTTTTTTTTTTTTTTTTGGCACTGGAATAAGAGCGCACTCTGTCAAAGAGCAATGAAGCTGTTGTACTTTTCCTACTATTCCCCTCTTTTTTTTGCCCTTTTCCCCTGCATCCTCTAACTCTTTACCCATACAGTGTTTGTGCTCTCGCTTGCTGAACAGACCGGGTGTGCTGGGAGAGATGTGTCTGAACGGGGGATGCAGTTCCTCTCCTATTTCCCTTTTTTGGGCAAACCAGATGAGCCAGCTGCAGTCACTCCAGAGATCTGTGGGAAGGCTGGCTTGACCTTTTTCTCTTGAAAGTACACTTCAACTGAACTGTGTCTCCCAGACAGGAAAGTATTACCCATTCTTTAACAACTTCAGGTTGCTGCGTGGGACTTATGAAAACAAGTGAATAAACTAATTTACATGTTTGCATCTGGTTTGCAGCTAGTCATAAAACTGAAGCCTGTAATTAAAAAGAGCTTAAGCACAGAAGAAATTAACTGTCCAGCTCTGTATTTTGGAGACTCTTCTCTGGGTAGCCCAGTGACTTTTGTATAAGCATATCTTCTATAAAGGCACCTATTTTTAACTGGAAAGCATAATGGAATGGCAAAACTACCATTTTCCTTGGCACCTTCTGTCTGTGGCTAACTAGCCTTCTGTAGTAAATGAGACTGCAAAGCAATATATTAAGGCAATATATTAACTCATAATACTTCATCATAGAATCAACTGGGTTGGAAAAGACCTCTGAGATCATCAAGTCCAACCCTTCATCCAACACAGCCATGATTACTAGACCATGGCACTCAGTGCTACATTCAGTCTCATCTTAAAAACCTCCAGGGACGGTGAATCCACCACTTCCCTGGGCAGCCTATTCCAAGGCCTGATTACTCTCTCTGTAAACAATTTTTTTCCTAATATTCAACCTAAATCTCCCCTGATACAACTTAAGAAAGTGCCCTCTTGTCCTACTGCTGGTTGCCTGGGAGAGGAGACCGATGCCCACCTGGCTACAGCCTCCTTTCAGGTAGTTGTAGAGAGTGATGAGGTCACCCCTGAGCCTCCTCTTCTCCAGGCTAAACAACCCCAGCTCCCTCAGCCTCTCCTCATAGGACTTGTGCTCAAGTCCCTTCACCAGCCTGGACCTGCTCCAGCACCTGAGGGGCCCAGAACCGAACACAATAGTCCAGGTGTGGCCTCACCGGCACTGAGTACAGGGGAAGGATCACTTCCCTGCTCCTGCTGGCCACACTGTTCTTGATGCAGGCCAGGATGCCATTGGCCTTCTTGACCACCTGGGCACACTGCTGGCTCATGTTCAGCTTCCGGTCAATCCAAACTCCCAGATCCCTTTCTGCCTGGCTGCACTGCAATCACTCTGTCCGCATTGATTAGGAAGGAAGGAAGGAAAAATTATGATGAAAAAATGCCTTTCCACACTAAAATAACCTTCTCTAATTTATTTTTGCCTTTTCACATACTCATAAGCTATCATCAAGTCACCTCTCATTCTTTTATTTATAAACTAAATAGATTCACATCTTTAAGTCTTCATTAGCCATTGACTCATTTCTGTGGCTGTCATCATCATTCTTCCCATTTTTCATTATTGTTAAAAAAAAAGAACATCTGAACTATGTATTGCTTGCCAGCACCTGTGTTTTCTCTACTCTATGTGGAGATAAAATTGCCTCCTTAATGCCTGAGCACTTGTTTATAAAATCGTGGATCATATTAACTTTTTGCTTCAACTGTATTTCTTTGGGAAGCTTGGTAAAATATATATATTGCAATGATGAATGCTGAAATGAAAAGTTTACTTGTGTGTATAAATTACTATTTCGAGTACAATAAATTGTCAAGACATCTTGGGTGGGTTTTGTTTTTCCTGTTGTCCTATGGAAAACAGACTGACATCCCAGGTTAACCAGTGGTCCTAGGATCTGGGGATCTGTGTTTAAGAGCAGCCCTGACTGTTTTAAAACACCTACATAAATGACCTAATTGCAAAACTTGTGCCTCTTGAGAGAAATTTTTAAAGCTGATTTTGGCCCAGGTGTAGAGTGAAAACAACTGTAGGGAAGTCAGTTGCTTGCCAGGAAAGATTTGTGGTTTCTGATATTTGACCTGGAAGCTCATGTGAATTTTATTTTATTGTCAACTGTTTTTCAGAGTCACTTTTTTTTGGATAGCTATCCATTTTGAGCTGTCTGTAGTTTTTTCCTACATGCACAACCTACCTTTTGACTTCATGGAAGTCATTGGGCACTTCAGGTCTGTGCAATGGATTGTCTTCCTGGTTTTTTGTGTTTTTTTTTTTTTTTTTTTTTCCTTTGTGAGTCTGCACTTGCAAATGGTGTTAGCTGTCATTTATTGACTTTCAGAAAACCAACAGTGAGGATCAGCGTCCAGGTTAATCCTGGTCTCTGTGGAGCCTAACTAGCAGCAATGTTTGATTGACATCCTATTTTCCCTACATGTGGAGATATGCTAGTTATTCAAATCTTGCTTAGTTCTACTGTATTGCTGTTGTGTGGTCTAATTTTTTTTTCTGCTGTTCCTGTGTGAATTGTTCCTGCTATTTTTCATCTAAATGGCTTGTGTAAGGCTTTCTTGTTAATGCTCTAAGTGCAAGTAAATCATCAAGAAAACTTGTAATATCAGCAAAATAATGACGATGGGCTGACCCAAAAAATGGTATTTGGCAAAGATATAAATGTAACTGAACACAAAAGACTACATTCTGAATCTGTTTCTATCAATATTAGAATTTCTATGTATTCTTACCTTTTAAGTCATTATAAATTAAATCCAGTATGAGTGTTTCTTTTTTTTAACTTTATCTTCATATTGACTTAAGCATCCTTATTTCACTAGGTCTATCTGCTTACCACTTCTAATAGTAGTGCTTATTTTCTGTAATTTCCATAGTATCCTAAAAAATTATCCACAGATTCAGTGAGTCATTTGTAATCTTAGGTCTACAGACCTGGATCGATTGTACCTATAAGTTTACCTTCAATAGATCTTTAACATTCCAATAGCTGCTGATGGCTTGGAAAGTTCATCAGATTTGTGGTAGGAATCCCTCACAGCAGAATTTGAAAGCTTATTGAGCACTTCTGCCTTGCCTACATTTTTAATGATTTAACCATGGGTAAGGTTTCAGTCATCCCTAATGTACATACTAAACTGTTTCTTCTTTTCCTGATCCTGTCAGTCAAGGTTTTCTTTTTCTTCTGATAAATTTTCTTCATGTCATGTTTGTATTGATTGCTATTTGATCTTCTTCCCTCTTTCAACCTGTTAAATACTGCTTTGCTATCTTCCCTTTGCCAATAAACCGGGATGGGCTTTTAGATAAAGCTGTCTTCTTTCTTGATTGAAGGATTGCAGCTTTTGGCTATCTAAGCTCTTCTTAAAGAGTTTTAAGCTTTCATCTATCTTTTCCACCCGAAGTTTTTCTGAAAATAAGGTCTTTTGAAACACTCTTTGTGATCGTGACTATGCTTTTGCTTAGGCTGCAGTGAGTGCAGTCAGGTTGGGATCGGTACTCAGGAGGAAGTGCTGATTTATAGACCAATGAGTAATTTCTCTGTGTCACAGTATGGTTGGAAATGAAGATGTAACATTATACTGGGGCTACGCCACAACTGCCAGTGAGTTGGGACAGGATGTGCAAAACTGATTGTTGTATGAGTTGGAGACTGTAGATACACTAGGTCAGTGTTTGTGTAAAGGGATGCGGTGACTGGGGAAGGGAGGGAAAACGCAGCCAGTGCTGGGTATCAATGTGTCTTAGCTGCTTGAACAATGTCCCAGTTTGATTAATACAATGTAGAAATCTAGACATGTTCCATCCTTGGAAACATTGAAGATCAGGTTAGATGGGGCTCTGAGCAACCTCACAGAGTTGAAGATATCCCTACTCATTGCAGGGGCATTGAACAAGATGACCTTGCAAGATCAACCCAAACAATTCTGTGATTCTATGTAGCATCTATGCTTGTGAATCAGGTTAATTTTTGCAGTCAACAGGGGCTATGATGCACTTGTGTTGACCTGGAGGGCTCAGTGCTGAAGCTGCTGAAGTGTTCTTTGGAAGTGGTTAGGGATGGTGGTTGGTACCTGGCTGGAGGACCTGCCCTGGATACCCAGCTCTGGATGCCACGAATGGGAGCTCTGCACTGTTGGTAGCTGTGTCAGGGCTCAAGGCTCGGGCCCAGCTGGCTGAAGAATTACTCATACGCTTGGGGGTCACATCTTGGAGCACAGCTTTTCCGAGAGGTTTTTAAGCCGCAGCTGGTAGTAAAGCCAGGTGACCATTGGGGGGCACCAGAACAACAATAATGTGTTGGAACTGCTAATTAGAGCTCAGGCTGTTAATGGCTATTTGGCGCTCTCAGGGAAAAAAACCCCGTGTTTGAGGAGGGAAGGTAATTTTTTCCAGTTCTTAAATCAGCATAAGTTCCTCAGTAATACTGCCAGCTCTGTTTCGAAGGCACGAGTTGTTAAAGCATAAACTAGAGCAAGCACGAGCTATCTCCTACTTTCCAGGCAACACTAGCTTTTTCTCTCTTTTATTTTCTCTCCCCGGCCCTGCAATCCTTTGTATAAAATTATGTACTGCCTACAAGGTTTAAACTGAAATGTTGTTTGGAATAAGATATATTGACTCATTATAATTGAGAGATCAGTGTCTAATAAAATATGAAACTTCTTGCAAAGATTTTACAGTTCTTTCTAGCATTTGAGTGTCCTATATAGGGTCTGAACCCAGTAATATTTGAGGAGTTAGTATGCAGTTTTAACAGTAGTTGAGCATCGTTGTTTGTTTGTTTGTTTTCCCTGAGTGGCAATTCAGCTGATAGTATGAATTTTTTAATGTAAAAGGGTACTTAGAGGCATGGGTGGATATTGTACAAAAGGGACCATAGGCTAGTGGTAAGTCATGGTGTCAAAGTATCTTTGAGTGCTTCTTGACTTGGCCTCATAATAAAATGAGGGGAAAGTTATGTTTTTCCCATTAAAAAAGAAGACTGTTCTTCTGCTGTCTACAGGCAAAGGCTTCATCCAAGTGTCTCCTGAAACTCCTCCTGCTAATCTTTGTTGAAAATTCATAGTATTATTATTTAATATTGAAGGTATGAGCCTGTTTTAGTAAAGATGTGTTTTCTGTTTTGTTCTGGTCTTTTTAAGTAAGTTCATCAGTGTGAAGATATTGAGTTTGTGTGTGTTGAGTCACAGCGTGCTTTCTGAAAAGCAAGGCTACTAGCTAAGATTTAGCATTGTTTGGCCAGTGATGTTGGAAAGCGTAGTCCAAGCTGTCCTGAGTCATCTGTAATGTTCAAAACCTAAAGCTGCTAGAGACTTTCACCTCCAGTGGTACTGGTGCTCCTCCTCTGTCCAGCTGTCTTGCTGATTTACCAGCCTTGCAGTCTCAATTGCATGGATAAATGTTGAATTACAGTTAGAATGTGGGCTTTAGTTATAACAACGCACGCAATTAATTTTTGTAAGTGAAGAATTTTGCAAATATTATTTCTGACTATCTTGACCAAAAAAAATCAGAAAACAATGAAACCAATGTAGCACTTGGACACCTGGGAAAGCCACAGAGACATAATGAAAAGATTCCTTACCTAAAAGCATGTCACTTTTTCTCACTAGGTAACTTCTCCTGAAAAAGATACTGCTTCACTGTGCAGGTCTTGCTTTCTTTATATCCCTAGACAATCATAGTCATAGACTACTAGACACAGTGTCATCACAAACCATCTGACTTTCATCAGGCAGCTAGAGGCATCTGGAAATTCCTGTTTTTTCAAGTTTCCTAAGCCTGTTTGAGCTCTTCTAGAAATTATGAAAAAAACCTGTTAATCCTACTGCTGCTTAACTCTAAATAGGTAACTCACTTCTTAAACCGGTGCAATTCTTCAATTCACACACTAGATGGTGATCAAAAGCAGCCCAAGTTGCTTCTGCTTCCCAAAGTCACAGCTGACAGTGGAAAATGAAAGCACGAGACTGACCATTTTTCCTGTCAAGCTTGTAACCTTTTTTAAGCTGTCCGTGAATGATTAATCTAGTTAGTAAAATCATCTTAAAGATTAAGGTAGAGATTCTGCTAAATTCATGTATCATGTTGGAACTGTGATTTTTAAATCAGTTGTTTGATAAACACCCAGGAAATGTTTCTGTCTGTGTGATCATGACATATTCATCAAATATCCTGTAACTTCAAGCTGGGGCTAGTGCTGTTTCCACAGCATAGGAATTAATATATATTAGTTCTTAAAATAGTTGCTGTGGACTGAAACTCAAGTCTCTGAATGTACAGATTGATTACCATTGGTTAATACAAGGTAGTAATGAAAAAGGGAGAGCACTACACTGAAAACATGATTACAGATTTTTGTAAGATTAAAAACAAACCAAGGAGAAACCATTTCTGTACTGCCCACCCTGAAATTATAAAACCTGCTCTAATCCTGTTCCTTGAGAATACTACTGGCTTCAAAGGGAAAGACTGCAAGATGTACTTTGGTTTCTGTAACTGGAAAAATGCATTCCACTGAACAGAATTAGTCAAAGTTATTCCTTTCACTAAAAAACCAAAGTATAATATTTGGGAATGGAGTCTGATAGACAGAGAGATTAGGGACATGGAGAAATCTAGTACAGTACTGTGCAGAGTGACTGTAGGGAGAAAATATCAATGGTGCAGTGTTTAGATAGTAGAAGGGAAATGTAGATCTCACAGGACTGTGAGATGTCATTGTACAATACACTAGATTGTAGAACAACAGCACAGTTCAAATAAACAGCTGAAAGAAGGAGAGTATCACATGAGCAGTAAATGCTGATAGTTGGCAATTTTTTTTGTCCTCTATGTACATCTGTATGTAAGGCATCAGAAGCCTGTCTCATGACTAGTGCTCAGAGCCACTTACGTGCTTTCTTCCTTCCTCTGGCAAGGTTAAAAGCTGGTGGAAACAACCCTCATGCTGCTCCAGTGTGGGAGTAGGTCCCGTGGGTGATGGTTATGGCAAAAGTTACAGCGCTGTGGACCCACCCTCACGTATGGAAAGATGGATGAGATCTGATGGTGAATGGAGCAATGGCATGGCTTAAATTAGGCTTAAACTGTGAGATGCTGGGTTGGTTTTCTTGTTTCTGAGCAGAACACAGGCACTCAATGCTGAGGACTTATCCCAGAAGCTGGGTAAAGAGATACCCCTCGGATTTAACCTCAATGTAAATATTAGTAACTCTGTGACTACTGTGAGGCAGGCAGTGAAAGCACAGGTCATCAGTGGTTAGGAAGCTGGATAACAGTAAATAAGTGTCTGCTCACAGGCAATTTTAGGGTTAAAAGAGCAAAAGGAAATTTGATGCAGCTACGACATGTTTTACACTGGTGATTCGTGTAGCAATGAGGAAATGCATGGAAAAGCAAGATTCCAGACAACTGAGTTGATGATATGATTCATACACTGACTTTTTAACTCAGCACTCATCCCAGTTATAATGGGAATCATCTGAGGGAAGTAAAATAACAGTTTGAAGCTTGTAGGAGGGCAGTAGCTTATAGTCATGTTCGATGCAGAGAACCATTTGTTCTGTAGCATGTTGGAGAGCTGGAAGTTGTGCCATATAACAAGATGGAGTTTTTTCTTTGGCTTGTTTTTCATGTTTGTAATTTTTGAAGGAGTCCACTGCAGCCCTGCCTTTTGTTCTAAATTGGTCCTACACAGTTACGCATATACACTTGCATGGATGTAACATATGCATGCAAATAATCTGTGCTTGCATGAAGAATTGACCTTTGCACGTACACATGGCCAGCTTGGCAGCAGTGCATGAGAAGAATTTGCTAAATTTGTAAAAACTGGCTCTGAACATAGAAGGGAAATAGCGTCAAGAGAGCTGAGGCACACCCTCAGTATGGTGTTAGCACGTATTCTCACAACTGTTCTTGGTTAAAGATGGCTCTTCCTCAAACAATATCAGAAACACAAGCCTCATATTGCCTCATTCTGTGCGATAGGATAATGAGGTAAAAACAGATGTGCATTTAATCCTAGTCTGAAGTTCCATTTCAAGTTCACTGCAGATGAACCTCCACCCCAAAGAGAGTTTTCTAATGATCAGTATGCATTTGTTGGACTAATGGGATGCTCTTGGGTTCAAAGGCAAATGATTTCTTATACATAGAAAATAATTCAAAGCACATGTCCCTAGCATTTCAGTGAAAATCACTGAATCATAGAATGGTTTGGGTCAGATTACCAGTGACAGAAAAGACTTCAGAGCAGTGGCATTTCAGTACCATGTCAGAAGGTGGCTGACCTTGGGACCCAGGCACTTCCCCCAGCCTGTAGTGCTGCTTGCAGTTTGCCCCATCTTGTTCCTCCCCCATCCTCCTGACATCTCTCTTTCTGCACCTTTGGTCCTTCACCTAAGTGTCACATAATATGTTTTTTTCAGTCCCATAATTTTCTTCCATCTGCATGCCCTAGGAAGTACTGTACCCCTTGCCTAGCACCCCTGAGAGAGTTTTTCATTTATTTCTCTTTGTGTGTTTCATGCTAGGGACAAATGTCCTTTTCTGATAGTCAGAGGAGTAGTCAATGTGATGTTCTCCATTTTCACTGATCAGGTTATTAGGGTTCCTCTGTGTGTTGTTGTTTCTGTGGTCTTGGCTGAGTCTTTGTGTTTTCTGTGGTTAGTCTTTAATCACATCACCTAATGCACATTCACCATGTTAGTCATGGAGAAATGCTTGGTTCCCCTTCATTCTACTTGTACTCTGGATATCCTCCTTCTGCACTCTATCCAGTGCAACTTTTGGGTCTGTTCAGCAGTTCCATAGCCTAGAAACACCAGAGGAATATGGATTTTAGGTACCTTTGATTCAAGATAAACTGTCTGCATGAACTTCATCTTACCTTGCTTTACCCATCTAAAACTTAGGCAGAGGTCTTCCACTGAAGACCCTGGAGTAGGAGAGAAGCTTTCCCAAATTGAGTCCATCTGTTTCAGGGCCTATCTTACTCCAGGATGAAATGAATCACTCCATAGAGGTGCCTCTTTTTCTCTGTTAATTAAGGCAAAGCCTAGATGACCATCTTAGGCTTTTAGATAACTTTTAGACTGCCAAAATGATGGGAGTTGAATCCTACTTTCCACATTTTATCTCCAGTGCTGGAGGCTGTCTCTGGTAAACATATGTTGTACAGTTCAATGCACCTAACACTTCCTCTCAAGCTGTTACTCCCCTTATGTGTGAGACTCTTACAGAAATAAGCAACTACAGTCTGTAAACAGTGCAGGTCCTGAAGGAAAAATACCATCAAGGATCAATATAAGTCAATATACAGAGCTGGAACTTGGGAAATTGTGTTACTGATGTGCGTGGTATAAAGAAGATGGATTGACCAGGGTTTGATTTTCTGTGATCCCTCGTGTCCTCACTAAGTCTTCACCACCCGTGAAGCAGCCCTAGGTGTGCTCTGTGAGTCTGTGGAATGCTGACCACTGGAGGAGTTGACACCTGTGCTGCAAGTGGGGCACTCTGCATTGCATCATGATGCTGCAGTTCAGGCGTGGTTCCTTCAGGAAGGAAACCTCTTTGGTCCAAATGGGATGAGCTTGTGTGTATTTTACAAGAGTGTTTACAAGGCAAATTTGCACTATAAATACCCTGTCCTGCTCACTAATTCACTAATGTACCTGAATGATGTCTATCTTTGGCACAGAGTTGTGATTAAGAATTTGGTCATTATTTCCTTTCTGTGCGCCTCAGTTCCTTTCAGAGATTAAGGTGGGGATAATAGTATTTCCTCTTATCTATGAAGTACATTGAAATGTGAGGATGGAAAGCAGTGTAAAACTCCAAATTAGAAGGAATTTTTCACTTATACTTAGGAGTATGACTTCTTCCTTTTTCTTTTCCCTAACAGCAGTTACTTACTGCTTATACTACTCCTTACCTGCCTAGTACATGAATAGTAGATGGATGTGGCTTTGATAGTGTCATGTTTTTAAGACAAATGAGAAAGTTTAAAAAATGGTATAGTTGACAGAGAACTTTTGATTCCTTAGCTGTGCTGATCCTGGCAGAAGAATGTAAGGAAAGTCTACAACACCATGAAGGAAGAACCCAATGAAATATACAATAATATAATCATGGTGGAGAAAAATAATTATTTCTATCCCCGTATATTCAATTTTATTGGATATTATATGATTTAATTATCAAAGCACAGTAATTATGATCCATGGCAATACTAATGACTATTGGCAACAAGGCCCACGAGGACACACAATCTAATTAGCTTTAATAGGGTGGATTTAATAATACATTGGATTAACATCTGTTAGCATGAAGTATCAAGATTTATTGTTCTCTGAATAAATATTGACCTCTTGCTCTCAGGTCAATAAATCTTAAGCTTACCTCTACTTGAATGAGTATCCACTTTTTACATTAACACTCTTCTGTTTCCTATCACCAACTTCAGTAGGAGGAGAGATGAGTTGCACTTCCCTCCTGCCGCATCAAACACTTCTTTAAGAAACTGAAGGTAAACACTGAATTTACAGACAGTTGAATAAAGGATAGGACCCTAAACTATCGTTCCTTGCTGTTGCTTTAGAAAAATTTTCAGAAAATATTTCAGAAAAAATCAATTACTACTAATGCCACAGAAAAAGTCTATAGCTTGCATCATCTGCTCAATTAAACAGTCTTTATATTTGTGTGATGTTGTGAGTGGTGTCAAAAATATCTGTAGGGATGAGTGGGAAGAAATCCATCTCCTTCATGTGTAGTGAGATACAAAGTACTTTCTAAGACTTCACTTTCATTTTTTGCTTTAGATATTTAGAACAGATTCCTTTCTCACTGTAGGCGTTTCAAGAGAAATGAGATGGGATATGTTTCTTTTTCATGCCTACAAGGGAGGGATTTCTTGTTACTCTCCTAAGGGGTCAGTGTGGTCAGAAATATTTCCAAGTCTTACAAAATTTCTTTTAACCGAGATGGGTTTCTCTAAAAGCAGTAGAAAATCCTTGAGACTGATATCCATTCAGCAGATATTTAGACCTTCCTTTCAAATTTAATAGAGTTATAAGAAAATATGGATTAGTCTAACTCTACCACAGGTGAATTTAGTTATAAAACTCCCTGTACTTCAATGGCAGGCGTCTGTAGGTGAACGTTGATTAATGTAGAGAATTTTTTCCAGACCCACTGACCAATCAGAGAGTTTATAAATTTTTGTAGGAAGATGATTTGTATTTATCAAGTTCTGCAAAATTTTTTTTCATCAAAGGAGGTGAAATATAGAAGACTTTCGTGGATAAATTTTATATAGCAGATCATAATTGCTTTCAAAGATCTAAAGATTGTCCTTATTTTCTCTCTCTTTCTTTCATAAGAATATAGATGTTGGTGCAGAAGCCTGACAAAAATGTGCCAGTATTTCATCCTGCTTTAATTTTCTTTCTAATTGCATGTTATTTATAGGTATATGTGGCACTAAGGGAAATTGTGGCTTTTGCTATGGTCCAGGGTGAATACCTGGTCAGACTGGAGAAAAAATAAGGTTCTCAAAGCAATTTGGTGTACAGGATTAGAGGATTTTATCTGTGCCTCTGAATACTGAGCCATATCTATAGGTCTGCAGCATAGGCCCGAGGTTAGCAAATTTTTAATTCCATGTATTCCTTTGAGGCTACATATTCTTGCAAAATGGATTCTAAATTTTGTGCCCAGTCTGTTGTTGCCCTTTCAACTGAATTTAAATCATCGAAGGAATTGACTGCAGTCTAATTCTATTTACCGAAGACTGTTATTAATCATAATTACGGATATTTTCTGTCTTCAGTTTGCAAATACTTGTAGGTGCAAGTCATTATTTTCCTTTCATTTTTCACCCTTTCAGACTGCAATAAAATTTGCAGATTTTGAAACCCTAGATATCCTGCTTTGTTCTTTCAGTTTCCTAGTTGTCCATGCATTAACATGTTTTGTTAATGGTTTGTAACACTTTGAATTTAAGTTGGGGATAATAAAAAAAAGGAAAACATTCTCACTGGGAAAGAGGAGAGGAGCAAGGCTGAGCTGGAGTGAACATTGTCCTGGGGCAAGATGTACATGAGAAAAGTGTTGTGTTGACTTTGACAGGGCTCCATGTCATAGGGTTTGTGGTCTTTATTTCATAGCCATATTGGGAATTACATAAATGAGTCTCAGGTAAGAAAACAATTTTAATAATTGACAGTTACTGGTCTCATATTTCACTGTGTGGAGGGGCAAATGAGATAATTTTCTTTGTTAAATTGGGTGAACAGGTTAGGCAACTGCCTTCTTTTTGTGTTAGCAGTCTGCGTCATGGTAGACACTGTCCCCTTATACTCCCCAAGACATTGTAAGAAGCCTCTGAGAAAGTCAGTAGGATGTTTTTAAGGGGGAAAAAAAACAAGACAAAGGTATCTAGTTTTGTTGAAATATTAATTTTTCTTTAGTTCTGCTTATAGAATATAAACAAATATGCATTACTGTTCTTTAATTCTTACTGTAATGCAAATACAGAAGATGCTGCTACCTTATGCTAGCAGCTGACTTGTGCAAGTACTAAATAAGATCTTAACAGTTGGGAATCATTCCCAGTTTCTAAAGTGACATTCCTTTTTCTACCTTAGAAGCATGTTGAGTGTTTGAACTCGTGTCACCACATAATGCAGTCGTTTCCTATCAAAAAGTGTTCCTCCCAGCCCCAGACATTCTCATTGCACTGTGATTTATTGTTCCCTCAGTGGAGTAGAACTGAAGCTCATTCCTGTGTATACAAACCAAAAAGGATAGGGGTTTTTGGTGGTTACTTTGGCTTTCAAGATGGCATGCTACGCTTTCATCCTGAATGGAGAAGGGGAGTTTTGGCAGGGTTAAAAGACCGGAAAACCTAGACACTAAAATGGGAACTTAATAAAATGGTGCACAGAAGAGCCTTGCGTATGCTATGAAAGCTTTCAAAGTAGTTATTTTTATAAAACTAGTAACACTCAATTATCTTTTAAACAGAACAGAATTCTGGATTCATATTGTTGTCTACTAGCCTCTGATATTTTCTTAATGCCTACACTTTCCACATGGCTTGTTAATAAGACCTTGGTAATAGGAATTCCATGTGAATTGTCTTGAAAAGCCGCATGTGCTCAGACAGAAAAAGATATGGGACTGTGCAACAGGAAAATTGTGTTGTTCACCAATATACTTTTTAACTGTAAATAAAAATGCATACAAACTTGTTTAAGTGCTGATTCTGTTCTGGGGACTATTCTGTCCTGGCTCTTCCTTTTCAGAGGTCAATACCATTAGTGTAAAAGCCTTTGTCTGAAGGCTATTTTTTCTTACATAAATGAACAACTAAAGAAGTCACTTAAGACGATCAAAATACAAAGCCAGCCCACCAGCTCTTATTATTCAGACCATTTTCAGTGCTTTGTGAGGTTCATTAACGTGTCTTCTGGCAAAAAGCAATGGATGGGAAGATGATGTGCAATATATTGCAGTGGAGACATACTGTGCAGCCCTGTGTGTGAGTTGAAGGTGCACAGAGAATGTCGGTACTGGGACAAAAATACAAGAGCATCAATTCTCCTTCGGTATGTTAGTGGCTCTGAAGAATGTGGAAGTGGTTACTGCTATTTTGACAAATGCACTTATTTCTGCTTTTGTTGCCTGGCGTGGCACAAAGGGAGCACTGGCGCAATAGTGCACGGCAATAATTTATTAGTGGTTTAGGGATGTGGGCCCAGAACAAATTCTAGACAAAAGAAAAACATGTTTGGGTTTTACTGAGCGCCTTGGCTACATCAGTGAAGCTGTGATTGGATGTGCAAATATTTGGTATTTCAATTGTCCCAGTTGCTGTGACAGCTGACAAATGGTCTGAGTTTCTTTTTAATTATCACCAAAAGGGAAAAAGCCTGTTGTTTTAAAGCCAGCAACTGATGTTGCAGCAAAAAGCAAGAAAATATATTTAACAGTGGGGAATATAATTTCTCGGTGTAAAATATATTGAAAGCACTATTACTTTCCAAATATTTATAGTATTTAGCTAGTTTTGTAATTAGACCCAAGCAAAAGTGTTTTGTTAATTTGTATCACATTCAGTAATCAATATTAAGATGCCAGCTATTGTTCTTACTTAGTAATTACCGGTATCGTTGATGTCAAACTTATCTTCTCTAACCATTCTGGGAAACGCAGCAGATGTGTTGTGACATATTGTGGTATGCTTGTGAGACCTATTTGACACAGAAATTTTTTAATACATATATCATTCCTTGTGGGTGCTCTGTACCGTTGTATCAGGGCCAATTGCAGTAGATAGAATCACAGAACCATTTAGGCTGGAAAAGACTGTTTAGGTCATTGAGTCCAACCAGTAACCCAGCGCTGTCAAGTCTACCACTAAACCGTGTCCCTAAGTGCCGCATCCATATAGCTTTTAAATATCCTTAGGCATAGTGATTCAACCACTTCCCTGGGCAGCCTCTTCCTATGCTTGATCACCCTTTCAGTACAGAAATTTTCCCCAGTGTCCTGTCTAAGCCTCCTCTGGTGCAACTTGAGACCATTTCCTCTTGTCCTATTGCTTGTTATTTGGGAGAAGAGATCAATTCCCACAAATATATGATGTAGGAACACACAAAGACTTCACTGCCCTGAAGGAAAAAAGAAACGTATTACCCAAAGGAGATGTATTATTTGTCCAAACAGCCTCTGGGAGGGTTTGGGACTAGTCTTGTTTGTTGAGTCTGTATCCAGAACTTCAAACCATCATTCTGTCATTTAAGCAAGATAAGAAACAATATTGTGAAGACCCACTGTAATTAATAGCCCATATGTAAAAGTTTTAAATTGTGTCTGAATACTTCATGAACTGGGGTTTTATTTACATTTTGTTTTGGTGGCAATTGTTGTACAATAGTTGTTTTCTTATGAATATGCATGGCTCCAAACTGCTCATTTCTAGCAGGAAGCATAACTTGTCAGACTTTTAATAGTCAATAAGTTGCCTTTTAAGTAACAATCATGAACTTCTAAATGACAGTGCTCCTTCTGGGGGAGCCAAGATAGATTTTTTGGGGTCAGATGAGAGGGACTGCTCTGCATAAGCTTGTCTTCCATTGCAAGGAATAATTGAGACAAGAACACAAAATGTGTTTTCCATATCTGAAATCGTGAGAATGTGATCTTTCCATTTTGTCAAAAGGGCAGCTTTTTTGTCTTCTAGCTTCAATTCTTCAGCCAGTTTCTAGTGCAGTGCTCTGTACCTTGGAAAATTTAATCAGGGCTGTGTTTGAAGAAGAGAAATAGTTTGAGCTGCTAATATGCTCCTGTCCTTCCAACACTGTCTGGCCTGCTTTTGTTGATCCCTAGAAAGGTTATTGATTTGCTGCGAGTGTGGCTTTCTGTAGTAAAAGCTGAAGGCTGTTTGCAAACTGCCACCTGAAGCAGACACATAAGAAGGAAATTTAGATAATTGCATTCTGCTTCTACTGAAGTCCATGGCAATTTGGAAATTAATATCAGAAGCAGAATGGGGTCTGGTGACTGGGAGTTGCTGCTGCCAGCAGCTGGAATAGCTCTTTAGCTTTATGTTGCATGGATGCACAGTGACCTGGGAATTGTTCTACAGATTTGGAAAAATGTTTCTGAATAGCAGTTGTCAGTATTAACACTAGTTTTTGTAAGCATTCTGTCTTTGTAATACTTGCTGGGCTGGCACATTTAGTCATCCACACTACTCAAAGCGGTTCACTTGGGATGTCCAGACAGGTTTTGCCAAAAGAACAGACAGTCCCATGAGTTTTCTCATACTTTCTGTCTTTTCTGAGGGACAAAAATTCTACAGCTGTTTCAGTCAAGCAGTGTCAGCACTTTTGATCCCACATATTTATGGTTGTACAAATAATGGATTTTTTGGTTTGGCCATTGAATTGAGAAACTGGAAGCAATTCTTGGTTTTAGTTGATCAGAAAGGATTTTTGTTTTCAGGCAAGCTGAAATGAAGCAATTTGCTTAGTTTCAATATCCTCAGTTCTTTCCTACTGGCTGCAATAAAAATGGGTCAATTTCCAATTGAATTTAAGTTTTAATTGAAAACACTATTTTGAAACAAATACTCAAAATATTTTCATTTCCAAAGTTTAGAAAAGCTTTAGGCTTTACTTGTTTGGTGGTGGGTTTTTTTGGCTAATGCTGTCTTGGGATATTTGTCAAATTCATGACTTTTTTTTTTTTTCTCTGAAGTCATGTATTCTCATAAATTCGTTGCTTAAGCAGAATATTTTTTCCCAGCATTTTTAGCAATTTTGCAACTCCTTTTGCCTTAGTGTTTTGCAACATTCCTTTTGACTTAATGTTTAAATAAAAAAATTATAGAATGTTATATAAAGCTTATCACCTGTAGCCTACGGTTTGAATAAACTGTTGTGATATGCAGCATCAGGTATGACTAGACTATCCAACTGTGAGGATGATGTGAGAAGGATGACAGTACAGGTAGCATTCAGGTAGCAGAGATATGGTGTCAGGGATGTAGAATATAATTTTTGATGATATTAGTGGGACTCAGTTTGAAAATATTGAATTAGGTCTAAAATGAAATCACTGCAGATTAAAGGAGGGCATCAAGAAAGAAATTTATAATCAAGGTTGACGTGGTCTTCCATTATCAACAAGCTATTCTGCAGTTGTTCAACCTGAGCTTTCTTGCATTTTCAGCATATCTGTTAATTGCAGTTGTCAGAGACGACATTAGTGCAGAAAAATAAGAGGCTAATTAAAACCAGTAGGTGCTGATTTCTTTATTTCAGCAAAATGAACAAGGTAGCATATTTGTTGGGAAATTCACCTTCTCTTTAGGACAACTTATTTGGCTATCCATACCCAGCAGCACTAGTGCAGGTGGGGTGTGTATTTTAGAAGTTAATGGGATTATGTGATTTGAAAAATTAGGCACTTGGTTACCTTATGATTTTTTGTTTTGTTTTGTTTTTGTTATTACAATAAAATGTACAAACCAGTTCTTCTCACAAATGTCCATGCTGTTCAATAAGAGGTAGATAATAGTGAATGAATACCAAACCATAATACTGTGCTGTGACTAATGGAGTGAGAACACCACCTATTTAACAGAGCTGCTCTGTAGATTTCACTTTACACAAGAAACCCATGTGCTAGGAGGTTGTTTTTAGTTTAAGAACCAGGCTTACATAGTTTCACCACTTTGAGAATTGTTTTTGAGGTCTTACTATCTGGAAGAAGAAGATGAAATTATCTCAAATAGGTATTTTATTAAGTCCTCTGAAAAGATTTTTATTGTCCAAACTTGGGAACTAGCTCTACAAGACACTAGGTATGTGATTCCTCGCCTGAGAATGTGCTCAGCTCTTTTTTTGAGTCAGTTTTTAAGGGTGGTTGCTGAAGTGCGTTACGCTGTCGTGACCTGAGCCTGATGGAAATTCTTAAAGTGTTGGAGAAACTTGGATTAAATGCCACTGATCAGTCAATCAGTGGGACCCAGTGGTTTTAAGATATTACCCTGTGGTATGACTGTGCAGAATCACTTTTCTCAAGGATACTTGGGATATGGAGAGGGAGATACGTTGCTGTCCTGATCCTCCTGGTGCACTAGGATTTCATCTGTAGTGCCCAGGCTGGTCCTGGCTACTTATTGCACTGCTCTGTGTGTGTATATGTGCTGGGAAGTAACACTGGTATCTTTGTTATAAATATATAGGAGGATCAGCTGTAGTCTGGACTCTTGATAGAAACAGCTTAAACTTTAGGGCTCAGACTTTCTATTGCTTTTAGTCTAGCTAAGTGCTGACCGAGAGTGAGAGACCAGATTATCCTGTCACTCGAGTAGGTAGAGAAGGAGCTAAACTGCTCTGTAATTTCTGGTCTATTTAAAAAAAAAAACTTTACTATTATTAGTAAGGGAAGTAGAGCTGTTACAGCCTCTGTGTGAGTCTCCACAGGTAGAGTGTGGTGCACCCATCAGTTCTCAGACAAAGCAGTTCCATGGACCTTTGGCTGCACAGAGCAATGTGAGCAGCTCCGCTACAGGATGGCCTCCCACACATGGCACCTTCTCCCCACCTTCCTAGGTGGAAGAAGGACCTGCCTGATAGGTGTTATGCTGCTGTAGTGAGCATTTGAAATGATAATCTCCAGGATGGATTGACAGGGAAGACTAGCAGTGGGAAGGAAAAGGTAAAGGGAGCAAAGGAGAGAAGAGAACTTTGGGTTTAGGATATATTACACTTGAAATTCTGAGACTGCTCCACTGGTGGGCCACAAAAAGAATTAGATTTACAATTTGAATTAAGTTCTGTAGTAAAATAATTGGACTGGTGAAACAATCTCACTCTCACTAAATTGCTTTCCGAGAAGCCTATCCTGAATGGACCTGTGCAGCTCTTTCTGATATCTGAGCATCCCCAGGTCTCATTGACTTTCCTGGGAATTAAAGTCATTGAACTCCTCACTAGGCAATTAGTTTCTTATAGGTCTAATTTTTCTGCTGCAAAGTGGTAGTTGCTTTTCCCTTCTGTTAGCAGTCAGACCCTGTGCTCCTGCCTTAGCATGCATGTATCATTTAATCGTTCTTTTGTGAGACATGTACTTAAGCATTTGGACACAGATTCTGTTCCTTACTGCACTCTGCGGATACAATCCCTGACAGTTTTGTTACACTGACTGCACAACTTTAGCAAATAGCACATGCAAAATACTTGATGGAAAATCTTTCCAAAAGTAATTCTGTCAAAAGCTCATAAGATTTTGTTTTGGTTTGGTTTATTTCTTTATGTAGGAAGTGTTTGTTTTGGATTCAAAAAGGGATGGACAAACTTCAGATTAAGAGGAGAGCTTCATTAGCATGAAGGATGAATGAGATAATAGATGAAATCAAGAAAATGAGGTTTCTCTACCTTTCCTTTTCATGAGAGAAGACCTATTGGAATGCAGTATATTTAAAGTCCTCAAATTACTGAAGCCATAAATGTTTTTGCTTTCACGGTCTCCATTTTTGCTACTGCACATTTTAGGATGATGGGTTGTGGAGCACCAGGTGTTGAGATGAAGAGAATCAATAGTGTGATACAAAAGATGAAATAACTCAGATGGAACATCAATAAAGGCTAAAAGTTGCCACAGGGATTTGAATCTTAAAGAAGAGCCCGAGAAAGTGTATTAAGAAGAATTCACTTCTCCCCTTGCACTTGTAGTGTCTTTATTCCTTGAGCAGAAGTCACTTGGGGGTTCTTGTCAAGTACAGAGGTGGAGGAATTCTTTCTTTTCTGTATGTATGTGGTGTTCAGCACAACGTCTCCTGGGCACAATGTCACAGTGTCATGGTTATTTCAGGCCACAACTGCTGGGGTTACCCCTTGTGGCACCAAGGATGTGACCTGCTCACGATGACCCTGAGGCAGAACAATTTATACTGATGTTGCACACTGGACTTCAGTTAGAATTGTGACTCTACCACTCTCGTAGTTTAAAAAAACAAACTCTAAATAAACAACCTACGTTTATCTGCCAGAGAGACAAATCAAGTTGGAGCCATAAACACTCCACCTCTGAATTGGATACACATTTTGAAACAGCTGTAGTTTAGACATGTACCACTAAAGAAATATGGGAAAGCTAGGCTGTTAGTGTTGAAAACTTTACCTATTTCTACCTAAGCAAATTGTACGGGACTTACCTACTAATATAGACCATAAAAACAAATCTATTAAGGTAAGGTTGGCATCATCGTTTTTCTTTTGCAAATCAGGTGGTAGTATTTGGCACAAACTTTTTAGGTCACATGCCTGTTTTCTTGATTCAAAGTCAAACCATCATGGAAAGAAGAAAAAGAATACCTTCACTGTTCTGAAATACCTTGGTGTTATTACTAATGTATTAAATGTATATAGAATATACTAAATATATAATAGATTAAATATTTTAATAATGTATTAAAATGCAAGACCTTTTTAAAAATACTACTTCTGTCAAATTACTTATTTGTTGAATTTGTCGAATTCTGTTTTCCAAAGAATAGAGTACTTAGTCCAGCAATTCATTTGAACTTATGACCTATTTCAAGCATGAGAACACAGAACTACTCACATACCTAAAGTTAAGCACAAGATTAGTTCCCAAAGTTAACAGCCCTGCTGGGATGAGATCAAGTGCTCAGCTGTAAGGACCTGATTCTACCAATCTCACTCATGCTTTTGTCTGCAGCAAGACACCTGTGAGATTTCATCCCATGCAAGAGTGGTATAGACAAATGCTATTTATGCCAAAATCTAAGAGATGAAATCTTAAGTTTCAGGATCAGGTCTTCTCCCTTAATGGACTCCTTTGGCAGATTAAGTTTCACAAGGATTCAATTGAGAATGTCCTCTAAGGGCAGCTGCTTTGCAGATGTGGTGGGAGAAGGGCCATAAAGGGGGAGAATTAATTTTTAGCCTAATTAGTACAAGGAGACAGACCTTCCCTTTAACTAGCTGAGACTGATGCTCTTCCTGGGTTCAAACCTTTGATCTAAATTAGGAAGACTAGGGACCTTAACCCAGTCTTTCCCATGCCACAGATGAATGCCTCAAACAGCAGGCTTTTGAGGGGTTTAGATCTTGTTCTAATACTTTCAGGAGTCCCAGAACCTGAGGGTCTCAGTGCAGTCTGCCTCTAAACCTGCAGGCCTGAGCTTTTCTGTTACTTGGAGCAGGCAGTGGGAAGACAGGCAAGAGGTGCAAAACTCAGACACTTCAAAAAAACTTTTTAGGTCACAAAATACAGTTCCTGCCCAAAAATGCTCTATTTCCGAGAGTGACATCAACCTTTTTTTGTGTCTACTTTCAGGTTGCTCCTATAATTAAAGAGAGGATGATGAAGAAGGGCAGCATGATGCTTGGGTACCAGCCTCACCGGGGCAAAGTCAACTTCTTCCGTCAGGTGGTGATCAGCCCACAAGTTAGCCGGGAGGACATGGACTTCTTGCTGGATGAAATTGAACTTCTTGCTAAGGACTTGTAGCTGTAGATCCAGAGAGCCAGGTGCTGCTCACGTGTGATATTTTTGGAGAAAGAGTGGCAGCAGCATTCTGGTGTTATTCTGTGAAGGTAGTAAAAAGCTTGACATATAGTTTGGTAACTGTCATTTTATAGATTGATGTTGAGAACTTTGCAGGTAGAACACCCCTTCACTGGAAAGTACTTGTTGATGGGGGCTGGGACAAGCTGGTACTTGCAGCACCATTGCTACCATTTTAAGGAGTGTTTCCTCAAGAAGGGAGTGCTTCTGCAAATGTTGTCTATGTCCCAGGGAAGGCAGCTATTTACTGGGTGCCTGTGCACAGTATAGCTCAAATTGGTCACTCATGTATGCAGGCAATATTCCTCTGAAGTTGCTGTGAGGAGTGGTTTAGCTCAGTGAGCCTAAAGATGCTAGTTAATTATCTACTCTGTCAATATTTTAGCTTGGTTGGTAATGAAACTGATAAGACTGGAAATTTTGGACTTACATGAAGCTTTCCTCAAGGGCCCTAACTAAGTGGATTGCCCAGGTTTTCTACTGTGAGCACAGGCAGACTAGAACGAGGCTCAGCACAGTCACCACACTGGGAGGTTTGCAGGAACCTCTTGCACAAAGTCCTGAGTAACCAATATCGACCCTGCCAGCCTACAGGATTTTGTGATTCTACGAAACACAGTCATTGGGTCCAGTCAGTGTTTGCAGTGTTGTGTACCCAAAATATCACCACATCTTTAGCACAGCTGAGAATATTGGAATAACCCTTAGAATTTCTTAAGTCTTTGTTAACAAGAGTTGCCTATCATTTCTGAACTGCTGTTCACCTTCTATTTTTAAAGTGTAAAGACTTACTTAGAAGCTTTTAGATGCACTTTAAAATTGTAACAGAGAAAAACAATATTTACCCAAAAGATGCATATTTTTATGCATGGTGACTATATATTAATAATATAGCAGAATTACTTATTACATTATTTGTTTGTATTTTCCTACAGATTTGAGATGACTTGATCTTATGTTGTCAGTGTATAATTTGTAAGTTGACTCTGAAATTACATTAGTAGTAATCAGAGAAGGTCTTCCTGTGACTGTAGGATATGAACAGCTTGAACATTTTTGGTCAATTTTAGGTTAGAAAACTAAGTTCTGCACTTTGTGTTTGTGTTAAGAGTTAATTTTATTCTATAAAAAGTATCTGTTTTATAAAGATAGAAATGTATTTCTTGGGATGAAGTTCTTTCAGCAAACTAATGGAAATAGCCATGTCTTTCACCTTGTAATCAACATCTACTTAACTTTAATGTTTTAATGTTTATTCCTTGTTCTGTATTTGAGGTAGCACTGACCAATAAGAACCTTTCTGCTATAATATTTTCTGTCCTGGAAGCTGTCTTTAAACACAATGCTTCCTTATTTTCATTTTCTACACTGTACTAGGATCTAACATTGCATGAAATTCCTACTTCCAATCTTCAAGATGATGGTGTGAAAAGTTTAGCAAGGTCATGATAACCAAGGAGGTCATAGTATCAGAGCAGTAGTTAGGAGCGAGAGCCATCCTGCAGCCCCTGACAGATGCCTATAACAGTGTCCTGGAGGTGAATACGGTTGTGCTTATCATATTGATCCACTGAACTTTAAACCAAATCCATGTTGATAGTAATATAAAAATGAGTATCACAATGTGACCCCTGGATTTTGCCTTTTAATACTCACAAATCACTCAATCATTAATTGACTTGTCTTCTGGCTGTACCAGCTACCAGGATCTTGGAAAGCCCATACCTTACAGGGCCTGTAAGGCTTATTTTGCCTCCCAGTCACTCTGGGTGGAGTGCAAAGTACACAAGGAGTGCTGGATGGATGGGATGACTTTGCTTCCTGAGATAGACAGGATTGTTATCCCTTCTCCTTCTTTTTTTTTTTTTTTTTTTTTTTGACCTTGAAGGAAAAGACAATACAGTGTCAGGATTGTTTATGGTGAGTACTTGATCTATGATTTGTGAAGAAGTTATGACACCTTTCATCAGCTAAGATTTTGGTCCATGGTGTCTTGTGACACCACCACTATCAGAGTGTTACTGTCTCATTTCTCTTTGTGTTTTTAGTGCATTTCTCTGTTTCCATATACTGTGACACTTATGGCACATGTCAGACTGAAGTAACAAAGTTCCTTTCTGTAGCAGTAGTGGCTAGAGAATGTTTAAATGAGAGCAAACTGGAATTTTTTTCACTTTTGCAGAAAATAGGTCTCTGATCAATATGTACCCTGGTTTCTTCAAAGCTATAGATTTACCTTCCAGTGTGATGTGAGTACCTTATCTGATCTCCATATAATTTCTATTATTTCTGACCCTTTATCGTGTCCCAGGTGCACAATATTTCATGACTAACACGATTTTCTTATTGTTGCTTATTTAAGATTAGTATGTACAAGATGTCTATTTTGTAGCTGATGATTTTAATAAAAAGTGAAGTAAATTACACCCTTATAAATATAGTCTGTGTTTGTCATTTGTCAATCTCAAACCGCAGGGGCATATATATAAAAAAAGGTACCTATGAACACTCCAGATAGCACTTCGGCTTTAAAATGTGAAACCTGGTTTAACCCTGCTTCAGGATGTGGTTTATCTGTGTGCTGCGCCCATATCATCTTTAATAAATGTTGTGGATGAAAACATGTCACAATTTATCTTACTCTTGCAGGGGATAAGTTGTCTGTGCAGAAATGCATTTGATTTTTTTTTTGTCTGTTCTAGCTAGTTGAGATTGGCTCATGAACTCCCTCTCCTAATTACTGGCAAGCACCATCTCTCAGGATGCTAAACCAAATTCTGGAAGTAGTGAGGTACATGGATAAATCAGTATGGAACCTGATCCATTGGTTGAGTTGACCGTAATTTCTTGTCTACCCCCAACAATTTTTTCAAAAGAAAAGGAAAGAACTATTTAGACAGAAGGGATGCTGAGGCAGCTTTTGCTCTTAGTTATGTGGCTGCATCTTGGGAGACCTTTGGGCATTCTGTGATGGGTCCATGTGCAAAAATCACTCACATAAATCAGTATGCCTAGAGTCAGTAGACCCCATCTGAGTACTGTGACTTTCTGTGTTAGATTAGTACTAATCATTAGAGTGTGGTTATATGTGATTTTAGTGCTTCTAACTCCCACAGGTGTAACTGGAAACCCTTCCTGGATTGGGCCCTGAGTTTTATGACTGGGATCTTTCATTTTGATACCAGCAGTTTTGCACTCTGAACATCTCGGTTTTTCTAGTTGAAGTTTGTGCCTACAGGTTCAGATTCATCTTTATTTCTGTGAGACTGAATTGAAATGTATTTTCATTTGTATCCTTCAATGGTTCATTAAGATGCTTTTCAAATAGCATTTGATCTTGTCCATAAAGGACAAGAAATGTCCTTTGAGAAAGGCATGGTAGAACTGGTAGAGTTGCATTCCCAAAATGGTAGGAGTATATAAAAGCCTGTTGTGTGCCTGGGGCTTCCTCATGCACACAGATCACAGCATTAATTCATGCTCAAGTAATTTTTACTTTTAAATCCTTGGGTACCTTTATAGGACTTACAAAACTGATATGAAATGTTGAAGGCAGAGGAGAATAATTCAGAAATACTCAATATTAAGTTTGTTCTCTATTATGTCACACATGAGCTCTGTGACAATCCAAAAGTAAGCTGAAAGTGGTGTTTGAGTCCCACTCTTTCAACAGTGCCAAAACTGCGCATCCTCTCTTCCCCATTGGCTACTTCCATGGGCTTTAACAGGCGAATAAAGCTTGTTCATCCTGGAAATCAGTTGCTGTAGGTAGGGCCGACTCATGCCTGTCCTCCTTTCTGTGGTGTAACTAGTACATACTGATAATTATTTGAACTTATAAGCACTGTGTCTAGTTCAGTAACTGCTAAATATTACTACTGTTACATCCTGAAATAATGCAATTGCACATGTTAATTTTGTCTTAATTGCTCGTGCTAATTGCAGGTTAGATGCAATCACAGCAGCACTGCCTGGCAAATGCACTGTGAGCACAAGAAGCCCTGGTGGAGGGGTTTTCTTTCTTTAAATTGAATCTAGTCTCCCACAATTACATGGTTTTGCTTCAGATGTACAATTAGATGTTATTAATCTAATTCTGTAACTACACAATAATCAACCAAAAATTACTTCGAGAAACAAAGCAAAACAAGGAAATTTGCACTGCAAGAGGTACAATGGGGGGGTGTCAAAGGTTTCAAGGCAAACCAACAGAAGGATTAACCTCAGCTAAATCCGTTGTACGTGGCTGTACCGTGTGGCTGTGCTGCAGGAGTGGAGTGCGGAAACCGTACCAAGCAAAGGATTTGCACATACCCTGGCGCTGCAGCAATCTGCCCCAGCATGCCATGTCCATCCACTGTCCTTTCAGAAGGCTGGACACTTTGTAGTACATTAACGATTTTTGTACATGTCAGGGAAAGTTTGTTTTAAAGCAATCTCAGTAATAAAAGTGAATTGAAGAGGTAATCTTTAAAAGGTCCAACAAAGATGATCACTTTAAGGGTTGGTAGCTCATGTACAACTGAAGAACAATTGATCACATTTTTAAAATCTTTTAAAGAAAACCAGCAAAATTTTTGTTTTATCAAGGATGAAGGCAAATAATAGAAAGTGAAGGACATAGACTTAATAATTCTATCAAACATAGATGTTCTGTTTCAATGAAGTAATTTCTTTCATGTAAGTAGCTTATGCAAAACTATTTAAAAATAGAAAGTATTTCATGGCAAGTGTTGAAATACTTGCTATGAAATAGCACAGGCCCATGGAACGTAACATCTGCCTTTGGGACTGTGCAGTCAATATTGTCTTCTGCCAAACACTGTTTTTCCTAGAGACTTTTACCCAGCTTGTCATTCTGGGAAGTGACTCCTTAAATCTGGCAGGCACTGATACTGGCAGCTTTATCCATACTCCCCTTTCATGCCAGGTGATACAGATTTTATTCTTCCTCTGTTTCTGTGCCCTCTCTCATGCCTGTACGTTTTTTCAAAGGGATATTTTCAGTATTTGGAGCTACAGAGAAAGTGTCAGAGTAGCAAAAGGAGTAAGATTGAAAGCTGAAACAAAAGCAGCTCTCAGGTTGGTATACTGATGTGATGTTTTGCCTTCCTTTTCTCAGCAATGGATTTGTCTAGATGCTCACATGATGATCACTCACTTCTGTCAGAACTATGGTAACACCAAAATCATGACTTCACGTGGGAGACCAGTTTGGCCTCGTGAAACTGAGTAAGACAAAGAGTGGGAGAAAGAAATGTTAGTTGTTCTGTTTTACAGATGAATGATACACAAGGAACTTAAAACTTCTATTTTTGTGAAAACTTGCACCACGGCTTTAGAAAAATTGTTGAACGAGTGACTACTAGGAGACAGTAGTGAGTGAAAAATGGGACATACTGTGATACAGGCTTAGCAGATGGAAATGCTACTACACTAGCCAGAGAGATTTCTGGGAATAGAAAAATTGATTTTATAGACTCGACTCTTAAAGTATTTGCTGTTGTATCATTTGGGAAAACCTACATAAGATGGGAAGCAGGACTGAAAATGTAAGGTGGGTATGACTGACTAGTGAAAGATGAAAACAAATAACTGAGAAAGGAAGATACCTTGGTATTGATTCTGAGCTAATCTAACTTCATACTTTCATCACTAGCCCTTCCAGAAAGATCAGACATATGTTCATGAAATTTGCTGATGAAGCTATGCTGAAAATTTTAGAGTTTGACATTCATGAATAACTAGGTGATTTTTAAGAACAAGTGGCAAGGGAGATGAAGTCAAACAAAGTGCAAAATCTTTGGAGACTTGCAAAAAGCTGCAAGAACTTCTTGGTTAGAGGTAGATCATGTTAAACACTTGCAAAAGAGAAAATTGTGGAGATAAGTATAATGATAGCATAAATAGCAGTGTATAAGCTAAGCCTAAATGATATGTAAATAAAGTCAGCCATCCAAAGAAATTCAGTGGTAAACATCAAAGCAGATCTAGCCTCTCATCTGGAGGAAGCTAGCAGGAAGATAGCAGGAAGGAAACACTAGGTGGGCAGCAGGCTCAGTGGCTGGTCCAGCTCTGTTATCTCAAGCTGTGAGCAGTGAACAGTGAGAATTTTAATTGGTGCCACAGAGCCAAAGCAGAGCATTGCAGAGTTGTGTGCTCCATCTACTGGTGTGTCCTCTGGTAACTAACTTGTTCCACACTTAGGATGTCTCTTCCAAAGAGCACTCCTGGGTGTCTCACATGTGGCAGAGGAGGGAATTAGAAGTAAAATGTCTTGGGATTTTTCAGGAAAAAATGACCGCAATGTCAGAAAATGTTGCTTTGATTTAGGCAGCCTCCTGTGAAAACATTGAATTTCAATGAGCTTTGGGTAAATATATGCAGACGTGATTATTTCTTGTCATCCTGCCTAAATAGTGACCAGAATGTATTTCCATGCTGACATTTCAGTGATAACATTGGTGTGTGTGGGGCATCCAAGCTGAGCAGTGAAGAACTCAGGCCAATGTGAAAAAATCACTTTCCCTATTTTGAGCCTCTCAGTTGAGCAGTAATTCCTTACCCTTTCTTTTTACCAAGGCTAAAAATGGAGTCAGGATCGTACAAGCCTCTTGTAAATCGTATGGCCTCTGAGTGCTCAGTTTCCAGGCTTGATTTTATCATAGAATCAATATACTGAATGGGAAGGGACCCATCAGAATCACCAAGTCCTGACCCCACACAGGACACCCCAAGAATCACACCATGTGCCTGAAAGCATTGCCCAAACATTTCCTGAATTCAAACTGGCTTGGTGCTGTCATAACTTCCCTGGGGAGCCTTTTCCAGTACCCAGCCACCCTCTGGGTGAAAAAATTTGTCCTGATATCCAACCTAAACCTTCCTCAACTCTACTTTGCACTCTTTCCTGTCACTGGTCATGAGAATGAAGAGACTGGTACCTGCCACTCCTCTTCCCCTCACGATGAAGTTGTACTCTGCAATGACGTTTCCCCTCAGTCTCCTCTTCTCCAGTCTGAAGAGACAAAGTGCCCTCAGCTGCTCCTCAAATGGCTTCCCCTCAAGGCCCTTTACCAGCTTCATTGCCCTCTTTGGATGCTTTTTAATAGCTTAATGTCTTTTTTATGTTGTGGTGCCCAAAAGTACACACAGCACTCAATGTGAGTCTGCACCAGTGCAGAGTAAAGTGGGACCTTTATTCTGAAGCAATCCAACTGTTGGGTTTTTTTGTTATATTTTCCTTTCCATTAGAGATATCAGTGTTCTACATGGAGTTGCGAAAGAGGATGTCCTGCCTTCGTGCTCCAGCATATTTTGGAATTTCTCATACAACAAAATTTCCGGCTTCTTGACCACTCTGAAATCAGACCTTGGGAGGCACAGACTGAACAGAGACCTGCAACTCCTGCAGCAGAAAAAGATCTCAAGATGTCATTGAGAAGATATGACCTCCATCCTGAGATAGGATCAGTGATGCACTAGAGAACTAGTGTCTAACCTTTGCCTAGTCTATAATTCATGACCAAAAATTCTGGACAACCTGCAGCCTTCCCATTATTTCATAGTGGATAATCTAAATGTTTCCCTACTATGTTTGATCTCCACCATGATTAGGGCCAACACATATTTTTCTTCTTTGTGACTTCTACGTATTCAAAGATTGCAATCTTATTACCCTTTGTCTTCTTTTCTAGTCCTGAATTGCAGTCATTCCTCCCATGTTACCTCGGAGGCCATATTTGAAAATCTGATGATTATTCTGCTGCCCAACACAAGACAGAGCAGTCCTCTGTAGTCTTACCAGGTTTTAAAGGAGTCACAGGATCGCTTTGTACATCTCTTTATACATCACAGTGTGTTGTTTGCCTTCTTTTGTAACAGCAAGATGCGATTGACTCTTGTCAGGTTTGTGATCCGCTCTGAGCACTAGTGCTTCTTTGGCCAACTGCTCTAAGTGGCTTTTCCCCATCAGATATTTGTACCTTTAATTACTCCTTTTTAAGTGCTCCCACTAAAGAGGATAATATATTTTTTTAAGAATTTGTTCAGTCTATCTAGAACAATTTGAATTGTCAGTCCATCGTGCAGCACACTTGCAGCCTCTCACAGCATGATGCATTTTGTTCAAAGCATATATTTTTGTCCATCACCTAGACCATTACTTAAAATGCTGAATAGGAACTAGACTTGAGTAGCTCTAGAACCACACTCAATGCTGCCTAAGGGTCTATATAGTAACTGTTATATCTTTCAAGCCAGCACCAGTGCTTGAATTTAGACAGGATTTCCCTAGTTTGTGAACAACACTTGATATGGTGTCAAAAGCCTTCCTAAGCTCAAGACATAGAATGTCTATTGTATCTTCTTCATTTTACAAGAGCTACTACTCTCTAGCAAAAAAAATCATAATGAATCCATTTTGACTCCTGCTCTTTTCTCATTGTTTTCCAGTCATCTTCAAAGAGTTTGATTCTTCCCACCCCTTGTAATTTTCTGAGACACAGGAAACTGAATGGATTCTCCAGCTCCTTTTGCACCCTTTCAAATGGTAAGTGCCATCTCTGCTCCTTTGACAACACAGGAGCAAGCTGTACATCCTTGGAAATCCTCACTGGGTCATGTTCCAGCTCAGAGGATTTGGCCCTTAAGCGGCTGAACCTCAGGTTGGCTGTGGATGGAGCTGAGGCTAGAGAGTGCTGGAAGACCTGTTGAGGCCATGTGCCTGGCTGCTGACTCTGTGGGAAAGAAAGGGTTTGGGGAGGGGAAGGTGGGGGAGCACCAAGTCTTGCTGTGGTACAGAGTCACAGTGTTGCTGGAACATGCATTTAGATTTGGAACCAGACATATACTCTCATTTTATGCAGGAAAGTCAGAGTAGTCAAAGAGAAGCATGAATAGATCTGAAATTGTGAGGATGAATTTCACCCATATTGGTCAGGCTGAAACAATTCAATATACTAAGCATTTTCCATCCTTTTCTTATCCTGTGCTATTTCATTAATTAGGCTTTTATTGTTTGATTGTAGCTAAAGAGAAGTTTTTCCTGATGGGTTTTACTTTCTCGGTTTTATTGCTTTGTTTTGTTTTGGTTTTTGTTTGTTTGTTTGGTTTTGGTTTGGTTTTTGTTCTTTTTTTATATTTTTCTTCATAAAACATACCTTTAGTTTGCCAGGTTTCTTTAGAACTGGAAGGCAAAGATAGTGCTCTGGCCCCAGAGTGTTGAGCCTGATGAGATAATCATGTAGGAGATACGACATTAAAAAAAAAGAACTACTTTCCCCTGTCTGATTAAGAACCCTTCCCCCATAATTATTGTCTTAATGAAAGCACAAGATGTGGCTCATAATACTTATGATTTCATTTTAATTACTTCTGAAAGACAATTAAAGTAGTTATTTAAAAATGCAACTCTTTCAATGAAGTATAGCAAAATGGAGTCACAAGCACATGCAAGTTATTCTTCAGAGCATTTGATATCCTCAAGTTAATAATTTTATTATTGCCAAGATATGTGTCTCAAGTAAGAAGTGTGCTGCTCTGAAGGTGAGAGGAGACATTCTCTCGGTAGCATTCATACATTCCAATGGCCACACGTACAGAAAAAGAGATGAAAAAGATGAATGTCATTGTTTGACCTGTCTGACCGTGTATCCAAGACTTATTTCATGCATTTGTGCATGAAATAAATTTCCATCTCCTCTAGGAGCTAACATGATTGATTTTGCACATCAGGGCAAGTAGTGCAAAAATAGAGAGCTCCAGCCTAGCCATCATGTGTGGCAATCAGGCCTCAGCAAGGATTGTCAACAAGCTCATTTGAAAATTGAAAGGCAAAAATTTCTTTGTAAAAATCCATTGTATTTCTTGCTCGGACTTTTGAACCAAATACTTTGTGTTACTAGCACCAATGTGAAGGCACGTAAAGAAAAGAACAACCAGTCTTTAGGCTGGTCTGTGAGCCCTCTCCATATGTTAGTGGGAAAAGCACATTGTCTCTACTAAAAATCTGCCTACAATAATAGGTCAAATTTTAGAAGTCAAATCTAGTGACATCAGCAGTGTTACAGTGGGGCAAAGGGATGGTCCTAATGCAAACCCATGAAAGCACATGGAGTAGGCTTCTTCCCTCCCAGCTCCAGCTGTCTGACCATTTGCTGCCCATACTCAGGCTCCCTCCTGGCTCCCTGGGCAGCCCCGCTCTCACCTGGCTGTATGAGCCAACTTTAGACCAAGCTGTTGATGTGGTGAAGATGGTGAGACTCTACTGAATTGCTTACTTGCTCTTGGAAGATTTTGAGACTGTTTTACATTGAAAAGTGAACCTTGCTCTTCCAAATAATAAAACCAAATTAGATTCTTCCCCAGATCAGGAATGAATTTGGTCTAGTTGCGTGTCATGGCTATAGTAAACAGTTTATACTTGGGCAAAGGCTGTGTTTAAGTATGACTGAATCCTGTTTGGTTTACTGTGATTAACCTAAACAATTCAGAAATGTTGAAACAAGTTAATTTAAATTCTTTCCTCCATTTCCTATGGCTTTTTTCAGGTTAGGTTCTTAAAGCAGCTATCCCAGAAATTATTTCAAGGCAAGCAAGTTAATGTTAACATTCTTACATTTAAGTGAAATTATGTTTTTTCCCTCCCCCATTATTTAAGAAGGCTTACATGTTCTTTCCAGAAGCTAAACAACCTGCTGCTTAATGGGAGAGGTCCTTTTGCTTAAAACATGGGATCATTCCTCTATGCCATTCAAAGCATTACAAGAAATGGTCTAATCCCCTACAAGTTGCTTCTGCAGGCTCCTCCTCAGTGGTGAGGCTGAGGTGTTGTCATGTCAGAAAAAGACTGCTCCTGCTTCTCACATGGGGATTAGTTGAGCAACAGAGATGATAGCCAAAGCACATGAGCAAATCTGTGTAAAAGTGTACAAGGCTTAACAACTGGAAAATTGAAAGTGTCGGTATGAGATTTATGTTCTGTCAAAACCTTTTAGCTAATTATAGGTATGACCTACTTTTTTTTGCCTCCAGAAGCACTGGTTGGTTTATGGAAAGCAAGTATCTTAGTTGAAGAGAATCAGTACCTTGGCAATCATTTCACCAAAGGAGGAAACCTCACCTTTCCAGAAATAAGTCTGGATTCAAATACTAAAAGCTATCATCTTTCACTTGCTGAGTGGAAGAACTCTTGTGGGCGGGCTGCACCTGAATATGTTGCCTGCTAAACCATGTGCTGCAAATTATAATTCTCCTTGGTGGCAGCACCGCATAGCTGTTTTCTTGGTGGTGTGAGCAGATGGGCTTTGTGTTTTCTTTCACTGGATTCTTTCTCTGACAGCCTTTAGTTCAGTTTTGTTGGATCAAAGATGAAACACTCTTTTTGTCATTCCAGGCCCTGTGTAAAAAGCTTTACTCTTTCAAAAAATAGTGTTTAACTTTAAATGATGCCCAAAAAATCACTGTGATAATGCACTGAAAGAGCCCAGAGTAGCCTTTGTATTTCCATCTCAATCTCTCAGGCAAAAACCCGTGGCACTTCTGGGTCTCGGGAGGCATTTCTTATGCATTGCCAAACAATGTATTCTCAATTTAATACAGATATCTTTATAATCTTATTTTACTGGGTAGTCATAGCATAGACAGCCTTGCTAGATAAGTGCAGTGATCCTCTCAGCATTCACATACATGTATAAGGAAGTCAGATAAAGACCAGCCTTAAGAGCCAAGCATTTGCAGCCACAGGCAGACAGATGTTTATCTAAGGAGAAGTTTATACTGGCTTCTGTTTGAGAACTAGAAAGACAGTTTTCACCTTCAAGTGAAAGCAGGAATTAGATGCAACCCATAGCTTCTGTAAAACATTTTCTAACCTTAAATGGTCTCCCGAAAGGTGGAATCATGAGGACCCTGGCATATTTCTAACAGAAGGAAATCTATTTCTGGAGCTCTTTGTGAGGTATGGAAAGCAGCATGTTTGGGCTTTGTTGAGGGAGGGGGAGAGCTCCATTTCTACAGCTCACCATACAGCTCTGATAACAGGACCTGCATCCCAAGTCAGTTTATCTCATTCAAAATAAAGCACTTCCCTATACCTCACACACAGACAGCTGGGGCTGAAGCACTCTGCAAAAACCAAGACACTTCAAAGGTTCCTATGTTACAGTGGTGGGTGAATGAGCTGTACAATACAGAAACGCCTGCTCACACAGGGCTGGAAATATTAAAGGAGTGTTTTCATTCCTGGCTCAGTGGGTGGGATTCACGGGGAGGGGGAGTAGAGAGTTGAAGTTGGTGGGGCTAACATGAGTTGCTCATGAGGATAACAAACTGATGGAAGCTTCACTTCAAGGGTGCCAGGAGGGAACAGTGTGGTCATCCTATTCTCCAGAAAGATAAGGAGACAACTATGGTCTGAGGAGCCTCACACAACCACTCGTGGAGCAGAAAGACAGCAAGCCTGGCTGGAAATGTGACCACCATCTCCATGAAAGCTGGTTAGAAACACATCTGATGTGTAGTTCTTTTGGGCTTACCTTCCTCTGCATTGCTCCTGCCCTAAATAAGCAGAGTGGCAGTGTGTTAAATGGGTGTATGCAATGGGTTTGTTTACTCAAATGCTGTTTCTAGAGAAGAACAGACCCTGGTGATCAGGGTGGTCCCTGCTGGGATAAAGATGAGGCTGGGGGGCAGAGGAGGGCAGGTGGAAGGGCACGGTTCCAAGCCTGAGCAAAAGCAATGGTGAGGTGCCCTTTGGGAGGTCGTGCAAGGCAAGTTCAGCTTTTAAACCCGAATATCTGCTGCAGGTCTTGTTCGGAGACACAGAGACAATGAGAGAAAGACCAGCACCCCAGTCCAAAAGCAGAGGCAGGAGGGAAGTCACTGCATTCTCCGTTTGGGCATCTAAAGGTGCTGAGGAAAAGGAGTGGCTGGGCAGGGATGCTGACACCCTGGGCTTGAAACTATGGATGGGTGAAAAAAGAATGCAAGGTGAATTGCTCTTCCATAGCAAGGCCTTGCTGTAAAGGAGAAAAAAGGGGAAGTGTTTTCAGCTGTGAGTGCTCTCTCCTGTGACACACATGAGATGGTTAACCCTGGAAGAAATGCCAAGGATCTTTGCTCCTCGTTTCACATAGCAGCGTACTTGCGAAAGAGACATTTCAGCAGGGAGGGCTTAATCATGCCACCTCAGTCAGGTGACCACCTAATTTTTTTAAGAGTTTAGCTACCTAAATGAAACTGTCTGAAGAGATGGTTTTATCACCATTATAATTGAGCAAATAATTCACAATAGATAATTTATGAGCTGCCTTTTGCCTTTGCCTCTTCATGAAGTGATTAGATGGTGTGCAAAGTGTTCATTAGCCAAGAATTTTAAATCTATTTCCTGGGCTCGGTCCTCTCAGGAGCCTCACTATTTGGCTATATTTCAGCAATCCACTGACTGTCTCCTCAGCTTTCTGCCCATGAGCAAGGCTGTGCAGCTGCCAGAGGTCAAAAACAGGTGAGACCTGCCAATAGGTCAAGGCACGGTGAGGAAATGGGCTCAGGACAACCAGGTTGGGACACCACGGGCTCATGCCAATTTGGTCTTAAGGGTCATGCTGGGAAATGTAACCCAGTAGGACACAGCTGCCTGAAAGAAAAAAAAAAATAATCGAGCACCAAAATCCTGCAATGAGGTGCGTCACTTATACTGGCCCTGAATGAGGCTGGAATTTTTGCCATTCCCCCCAGCAAGAGCTTTCTCAACACACACATGGTGTGCACCGACTTGCAGGAGTGTTTGCCAAGTAATAAGCAGCATGAAGGCAGCCAAACTGCCATTCATGAGCAAGCAGACAGTCTGGAGCAGAATTCACTCATCATCTTTGTGGCCAGAGGGAAAAATTGCCACAGGCAGCATTTTATTAGAAACATAATGCCAAAGCAAAAAAAAAAAAAAAAAAAAGCAAGCAGGAGAGAGAGAATGAGCTAAGGATCAGGAAATAAATTAATCAATGTTCCTCTGGAAGCAAAGGAAGCCCTTGGGCCCCAACACAGCTGGCTTGACAAGAGGACAATATTGCAGGTGCTCTACATGTGGCCCAGTTTGTTTCCAGGAGCATTCAGAATAACAATGTCTTAATGCCTTTCTATTTCTTTTTTTCTCTCCTCAGGAGCTGGGTCATAATTTTTTTCTTTTTTATCATTCATGTCTATTCCAGTAGAATAAGGGGGTGAACTCCTCACTGTGCTGGAAGTTACATGAACTGGTAACACAGAGGCAGCCTACACTGGGAAACTTCGCTATCCAGTATAGACCACTGGTTGGTAGTAAACCCAAGGACTGCCTTCTGCATTGCACAGCTGGAGCCTCCTTGCTGTGAACCCTGGTGATAAAATGCTGACTGACAGGCTAATCAAGAGCTACTTACAGCAGGATGTTGAATACAATATTTAGGATAAGAAAGGTGGGCAAAAGCCTTAAGTGAAAAACAAAATTTATTTAAAGTATATAGTGTACTTAATTTCAAGGATATTGTGTACTTCAAGTCTAAAAGATCTGTGGAGTTTGCCCGCTGCATTTTTAAAATTCATTTTATACTTGGTTTTGCAACACTTGCTGTGTTATGCCAAAAGGACTCAGACTTTGAGCCAGTGTAAACAGAATGTCAGGGCTTGAAGATCTTTGCCAATACGTGGCCAGTGGTGAGCACATGCTGGGGCTGACCACAGTGATGCTGGGCTTGCCTAGGCCTCAGAAGGGCACTGTTGAGAACACAGAGGCGTGGTCACTGAGGCTTTGCGTGCCTCTAGGGAAGCTGAGAGCTGTTTCATACCTGGCAGAGGGCAGCTGACTTGAAGAAAGAGCTGGTCACCTGCAGCTGTCTGCTTGAGGGGCACCAGTCAGGGCCTTCTTCACAAAGTCCACATTTCGACAATTATAGGCTGGATGTGGCCACTGTGCTTTGCACCACACCTGACACTGGCTATGTGTGTTGCTCTGTTCAGAGCATCAGGTGCCCAGGGAGAAATCATTAGCATTGAACACGCTCAAAATTCCACAAGGTCTTAAGCAACCTGATTTAAGCTTCGTGTTTTGAATATGACCCTGGACCACAGGACTGGCAAGGACAGTAACTGAACTGGATATCCTTGTCAGCCTCAGTTATTCTGTGATTTTGCTTGACTCATGAGCAAAGACATGTGGGTGCCTGTTTGAGGCAGCCTCACTTGAAGGCTCAAAAGAAGGTATTCAGTGCAGCCAAACATGAATGCTGATGGAGGTTTTGGCACCAAAATACAATCTGTGAAAAAAATGGTGTTGTCCAGAGTATCTCAGACGCCCGCATCAGAGTATCTCAGATGGCCACTGGTGAATTGCACTCTATGTAAAAGGCAGAGATTCAACCTGTCACACTCGAGGCAATCTGAAGAGGGCAGGAGGAGGTATCTTGCTCTTTGTTTATGTGGTGCTTGTGTTCAGCACATCTTCCATGGGAGGAGTAACAGCTTAAAAAGGTGAAAGCTCTGAGTAGAGAGCAGAAGCTGTAAGGCACAAACACATTAATCATACACTTCTCAGTGACACAGATATAGTGGGCTGTCTTCTGGCTCATTTTAACATTAGCATCAAAATGACTGAGGTCTAACTATGGCCCCATCACAGAAGCACAGAATTCATTAGGTTAGAAAAGACCTTTAAGATCATTGAG
Organism: Myiozetetes cayanensis; assembly: GCF_022539395.1. Taxonomy (NCBI): domain Eukaryota; kingdom Metazoa; phylum Chordata; class Aves; order Passeriformes; family Tyrannidae; genus Myiozetetes; species Myiozetetes cayanensis. The sequence goes on from NW_026086604.1 coordinate 110,164,144, forward strand.
TCCAACTGTTAACCCAAAACTGCCAAGTCCACCACTAAACCATGTCCCTAAGGGCCACCTCCACACTGAGAACTGAGCAATCTGCACACAGGAGAGCATCAGCTGTAAATACTTTTCTCCCTCCCCTTCTTTGAGACTAGTGAAGGTATAGCAGTGTAGGGGCTAAGGGGGCAGCAAGCTTGGATATCTGCTACTTCTGTTCTGCTGAAGGGCAGTATGGTGACTTGGAGAAGGAGTCATTAGCAAAGCAAGATATATGCACATTGGACACACTTAAGAATGACATTCAGGCCCCTGGTAGGAAGGAATAGATTTTAATCACTTTAGGATAGGGTTCATTTTAGGAAGAACCCTCTCCCTATTCTGGATGCTTCAGAGATGAGAGACAAGCTTGAGTTGGTGTTATTTTATTTGTTCCAATAAACATTTGATTTATACAAAACAAATCAAGACAGAAAAACCCCTCAAACAGTTTACAAATCAAGTGTTTGAAACTTTTGATATACAAGAGTATATATTGCTCACGTTCCTATTTCATACATGACGTACAGGTGAAATATTCCTTAAAAGAATAAAAATTTCCCTTTACATGTAGTGTTAAAAAACCCCATAAAAATGTCAGTATTGTCAGGAACTTCCACATGCCATTCCTTGACCTTCAGCACGGATGGAGGAAGAGAAACAGGCCCTGACATTCTACCTGCCTGGATATGCCCCCCTCCTACAGACCCCACTGTTGCCTGTGGCCCTGTGAGTTTACAAGAACATTTCCCCCCTATAAAATTTGACATAGTATCCATAGTATCCTCTGAATTCCACTGTAGATGTGGACATTTTGCCCTGCACTGTTAAGATACTTCTGAGTAGTTTGGTTAAAATGAAAAAAAAAAAAAAAAAGCAGTTACAAAACCATTTCAAATAAAATAAAATATTTTCCATCATAAATCTTAAGTCCTATTTGAATAAGCATGATTCCTATTGACTTGCAATGCAACATCTTTTAGTGACATATTGATGTTTATCTGTCAAATGTCTTTAATAAATCACACCAGATACATCTGCCCAGGACTGGTTTGTGCTGGCTGAATTTCTAACTTCCATGGTCTAATGACATCCCGTGGGGAAAAATGGATAAATCAATGCAAAACACCTAAAGACAAAGTTTTTAGCGCTTATTAAAAGCATTGCTGTCATTTATATAGGCCCAATGTGATGGGCCAACTGTCTTAAACATTTTGGGGAACTGAAAGAATGTAAACAACGTCCAAGGGATCCTGCTGAAAAAAGTCCTTCTTGGTTTTCGGTTGTGGGTTTTTTTTTTATTTTTCTTCTGTGAATTGCTGACTTGCTGAGGCAGCCCTAAATGCTGTGGGCAGGATATGCCATTAACCTATGGCTACAGAGCTTTCCCTCACCTCCCAGGTCTTTTTGCAAAAATAAAGGCACCAGCTGTTGTCTCTTACTTTAGAAAGTATGGAACAGAGTCAGACTGTGGTGTGTCAAGCAATTGGACACGCAGTACAGGGGAAAAAGGAAAAATTTGTTCTTACAGCAACACAATCAAGGTAAAAGGAAGGGGAAAAAAACAGTCCTGCCCACACTCAGAATGCACAGCAAATATAAAACATCTGCTTGGATTGTTGCTGGCCTTGTTGTGTTCTGTATGGCTTGGACATGGATGGGAGGAGGGGAAAACTCATCCTGCTCATATTTTGCAACCTGCTTACAAACAGCATGAATTCAAGGCAAAAAAAAAAAAAATCAAACCAACATTAATGACCTCTGTATCAAAACACATGTGGGAAGGACCAAACTTCCTCGCACTCCTGTTCTGGGGCACTGTGAGGACACTGGGGTTAAGGTGAGAGGGAAAAGGCATCCCAGAACTTTCCACAATGTGCTGCAGACAGGACCATGTAGGTACAATTGCAGAGTCAAATTAGCCTGTCTGCTGTGAGACTGTTCCTGTAACTGTGAACTGCAGGGCCACAGCCAGGTGGTCACAGCACATGCTTTGAAAGTCGTCTTCTTATTGCATATTATTCCTATATTTTTGGCAGAGCGCTTAGTGCACAATTGCTGATGTGGTGCTATACCAGTCTCCCCAGGCTCCTTCCCTAAGGGGAGGGATTTCTAATGCACTGGTAATTTCCTGGAAGCACTTCTTTCTTTCAGAGCATGGCTGTTTATAGATATATAGATAGATATATATATATACATACACACACATTTTTTAGATATATATGTATATATATATATATAAAAATAGCAATTTCGTAGTTATATACAGGCATTAATAAAGTGCATAATGTTATTGGCTATTTTCAAATCTCATTTCCTGAGGAAGTGCTAACATACATAGCTCCTCCTGTGACATGATGCCGGCTGCCAGTGCTAGGGTATGACAGCTACTCCCCAGCTTTTAATTCACAGAATACATCTCCCTGTCCAGAGTTGCAGCCTAAAGGGAGTAGTGACAGCCTCAGTCCTCCAGGAAGCAAGCCAAGGCACTGATCAAGACTTCTTCCTCTGCCAAGGCGAACATGTCTAGGAGCGACTTCCCTCCATTTTGGACCTTTCAGCTACATACTACTTTGCAGTGGTCACAGAGCCATCTTCAGCGATCTTCTCCTCCGAACAGCTCCTTCCCGACAGCCTGTCGTGGTGCTTGAGCTCGCTGAAGCGCTCTGCAACACACTGTGCTGTCAGTCGGGCCTCGGGGTCATGGTCCCAGCACTCAATAAGGGTTTCACACACCATCTGGATGCCCTGCAGGAAGCACAGAGAGAACAGCCATGACGGGGCCAGTCACCACCAAAGCCTGTGTGTGAGCTGCTTTAGTGCCCTCAGAAGTTCGGGGGGTTACTCATGTGTGTCCTGGAGGTGCTCTGATACACTATAACAAGCACAATGATGCTTTGGACTAGTGCTATAGAATCAAGTAGGAGGTTTTCTTAATAAATATAATCAGAATTCTTTGACAACATGACTTCCTGCTTAACCCATGCCTTTGAGTGCCTGAATTCTGTTTGGGTTTTTCATACAAAGTTCTGATTGCCAGCAATTTCAGGTCGTACATCAGCTTTTTATGAATTCCTTGTGGACTAGCTAAATCTATGTGCAAATACGGGCCACAGTCCCACAAACACTTAAACACGTTACTCACAGTTATAACTATTTAACCTTCATTTCAATTCTGATTCACATGTTTACAGGAGAAAAAACCCAGTTGCATCTGTAATGCATTTTATAAACATGAAGTATTTGCCAGGAAACTGTGTGTTTTGCTTTATGACACTAAAAGCCCATTAAGTAGGATTTATCTTAAATTTCTCATTTAAAAAACCCCAAAACATTTCACAACACTGCATTAATTGCATAATTTACCTAATTGGTGATGTTGACTGATGTCAGTGTTAATAGCAGAATGTTATTGTCTGTATACAAATAACATTAGTTTTATGCTGTCATTGAAATTACTAGCAGTAAATTAAATTAAATATTAAACATTAACTTGAAATCAATAGTGCAGCAAATCTCATTAAGGGAGGGGTGGGGGTAATTGTAATATGTAAATCCGTTCCAGAATTTTATCATGATGAATAATGAGTTCATTACAAAAACAACACTGCAGAGGAAGGAAATGAATATGGAAGAGCTACTACAGTAAGAACAACTTCTGTGGAGTTCAAAGCAGATCCTCAGCTGCTGCAAACTGTCACAGCCCTGAGGAAACTGATGCATCACTGCATTTTAGATAGTGCAATGTGAAACACTGAAAGGATTCAGGCAAAGGGGAATTAAACCCACTTTCCTTAAATGTCCTCTGCATGTGTTATTAGGCATCCATTCCCTGCCTTCAGCTCTTAGCTGAATTCTGTTGGAGCCAGTTGTGCCCACCTTGGTGACACACAAGCACAGGTTGATGCGATGCCTTGTACTGGGGGCAGACTGAGGTCTCGGTTTTATATAGGGAAGAAATCTCTGAAGTCAAATGCAGGATACCTAGGTCCGAACCCACCATCTTTTTACTTGTTATATAAACCCAGAGGTGATGAAAAGCACAGTGTCTCTTACAGTTCTACTCCAGTACCTCGAGCTGCAGCCCTCCACACACTCAGCCTTGTTGCCATGAGAGCAGCCACGAGCCTGCCCTGTGCCTGAGCACCATGGGATCCTGAGCCCCGTGTTTCTCTGGCCAGGTGCCCCGGGTAGGCTGGCACACCTGAGGCTGCCATTACAGCTGGCTGTGCATGCAGTGAGCTCCTGGACACTTCTCTCCTAACCAGCCTAACCAGCAAAGCAGTATTGCCTGGCTCTACTGCTGCGAAGCGCAGTGCCCTGCAGTGCCTGCAGGAGTAGCCCTGTCCCCAATCTAGACAAATCTCTGAGCCACTTAACACTGCCCCAGGCCTGCTTTAGGTTCAAACGACTTTTACTTTTAGGGGCCTTCCTCACCTTCTATTAGACGTACATCATCTGGCTCTTACCAAACACAGAACAGAAATATCTGCTGACCATTTCTGCCCTTGCATTAGCATACGCAATATCTCTCTTTTATATCCAGCAGCAGATCAGTACTAAGCTAGATTTCTTTTTGCTCTTGAGAAAACTCTGATTATCCTTGAGTTTGCTGACCACAGATCTTCCTGTTGTTCTTCTGTTTCCTTGAGCAGTTCTTTAACCCTCTTTACTTCTATTTTTTTCACAGGTGACACCATGTCTTTTGAATATCCTGAGAAATGTCTCACACTGTTCCTAATTTTAAGCATTTTCTAATATTTAATTTTTTTACTCCCAAATGAAAGGCTCAGTTAATTGCTTTGTTAATTGGGCTCTTCTAAAGTACTATACATGTATTATTAGTTTGGACTTTGTTTTGCCTTCGTGGAAAAAAAATAACTGCAGTCAACTCATGATCCCTTTTACTAGCTTATTGACAATTTTAATACAATTTCTGCAAAAAGTTATTTTTTCTGAAGATGAACAGCAGTATAATCTCTCCTTCCCAGCTAAACTTGTAATTTAGAAGACAGTTGTACCTATGGCTTCTAAAAATGTCAAGGGCTTTTAGTACTGGTAGTATCAGATATCCAGGTGTCCCTCAAAATACAGTTTACTCCCTCATTAAAAACCCTTCCTCAATAACCCTACTCTTCACAGCTGAGTACATAAGGAGCAAGACCCTGGAGTCAGGAAGGGATCACACTCTGCCACAGTCATCAAGTGGCAGGTGTTCATGGCTAGAAAGGTAATTGATTTTGGCCACTCAGTTGGCCATTTTTAAGTAGATGTTAGACTATGATTTTAAGTTCCCAACTGGAAAGAAAAAGGGAGTGTTACATTGCTCCTGATAGAAATACCAGATGATCTTGCTTGCCTGGGCTTTTATAAATGTTTGTAATACTTTTCTTTTGTCTGCATAGACCACTCAGCATATTTTATTGACAAGTGGAATGACCAAGCCTCATTTCCCTGATATGATTCACATTTTATCTCTACCGATAAAACTGCTGAGAGCAAAGGTGAAGATATGCATGCCTTTGGCTTGTTTCCATTCAGTTTCATCTACTGAGGAATCTACTGTTGCCTAGGAAGTGCAACCATGGTGCTTGTGAAGGGAGAAGGCTGACAAAGTGCTTCATGCTACACAAGGGAAATGGACTGCTAATGCATAACCTGAATAAAACCAGACTGGCTTGCTGAAGACTAATTTCCTATTTTCTTAAACCTGTCAACAGTTGGAATAAACTATGACTGATCTCCATAATAACGTTATCTCTGTAAATAGGGCACTCTTCAAGTTGTTTTACGCCATTCCAAGCAGAGCATCCTGCTAAAGACTCCTCAGCAAAGTTACCGGTGGTGAATAGAGAAGGGGGTCATGCTGCTCTTGGTGTTGAATAATGCTGAAACCAGTCTGACTCAAAGTTAAACATTCTGGTAGTGAGATGAAGGTGTGGTAGACCTGGTAAACTACCCAATAAAGGAACAAACTAGTGATGCTACTAGTAACTTATCTAAAGCTGCTGAGCTGACACAGCTGGCTTGGAAATACCTGACTGACAGTCAATCACTTTATGCTATAAAAGCCCAGTTGCACTTTTTAATGGTAGAGTCTTCTGACATATCCCTTCTTGGAGTGTATGTGGATATTCCTTCCCATATTGCCATTCCTGAACGCTACTCCTTGAGACTGAGTGGAAGACATTTGCCTGTGGTTGTTGGTATGGATGGGTAACATCAGTCTCTACTTAATTGTTTTTGATAGCTATAATATAATTGCTTTAATGTAGTTGCTTCAATATTGCTTCATAATGCCTCATACTAGTGCTTCTATTTTGTGTAATAAATAATTCTAAGATCTTTTTGTCTAGTCATTATCATAATAAATAATTACATTTATATAAATATACCTGGTTTACCATCCTTGATCCTGTGGGACAAAGTTGTATAAGGGTTCAATTACACCTACAGAATCCTTTAAACATAAACTGTTGACAAAATTTGTGGCTAAGACTGGATATAGCCACACCTACACTCCTCTCTGAGAAGGAGTTTGGAAAGCAAGGGGACCCTTTCTCTCCCCCTGACTCAATGGGAGGGTTTCTTTAATAAATTTTGTCTGAAGCTCTCACTCTGCCCGCAACAGAGGCCCATGTATGAAGTTGTTCTCTTTGACCTTTTAGAGCCTACACAGTGTGCTTTAAGGGTTTGATTATCCTGTGGCTCTCTGGATGATTGCTGAATTTCAGGCTTGCAATGTTTCTCTTTTAATCACTTTTAGATTACACTGGTGGGCAAGCAGGAATCCCAGGGCTTCGGGGCAGGCATGGTGCAGAGCACTGTGGTGCCTGAACCAAGGCAGCACCTGTGTCACCATGTGACAGAGGCTCTACCCGTGCAAAAGTGAGGTCCAGCCTTTGGGCAAGACACTGAGTTAAGGCTCAGGCTTCAGGCAGTTGCTAAATGTACAGTGTAGCTCCCAGTCACTCACACGGGGTGCTCTTACCTGATGGTTAAGCCAGGAGCTGGGGATCTCAGGCCGCCCTCTGTCTCTTAGGACGTTGTCCTTCATGCTTTCTACACAAGGGTGTTCTCGCACTTTGGAGCCGAATGGGGGCTCGTATTCTTTCACTTCTGACAAGAGAAAAAGAAAACACAAGGGTATTCAGCTGGGCTGTGCTGGTGCCAAGAGTGAAGAGAGCTGGCTGTTCTCTGGAGGAGTAGCAGCTACTGATTAGCTGCTCAGTGCCACTGTTCTGCTTGACCAGCTCCAAAGCAAAGCCAGTTGGCATTTTCAAAAATGTTTCAAATGTGTTTCTCCCACACTCCCCCTCCCTCCTCTTCTGTTTCCTAGCCAACAAAACAATTTTCATTTAAACCCTTTAGCACATAATCATATTAGCAACAGTTCAAGCAGCAGAGTAACCTATAATGGTTTGTGAGCCTTTCGATCTGTGCTGAAGTAAAACGCATAGGATTTTTAAGGTGAGTTTTGCTTGAGCCAGGCTTGCAAGAATTGGTCACCCTTAGGTCTCCTGGAGTCCACACACACTTACCAGGTGAAATATAAACTGAAATCTGTCTAGCTCATGATAGAGGCTAATGTGCAGATTGCTAGGATGAAATAGTTGCTTGAAAAGGACAAAGATACAGTATGGAGCAGTGCTGGAAGCTGGCACACTACTCTTGTTTATTCCTGAGCCACATTCCTTTGTAAAAAGTAGTAGTCTGCTCTTATTTTAGGCCTCTTTCCCAAAATAGGTCAGTTTTGGCTCATGATGCAGGGGACACAGCTTCCTGAAGGCACTGATGCCATTCTAGTTTTTGTTTGCATGTTGCATATTTTCTTTGCTTTTCTTTGGAGAGAGAAAGGAAGGGGAGACATATGGGACCTTTGGAGAAAACTCAAGAAATCTCTGAGAGCGGAAATATTATAGTAGATGCTGACACAGTGTAGAAAATGCTGTGGTTTCTTTGGGAACAGATGGAGACTTTACTCCCAGGCCTAATGACTTGCTGGTATTAGATAAAGATTTATGAAGTTGGCCTGTTCTGCTGCCTCTTATTTCTTTCTAGGAATTAATTGAGGGCAAGAAAAACTGAAGTGTAATCTACAAAGTAGTCCAGAGAATGCATGTGAGTGCCCAGATGATGTGTGAAGAGAGAGGAACGAGCTGGGAGATGCAGTACTGTTGCATAATGTTACAACCAAACTTCAACTGCAGTGTCCAGTGTTGCTCACTCCTCTCAAGGCATAAAAAGAAGGTCTGAAAAAGGTGATAATGATGATTAAAGGTCCAGAAGAAATGGAAAGGACTACTAAAGCTTGGCTTTGTTTACTTTGAAGAGAAAGGTAAGGATGGGATCATATAATACATTACTAAAAATAACTAATGATCAAGATACATGTCAGATCCTTCTGTCATGTCCATGATAAAAGCAAGACTGTACTGAAGATAATTAACTTTAGACTTTTCCCCAAAACCTTAGAGTCAGGCTTAGATCTCACTTCTATGTGATGGCCACGAGATGAAGACTTTATCAGCTATAATTTCTAATGCTGAAAAAGAATAGCCAACTTACAATAACAAACATTTTGGAAGGGATATTAAACCTTGTGCTTCAAATGTTCAGTGTTTAGAGATTCAGCTGCAAACAACAATGTGTGCAGTGCAGCAGATCACTCCACAGATGCCTCCTGCAGAGCTCTCCTTCCTTCTCCCTAACTATCTGGTGCTGACCACTGTCCACACAATGCTCTGAAGAATGGCTATAGTCCCAACACACAACTCCTATCTTCTCATACATAAATCACTTTCTTTAAGAATCAAGGGCCAAAGTCTGCTTTGTTTTCTTTCCTGCACAGAAAGGCATATCAGTTTCACCCACATTAATCTGAGTTTGAGATTACTTGGCCAAAGTAAATTTACAAGACTTTATCCCTAGAAGTAAATTGGGAAATTGCCATCTTGCTGGTCAGACCTCAGTTACCATGCAGTGGATGCACAATGATTACAGCGCAGATACCTCTACTTTCAGAGCTAACCAAAATATTAAAGCTTGCTGGGAAAATTTAAACAGCATTATCTAGACAGCCATTCCCTACACCATCTCCATCAGTTGTGGTTTAATTGTGTTAGTGGTCACGGACACCAGCCAAGGCTCTGAGATATTGCAATGTAAGAAGTCAGAGGAGTCTATATGTCCAACAGAGGGAAGCTGGTGCTGTGGTGCTGACCAGTGCCCACCCATTGACTTAAATCTGAAGGTTGCTCAGGTTCATGAGATGATTCAAGTGGGGGAAGGGAAAGCCTTTCCTGGAAATTGACATGTTCATAATAACATTTTCCCTGCCTGAGAAATTGTTTATATATTATGAACACTCCTTTCCAAATATAAAGATTGAATAGGTTTTTCACATTTGGACTTTTTATTTTGTTGTTGTTTAGTTTTTGTTTATGGTAAATAAAGAGAAATTTAGGCCAGATGCCAATTCACTGTAATGACTTTCTACTAATACAGTTCTGCCTTCCTTCAGTTTGAAAAGCATGAGGCACCTTCTTGCTATTTATTACTTCTTCTTTGCCTTGGAAAGAAAAAAAAAAGCCCACTAAATCCTCACACAGTAACTCATCCTTATGTTGTGGAATCCCAGGTGTCAGACACATTTTGCAATAATATCTGGGGTTGTTCATGGATCATGTTTATGTGCTACAGTAGATGTAAGAGATGTCAGTTTGAGGTAGGTTAAGATGTTTGGGCCTAGCTGCCTGTGACTGGCTGTATACAGATGCTGATTCTATTTTTCTTGCCTTATATATTTCTTTTGATTGGTTTTAGACCAGTTGGGCACTAAAAATGACAACTGGATGAAGCACCGTAAATACGTCAGGTACCATGAACTACAGCACCTTTAGCATTCAATATTGACAGAGGTTCTTCAACCTTAACTTCCAGCATTTAATGTTTATGGCTGAGAGCTGCCTTGCACTACTAACTGCTCTACCTCTAGTTTTCTTTGACACTGGCCTGGCTGAAACTCTCAGAAAGGCTGGAACTGGATTTTTAGCCCCAGAGACATTACTGAAAATCTATTTGTTTTATGTGAGGAATGCTTGGAAAGTTTGGCTCTGTCGTGGGGTCTTTTTCTACTGCAAGCTTTTTGCAGTGAAATTCTCTTCCTTTGGGTGATTTGTCTTACTGATTTCTGTGGGACCACCTCTCATGCTGGATGATGAAGAATCAAAGCAGGAGTGAGGTAAAAGGCCAGCTAAAATCAACTGTGAGGCACCGCCCACAGTCATGAGCTTTTGTTCAGGAACATCACAACCCTTTGAAATGCCCCTCCCTTTAGAATTAAGAGGGGACAGAAGGGAAAAATTAATCGATGGTGGAGCTATTGTGACAGCTCATGCACACACACAGGTCGTGTTCTTCAGATAGTGTCTTTCTTCATACTAGAGCAATTTGAGTGTTGGATCTACTAGCTTGCACTGGTTGCACAAAGGGAAAATAATGCCTAAAGCAGAGGCTCAAAAGCTGTTTCAAGGCCAAGTTCAAGGAGCTGTCAAATGCTTACTTCACAAATTTCCCTAGGTTTCCCTCTTGAGGTGAAGGATGCAATGGGATGGGTGAACTCACTGTACTGTTTCCCTCCCACAGACATATTTTAAGTGACTTCATATCTGATGATCAAAGACACAAGCACCCTTCTAAAGGTTTGGGAGTGCACGAGCTCTGCCACCAGTGTAGGGTTACAGGCTGCTTAGTCACTGTGTGTTGAATCCTGAGGTGGGAAAGTAGTGTAACACAGAGCACACTGGTGCTCGACATGAACTGTGGTAACCTTATCTACTGCTACATGGGCTTGTTGAAGGATAGCACTTGCTACCTTACACGTAGTACTGTGGTGACACTGAGAACTTCTAGGACCTGGGTGACTGTCATGGGGTGAGGCTGCACTGTGTGGATCTACAGCTGGGGCCCTAGTTGGTCTCCACTTCACAGAAGGAGAAATTTAAATCAGGCCCCAGCTGCAGCAACCTCAGGGCCCACTGTGCAGGCAGAACCCTACTGTACTGGTATCTAATTGCTCCCTGCTGCCAGAAATGTTACGTCTCCGCATCAATAGGATGAAAGCTAAACATTTCATGAGATACAGGGTGCACAGATGCCAAACTGTGGCTCTTGGCTGACTCTTTCCAAGTAAGCATAAGACTAATCCTGGTTTTATTCACACGAAACACAGCTCTGGTAAAGCAGCACTGCCATTTCAAAAAAAGCCCTGCTACTATACTGAAACCAGCCAGCACTCCAGGCAGTACAATAGTGCACGAGCAACACCACCATTTTCTGAAGGGTTTCTCTTCTCCCTCTTCACCAGACCTGTGTATCCAGAAGTTCCCTTTCCTCCCTTTCTCCCTTGCCACCCCCAACAGTCCCTCACCCATAGCAGTTGAGATACAAAACAGATGGTTTTCTTTTCTTTCTAGGAGGCTGTCAGAGAAATTACACTTGTCTCAGTCACCAAAGCCGTGTCACTCTGAAAGCAAGTGGTTGAGATGAAAATTATATTTCTTGCAACGTGCAGCATCTGGTGCACAGCTGTTGTGCTGAATGAAATACCAAGTTAACAGCAGCGTGGAGCAGTCAAAGTTCTCCCCATAGTAGTATTGCTGAGTTTCTAAATATGCCTCTTAAATTATACTCTGGTGAAAAATCAGTCAAACTCGATCTTTGCCTGTCTCCCTTTCCCTCGTGCCCCATTTCTGCTTCTCCATATTTAGCACAACAAAGTAACAATGAGCAGCACGGCCTTTCTCAAAAGCTGATCCCCACCTGCTTATTTACTACAGCAGCCTCACAGTACGGATTGTGCTGCTGGGTATTTTTGTTTAAATGTCTGCTGACTGAAAAGGCCTGGCACAGCATGGAGACTGTGTTTGGCAAAGCTGCTGTAGTGAAAGGACCTGCCTCCATCACCTCCCACACTCACTGAGCACCTGCATGCTGACAAACGAATCCCAAGAGCTCCCTTTGTAAAAGAAATAAGTCACTGTACCTTTACCTGGCTGAATGGCAATTAACCCCCCTTCCCTGCATGCTTCCCTCCCTAACTAAAATTGCTAATGCTGCTGCCTCTGCTTAGACTGCCCCTCTTGCCTTTTAAATTGCATCCAAGCCTGCCCTGCAAAGATGGTGCCTAGATCTTTTAGGCTCCTTTGGAAAGGCTGTCTGTAATCAGGTCAGCCTACTCCAGCGTGTATGCAAAGTCATTTCTCTCGTAGCCTGATAGTTTAGGAATTAAAGAGGGGTTTGTGCGAGCAGAGGCAGCTCCTTGGGAAGGCTGAGAGGAGAGGAGGTAGTCTCACAAGTGACAGATGGGAGAGAGAAAGCAGAGGGGGAGCTGCAGTCATGAATCACTGTAAGGGTATTTCACCAGCTGGCTGCAAAGATAGCCAGACTGCACGAACCAGGGGAAAATCTAAGAAGGAAATGAGAGAAATGGTGCAATGCTGTTGCAGCTCAGTACCACTGGCAAGTCAAGGGAGCTACACCCTGGGAGTTGTATATAACTGCTCTAGATGGAGATGCTAAGCCCAAGTTCCACTCCTTACAGATCTGCCCAAGTACTCCTCCTGGGGTTTTGCTGGGGAACTCACCTCTGAAAAGATGACTAAAATAGGGAAACAAAATTCAAGACATGTGATTCTGGAGATGAGAATGACTGAATGATGAAATGAATAGGGAAAATCAGGATGTAGGTGGGGGTTAACTATCACTTTGAAAGCAAAGGGGGTGCTGGGTAAGAGAAATCTTCACTTTTCCTGAAATAACTTCAGCTCTTCTTCTCAAGGTTAAAGTGGGTCAGTCTCTTCTAACTAAACATGCTGGTGATTTTCCTTCCTTATGAAACTCCCTTTATATCCTCTTTTAGGCAGTTGCCTTCTGAGAACAGCAGCAACAAGGTTTGTTTTTGCCACAATCTCCATTTCACCACACTCAGCAAATATGAACAGGGACTCAGGCATCATCAAAGATAAAAGATTCACAGTGAACAGCTCATATTTATATTAATAAGGTGAGTTCCTAAATGCAAGAAACAGAGAGAGCTCAAGAGGCAGAGCAAAGTTCCTTTTTCTCAGGTTTTAAATCTCCTCAGCCACATTTACAAAGTGCTAATGAAAGGCTGAGACTGTGCCAATGCTCTTAGAAACAGGCACGATCACGACTGTTAAATATGGATAGGTTTGCCTTGGAATATGTCAGACTGAGGTTCAGTTCCCGAAGCACCATATGTTTTTTCACTGAAATGTTTGACTAGAAAAGATTTTTTTTTTTCCCCCATGCTTTTAGGCTAGTGTTTTCTGCACACATACTCGCTTTGTAGCTTTCCTGGCAGGGTGCAAACAGGGGCAAATCTGTTGCCCACAATACAGCCCACCCAGCATGACCAAACGCTGGTCAGGCATAGCAGGAGACTGAGATGGATGCATTCCTCCCTCCTGGCACATGGACATCATGGTGCAGCCACACAGTCGTTGTGCAGAGTGGCTTCAGAGACCTCCCTTGTGGTATCCCACAGATGTTGGTAGAGAAACAGCTATGCACTTCTTCCCTTGGGATATTGGTTTCCCTCCTGTACACTGTGTTCCTCACAGCATACTGCTCTGGCCTGCAAGATTGTCCTGTCTCTGCGTTTATGGCAGCCCTTCAAGGTGGAACCGAGCCAAGCCCCATGAAAAGCGAGCCTTTGTGGTTTTGGAAGAAGGCTGATGTGCAGCAGCTGGTGATTTTCGGAAAGCAGGAAGTTTCTGTATCACTTTGATGGCTCTTACTGAAGTTATCAATTAGTAATTGTGACACTTAACTGGCCCTTACTACATTTGAGAATTAACATTCTATGACCGTAAATGGGAGGCAGTTATCGCTTCTTGGTTTAAATACTTCCTATTGACCTATGTTTCAAATCATTTTGGGTGATATCAACCATGGCTACTCAAGATATCAGAGGAAAACCAGACTTTAATAATCCTTAAAAGTGATTTACCTAACAGCAGATTTATCCTTACATCAACTGAGGAGCAATTTTCTCGTGTGCTCAGGTGCTTGGCCTTCAAGCCTGCTCATGCACGTGTACATCTCATACTGCTGAAGGATTGTTTATTTACAGCATCCAGATACACTAGAAAAACTGGTCAGAGTTCAAAAGAATCACCCTCTGCCAGACAACCACAAGAGCATGTCTGTCTCAACATACTTTTAGAGATAAGAAAACAGAGGCACTTACCTCCAACAGCATTACAGCGAGATGTCATTTCCCAGAGGACCAAAGCCATGGAGTACACATCTGTTTGTTTGAAGGACTCCATGTTCTCCAGGTTCATCCTGGACTCCAAAACCTCAGGGGCCATATACCTTGCTGTGCCAACCTATAGAAGAAGAGATCAAGGAGAGCTCATGAGCTGAAACTGTAGTTCATGTTTTGGGTTCTGCTGAGATTTAACTTCAGCTTTCATGAAAATGGTGCCATTTGACATGTATCCAAAAATTCAGGCCATAGTTGGCACAGGCCACGTTTTCTATTGCCAGGGGAATCTGGCATTGTCCTGACTACCAACTTACTTGCACCTCTCTTGGTAAGGAAAAACAGAAAGCAGTCAATTTTAGTTTCTTAATCAAATAATTTTGACACTGACAAGTTTTCTCACTCTTTGGCTATTCACAGATAAACTCTGCCCTTTGGGCCTGAGGCAATTGCTTCTGACCAAGTGCCTTTCAGATGAGCAATAAACATGCTGTATTGTTTTGCACTGCATATTACAGTGTTAGCTGTTTCTTTTCACGGTAGGCTTTAAAGGAAAGAACATGCAGGTCTGGGAGAAGAAACACACAGATACTGAATGCAGAAGCTGTTTTCAATTTGAATCGAAACCAGACTGAAGAGTTGTCCCTGAAACCATTCTAAACCAAAATATTAGTTCAATATGAGGCAAAAGTCAGTGTAAATGGACAGGCTTTTATGTGACCCATGTATAAAAATATAAATATAAAAATACACATACAAATATATGTAAAATTAAATAATTTGGAATTAATTAAGTTAACAAAAGGTCTGAATGTATACTACAGAAGTTTTCTTTTTTAGAAGAGACAATATTTAGAGATATACTTGAAATATGTAGTCTTGCAAGCATTCACAAACATCCCCCTGGCATCCCTGTCAAGTAGTTGAGTGTTATCCACGCTACTCAGTTGAAAAAACACAATAGGTAACTATTTTCACTTGACATTCTTAAATTTGCTTGCATGTAGAGAATGTACGATAAGCTTAAAGAGGTTTATTGTTGTTGTTTGTTTTTTTAACTTTTAAAATTATCATCTAATACTACTTACCTGCTTATACCTTTTGAGGGTAGAAGACTGACTTCACATATACTAGGGTACACCAGGAGTGGGTCTATTCACACAAAAGTATAATGCCATCAGGCATGAAAACTGTGTCAAAACCTCACAACGTGAAGCAGATCCTGAGTGTGTGTGCGTGTGTGTGTGCATATGCACTGCAGCAGCACCCTGAACAGTTACTAACAAGCTCACATGTGCTCACTACAAGTGGGAGGATGGTTGCATCATATGCGGCTCTCCAATCATAACAAAACCTACACTGCGCTTCTCTCAGTGTTGCTTTAATGTTTAGAGCCTCTTTGTTTATAAACCTATTCACATTAATTTTTAATGATTTTAAATGAAAGTTGCCATAGCAGCTTATGGTTTCTTTCATCTTTTCATCCCAGGAACTGGCATACCAACTGGTACAATACCCTCCCACCCCTTCAAACTTCTAACTTACCTGCCCACTGTTAGCCAGGTCATCCACAGACAGAGAAGGGTCCAGCCTCAGGGATAACCCAAAGTCACAGAGACAGCAGGTTAAATCATTTTTCACCAGGATATTGGAACTCTTTAGGTCTCTGTGTACAATAGGTGTTTTGGGACGACCACAGGGTGTGTGATCACTATGCAGATGGGCAATCCCTCGGGCCAAGGACCCACCCAGTTTCCAGAGGTCCTCCCAGCTGATAATGTGCCGTGTGAGATATTCCTGCAAGTTTCCTTTAGCGTGGAAGGCAGTGATCAACCAATACTGTTTACCAAGATCTGTCTTACGCTCCTCTGCTGTCAAGAACTGGAGGATGTTCTCGTGCTTGAGGTTTACATCTGAAAAAATGTCTTTCTCCGTTTTCCAGGAGGCATATTCTTCATAGGGGAAAATCTTGACTGCCACAGTTTCATACTGTTCTGATGTGTTTTGCTTCAATTTGGCTTTATACACTTCAGCAAACCTTCCTTTGCCAACAACTATGTCCAACTCAATGGGCAGCAGCTCTGTGTTGTGGTTGATGTTGTTGGCACAGGTAGAGCTGATGTCTGAGCGGTCATCATCTAACATAATGGCACAAACATCACTGCAGTCCTTATGTTTCCTGGGCTTAACATTTTTTTCCCATGCCTTGTTGAGTTTCCTCTTCTTATGAGTGCGGTAGGCATAAAAGATAACAATCACAGCAACAGAAATCACCAGTAATGGGACGAGACTTATGATTGTGACTTTGGAAATTTCATCTTTCTCCTCTGGCTCACGAGGGTCATCTGTAAAGAACATAAGGGAGGCACACATTAAATTATAACAGTTTTATATATAGAGGAGGCTGACAATAATTATAATTTTTATCCAGAATGCAATACATTATCTTCTCCACTAGCAATAAGAAATAAAAATTGTCACTGCCTTCTTGCTTCAAAATGTTATTTTGTATATAGGTCCCTGCTTACCAGGACTTGCTGTCTGCTTATTTTACAAAAAGCCGGAACTGAATGAGCAAGAACCTAATGTAATTTAGTAGCTTAGTTCTTCTCTGAGGCTTTTAATGCATTATGGATGAAACCACCACTTTCTTGAATACAATAGACTAAGCTTCTTGCACTTACTCTGTCAATGTATTCCTGAAAGATCTGCTCATTTAACTAGTCATTACTAGAACACGCTAATTTTTCTAAGATAAATAAATAGCAAATGCAGCCTGTGAACTCCCACTTTCCCAGTCATCACTCCGGATCCAGTACATTTTAATATATTTTAGTAGGTTCCATGTAAAGCCATCTTCAGGAAGCCTGTTCGCACACAACCTGCCAATATGTATGGCAATATTCAGACACAGTATGTATGCTTAGTTGAAAAGAAAAAGCTCATTCTCATACTTTGATGTATGTGAAAGAGTGTTGCTAGAACAAACTCAAATGCCTGCATGTAAACAGGTATGTCCAGAACTGTCACCACCACCCCCCTCCATGTACTTTTGCATGGATTTATGTATCTGAACACTTCCTCTGTCTGTCACTTGCTGATTGTACACTGGCTGTCCTGCTGTAAAGCAGTAGATGGTTCACTCCAAATTCCAAGCCTGGTGCAGTGCACACACTAACACATTCTGGGGTGTAACATATAGAAAAGAGAAGAAAACAGGGACCTATTCCAGAACAGGGAGATGTTCCAGGAAAAGTATGGATCATTATCCTAGAGATGGGAACTGCCCTGTCGCCTCTAAAAATTACCTTCTAGTTCAATATCTCTTATGAAAGATAAACAGTTCAAAAGGGAACAGTTTTATTCCAAAAATAGATTAAAAGTGGGTCAGAATTTATCCGAACCTGATTTGATCAAACGCATGGAAATGTACTCTCTCAGTCGATTTCTTCCTTTTGAGTTGGATAAAATGTACTATATTATCTTTGCATGAGGGAGGAGATTGATTGGAAGAAGTCCCAATGAAGTTGAATGGACTAAAACAACTGAAGCTGCAACCGCAGTAAAGCAAGGGGCTTGTGTTGGCAGCACGGTGCTCTGGTGGATTCATATGGCCATACCACTGACTCAGGTTCTCTGCATCAGGTCAGGTAAGTCAGTATGAAAAGGAAAAGCTCAATAAGCTCTGAAGGGAAGCTGTCACTAACTACATTAGCCACAAGCCTCTATTTCCCCTTCTTGGTGCCTCTCAAAACGAAGGTGAGCAGTGCTAAAAGGGGAAAACAGTTTACAATTAGAGCAAGTGGTACCTCTGACCCTCCAATTTCACTTGTAATCACTTTTCTGTTGTAAACCCAGTTGGCTAGCAGCAGGAAATGTGAGCTGTTCAAAGGCAGGTGACAGGACATCTGAAGAGTGTATTCTTTTTTCATTTGGAAAAAAGCCTGAATCCTGAACCAGGATGTGCTTCCTCTGTTTAAAAGGTTCTCCAGCCAGAATGCAGATCAAGTAATTAAATCCTAACCTCTCTCATAGGATTTCAGGGAAGAGGAAGTGCCTTTCTAACCCTGGCATTCCCAGTCTAGCACAGGTCAATGGCAGGCACTAGCAGCACCTACAAACAACATATTTCCTCCATTTATGCAAAAGATAATTTTAAGTCAATCTCTCCTTCCAGATCTATGCAAACCACAAATCCTTATTCTCCAGTGATTTCTAATGTCAATAAGATATTAATAAATTTTAAAATTATTAAATTTAAAATTAAAAAAAACCCCAAACCTAAAAGTTCATTGTAAGTTACAGGTACCATTTCTGCTTTTCAACATGTTGCAGAAGGGGAAAAAACCCTCATTTTTTTATGGCCCTTACAGGAGGAATCTATTTAGAAAGTTCAGTGTCACTGTCAGTGAACAGAAGATTTGCATTGCTTATTCCCATGTGCATTCTTTGTTTTCAGAAAATCTGCTTTATAAAGAACTTGGGAAACACCCCAGTGGAGTAGAACAGACTGCTGCGTGGGACAGCGGTTTTGGAGTTTTGGCTGCAAGCAGGTCACAATTGCATGACACAACTGCTCTGTAACAATGAGAGAAAATTATTTTATTGAACACTTAGGGTTCTGTTTTGTTGGTTTTGGTCTGGTTTTGTTTTTCATTGACCACAGAAAAACATGCTTGAAGTCTGGGCTCTGCTCTTGGGACAGAGTAATATGTCACCTATATTATGTGGTATACTCTTTTACAGAGATGAACATGTCTCTTTAGGGCCTTTCACACCCTTTTTCTTAGCCCCAGGGCTGCAATATGTAGACCAGATATTTGAAATACAAATGTCTTTCTAAATGAGTGAGAAAACCCCCAAGACGTGTTAGTTCTCTTCCAAATTTCTCCCCATGAGTCCAAGCAGTTGGGGGTAGCTGGAAGCATTTTCAGATTTGAGAAGCAACTCACCCAAAACCCTCACTCCTTGATTGTTATGGCTACCTGAATGAGGATCTCCGATAGTTACTATAAGGCCCTACAGCAGGCTGCGTTATTTTGGCCTACATCTGAGAACTCTCCAGCAGACTTCACAGCCTCTTCATCCCTTTCTCTTTTTACACAAGAGAAAGCTCTGCTTGTGGTGCAGGGTGATTTTTGGGTGGAAGGGAAAAAAACTGTTGATGTTGCAAATCTTACGTGAAAAAGAATGTGAAAAAAATTTAATCAAAGCAGAAGCTAAGCAGTTTGACCACTTCCCCTGAGCACTGTATCATGATGCACCCCTGCTGCAAAGTGACACATCCGCTTTGGCACGGTCCCTTGGAGGAAGCAGGGGGTGAAAAGCACACAGCTGCACATCCCCACCTAAAGCAGCAGGCTCTGCTAATTTTCTGCATTTAAGACAGTAGGCAAGTCCCACTCAAGGCTTGGGAAGTGCAAGAATGAGCACCCATCAGGGTATCAGGACCGACAAGGCTGAAGTCTGAGCTTAGGAAGGGACTGAGCTTCCTGACAGCAGAATTAAAGGGGATAGCAGGAGCAAAGAGCTGGTGGCACTGAGGTGTGGCCTGAGCAAGACAATTCCGGAACTACCTTTGATTTTGACTGATGATATGAGAAGAATCAAGTCAGCCATTCCAGCACAAGCTAAGGATGGGGTACTTCTCTGTTGAATTTGTGTACAAAATCAGGATAGGATCAAAATTCAGAGCATAGCTGTATGTTTTCACAGTGGCTAGCCAATATTTTCTGGCTTGACTACAGGAATCTAAGAATAAATACGTTCATTTGCTTATAAATAAATACACATGACTCAGACCCCATAATTTAAAAAATGGGTGTGCAGCTTCCTCTTTCTGAGCATGGAATGAGCAAAACCCAGCTGCACAGGCAGGCAAGGAACTGGTTAAATGAAGCAGCCTTTCATGTTTTGCAAACATGCTCCTAAATAACTTTCCCCACCCAGAACTATTATTTAGTCAGATCAGTCCTTTCTTAAGCTTCAAAAGAGCCTATTAATACCGCATAACAATAGAGAAGTTGAGCTAAAAGAAAGCTTCCTGTATGTGGTTTAAACTAAGCAGGAGCCATCTGCACAACCCTTAATGCTACCTAAGCCTCCAGGGAACAGAACTCAGGTGCCAAGGAAAATGGAAGCACTGTATAGCCCCTATTCAGTCAGGAAGCTTCAAAGCACAAGAGCCTGCAAATTCTTTAGGTTGGATTGGGTGCCTTTGATTGAGCTTTAGTGCCACTGAACTTGGGAAACAAGAAATAAAACAATGGCAATGAAATGAGGACAGGCACTTGAATGCTCGGGGCAGCAGAATGCCCAGCCAGTACTGACAGAACTACTTCCTTGCTGTCTGCTGCTCCTGTAAGTTCTAAGGTTGCTGCCTATTCAACTGCTAGTTAAAGCCACACAGTGGGGAAAGAATGTATTTCATATTAGCAGAATTCAGGTTCTACATATTGACACTGATGTATTGCAAGCTTGTCCAGTGCCTAAAAAGTCCCCAGAAGCACAAAGTCACAAAACTTGGTCCCAGACGCAGGACTGTGATCTAGTTATTTTGCAAGCTCCCAAGACACAAAGCAGCCCTTTGAGCTGACTGGAGGACAACTCCATTTTGTGGCAATTCTGAGGTTTCAAAGTTTGGTTTGAATTCCGCACTGGAATGAAAACTAACACTTTTTGAATGTTTTTGCTTAAACAGAATTTCTGTTCAAATGTTGCAATTTGGCAAGAGGTGTATGTGAGTGCTGAATCCCCTCCAGTGAGGGAACTGCTATGGGGTACAGGAGCTTCAAGTTCAAGACATGCTCTATTTGGTTCAGGAGAGAGCTTTTCATCCCTGAGTATTCTGAATTAGACAAAATGCAAGTTTGAATCTTAAGTGTGTACTGATTTCTGAGCAAGGCACAAAGCAATAAAATATGGAAAAGCCTGCCCATCTCTTTAGTGTTTCTAGATGAAAGCTAGTTCCACAAAATGCCTCATTTTCAGTGAAATGAAATTTACTCTGAGCAGCTGTTTGGGATAACTTAATTTATCTCTATTGAAGAATCCTCAAGTGAAAATGAAATTCTATAGCTGTCTCCTGTACCTTCCTGATTTTGGTGGGTTTAGAATTAAAATAGCTTGGAAATCTTCAGCAAAACATTTTTCGATGGAAAATGCTGATTTTAAGACAGAAACTCTGCTTCTGACATTCCTGTACTTTTCCCAGAAAACCCTATCTTCATGAAGAAATTAGTCCAAAAGTTGATATTTAAAAAACTTCTGCTAGTTTTACAGGCATTGTTTTGGAGGCTTTGTGAATGGGGTTGGGGAGTTGTGTAGGGATTTGAGAGGGTCTTTCCTTAGGAAAATCATTGATCCTGAATTAAAATACTTGGTAATAATCAAACTCAAATGCTGCATCTCAAACTAACCTGCAATTCTTTATCTTGATAGTTTCTTGGAAACATTTTAGTTTTCCATACTTGCTGGAGATGTTGTTTTTTAATTTAACAATTTTGTTGGGCAGGAAATCGGTTCCACCCCTCCCTCAGCTCTATGCTGAACCAACTATTGGCAGAAGACAGAGATTACTAAATTTGAAAATCAGAGTGGGCTCTATCTTGCTATCCAATGGAATATAAAACCTGACATTTCTTTTAGTCTTTCTTGAAAGTTAAATTCCTTCAGCAAATTACTGAATTTTACAAGACCTTTTTTTGGATTAGGTAAACCAAGTCTATCAAGGCCAGTAACTTGTGCTTGAGCTGTATGCCTTCATCTTTTAGTGTAAAAGGAATATTACCAGGTTATCCAAAACAGTATCTGTCTTCTGCAGTGGCGCTACCTCTGGTAGTTGATAGGTCTGCCTGGCCTGCTACAGAATCATAGAATTGTTTAGGTTGGAAAAGAACTCTAAGATCATAGAGTCCAACTCTTAATCCAGCACTGCCAAGTCCATCAGTAAACCACCTCCCTAATTGCCACATCTACAATCTTTTAAATATCTCCAGATATGGTCACTCAACCACTTCCTTGGGCAATCTGTTCAAATGCTTAACAACCCTTTCGGTGAAGAATTTTTCCCAGATATCCAACCTAAACCTCCACTGCTGCAACTTGAGACCATTTCCTCTTGTTCTGTTCCTTCTTAACTGGGAGAAGAGGCTGACCCCCACCTCACTACAACCTCTTTTCAGGTAGTTGTAGAGAGTGATATGGTCATCCCTGAGCCTCCTTTCCCCCAGGATAAAATACCCCAGTTTCCTCAGCTGCTCCTCATGTGACTTGTTCTCCAGATCCTTCACCAGCTTCGTTGCCCTTCTCTGGACATGCTGCAACACCTCAATGTCTTTCTTGTGAAACAACAGAAAACAGGACTCGAGCTGTGGCTTTACCAGTGCTGAGCACAGAGGGACAATCCTTTTCCCCCAGGCAACTTTCCAGCTACTCTTCCCCAAGCCTGCAGCACTGCAGGGGGCTGCTGTGATCCAAGTGCAGGACCTGTCACTTCACCTTGTTGAACATCATACAATTGACCTTGGCCCATTGATCCAGCCTGTCCACATCCCTCTGTAGAGTCTTCCTAACCTCCAATAGTTCAAAACTCCCACCCAAACTGGTGTCATCTGCAAACTGGTTGAGGGTTGACTCACTCCCCTTGTCCAGGTCAATGATACAGATATTAAACAGGACTGTCCCCAGTATGGAGCCCTGAGGAACACGAGTTGTGACTGACCATCAGCTGGATGTAACTCCATTCACCCACACTCTCTGGGTTTGGCCATCCAGAAAGTTTTCTACCCAGCAAAAAGTGCACTTGTCTAAATCATAAGCAGCCAGTTTCTCCAGGAGAAATGGTGTCAAAATTTTCTAGAGTCTAGGTAGACAGCATGTATAGCCATTCCCTCAAAGACAGTAGAAGTAGCAAGGTAAAGCAATCTCTAGAGCCTGTTTCTAAAGCTATCTTTCTAAAGTACTGTCATCCACATGGTTCAAAATTTTTGCCCTAAGGAGTTTACTAAAAGGTGTGGGAACTCATTCACTTGATCTTTCAGATGTTTGGCCACCTGAATGTTGCTCTGCAGTCAATAAATGGCTGGCAAACCAGACCCAGTTCTCAGAGCACTTAATGCACGTCCTTGCCCAATGCGACCACCAACCTCTTTTCCTGAGAAGTAGTAAGGCAAAAGCATGAGCAGTTTTGGAGACCTGTGGTGCACTCACTGCTGCTCTCCCCTGCAGGCCAGCAGTTTTGCCCTTGGCACATGACTAACGGAGCAGGATTCAAGACTTCTCTGTAACACCCAGGGAAAATCCCCAGTTACATGACCCAGTTATACGTGTTACATGTTGGAAGAGTCATGCATATCCATCTGTCACCTGACGGGAATTGCTGCGTCTTAGTCACAGGGGTGGGAGGCAGGCAACTTGATTGCCTCTGGGTGGCTTACTTCAGCAAAAAGGCTGGGCAGCGATGATGTAATGGATATTTCATCTATTGTAAGCAGAATTTCGTTTTTCAACTGATTGCCAAGCATGCTATTCAGCACCCAGGAGGTTTAAGAAACTCTTAAGCTCTAAGACAGAACAAATAGTTTGTTGCTGTTTTTGTTCCCTCACTGCTGGCTAGGAAGTGTAATTCCTGGATTTGCTGGCACAGCACTCCTTTGCTTAAAATCTCCCACCCCCAGATGCATTCCCTGCTTATCTCTCCCATTCTAACAGGTCACTTCACTGTGTCTACATGGCATCTCTCACATGTTTTGACTTTTGTAGCTGAGCTTTTCTACTCAGTTATATGAGAGCCAACATATTCTAAATTTACATGATGTGACTTTTTCTGTGATACATGGCTCAGTTATACAGCTTCGGTGCCTGCTGCTGTTTGCTGGTGGTTTTCTGGAACAAATCAATCTCTCCAGTTTCAATATGTTCCAACAGATGCCACACATTAACCACTATTTTTATTCTCAGCCTGAGTTTCACCCCTCCAACCTTTCCCAAAATATTATGTTGCCAGTGTTAGTTACAGTTTGTTTCTGTCTGTAATTATTAAGTCTCTTCCATGACAACCTGATAAAAGGTTGGCCACATTCCCACACTTATTAAGCTCTCAAGTAATGCAAATTGTAACAAATATGCCAACCAAACTGGAAGAGCGCTGCCTAGTTTGTTTTTATACAAATTTGTAACCAGGCTGGAATGGTTATTTTCCTAGGAAGCAAACAATATAAATAATACCGAGCAACCCAAAATTTTGGCTTCTTTAGCCTCTTTCCATTCTATTTCCTTTCTATCCCTCTAAGTGATTCAGACATGCAGCATTAGACAGCCTCTCCTTTGGTTACACACAGCTGCAGGCACTAGGTGGGACTCCTGTGCCTGCAAATACCTAAGAGGAAACATAGAGAACAAAGCCAATATACAAGCGGTGAGAGGCTGTGTGACACGTTATGTAATGCTACTGACCTCTTTTATGGGGCAGTTGGAAGACAGTTACCTTCTGAACATGTTAGTTGGATAACAAAAAAAGAAATTAATGAAAGCCTTTGTTAAAATCCACTTGGAAGCAGTCCAGCTGTAATCATCTCCCTTCTGTTGTTCCTTGAGCACCGGACAACTCATCACATAAGTATTTATGGTCTGGTGACTGTGCACAGATCTTAAGTCTGATCTTAAGTCTGAGATCCTCCTATGTAGTCAAGTAAAATCACTAACACTTTGACTCTAGTAAGGAGAGGAAGAGGAGAAAAAGAAAGGAAAAGACAGGGGTAACATGTTAGAGACAAGTGAGATACCAAGTTAAGGAAACTCTAAAACATTATCCGTATCTCCTGCGGTCTGGGCACAGGACAAGGCATTGCACAGGCATGCTTGCTGTGGTTCAGGCAGCAGAAAAATACTAGCTCTCCCAGGTAACAATCATACACAGTGAGCAATCACAGCACTTGACACACTGCAAATCCATAGACTGTAATTCGTTCAGGCAAATGACTCACCCACAATTGATTAATCAAATACTTACCTCTCCTACACTCTCAATTAGCCAACTTTGTGAAACCATGATCAATGTGAAGATTGTTAGCAGCAGAACTCTCTCCCTCCCTTGGCACACTTTCCCAATTAGCTTCATCATTCTCGTAAACTCTTGTTGACCTGCTATCCATGTCTATCACGGAAGTTTTGATACTTCAAGGCAAGTATTTGGATGACTCAGAATTTGTACACACTGTTGCTGCTAAAGATTTCTCCCATATTTGGGTGGGGTGGGAATGCCCAAAATAATGACCTCATCTTGCAGGACATGAGCAATAAACACAATAATCCCACAGACACTTTGGTTAGAAGTTGCATGAAGATCTGCATACCATGGCAAGATAGGTGATGATAAAAAATTACCACCATGTAAGTTATTAGAATGAAACAACTATAAACCAAACAGAGATGTGTTAAAATCCTGTTTCCAGATTTTGACTTCTCTGCATTGTTGTTTGGATTTGAATTTGATGCCCAGGATAACACCTGCATATATACTGACAACAGTACTTAAAGGATTTGTTTTCCTGTTTACAATCTCTACTGCTGTGTCACCCTTTTGCACTTCACTGAATGAAAGTGCCTGAATGAGCTGCATAAGAGGAAGAAGTTGCATGGCATAGCAGGTAGGTCATACATTTAAATAATATGCAGAAATCCCATTTCCTTGGCTACAATGAGTGCCTGGTCATCTCCACCCATGGAAAATGGGTGAGATGTGGGAGTGGAAAGGGCCCAGTCCTGCTTGGTCCTTTTGGGTAAACAAGCCTTGACCTCAGTCAAGGAACTCAGGATTGTTAATAAAACCCAGCTTTGTTAGAGAGTTGTCATGCTCGCACTGGCTGATGAATAGAGGCTGGAAGATGGTGTGGCAAAGGGAAGGCTGAGGAACAGAGCTTCCTAAACATCAAGGGAGGACTGAGACTGTGCAAACAACTACAGACAGACATGGTTCATCACAGTAGGTCAAAGCATAAGAAGGTAAAGCAAGATGTAGAAGATCCACTAGACACAACCAGACATCAAGGAGGAAAAAAACTCTGGTAGTCTAGCACTCATTTTTTCCATGACAGTAGGGCCAGGCCTCTGTCTGCTGCCTAGTCAACTTCTAGCCACACAGGGCCTTTTCACCCTGATTTTGGTTAATCTTTTCCAGTGGTTTTGCTCCCTGGCTTTGCCTTCTGGTAACACTGACATTAGACTTTTGAATAAATAATAATTACAACACATTGGCATTGAGTTTTGCTGTGAGAAGCATTTTTCCACCACAGGGGTGTAAGTTGCTTGCCAGTCACCCACAATTTTTTTTGGCAAAAAGGAGACATATTAACAAATGAACACAGAGTAGTCAGATTTACAGTGGTTACCTGTCTCCTGTATATTATTTCTCCAAGAACATTGTTTGCAGTGACTCTGCACACAGTATTTTCCATGAGGTGCCTGTGGCCTGAAAAACCAGGGATCTGAATCAGGGTCAGCCCCTAATACAGCAGAACTACAGGCATGTTTAGGTGTATGTCTGACTGTGTCTTCCTTGTTTTGCAAACTGACCATTTAAATGAAAGTCCATACAAGGAAAGGGATTTGATTTGAAAGTAACTATTTAAAACATTTCTAAAGCCACACATGGATGAGTCACAACACCTCCCAGTACCCAAAACCTTTAGGTGATTGTGTCTAAAAATCGAGTCAGGAAATTTGCCCTTCACGTTCAAGACTGATATGAGCCAACAGTGCTATAAACCAATTCTTCCATAAGCAGTAAGAGCCCAGCTGTGAATCACTGGAACATAGTGACTAACCTCAGATGGAAATTAGAACTTGTTGCTTTACCCACAATTTTCTTTCTTACCCCAGAAACAAACTATATCTGGTGTGTCTCAAGTGTGTACGCAGGAAGAATGCTACGATCATTTACAGCAACAGCTTGAAAGGAAAGGCTGTGATTAACAGGTGAAAAATTATAATTTTTTTAATCATCTCAGTTTATGCTAATAAATGAGTAAAATCATTGTTTGATCAGGCTTCTTTAGAGTAGCTTTTGTCTGCTCTCTAAAACAGAATATGCAAAACCACTGCAAAAAATTCTTGCTCTGGTGGACAAGAAATGTAGAGTAAAAAAAAGGCAAGAACAATGTACGCAATAGATTTGGATGACAGTCATTCCAAAGGCAAAATTTTTACAGGCTATTATCTAGTTGTCTGGAGGAGCCATGGACCAGCTGGCTGTGATGTTCTGCTCAAAGTTAAACACAGACAGGAAACCGCATGTCTGATACTGTAAAAATCGTTTGTCTTCCTGCCATGGCTAACCAGGCAAGCAACCCAAAGGGGCTGTTTTCATTTAAAAGGAACACTAATCCACAACAATAAAAAAGGAATGACAAAGCCTCAATTCTCTCCCCCTCCCGACTGGAGTTAATGCCTGCGTTTGTGAATGAACTCGAAATGTTACAAAGTAAAGTTTTACATTACTTTAATTTTTACCTGTAGTTATTCACTTAATACATATGAATGCAGCACACGGTTTTCATGAGTCACCTAGAGTGCTTACAGCACGTGACCTAGAAGGAAAAGCTCCACTCAGAAGAGTGAAAGGAATTAGGGTAAAAAGACTGGGTTTAAACTTATACTACTCCTTTTAGGCTACTCTGGAAGTGTGAGTGGGGCTGCAGAGTTGCTGAGAATTAAGGCACTTGGTGTTGAATTTCTAGAATGGTTTTCATAGATATACACACTGAAGACACACCTTTATCACAGTGATTGCCTTCAGCTTCACAGCTCCAGAAGAAACAGCCATAAGGTGACTAATTCATAACAAGTCAGCCAAAATCCACTAGGGTGTGGTTCATGCTGTACAAAAACACTAGACAGCTAACACAGAGTAGGATCTATTCACTGGGAACACGTTCTCTGTCAAAAGACAATCTGTTAGAATTAAGTCCTGTGTCTACCCCCTGTGCTCACATCAATATCAGTATACACTCCAAATCCTTTAAAGTTCACCCAAGTAAGGGCTGGTCACACAACAATAGATAAGCAGTCAGGTTGTCTGGTTTTAAATCAGGCTTGGGGAGGGGATGAGGAAGAGTGTGGGACCAGATATGGATAGGCTGGGCCAAAAGAAGCAAGGACTTGCTAGCTTTCTCTTGGCTAATTTGTTGTGGTTTTGTGACCTAAACTACTTTGCCTTCTCGGAGGACTGGGAAGTGAGATCTAGAAGTCGCTCACACAGTTGTCCACCTCAGTGCAGTCATATACCATGTTTTCCAGGAGTAGAAACAGTGTCCCAATCCTTTGTTATCTCAGGTAATGAGGATCTAATTATATCCTGTTCTGAGGAAGTTACAGATGATGAGGATGGGTTTTGTCTGCTGCTCTCCTTTAGAAGTGTGTGCACACACATTTGTCCACATAAGACCTCAAACTTGCCTGCGAGAGCCTGACTTTGTCTCAGTAAAAGAATCAGTATGGTATCCAGCAGGCAGGAGGAAATAAAACAAGGTGTTTGAGTGTGGACCCATGCACATCTGTGTGTGCAGCATGAGGTCCACCAGCCCTATACACATCTGCACTGCCTTTACTGTATTTGCAGTGGCCTGAAGCAGAATGGGAACAGGTTGAAATTTGGTCTATACTCAGATTTCCCTGGTTTAACTGAACTCACATAACTTCCTTGTGGCAATGGTAAGTATGAGGTTTCTCCTATTCCCCTGTGAAGTAACCTTCTAGCTACTTCACACCTACCACAGAACAAGAGCAGATGAGATGGTCAGCTACACCAGAAAAGCTGACTTAAAATTCACATCCTATCAAGTTATCAGTAGCATCTATATATGCAGATGACACACTATGACAATACAGCCTTTTAGAAGGAGCAAGACCTTACATTTGCCTCTAGTTTAGGTTTTATAATATAATTAGCATATGTTGCATTTTGGTGTGGCAACAGAACAACTGTAAATATCTTGCTTTCCTCCTTCATCAGATTTTAAGTGCAATGTCTTGAGCTGACTGTCAGACTTATTTCAAAAGGAAAATAGCCTGGCAGAAAGAAATATCCTCTGAACACACAAAAGGAAGGTTGAGATTTTGTAAGATTCAAAAGAGACCAAAATAGCTCCTGCCACTAGAAGTTTTGCTCCACAAAATGCAATTACAAAGTACATTGGTATTACACAGTTGCAAGGACTGTAGGACTGCAAGGTAAATTATTAAACTTACCTGATGTAAAAATGAGCATATCATTGCATTCTTCACCTGTACAGGAACACATGAACATCAATCCCCCATCTTCCTTTTTTTCCCTCATCAAACACCTCTCTGAGTCGTAGTCATCCAAAACGTGACCATATAGTGTTTTTTGGGGATCATGGCAAATTGTTTCTAAGGTCACATTTTCATCATTTTGTCTCCTAAAAATAAAAAGGAGAAAATTGAAATCAAAGAAGGAATATTTTACAAAGGGAGCAGACAGGACTGCACCTGACCAAAATTTGCCTCTTTTGAGAACATAAATGTCATTTAAAGAGTATCATATATTCTTCTCTGTCTTTCCTGAATGGGATGGTTTTGGCTGTGTCTGGGCTCCTCACATTTGTACAATGGTGCAGCTATTCCTGTATCATATTACCACAAAGCTCGGAAGAGTGCCTTTGAAAAATCTCATCCAGAATTACTCAAGCTAGTGCTCAATGAACTGCTGTGAACTTTGAAACATACTTTTGGTTTTTGTGGTCACTGAGCAGACAGTAAAAATCTGTGTGAAATTATGATAAAAACAGAATTATTTCCTCAAAATCTGAGGAATTTCTATTGAGTTGGCCTTTTACTTAATTTTTAAGCCTACAATCAACACAATTCCTGCACTGGAGGAGTTATCTTTATATTTTAAAAAACTTAAACAAACAAAAAGCAAACCCCACTCTAATACCAATCATAAAACTAATGCAAGCTAGAGTTGCCTCACTATCAGGGAAATATATACAGCTGATAACCTGAAACATATTCCTGTATTCTGTCCTGGTCCATATATTTCATTTCATTGACAAAAGACTGAAAGGCAAAGTGCCCTTTAAATACAGTTCTCAACTCGTTTGCCTTTTGGATAAATGACCATGAAAAACCCAGAACATATCTTAAATTGCACTACAGTCCCTTTTTATGGCAATAATAGACACTGATCACTTATTAAAGAAGCACAGGACAAATACAGAACAGCACACTGGACTGAATCCTGCATATCAAATGTCTTACTTCCAATTATGCTGAATATCTCTTCAAGTCAATGGACACAACTCATCCCTCAATAAGTGAATTAATTACGTCTCTGTGTAAGGGCTTCTAATTATTTTCCTAAATTAGCAGCAATGCTGCAAACACTCAGTTCTGCTCCTTTTGTCCAGTTATGAATTCATTAGGAGTGTTTCTTGTTTTCTTTGGTAAGATTGGATTCCCATTTATGGAAGGGCAAAACCTCAGTTTTTAGACTGAAACACAAGTTTAGAGTCAAGAAATCCTACAAAAGTATTACAACTCATTTTCATAAACTCTTGATTTCATTGAATTAAGCCACAGGCTATATAAAAGGCATCATGTCTCCATCGAAGTCACTAAATACAGATTTGTTTTTTTAATTAAGAGAAAGTATTTCTACCTATACATAGCAATAAACTTCCTGTTCTATCTACATAATAGCCTCCTCCTATCTAAATAATTTAGTTCACTTTGAAACCTAAGAGAGAATTCTTTCTTCAGCAAATGTCACCACAATCTTCTTTTGAGTCTCAAATCTGTTTCTACTCTGAGTGTTGTGGGTGGACGCAGCTTAATGGTTTAAACAAAACCATGCCTCTTTTCCAATAACAGCATAAGCTGCAGCAGAACTGTTTTAGAAGAAAAAAGTCCCTAGAACATTTCATATCAGAATTGTTAACCTCAAACAACTCTCGGTATGCTGACCACAGATATGGGTTGGAAAGGAGAGAGCAAAGCCTGGTGAGGGAACAGGCATATTGTGAATATCAGAGCAGTTAAGGAAAGTACTAAGCAATGGTGAATTAGAGTGTGCTCCCACCCCACCTGTATGACAAAATAACTTACCATATAGCAACACAGACTTCACTAGTCTCCTCACAGATAGCAGTGATGTTGCAGTTGCTCTTGCACTGATGTTGATTTGAGCAGGTTGTTACTTTAATGTCACAAAATTTGCATAGGTTTGGCATTTTCAATCCACTTTCCTTATTTCTGTCTACAGGTGACATAAATTCCGCTTAAGAAAAAAAATAAAGAGAAGGAAACTCAATAACGGTAAATTATCAGGTTGCTTATTACAAAAATAAGGTTTTCAGCAGCAGCAAACATTTTCTCCCACCTTAAATTAGAAAATCTTTGATCTTTCACAGCTACCAATTTTCTTTACAACAAGTCAAGTGCCACGGTGTCAAGACCAGGTTAATTAAAGTGAATTTGAAAAGTGAAATAAACTCCTATTGACTTCAGATGGACCAAAAGTTGCTTTGTAATTTGCAGAATCTACTTTTTCCAAGACCAGTTTGCACTAAAATAGCTCCTCTGTGCTCAACAACTGGCATTACTCACAGGCAGCATATCCCCATGTAGAGAATGGCATTATGGTCTGTGTGCTGATGTAACTGTGGATACCTTAGTGAGAATGCACATTGGGTGTGTGACATCATTATAACACGGATCATGACGAATTTTACAAGCTTTTCTTTACTAACCTAAGGCATAACATAGGTGCCATCCCTAATCTGATTACTGTTCACATAGAAGAACACAGAATTGGAACTGCCTTTCAGCTTAAGGTAGATGGTCTGCCAGAGGTCGCAGGTGAAACTCAAGCTGGATATGCAGTAGGGCATCTGTGCCTCTCACGTAATCTACTACAGGAGTCTTACTGGGCTAATTCAAGGGGCTTGAACTCAGACTAACTTGCAATGACAGCCTGTCTTGTAGAAGTCTACTTTGATCCAACAGCTACATTTCTGCACCCAGGCATTGGATAATTACTTGCTTACTGATTCCGAGTCTTAGTACTGACCATCTGCTTCAGTGTAGCAGCAGTAAGGAAAGAGGTATTTTTTGTACCAGTGCATGAATTTCAGGAAACATACTTTTAGCACAAAATCTATTTTGAAAAGCCAGTGTGACTATAAGGAACAGAAAACGCTGACACAAACTTGTTTCTAAAGCTAAAATGAATATGCAGCCATCTGAAGTGGAGCAGATAATCAACAACACTTTCAGTCTGACTCATTTTGTAATGTAATTTGAAAAGTAGGTTGGATGACTTTAAGAAGTTACTGGGCTTCATACAGCACAGGCCTCCTCTTGTAGCCACCTGCATGTTAAAACTATGTTCATATTGCTTTCTGTGGCCAAATGTTGCTAGTCAACCAGTTATTATCAACCAGGGATTTGTAATTTCCCCCTTTCTCCTCAATTAGCTAAGAAATCAATTTTTTCCTTCTAGAAATTCACTCTTTACTACCATTAGAATATTTTATTACAGGAAATAAATATACATGATTTTTCCAGAATTAAATAAAAAAGGCCTCTTGCTAACATTTTCAATGGATTTCTGAGCCTTTGTGAGGGACTGAAAGAAAAGTCTTCCCCCTCCATTCAGTCACACATCTTTCTCATCGCTAGCATGCTCTGGTACTGATCTTACTGCCATTGGAATCAGTGGTAAAACTCCCAATTATTTTAATGGTATAGAAGAAAGTCCTACACAGAAGGGATGGTTAGGGTGAGCTCACTGGGTGTGGCAGTGCACTTCCCCCACCCCCCAACCCTGTTTTTGGCTTAAGCAATAGCTAACAGCAGTGGTTGTGATGGTTGCACCTGGCTTAAGCTGGACTCTCAGAAGACAGATAACAACACAATAGCTGAGGGCCATAAAACTTACTCAACAGCAGAGGGCTAGTTGAGCATGCGCCAACCAAAATACAGCTGGTATGCAAATATTATTGTAAGTCAATCATCTTACTCCATAAATAGGGAACAGCCCAGGGTCCGCTGAGCTCTGCTGCGCGGCAGTGGGCTGCATGCCAGGATCTCCCCTTGAGCAGGGATGCATCTCAAGGTTGATCCCTGAGGTTGAGGGAATCCTTATTGCATTAAATATTCAGTAAGTGAATTGGGAATAAGCACATCGAAACTTTGAAATCTTAGCTAAGTGAGATAAAGTATTGCTTGTGCACATACAATCCTTTAGACATCAACCACTGATGAAGCTTGGAACTAGGTCTGAATTCAGCTACACATAGAAACCCCTCAGAAAGGGGTTTAAAATACAGGGAGGTCCTTTATGAACCTCATGACTCAACTGGAGGGTCTCTCTGACAGTTTTGTCTCACCTTGCCCTCTGTGCAGTAAATAATCAAGTGTACTTTGCCATCAAAGTTTGTTAAAGCACTGTCACATTTACAGTCAAACTTTGTTAAAACTCTGGTTTATGTCAATAAACATTGCTACTCCATACAAGGGAATTGTGCCACTCCATTCACGACACTGGGAGCACTTACATGGGTGGAGAATGCTGGTGCTATGTATTGTCTCACAGAATTTTAAGCCCCAGGCAAAAATTTCTTGTTCTTAATTATATGTGTTGCAACAACTCTCAGAAGCCATACAGAGGAACAAAGCCTCACTGAAGTAGGTGTGGTAGGATCTCAAAAGGTCTTGAATCTAGCGCCCTATGAAATATGAGTTAACATAATCATCATTATGGCAAATTGTTCATTTCTTCTGCATGGTACCTCTTATTCACCACAAGCTGAAGAGAAACTAATAGCTGTATCAAAGTTTTCTAGGTTGCAGTAATGATTGAAACAACTTGATAGTGATGGACTGTCCCTCTGCTCAGAAAGAAAAAAATCTATGGTCCTAAAAGCCTGGATGAACAATACAGACCAAAACTGAAGGAGAGATGAAGTGACTCACCCAAATTTACACAGAAAACATGTGGCAGAATGCCAAGTATCTCACAATTGAGCACAGGGGAAAGACATCTTCAGCTCAAACTGCAAAGACTTCTGCTGCATCTACACTGCTTTTAGCTCTGAGTTCACATGTTTCTGTACTTCACTGGGCAGCTGTGTCATGATGGATGCCTCTGCCATAAACATGACTCAGTTCTCTCTAGTGCCTGCACACTGGAGTCAAATGCCTCATGAAGGTGGGTCCTGGTAAACTGTTTCAAGCACATTGTATTTGTTGAGAGGCAGGGCTTGTTACTATGCTGTCCCCAGTTATGCCAGGTTCTGCCAAGACTCACCCACTGGAACAAATGGATGAAAAGATGTTTGGACCTCTTCCAAGGAGGGGAAAAAAAAAAAAAAGCCATCTGGAAATCAGCACTCTAATGTGAAGTCACAAACCGCACAAACCTTAAGTTTGTAAGTTAGTGTGGTAGGCCTTAATTTAATCACTAGCAACAGTAGCAAAAGTCTGGGCATTTAAGGCCGGGTAATTTCTGATCAGGTTAAATTACTATCAAAAGCTAATGGGGTTTTGGGACTTCCATAGCTGACTATATCCATATTTTCTCCCCAGAATTCTTGTAACAGAGGCTGACAGTTCAGTGACTCTCTATTCATGCCTCTGGCACTTCGTGATACTGGATAAACTGCTGAGGTGGACAAACTTTATTTCATGCTTCAACATTTGATTTAAAGTGAGACTGCAGTTTACTTTTCCTAATATTAACATAATGCTTTAACAAGTGTTGATGTGCTGCTCATTACTACAGCTTGGCCATGCCCACTGTGATAACACATCTTGTTCCAAGCTAAAGCCAAGTTTGACTTTTTCTATCTGATGCTGAAACCAAACACTGCAAAGGGCCTGAGAAGAAATCTGGAGTCAGATATGATGGAAAATGTATGCTCCGAGCTTTGCTTTTAAGACCTGGATACACCCTGACAGTTATTTTTAATTATATTGATTATGTTTAGTGCTGTAATACAAGGAAGAAAAGACAGAACTATAATCAATCCTGAAGATAAAAATTACGAGTTACAAAATCACAAGGCTAGCCAGACAGATCATGGAAATAAAGGAAGGGGGAAAAACCAAGAAAAAAGCCCTGAGCAATCAAAAAACAACTGCTGGGTTCTCCTTTATTTGTCGTTGCTGGCTGTACTCTAAAAGTGCTTTTTGAGACATATTTTGAAACTCTGGCCATAAGAAGAAAGGTTGTCTAACTAAAAAAAAAGAAGAGATAAAAAGAAAAATAAAGCACTGGAATCCATGAGGTTGATCTTCAAGAGATATGTCAGCTATTGTATTACTCATCATCGAATCATGGGAGCTGGCAACACTGCAGATCACCTAGTAACTCCCATCATAACACCTTTGGGGTAACCCTATGAAATACGTGTTTTCAATTTTTCAGTTACAGTTGCCAATTCTAAGCTTATTGCCTTCTGATTTGAAATGTAGTGTCACTGGTATATACCCCCATACTCGCTATGAGCTCACATAGTTCATACTGTCTTGGACGCTGCCTTGGGCTGCAGTCCCTTGTCTCAACTATGAGTTACCCCAGCAGGATTACCATGGGTACAGGACTCTCATGATTCCGTGTCTGTTTCTATTAAGATTAACAGCAATGATTATCAACAGTGCTGAAACAGCCGCTGTAAAGCCAAAGAGCTATCTTTTAAGTACAACTAAAATACGTCAGAGGAAAACAGGTTCCATGAATGTTTAACCCACCAGACATTTAACTATCTCTGTGGCAGGACTCCAAAAAACCACATTCTTACAGACTGTTTTGCAGAATCTTTCAGCCTCGATTTTAGTTACAGATCACTGACGACCAGGGAACACAACAGCTGCCTTAGCCAGTACTTAGAGATATGCCTTTAAGTGTGCTGGTTGAACTTTTGTTCAGCTGCAAAGTGGGACATTTGTGTCACTTTTGTGCATGATCAGACCACACCAGGGCTCAGCAAAGGATAAAAACCA
Organism: Myiozetetes cayanensis; assembly: GCF_022539395.1. Classification (NCBI taxonomy): domain Eukaryota; kingdom Metazoa; phylum Chordata; class Aves; order Passeriformes; family Tyrannidae; genus Myiozetetes; species Myiozetetes cayanensis. The sequence goes on from NW_026086604.1 coordinate 110,200,481, forward strand.
AAATAACTTCCTTTTTGTGAACACATTTCTTTGTAAAGTACTCAGAGAAGATGCATGTCATGGCTTCTCCCTGCCACATAATGACTTTTGCCCATTATATGAAAAAAATGCAAGTCACACCTATCAGATGACAAGGTAACAACTGTGAATGCAACGAGATGCACGTACAGCCCTGAACCCCATCCTACCACAAAGCAGCCCCTATGAGTGGAGGGGAAAGAATGATTTGGTGGGGCCCACAGGCTTTTTTCAGGTGTGTGTGAGCTACAACATAGTCTTCAGCCATGACTGAGAAGTCTTCCATGAAAGAAGGGGGCAGACTAGGTAAGCCCTTTTTGACCAGCAGCAGTTTGGCCACCCCCAGCTGAAGGAAGGCCAAAGCAAAAAAACTGGTTCACAGCAGGAAGGCCACTGATGGACTGCACTGAATTTGGGAAACCACCATTTCTCACCTACCAGCAGGCAAGGCACAAGGGAAGCTACGTGGAGAGGGAGAAAACAAAGGAAAAGGAGCAGGAGTTGGAAAACTTCATTTAACCTGCCGTGGAAGTGCCTGGCTTTTAACAGCAAGTGGAACTGGCAAAACTTTGCTTCAGGGATTGCTGCAGGCATTGACATAGAAACAGAATCAAATCTGGCAGGAGCTGGGGGGAGGGACACAAGCAGAGAAAACAGAGAGGGAACAGCATACTAAGATGGAGATCTTGAAGATAAAAATAATTTTTGTATTTAAATAATTAAAATAACATTATTTTTATCTGCTGTTTCCAAAATGAGCTATCATTAGCAGTTTTAATCATGGGCTGGGCTCTTCTCTCTGGTACAGGGCACAGCAGTGATCTGCCTCAAACACGCCTAAGAACAGAGCTCGCCACCAGGACTCCTGACTGACAGTAGTCCAGGTCAGAGGAGACTCCAGCTCAGCACTTAACAATAGAAGCGTGACCACATTCTGAAAACAGGGAATAAAAATAACATTATTGTGATGCCTCAAATAATGACATGGATTTTTACCTGTGGATTTTTAACTTGAAGCTCTCTTGCACATTTTCTGGGCACAGTTTAGCACTCCATGGTAGGCGGAACAAAAGAATACTGTCTCTGGGCAAAGAAGCTGAAAAAAATCTAAATGATGGCTTCCCATAGAGCTCTTAAATGGACATTTCATCTTCCCCTGACTTTTACCCGCAGCCTCCCTAACACAGCTGGTAAACAGCACACAGCACTGAAGAATCGTAAGTGATATAACATGAAGATCAATTTATTCAACTATGACTACAGGCTCTAGCACTTTTTTCTGCATAATGCATTAAGTTGGGAATTTACTGGAAGTTCTCTTTAGTGTTTAACCCCTCCTGTATCTTCAGATATACAGTGCATATTGAGTACATCAATGCTCATCTGATTCTCAAGATAAGCAAAAACAGCTTTCCTACTTTGTTGGAATAAGCATGATTCATGGTTCAGAACTGACATTTGCTTAATTAATTCTGACCTGTGCAATAAAAAGCATCTCTTGCATCTTCATCTCCTTTTGTATTCTCATCTGCTCAATGAAAGCTGCCATTACTTCACTTGAAACAGAGCTGAAAGAGTATAAACACTTCAGCTTTATACAAACATTATTTTTCCAACTTACAGGGTCTGAAAATAGACAGCAGTGATTCAAGTATTATACAATTATTTCTGTAGCACTTTTTCATGACAAATGAGTCTCTGTGAAAAATCCTCCAACATTCAAAACATACACAATTAGGAATGATTCTGACTCAGAAAAACGCAAATGTATCTCCACTCTCTGCTACAGAAGCTCAACAATACAAACCCATGCAATTGTGTTTTCTAATCAGTTTGAATGGAGTTTCTGAACCCATTGTGCCTCTTCTTTCAGCCAGTTAAGAAAGCCTGTTTATAGTAACATGCTTCTTTCCAGTCCTGCTCCCTCAATAGTCACACTACCACCAGCAACCTATTTCAAAATATAATAAGGTTCATCATTCTTTGTAACGATGATGGGGAAGGTGATTCGTTTGTCCTAATGGAGGCACATATTCCCTCCAACAGCTTAATTTATATTTCTTCCCTTTCTCTCTCTTACTACAAGAATATTAAGGAACATCCACCTTAAAGAGTCATTTGACTCTCTTTTCAAGTGTCTATTTATTAAACTCCAGTTTCCAACAGGGAAATTCAGAATTCCACCCAGTACAGGTGGGACAGAGCTTTAGAACATTTTCTAATAACATTATGGTTCAGCTATTTCTATTAGCTGTTAAGTATTCAGAGACACATCCTGGCACTTCAGTTTATCTGCAAGGCTACTGAACGTGCTCAATGTCACATATAAACTGAAAAATTCTAGAGATCATAAAAAAATTAATCATATTCTTAATGTATCAGTGCTGCTTATCCAAAGACATTCCTTTCTAACTTACTAACAGTCCTAAATGTCTGTGTTGTGATATCTGCTTAATGCAAAGACAGTCTTGTTTGCCTTTTTAGGTGCACCCTTAGTGGAGAGGTAACATGTGGGAAGAAGGCAGAGAAGTTTTGAAGTCTCAGGGCAAACGGCTGCATCTTCTGCTAAACCTCTGGGCAGCAGAAAACATCAGGATCTATGGTAAAGGCAAAAAGGCTAATTTCAAAAGTGTTAGGAGTTTCCTGCTACATTGTATTGCCAAACCCTCTAGTCCTTCCCACAGGGAATTGCAGTTGTGGTACCTGGGATGGACAGAGTAGGTGGGCACATGGGTGCAGTTCTCATTTCTCCCTTACACAGACAGCTGTTGTGCTGGCTCATCACTGCAACACCACAGCATGCTGTGCAGATGGAGCCTGGCCCTCAGCTCCCACAGACCACTGCACAACCAAAGACACACAGAAATCAAAAATAGTAACATGCTTGGCCAAACACTCACAAATGACACTCTTACAGGGCTTTACTCATATTTAGTATATGGCCTCATCTTGCCTAACTTTCCAAACGGCTTCAAGTAACTACGTGCTGGCCTGGCATACACGCACAAGTTTAATGCATTAAATTAAAGGGGTGAAGGTTTTAAAGTTTTGCATGTGGATCCTTCAAATCCTTCTAAAGCTGATTTACCTCGATACAGGTTACATTAGGAGCAAGTCTAGTCAGTCTCAAAAATGAGAATAACCGCACACAAAGTTGTTGTGGTTTACTCAATTACTTTTAAATCAACTATAAGCTGAAGAGGACTGAATTCTGTATGAGAAAAAAATCTTTCACAATACTTGACTATCTACCTGCAGCATTTTCGGTTGGATAGACAGAAAAAAATCATCTCTTCCAAATGCAAAATGGAAGTTATTTGAAGACTGTTCTCTACACTGGCAGCATGTAGCAACTCAGGTGGCAAAAAGCCAAGTCCTTCTCCAGAAAATACAGTTGACTCCTCCTAAAGTTAACCCTTGATACAGTTAAACTCTTGCCAAATGTATGTCCTTCATTGTATTCAAAAGAGCAGACTAAGGTAACTAAAATACAGACAGAACCATGTAAATAATATCTAAAAGCAGCTGCTGTGCCTTACAAAGAGTTTATGCAGAGCAGTAGATGTTTATTAATACTGTTTGTTCACTGAGGAGACTGGCAAACACTTGCAAACCCTCTCTGGTCTCAGAGAAACCTCCAGGAAAGGTTATGAAATATGTTAGTTTGGGGGCAGACTTTTGCTTGCTTTTTAAAGTAGTGAAAATGATACACAGAAATTAAGACTGTGACAAATGACAAAAACAGGAAATTTGAAGTTATGCCTGACTCCCCCAGGTTCCCTTTGATACAGCTAGGTTACTTGGTGAATCAGGAAATGTATCACTCCTGTATTTGCCATTTTATGCTTTTAATTTTATTTTTTATTTGCTTTACAAATATCCCCTTAAAACTACGAACACACGCTTTCCTGGCAGGTTTGAAAGTCAGAAGATCATACTCATCCTCCCTTTTGAAAGGCTCCTGCCACATGTAGCTTGTCAGAGCCCTCAGTAGATCCCTCCTTTGGGGATGCCATGGCACAGCCCCTCTCACATTCACACACCTTTTCTGACATCTTATTTTTAATGTTGTTCTTTTTTGATGCAAGGAAACATATTTTGAGAACAAAAATTTTCTGCCTCATGGAGAAGTCTTCAGACCATTTTAAGAAAAATGACTAATTTGTTTCTTAAGCGGTGTGAACACAAAAGATCTTCCCTTTTCTCATTCTCTCTGGTGAGGCCATTGAGAAATATCTGCACAAACTGTTCCAGTTTGCAAAAAACAGCAGTCATGCTCCCCTTCTCATTATTTGTTCACATCCCTCATTGGACTTTCTCTTCCCCCTCAGAGGAATAAGACTGCACCTTACCACACCTCCCTCCCCCTCCAAAGGCCAACTTGACCCAGAAGAGTTCTCCAGTCTAGACGTCTATCTGACAACACAAACACAATGAAGAATGTGGTATGAGGAGCGGCAACCCACAGCTAGGGTAATGAAAAACTGCATATTTCAGCAGCAGTAGCACTGCTGAGGGCACAGAAAAGTCCCTGTGGATCTACGGCTGCAGTTACTTCTGGGCCAAGGTCATGCTGCCCAGCACACCAGGGACGTGGGAGAACCTGCTGTCTGCTACTGTCTCCAACCCTACAGTCTGGTTTCCAATGTTACTTGCCCTGAGACAGGAGATGTCACAGCCCTTCCAAGAGAGGAAACAGGGGCTCTGTGGTTAGTCTGTTCTGCCAGGCATAATCACTGCAAGGGCAGATGGGACTTGCTTAGGATTCATCCGCATGGGTTATACTTTGGGCAGCATTCCAAGGATTGATGTTTCTCCCCAGAAATATTTGCAAAAGCACCTCAGGCCTCATAGCTATTTAAATTCACTACGAAACTAGATTGCAGGTTATTTTGACTTCAAAGTATAGAAAAACTACTTATGGTGTCTCAAGTCAGAGACACCTAAGACATCTAAGAAGAGAGCTACTACTCTCTGTGGCTGTTTCTTCAGCTGTACACAGACCTAGGAGATGCCTCCTCTTCATGGGATGCTGAAAGAGTCGGAAAGAGTCTTGTTTTTAGAATATAATTTTTTCAAGAGGAAAGACATAAAATGGACAGAGAGTACTGTGAAGCACATATATCCTCTGACTGATGCGAAACATCTGATTTTGCTGTAGTTCTGTAATGTGAACACAAAAAATAAAATTCAACCGGTCACCCCAATTCTTCATTGTTTCAGGAGAAAAGCCTGATGAACGTTTACCTGACACTACCACTACTTTCAGAAAATGCTCTGCAAAACCAAAAAAAAGTTACATCTTTTGCTCTGAAACTTTTGCTGAACTGCAATTTGTATCTCTGTTTTCAGAGAGCCTGATTCTGCAATTTCTTTTCTGAAAACTGGAAACAAGATCCCGTGGACCAAAGAATGAAACTTTAGTCAAACAGAGCCAAACCTAAATAATAGACTTGGAATTAGAAAAAAACAAACACAAGGTAAAAATAAATCAAAAGCAGTCTTAAAATATAACACAGTAATTGGAATGGGCTGCATCTCTTCAAATATCAGTTTAAGTGTCACATTCACAAATAGGAAATACTTTATAATTATGTAGCATAAGGGGTACAAAGAATATAAGTGAGACATAAAAAGATTTTAGGTACAATGGCATGGTTTGGAGCACATAAATTGCAGGAATGCTGTTCAGTGTTTTAATTTTACCTAGGCAGAGGAATTCAAACTGAGGTTGCCCTCTCTTTTTCCATGCACAACTCCGTATTGAGCCTCTGTATTGGCCCTTCACAAGTGCACCTTTTGTGTCAGCTGCTGGAGTATGTTCAAGTCATGAGTTAAGGGGGTGCTTTGTGCCTCGAACCAGAACCCACATTCTTTCAGCATGATTTCAGCAACCTATACAGCCAGGATTGGAAGTGACTGAGCAAACTGGCTTCAGTCACAGCTCTGAAGGCCACCATAAGCAAGGATGAGGTCTGCATGGCAAGAGTCTCTATCCTGTACAACAAAACACTGTATGTGTTTACACCGGTTGCTACTGAACCAAATCAGAATTTCTGTGGCATTTTATAACACACCAATAAGCATGGGGAGAAGCTGTGTGCACACAAAGACTCACAGCTGCCCAATCAAAATAAGCATTTAAATGGATTAACCAGACAACTGCGCTTTCAAACTTGAAAACGTTACATAGTTACATGATTCAGAGGGATTTATAAATATTTGTTTTTCCAGATAAAAGGAGGATATTAACAGGATTTTTTTAAAGTGCATTCACTGCCACTATCTGTCCCTCCCAGCTATAAACAAACAAATAAGGAAACAAAACAAAAACAAGGATGGTATGTGTGCAAAATTTGTAGTCACAGTTTAGGATTTGGGGATTTTGGTTTAAGCTTAATATAAAAAGACAACTTACTAACGTACGGAGCATAAAAGACCTAATTTTGTTTAGCTTTTTGAAGACCTCCAAACTTGAGGAATATTTGAGAGATCTGGATTTAAGTTAAAGTACATCCTCTGACCAGAGGATGTTCCTACTATGGTACTAGTTTACAAAATAATCTAGAGATTCTGGTAAAACAGAATTCCAAGCAATTTCTTTCTCTAGACCTGAATATAATCCATGCTTCCTATCCTATTTGAAAAAATGTTTCCAAATAAGAAGTCTCATTTAGTAAGTCCACATCCTTAACACACACACAGGCTCCTCTGTCAGTCACTGATGGGCAAACATGTTTATGTGAAAGCTCTGTCCAGAGCTCCTTTTTACTGTGAGAAGCCATTTTCCTCCAAGAAAATAATGTTTATGAACCATTCTGTCCCCACACAGCAAGTTTTGAATGACAGATTCAGGAAAACAGTATTAAAAAGAAATTACTCATTCATAATCCATCAGCTCAGCTAAAATAGTAAACCAGAGGAAAGTTAGACTCAAATGTAATCCCTTAGGAATAGAATCACTTTGAATAGATTTGAGGAAAAATACACATCCTTCTCAAATACAGGAGCTTGGATGGTTATATTTGTCTCTGTCAAGTTACAAGCAAAGAAGTAGAATAAGAGAATTTAATACCCTGGGGATATGTTATCTTGATAGATGTATCTAACTTCCACAACTATTAATGGGAATTGTATATTGGGTATTGAGAAAAGGGTATATGCATAAAAACACACACTTCTAATGATATTCAACCTCAGGAAAGCTTTCTTTTGCTGACTTCTGTTGCAGAAATCCTACTGCTGTGGCTTGCTGTTAGTGAGTTATCAGATTTCTTGGTAAAGAAGTATCTCTCCCAACAAAGCAACATCTCCTTTATCTGCCAAAGGTAAATTTCCTAACATAGCCCCCCGGGTATTAGCTGTTTCTTTTAAAGCATTTGCAAATGACTCCCTCCAGTTACCTTTAAGACCCTGCATCACTAGCTGGCAATACCATCCTGCTGAAATAAGAGAACAAATAATGAGCTCCTTCATTTCTACTTGAGGCTGAAATTTTACTGGGCTTAAAGGAAAATAAAAGCCATGGGTGAAACCTGCTCATTCTGAAGTAAGTAGGTGTTTTATCCCTAAATCCATCTCTTGAAAGCTCACTGGAAGGTCCTTATCTTTGCCATTATTTCTAAATCACATGCAAACAATCAATTCACTATACTATAAAACAGTGTATTTCAAGGACAATTGCTTTTATCTGTGTGCATGGTCCAACAGGTAAGCCCCCACACTAAATAAATTAACCTGGACACTAAAAAACCTGCATGTAGGAATACAAACAAGAGTTCTCACTCCATGCAATTCACTGCTTGCAGCAACCAGCCCCCAGCAGGGCTGGCATTACAATATAAGGTGAGGACATTCCCCCATCAGGTGCTGTTCAGAGGGAAGGGACTTGCCAGTCTAAAATGTTTAGTCTACCTGCCTGAAGATGTGTGAGAGACTGCAGGCTCTTTGTTTATGATGAGGCAGAATAAAATTGTAAATTTGAAATGTACACATGGAGTTGGATTTCTAGGGTTTTGCCCTTCCAGCTGCTTTAGATACAGTCGTTATTACTGTAAATCCCCTATTTCAGTTCTCAAGCTACATTTTTAGTAATTCTTAAGACTGTAATCTTTCACCAGGGCTCCAAGACAGCATATACACTTAAAAGTTTGTTTAGAAAAAATATTACAAAGAAAATACTAATTTAAGTGTCCACAAAATGATTCCTTCTACTGAAGAGAAAGCTGGGAAGAAATAAGGCAGAAACAGAAGAGCAAGGGTATTAAGCAGCAGCTCAGAACCTATCACTGCCTCTCAATTTTCATCCAAATAACTCAAACTTCATGCAATTACTTCAACTATTTTTTTTCCTAACAACTGAGAACTATGAAAACAAAATCTGATGACACTTCATAAACTTTTACATGGTGAAGTTCATTTCTGGCACAACATAATGTTCCTCATTCTGTTACTGCAGGACAGAAGATGTTTACTGCCACATATCCCAGTTAAATTTAACAGGATAAGATCTTCAGCAGATGCTAATCTGTGATTTCTGAGTGTTGCTATGTCAAATTATACTCGCTGATGTTTAACAGTTTAGAGTCATTGAACATTTCTGGATTTTGGTCATAGCACATCATCATCCTTCATCTGGAGGCCACTTATTCAACTGTAGAAATCAGTAGTAGCCTGCAGGACATCTAAAGCCTTCTACAAAATTCCTAGATAATTTTAATCAAATGCAAAGTAGATTAGTAATTATGTCATGAAAATACTACTTAAACAACTGTCATTGAGGAGGCTGTGCATAACATGGTCATAGCAGCTGAGCCACTCAGCATCCCTTTAAACAACAAGAGCCAGTTGCATGTTTTGTTATGGTTTCTGGTGTAACTGTTCAGTGACATGGGCAGTTCATTCTCTAAAACTGTCACTTTGGCATTTTTCACAAATACTGCACTCATGTAGAACACAGCATGTTTCTAAAAGTGTTCTCATAAAAGAAAACAATTCCAAGCTTTCCAAACACAGTAATAGCTTAGGCTATAACAGAGGAAAGTGCTCTGTAGGAATAGAGACATTTTTTTAATTCCTTGGATGTAAAATTTTATAAGTGATGCATATTTGAAATATCTTTGTACAGCATTAGTTAGCAGAGCAGTTTAACTGTTTGTTACTTCTGGAGATGCTAGTCTTAATTCTGAGAGGGATGTGAGTGATACCAGCCTGGTGGTGGTAACTTGCTCTACCACCTACCCACAGGTTACAGGACCACTGTGACTCTATGGATGATATTCTCTGTCTGGCCTTCTGCAAGTAAAGCCATTCCATTCAGTTAGTTTTGCAAAGCCCTAACTTATCTCGGTATATGTTCAACAAGCAAACCACTCTCTTGATTTAGAGGTTCAAACTGGAAAGTCCATCACATCCCTTGCCAGGGCTCTAATAACGAAAGCATCCTGTTTGTTAAAAATGTACACTTTTTTTCTGGAGTAGCTTCATTCACCTACAGTTTTAGTTTGTTGGACTGGATCTTGTTGACCTTTAATAATATCCTCCCCCAGAGAGTCTAACATACCAAGTTAGCACAGCTTAATAGGTTGTTTTCCATCAACTAATAGCGGTAAACTTCCACGCAAGCTCTCCTACCCACAGTTTAACATACTAGCAGAGAAGATTTAGTTAAGATGCACTACTTTACCCTTACCTTCAGGCAAATGCTCCCAGTTGCTAGTGTTTGTTATTCGCCACCCCTTATTAAGGGGTGGCAAAGTGCCTGCATATCTGACCAAAACTGTACCCAGCCAGGGAATAGCACCTGCAGCTACTATTCCTAATTCTTTTGTTCTTCATGTGCTCAAAACCACAACAGTCCATGATTTTGAAAAAGCAGGCAATCCTTAACATTAAACTGTTATCTGAAAATGCTGAAAAGACAGCATGGTTCCCTAAACAAACAGTACCTCCTCCTTCCCTACCCACTTCAGGCCTAAGGACAATAGATGCTCCAGTAAAAGCAAACTACATGTCAGTTTCAAAAGCACAAAATGGAAACTCAAATCAAAACCCACCTTTTGAAGGGAGAAGTAGTGATTCTATAGGTAGTCTAACTACTTATGTTAAGCAACAGCTTGGAAAAGCAGGTGTCGGTGTTTTCTATTTCTAGGAATGTGGTAATGATAGTAGTACATGTGCCTTTCAAGGGTAAGATATTTCAAATAATTAGTGGTTTGCTTCTAGCATTTGCTACCCACCTTCACCCGTGAGAAAGCCAATATATTTCTGACTTCAAACCACCAGTAGGTATGTGCCTGATAATCATACTACAAGTCACCAGAACAAAAAAGCCTAGTTAGGGAAGGTACAAATTCATTGCACCATGAATAATATGTATGTGGACAACTGAGGAAAGAGTTAGGTCTTAAATGGTCAAACAGTGGCAAGTTTCCAAAGCTTCCTTGCACGTCACCAAGCTCATAGCACACAGCCTCTTAACCTGAGAAAAATAGGGGAGAAAAAAAGTGCTAATATCTTATTGAACTTGACAGGGTGTTTGATGAGAATTTCTGGATGCTCTGAGGGCTTTAATCAAGAATCTCTGTTGAGAAAGAACAGTGGTTATGACTCTCTTTGAACCTCAATTTCCAAATCGCAATAGACAAGTGTTGAAACATTCTCTGTTCACTACCCACAAGTTCTATAACTGTCTATAGAAGCTGTAATTAACACATCATTGCATTATTTTTTGCCATGTTAAGTAGCACTGGTTGAAACTGTGAAAATACTAATATAAATAACTGTACTGAAGTTTAATGGTAGCACCAAAAATACAGTAGATGAAATTGTTTGGGTCTCCAGAGAGTAAGAGGCCTCTCATTTCCTAGCTCACTGCTTTAACCATAGGTTAAGATGCAAAAGCTGTACTTCTAAGTGACAAACAAATCTTGTCTCCTCCCATGCAAAAGAAGGAGCCTCTAAACACCTCCAGTCTGTATAGGAGGAGCTTTCATGCCTAATACAGATACTTTGAAATATTGCATATTTTTAAACAATTAAATGGGATATGCCCAAGTCCTCATTCTGAATCCCAATTCTGGAATATTGGTGATTTAATTTGAATCACACTTTTATTTTCCTTTATACACATAAAAGGCAGGGGACATATACATACAAGAAGCCCTAGGCTGCTTCTTGCACTAATATTCATGGTATTAGTGTGGCTTCAGGGACAAGTGGGAACAGCAAAGCCCCCAGCTAGCCAGAAACCTCAAGGTAAAAGTATAAAATGTGGGAAGTAAGGAGTGTGTGAGCAAGAAGTCGATGGAGAAAGAAAAACGAAAATAAAGAAACATGTTTTGGTTGCATTTTCTTTTCCAGAGTAGTTTATCAATCTCTTCCTGCTGAATGTTTTCCTATATCTATTATGCAGAGCAAAGATAAAGCAGATATGGCTTTAGTTATAACCAGACAATGTAGTATTCCTGTTTACATGCAAACTTGAGCTGTGATAGCTTTGAAAGCCTGATGGTCTGGCACTGTACATACCAGATGAAAATTCTACAAATGCAATAAAAGGATCAGCTTCCCAGATTTTTGACTTAAGGTATTCCTTTGTGGTAAAGTTGGGTGAGGAAATGGAAGAATAGACTGAGGGGAAGAAGGAAAATTCAATAGCCCAGAAGCATGTATTGCTGACCTAGTTACTTTGTGAAAGCTTAAATAAAGAGGCTTACGAAGTCATGACTATTACATGGTCCCCTCTGATCTTTTCATGAGGATGAGAAACGGTTGTTTTCAGTTTAGAAAGGAAAAAAAGATTCTGTATGTAAAGTCTCTCTTTGTTGTGCTATGAACTCCCTGGAGAGAATATCAGCCACCCTGCAGGGGCTGGAATAATGAATGAATCCATCAGGGAACAGGCTTTCTTGTCCTGTGACATGCTTTGGGGGACCACCCACACACATGTCAGCCTTTTCTCTGCAAAGTGCTGCCTCTAAAGTCCTGCCCTGTCTTAGCCAGCAAGGATCCTTCATTCCAGAGCCCTTCACTGAAGGGGTTTATATACTCTCAGGCTGAGCAGTGACATGACCATGGGTCTCCCACTTTCAGGGCAAAAGCTCTAACCACTGTAGGAAAAGGAGGCAAGGCAACCGTGAAAATCGGTAATGGGAGCTGTGGGGAGGTAGAAGGGACACAGCAGGGCAGCTGGCCAATTGCCACAGCACAGTCACTGCAGAATCATAGATCTTGAATGCCAGAGACAAACGAGAAGGGTAATTGCTGCACGCTTGCAGGCAGAACCAGTCAAAGGAAATAAAAGATCAACCACTACCTGCAAATGGCAGCTCTCCTCTTGAAATCTTCATTGGTTCCTGACTGCAGATTGACAAATCTGTGCTGTTCAAAATCTCATTAAATTCTTCCCATTAGTGAAACACACAAAGATTTACTTCTTCATTCCTGCACTCTTTCTATAAGTTTCTCAGGAAAAATGGGACACCCTGAAATCACTACCCAGTCATGTTACAGCAAAGCTTAAGATAGTTATGGAGCTGAGAGTGGAGCATCCCAAGCGCAGCCTGAATTTACACAGTGGACGTTAACTGCATAGTAAGGAATATTTTAGGAGACTATACACTTGGAGAAAAAAACTGGAAAGGGAAAAAGATGTAATTCCATCTATCCTATTTCCCCAAGAATGCACTTTAATGTACAAAAGTTAGTCACACACACTACAGTCCTGCAGCACTTGAAGGTATGCTAAGTCCTGATGTAACTATGACTTCAGATTTATTCCAGCCACAGAGCTCCCAAACCCTATGGAAGTTTGTCAGGACAGTCAAGTAACACTAAAACCATGGTAGCAGCTGAAATGGTAAGATATTTCATTTTCCTTTGAGCACTAAGACCTTTCTGAAATTGCTACTGAAGCTGTGCTATCCAAAACACTGCTGCACTGCAACTTTATATAATGAGTTGTCAGTAGTATCTAAGCTAGTAATTAGACTCAGGGATCAGACCAGATCCATATCTCGAGACACACATGAATCCCAGACAGGTGCTTCTGCTTCCTTCCTTGAAAATAATCAGAAGTGATAAACCATTAGTAATCATCTGTGGTCTGCTTCAAAGTTCAGCCTCTTGTACAGCAACATTAAAGATGTGCTTATATTAGTTACTAAGATGAAATCTACAAAATTGCCACATTATCATCCAAAAGCCCCAGGCACCATCTAACCATGCCAACAGGTGACGTATACCCATGATAAACTTAATTCTATTCTGGGCGGCAGAATCCATAGCAGGATTAAAAACAGAGGGAGCTGGCTGACCTGTATCTCACGTCTAAAATATTTAGACCCAGCAGAACTACAGGTCAGCACTCAGTAAACATAACAGAATCCCCTTTTCTTTCTAAGTCAATACAATGAATGCCAGCTCGCTTATGACCCTCCTGGGTGAAATGATAAACAAAACTAAAAATCACATCCACATTCTGAGGAGGTATTTGCCCCTTAGTCCTCATTTCCCATTCTCTCCTTTCCTTCCTTATTAACTACACCAGTATTAGAAGCTCATCAGTGATGAGGGAGCTTCAGTTTAGGCAGTTGACAGCTTAGGAAATGTACACAAGTGTTTTCAAAGGAAAGGCCTGGTCTCGATAAGAACCTTACATATTTATCTTTTTTTGGACTACCTATCCCAAGTCAATTCATCTGCATCCTCCAAAGTTCTCCTCCCATGCCTTTTTCTGGGCAGAAATACTTAATGATACCTTACAAGAAGTTTAGAAGCATCCTTTTTCCCTTGACTGAAATCTCCTATTCCTAACGTTCTGAGGACTTCAAAAAACTGCAGGCAAATTACTCTTTTGCTCCAAGAAAGAGAACCAGATCACTCTGGCTCCTGCAAGACTGATATCACAAAAGCCCCCTCGAGGGAATTACAGCCTCATAACATAGAGTTGCCTATTATTTATTCTGTGGCCAGATCCTCAGATGGTATAAATCAGGGCAGGTTCCTTGCCTTCAACAGGGTAAGCTGATTTATGCCAGCTGACAGTCTGGCCCTGCATGAGTTCCACTTGCACAATGCTAGGTTTTAAAGAGACCTGTTAAAGTGCCCCAGGCACGTAAGAACCGTGCTTGAGTCTTGGAAAATGTTGCTCTGAGAAGTAAAACTGTGAGACCTTCCCGCTGCCCTCTGAGTGTTCAAATTCACTTTTCTAACAGAAGGAAGTCTCTAAGCCCTGACAGAGCCACCACAGACTTGGGAAAAAAATACAGATTTTCAGATGTCCCCTGCATAGACCACTTTTTTTAACTGAGCTTAAATGCTGCATTAAATGAAGCTCACAAGCAATGTTTTGGAGGAACCAATCAGCTGCACAGAGGGCAGAGGTGATCTTTCAAAACCTGTATTAGCAGTCCCTACAAACAAGCTATAAAGAATGTGGTGTGACTTTCAAATCACTGGCTGAACTTACGGCTTTGGCTGCTTGATAAATCTTTCCTTTTTACCTTAAAGGTTCAGATATCTACTTACAGAGAAGAGGGTGTGGGCTGTGGGGTACAAAGGGAGGATAGTAGGAAACAGAAAACAGCTTTCTAATACCTCTGGTTTCAGATTGCCATTTCAAAGGCACAATGTTAATCCCAGGTGTCATTGTAGTGATGTACCTCCTGGGTTGTAGGCTGAAGAATGATTTAGAGGAAGCAGACTCTTCTATCTGTCCCTGAAATCTATTCATTTCAGTCAAATTTTTGCAAAAATACCGCTTTGGATAAGTGGAGAACTGGAATCCTGGAATCAGATTGCAAGGACTGTTAGTAATCAAAACTGTGGTTCCTTTGCATGACAGAAATTTCTGAATACAGCTTATTATTACGATATGAAACAAAGACTAGAAGACACCAGTCATTCAGAGTACTGCCATTCCCACCCAACAAGGAGAAAATGAACACATGGCTACAGGTCAACTTTAAAAACTCTGTCAGGAAAATGTTTTTCCTGCCCCACAAAGTGCTTCAACATTTCATACATTTTCATATTCACAACCAGAGTGAAACCAAAATCATTTGAAGTGGTGGGTGTGGGGACGTCTGTGCATGTATGCACAGCAAGAGGGTTACAGCCCTCCAACATCCTGGGGAGAGTGGACAGGGGGAGCTCCAGTTTCAAGTGTGCATTCTGTGAGTCAGAATGCACACTTGATCTGCCTGTCTTCCACTGACCGGTAATTATTCTAATTATTGATTAATGATTATTGCTCTTTTTCTCTCTGTCTTTCTATATAAGAAATTTCGCTGTGGACTATGGAAGAAAAAAAAAGAAAAATAAAAAATAAAAAATAAAAAAAAAAAAAAAGGAAAAGGTTTCCTGATGAAAGTTTAATGGAAACTGGTACATTTCCACAAATTGTTTCAGTTTTGACAAATCAGCATTTTCCCATGAAAAACAGTGTCAAAAACTCTCAACCAGCTCTAATTCTAACCAGATTAACTCAGGGATGAATGCCAGCAGGAAGTTCTTTCTAAATACCAGTTGTTTGAGCAAAGGAAAACTCCTCCTTCCCCAGATGATCTTCCCAGAGGTGAAACGGCTTTAAAACCCATATGAAAAAAAGACAGGTAGTTCCAGTCCTAACAATTACAATGGCATTCACAGCAAGAGAAAGAGCAAGGAAATGGCATATTAAAAAAAATACACACAAACATGGACGAACCAACAACTAGTATTTCCCCTGACACTGCCAATGTTACTGTTTCTTAAAATATAAAACAGTTGCTAAACTTTGCAGCAATGCAAACAAACAGACATTAATCCATGTGAACTGCAGGGCAGATTCTTTAATATATGCTTCAATTTAAATTCTGCTTAAATCCCTAAAAGCTAATGGACACAAACAAACGATGGCATGTAATAAGTTGCTCCACTGTTTCTTAATACAATACTTAAATACTCACTTCCACCTGTCAGTGAAGTTAAACTTCGAAAGGACTTTGTCAAAACCAAAGCATACTCTTTATGATTCATTTTAGTCTATTTTAACCTTACAGAATTAGATTTCATAAAAAAGTACAAGTATTTTGTCATCACCTTTTGTTTTATTCTTACTTTAAGAGTTTAAAAAACAGTTCCCACTATCCTATAGGAAAAAAAAAGAAACAAAATCCCTTCCAACACCAAGAAAATTTAAGGGTAAAGACTTGGTAAGTAAAATAAAATCTCAGCACTAAGTCTCCTAGACTAGGACTCTGCCAACTTTTTTTTTTCTTTTTTTTTTTTTTTTTTTAATCAGGGCTGGCTCTCCACTACTTCATGGTGGAAATCCCTTGTACTCTCCAACATCTGCACAGACTGGTTGATCTCTTAGTTTTACTGAGTTTGCAATGCTCTGGTGACACAAACTATCTAATCTCCCTGGGATGTGCCTACCTCAGTATTTCCCCTGATACAAAGGGCTCCTATGTGGCAAAGGAGATGATGCACCACTGGTCTCCCACCTGCCTCACAACATCTTTTGATTCCTCAGCTCACCAGGTGCCAGAAGGGCTGTGGGAACCATGGGCAGATCACGAATGTAACACCTCTCTCCTGCTAATCCCAGGAACACAAAGGTGGCTGGAAGCCCTGCCTTTCACTGCGCCACCTACTCTCAACTGTGGCCATGCCAGCCAGTGTGGAGACTGCACGGATCACTTTCAGATCAAAATCTGTCACTGCACTTGTGATAATATTTCATACCTAGCTGATACAAATGCACCCTGTTATGCAAAACCTAAGAGTAACAGGTTAGGCCCCACCAGTTGGTGTTGCTCATTCTGGCTATACTGAAAGTAAGGCACAGCTCTTCTGAGGTCTGAGAAGTGACAGAGAATGCTAGAAAAGTACATACAGCACATACATACATTACTGACAAAAAAGTTCCTATGCTACAAATGCAAAAAATATCACTGTAAAAATATCTTGCAGAGGAAATATAAGCATCGGAAACTCCAAAAACTGGTGCTACATTGATACTATGCTCTTTTTTCTTTCCCCACAAAAGAGCAACACCTTCCTAAAAGCCTTTGAAAAAAACAAGCCCACAAAGAAAACCCACAAACCAAACCATCAGGAATTTTTCTACTGGTAAGAACCTGACAACATGTTTGCTCCTAAATTCTGAGTTAACCTTGTCACAGTGACAAGGGGACCTTTATAGGACTCTATCTTTGAAACTAACAATTCATTCCAGAAAGGAGCATTTCACTTTGAAGCAATGTTGTTTGGCTAAATGTAGGTTAAATAATAGTAAGTGTTCATAAAATGCAAGTGAAAAAATATTACAAATATGAAAAAATCTGAATTATTCCATTGCCCCTTTTTTTTTAAAATTGCTTCTGAAAGTGTTTCAGGAAACCTGTTATAACTCTATGTAACTCTACTAATGCTAATGGAAATATATTCACTTGCAGCAGCTTAAGATCCGGCTCATCATTTTTTAATAGAAACCATTCCTATATGGAATTCGCCATGTGAATATTATAGAAGCATGTTAATGCCAAGGACCTAAAAATAGCAATTAAATAAAAGTGTTTTTCAAAGTCTTAGGTATAAAAGCCTTAAAATTCAAGGATACCCCATAAATAGAAGAAAATGAAATAATATCTCTGATCTATTCCTACTTACCTCCTGAAATACCTGGAAAATTGCCACTTTTAATGGGGGGCAGGAATACATTTTAGACTCAATCTTGTTACAAACATGTTCCATCATGTTATAAGATGTTTTTTCTCCTAATTCCCTCTCGCAAATATCCGAAGCTTTAAATTTGATTTTCACACTATAAAATTAACTATGATATAGCTTTAAAAAACTTAAAGAGACACTAAGGCAAGTAGAGTTTGGCTGAATGGAAATATTAAGTTCCTGATGTTCAGAGATGAACAATTATTACACAGATGATTCCAAGAGACAAATTTCTGCTTATCATAACGCAAATATAAATTACAGATTGATATTCACTTGGACACAGCAGCATCAATTTCTTATGTGGGGAACTGCTGTTTTGCACTGCCCTTTATTGATTAAATCCTCAATATAGCATTCACAGTAATTCAAAGAAATCACACCTTGTCCCTTTACTCTATGGAAAAAATCTTTAATTGTTTGTGTACGAGACATGAGAGCATGTTTAGTACGGGACATGAGAGCATCTTTTTCAAAGCAGATCATTCCTACTGAGCCTCTTCATGAATTTGTGGGTTTGTCCAAAGTCTTTACAGGAATGTGACATTTCTGTCTAATATTTTTCTGTGAAGAACATTAAAATGAAATTTTGTCTGGAGCTTTATTAACCTATCTAACAAGAGTCAGCTGGTTGGGAGGTTTACCTGGGAACTGAGCTCCTCTGAGACTGATATCTCTCCTTTTTCAACCTCACTGATCTGCCAAGCTATTACAAAGTAAGAAGCTCTTTTTTTTTTTTTTTTCTATTTTGTTTTCCCCAAAATATTTGGCAGCTAGAGTTTTCATTTTGATATCAAATAACTACCAACCAAACCTCGTGCTTTCTGCCTCACAGAACCATTGTTTTCTGACCAACTCTGCCTGTCATAATCACAATAGAATCCTATGGTAATTATTACAACAACTTTAGGAGCTATAGGATAGATTGTTTGACAACAGGTCTGCTCAGTTTTGGTTATTGTAGGGTGCAGATGAAGAGCAGTATGAAACATTCTGAACCGTAGCCAGTCTACATACTTATTCCTCACAGGACCTACAACAAGAAAGAAGAACAAACTTTTAAGCTATGTTCACTTTTAAAAATCTTCCTGTAGTTTGAGACTGTCTGTAACTGGGTGCTGGGGGGGGAAGTATAATAATAAATAACACAAGACTAACAAAAGTGGAGCATTTTCATTTAAAGTTTTTTTGCAATGGGAATCTGTAAAAATTTTGGGCTGGGGTAAACCAAAAGTAATCACTAGTTGAAGCTGCATACCTCAAATTGAAAAAAAAATATAATTTTGAGTCCTGGGACACCATAGTGTCTTATTTTCACACTCCTTTTTATCTTCTGCCCTAAGCTTTGATTCAAAGGAATAAACTGACATATTGTCCACCAAAGGATCTTTATTAACACCTTGGTGGAGAGGACACAGGGTTAACTCCACAAATGTACCTCTGCCTTTTCACATTTTTGGTGGGTTTACGTAGCAACTTTATCATAAATGTCATACACTTTTACATTTTTGTGGTTACTAGCTGACAAACTAAATTGTTAAGCACACATTACAATAGCATTCTATTTTACTTACGCGTAAGACATATTTTCTGGCTTTCTTGTTAACACTTGTCTATGTGCCTAAAAGCAACGGTTAGTTACCTAACTGTTTGTCCAAGCTTGCTTATGTGTTTTTGAAGCAACAGTTAGTTAACTATCCACCTCTCTAACAAGGGCAGTTCCCTATTCACAGCTAGTAGTTCTGAATATTTGGTTAAGTTTTCTAATTTGCTAAGTCACACTAAACAAGGTGTGCTTATGCTAATCACAATTACAATATAAAGTAGACAATTCTTTGTTTCAGCTTCCATGAATAACTTTGCAGGTATGTAAAACCTGTTGACTTTGACAGGATTATCAGTGAAGCATGAAGTTATTCATAACTGTACATAGCTAATGGCAGTAGTTATACAAGGGTTATTTACTTCATGTCATTACGTTTCAGCCACAATTTTGACATCACTATGGACCATGAATGGACCACAAGGGACAATCAGAGAGCACAAAGTAAAATTTGTAGCAGCCCAATTGTCCACACATCTTACATGAAGACTAAAACTAGATGTGATATCACAGGACATCTCATAAATCTACTTAATTCTTCAAAAGTGTTTCAGATGCAGTTTTGCTGCAATCTGCTGTTCTCTCTTCAGGTTCACCAGTTGTGTTGCAACATGATTTAGGGCCTAACCTTGCTGTTACAGATATTAGTTCACTGATGAGGGTAACTACTGGTTGGACAGAGACGGAAAGCTCCTCAGGGCAGGGACCTTGTTTTTGCAGCAGAATTGTAAGCTCTTATTACCTTATAAATTATGATATGAAGAATACTGCAAGACACAGCCTCAAAAACCTATCTAACAATGCCTTGGTAAAAGCAGAGTAAGGAATGTAAAGTGTCATTAAGAGCGAGTCAACATGCGCAGTCAGTGCTACAGGAATGACTGCTACTCAGTCCAACAGCTCACAGTCACGGCTAAACTCAGCTGTTGGCAGAAACTCACACGAAAACCAACTGCAGATCCACGCGGAGCGGGCTCTCTGGCCACGCACAGGCCCTCGCCTTGCAGAGCCGGCACGCAGAGGCTCAAGCCATGTCCACCCGAGGCACCTTCCAGCCTTGCCCCCGTGGCTGTGCAGGGAGAACCGCTCCGAAGAGCTCGGGAGGCGAGGGCCGCGGGTCCCGCCGCCCCCGGGCACACGGTGCGGGCCGGCACCAGGTGCGGGAGCTGTCGCAGCCACCGCAGGCAGGGCCGGGTGGTCGTTCCCCTGGCGACAGCAGGCAGCTCCCGAGATGTCCTCTCCGGGCTCCTCCGGCCCCAGCAGACCCTGCTGATTTCCTGCCAAATCCGCTCTTTTCTCCCGCCCCCCCCCCGGCTCTTCCCTCCACGGACGAACCTCAGCTTTGGCCGCGAAACCCCGAGATTCCCAGTCCTTTCTTCCCCTCTTACTTTCCCGCAGGGCAATCAACAGACACGCTCACCCTTGCCGAAATGCTTCCAGCCTCAAAACTTAGCAACCGTCGCTCGTCCCTCGCCTCCTGCCCCCTCCCGCCCCGCTCCGCTGCTGCCTTCGGCCCCAGCAGCTGTCAAAGGCAGTCCGGGCCGGCGCGCACTTACCCCGAAGCAGAGCAGGGACCGAACTGCCCATGAGGACCCAGAGGGAAAGGCGCAGCAGCAGCCGCCGCAGGCTCCTCGGCAGCCGGGGAGTCATCGCGGAGCGGGATCGGCACGGCCGGCAAGGCGCGGGCGGGGCGCGGGGGCGGCGGGGAGGCCGCGGAGGCGGTAGCGGGGCCGGCCGGGAGCGGGGCCGGCCGGGAGCGGGGCTGCGCCGCTCCGCTGCTCGGGACCGCGGGTGACTCACTGAAAACTTCACTTCGGCGCTGCAGGGGAAACAGGAAATCTTAAACTTCGCAAACAGCTGGGCAGGACTTTCTTACTCTTACAGTAGTTCCTTCTCCCCCTTCCCACAGTCACCCCCTCCCCTGCGCTCGCCCTTTTTCTTTTTTTTTTTTTTTTTTTTATTTAACATGAAACCTCACCCAGTTTGATGTCAATCATCTGCTAGAGGCCAGCCCCTCTCAGGTCTGGCTCTCCCACCACAAGCGCGTCGGGGCCAGCTCCGACGTGCAGCCCAGATCCCTGCGCCTGCCTCCCTCCGAGGCGGGGACCGGGCATAGCCACCCGCCCGCGCTGCTGGGCCCCGGAGCTGCACCGGGGCTGGGGACAATGCTCAAGATCGAGAGCAAACGGCCAGCTCGGAGGGATCCTTCTCCCTACCACTTGAAAGAAGACCAAGTCATATCATTTGGGGCACGGGGACTTTCCAGAGTTCCTGCTGGCATCCGCATCTCTGATCTTAACGATGCTGCTGCAGCTGGTTTCCCCCTCTGCGGAACTGGTATCGGAAAGAAGGACGTAACCCCCAGATGAACTGAAGCAGGGAGCAGGGGAGGTTGAAGTCAGAAGGAAACGTTCACACAGACTAGCTGGGCACTCAGCCTGCAGATGTTTAAGCTGAGTGGAACAACTTGTCAGCTGCTTCTTGTTTTGCACTTGCCCCAAATGGGTTGGATGTGCACTACTTGGTCTCAAATGCCGCGTGTGTGACACAGATTAAGTTCTTCTCCAGCCCTCCCCAAAGCAGCTTTTACCAGAGATTTTGCCTTCTCCAGGAGGGAAAAATTGCACCTATGATTCAGGAGTAGGACCACACTGATGATGCCAGATTTGCATGGCCCAGTCAGAGACTGTAAGAACCATTAGACTTTCAATCTGAGTAAGTCTTGAGCTTTCTGCCAGTATAAATCCAGCCATTGCATAGCCAGCAGTTGTCTTGAGACTCATTTTTGGCTCACAATCTCCCTTCCTCTCTGAGTTAAATGGCTGGGCATTAATGGAAGGGCAAACCGATGCACATGGGGATAATTCAAAGGTGTTTGTTCATACGTTGGTGGTTCGTGGTTCGCTTTTTTCTCAGCTACAGCACTAGAGATATAGATCTGGGTATTTCAGAGAAAGGACTAAGCTCTCAGGGGGAATATATGTAATCATTCTCTGACTGTCCCAGATCAACTCTGCTTGAATTTGGAAATGTTTGCATAAAGAATTTAATTGGCCTATAACAGACGTAAAAAAATATCATTGTGATTTTATGTAAATTTAGTTTTAAAAGCTCCCTAAATGCATATTTTCACCATGCAGTCTCAGTTTATGGTGTAAAGCCTCATAAACCTCTCCAAGAGCATTTTCCTCTCTCTCACCCTCTTTAAATATAGTCAAGATTCACTCAAGCACAGTCTCCACCTTTCAGAGATAAGAAAAATGTTGGACTCACTTTGAGCACAGACTGCAGTGTTCTTATCAGTTCCTGTGCACTAGCTCTGTGCTATAAGCTTGTGTATCCACTTAAACAAAAGCATTTCTCAACCCCCATTAGTATATACAGTGTGCTGTACATTGCTGTCTCCTTGTAGCTGTGAAGCTGCAGGTGCCAAAGAGCTGCTGTTTGCTTAGAAAGTTGTCTGTGTACGCTGAGCTCTCCTATTAGTCTTTGGTGACGAACTTCCAACATGAAAAAGAAGTTTAAAAGCTGACAAATACAGATTTAATGTTACTATTCAAACCTGTCACAATCCAGGCACGACGTGGCAAGCTGGCCTCTGCCTCACTTGCATCTCTCTCCCTCACATGAGTTCACACTCTTCTCCTGCATGGGCACATTCTGATCAGTCTCTCTCATCCAGGGTCTGGCACTAGGAGAAGGGCTTGCAGGAGATGGAGGCCTTGGGAAGGGCTGTACTCAGGTCTCAAACAGTCTCACACCCTTGAATGTAGCCTGGCATCACAGCTCCTCTCTCTCACATGAAGTAAAATGGCACCTGTTACCCCGTGAGAGAGGACTCTACTACAAATGGACTTCAAAAGTCTGATATTTCCATGTAAACATCGCTTTTATTTTCACAGATACATCACGCAGTGAGGATTGTGCTACAGTTGTGCTTTGGATGTTCAGAGAACCCATGAGAGTGCTAGGTGCTACTAGAAAGTTTTTGGGTGGAAGGAAGGTAGGTATCCTCAGTGGAAAGTTAGTCCTAACTTTGTGGAAAGTACTAACTTTCCACACGCATAGCCTGTGTGGAAGTTGAAGTAACCCCCATTTGGTTCACAGATTTGTCCCAGACAGGCTTATTAGCAAAATCTCATGTTCTGCCCTTGAGTACTGTAAGCCTCCCTGTTAGGTCCCAAATGCATCTTGATCAGGATTTCCTGAACAACCAAAATATATAAAATAAGATAAAGCTGGTAATTTCTTTCCATTTCCTTGTTCATAGTTCCCAGTTCCCTATTTGCAGATAGCAGTTTATTACTTACTTCTAGATTGAAACTCTGAGCATTCAACCTCAGTTGAATACCTGACTGAGGTAGAGAAAGAGACCCCTTAGAAGAGCAGCAGATTAAAGACGTAAATAATCAACTCCAATTTGAGAGGGTAAGGAAGGGGCAGCTAATTTCAGTTCCTCACTCAGAAAGGCAAAATATTGAAGCACAGAATATTATATTTACTTTCTGAGCCTTCAAAAGATATGCCCAGAATACAAACAGTCTTGAGTCTCAGGGCTTCCTAGTGAAGAACTTCTTACCGTAGTTCTAGGTACAGCTATTTTAAAATAGTCCATAAAAACTACTGAGTATAAATGATCTCTCTTTGCTATTACAATAATTTTGTTTAGCTTTCAGTATAGTACTTTTGTCAAAATCCCATGAGAACTACAACATTATTCTATAGAAGAACACTTTCAACCTTCTACAAAACTTGTAGTGGTACTAAAAACTGTTGTTTCGCTGTACTTAACATACATTCCACTCAAAACCATTCTACTCACAGTCAAGAACTGCTGATGCATTCAATAAAGCTATTCTTTTGATTAGTTTATTAACATCAGTGTTGCTTTGTTTAAGAATCCCAGAACAAGATAATTCTGAGATCCACTGAATCAGAATTAAGGCCTATACTGTTGTACTAACATAATATAATATTTTATTTATGCCTATATAAAGCTTATATTTGTATAGGCTGAAGACATCTCACTTTGGCTGTCTAAAAGTAAACTTCCAGGAGATGACTGTGACAACTCACCACCTTTCCTGCCATCTAAAGGAGCAGTCTCATTTGTTTGACTGTTGTGGGATAGTCCCAGATCAGGTTCAAGAAGGAAAGGTTGGAGGACAAATGCCAGATGAACAGAACTGTCATTATGGAGACAGCAGGCTATTAGATCATCTACATTCCCTCAGTCATCCAAGGACGTAAAGGAGTGGAGATATTTTAAAAACATGAGCTGATGATAGAGAGCAGAGTTAGCCCAGACATCTACTTTTTAGGTATCTGATGTTAGATGGCATGAATCCTAAAGAAAATGCTCCTTGAATTGTATATATCATATAAAGTAAGCTACAAGATGCTTTACTGACTACCAGTCATTGGAGCTACTTCCTGTGATATTTGTTTGGAATGACACAAGGCAATAAGGTACATAGTATGCTGATATTACCTTGACAAAACTATTAATGACAAAACTAAAATAAGTAGTTTGATCCAATTAAAAGCACTGATGACTCTGAATAAGTTTTGTCATAACATACTTCCAAAACAAAAATAGGAAATCTGCCTGAAAAATTGACACGTTTCTTTTCAACGTTTTTGGTATTGTACAGTTCGCGTTTTGTTTTGAAGCAGACCATTAGTTTTGAAATTTTTGTTGTCTCTATGGATATTTAAAAAAAGGGACATGGGAACAACATACAAAACTTTAATTTCACTGTAGTGAAAATTTATTTTTCAGTGAAATTTTGGCATTTCAGTTCAAATCAAAGTAAAATTTTGTCAGCTTGTATAATTTGAAACTCAAAACCTCTGTTCCCTGCAGCCCTTTGTTCACAGAACTAACATTTGCCTGCTAATTTTCAAATTGAGGGTGCTTGGCATGGAGTATTGGCCTTTCAGCATTCTTAATAAAGCTCTGCCTGTCTTGTGTATCATTTGCTAAAGAACACATCCTCCTCTTTGGAGTAGTGTGAAACTGTTGTGCCTTGTATCACTGCTGGCATCGTATTTCTCTCTTAATTTAGGTTATCATAGAGCGCAGAATTATAGCTACTGTTAAATGCAGTTTTCTTCTTTTGCATAATCACTAGTTTTAACTTGTTAATAATGATTTGCACCATTATGAGAACAAAAGCAGCCTCAAGCAAGGACATTTCAAAAGGTTACATTCATTCTAAAATGTTTTGAAAAACTCATAAAAAGTGTTTGGACTTAACACAGCACTATGCTTATCTCACAGATATAATCAAATTAAAACATCTGTTGTGTGTAATCATCCGTCAGAAGGAGGAAATCAGCTTGTTATCAACTCCTGCATACATCAGAGGCAACAAGAATAATGTTATCTTCAAGATTTATCTTAGTAAAGCTTTCTGTACAAATCTCCTGAATGACACTTAGTAAAATAAAAGTTTGAAATATTATTCTCATTAGCACTAGACTCTCAGGGCACTGCTGTTCACATGATCTCTGACTTTTAGCTATAATGCAAATCAGCCATTTTTAAGCTTCCCTAAATTGGCTTGTTCTGTGTTTACTGTGTATGTATAAATACCCCCCAACAGTGAAAGCAGAAGTATGTTGGTGCCAGAGGAGATACCTTTCCACAGTGCTTCTGGCAGGAGGGACCACTAATCTCACCACACAACCTTTTAAAGGAAAATTTCCATTCTATTTTTTCAAAAACAAAGGGCATTTGGAGACTCTATACTGTTTTCTTCAGCTTCTTGTACTTCTCACAATGGGTATCTGAGCTGGGGGGAAATCTTGCACACTTCCATAAGTGTTCTGTATCTTTTGTCTTGAATCTTTTACATGTACAAAGAACTAATAAAATTAAGTCTAGATGATGTGGCACTTTTAAAAGACATGGAAGCAAATTATTACAGATGTACTATGGAGATAATTTCAATTACTCAAAAATATGGTTACCCATGGAACCTGTCTCCATTACCACATAATTTGTAATATCTATTATCATCAAAGCTTGTTTTTATAGGCTCTTCATTGGAAAGAATATGAACATTAGATGCCAAGCCTCAGACAATATCTGAAACTATCAAAGAACTTCAGTAGTATAACAGAGGCCCTTCTGTTTCATTTTTCCCACAGGAACAAAAGGGAGTTGTGAATGTAAGACAGAGTATATCCCTAGATCTAATCTGAAAGAATCTCAATACTTCAACCACAAAGCCCCAGAACTGAGGAAAGTATCCTCCCACCCCACCAAGAAGAAGATCATGTCTGTTATTCAGGAATGCAGCACACTGATGGATGTTAAACTGGCTCATTTGACTGGATCTTTAAACAAATTTATTTGCGATACCACAGCTGTTCCTCTCAGGAAGGAAATGCATGGTTCCATAATTTTTATCTGCAAGGCAACTTTATGGTCTGTGGTCACAGAAGGTGGCTACTGTGCTTTAGAGGTCAGAAGCAAGCAGTAAGGAGGATCCAGAATGCCTTGGGAGTTGGATATTTTTCCAACAGTGCTGACCCTGTAACAAATGAGCTAACTGCAGTTTCCAAATAACTTAGTTGATAAAATTCACTTTTGCTATTTTCCTCTTCTCTGACTAAGACCTTCATCAAACTAGCCTGTGAGCTCCCTTTTTGGTCTGTGCATACACAGTCTCCCTCATCTTCCAGCTGGTGTGACATCTCCCCAGCTGGAAGATGCATTCCGTGTAAATCTTACCAGTCCTGAATGTTGGGCAGGCATTTCCGTTCACAACTCAGGCCAGACTAGCTACCATCAACAGCTTCAGTTCCTGCCTGTAGCAGTCTAATACAGAGTAGTGCAAATTACATACTCCTCACCTGAAGCTCTCAGGTGTGAAGGATACCTACTCCATCTGGTAAGTTCGGACAAACCTTGGGGGCATTAAAGACCTCTGCAAGGCTCAGGGAGAGATTGCTAATTCACAGCTTCAGTGATATTCAGTGCTCCTTCCATCACTAGTACAATATAGGGGCTATTAGAGAAAAAGGTCTAGTGCAATTTACACCCATTTTGTTACCATTTTTCAATATTAAAGTGATAAAAATTTTCCTTCACTGAGAATTACATGCTTTGAAGCTAATAAAAGATGCATGACTGACTCCACTGTCTATGAAAAAATAACACATGCCTTTTCTGTCAATTTGGCAATTCTGGATCGCCAATTTCCTGAGTTCTATGCCCAGATACTGACTTCAGTGAGGGAACAAACGCACATTGCTGGTTAAGAGTCAGTTTTCCCTTCCATAAAAAGGTGTATAACATTTCTTGCTCAACTTTGCCCTGTCTGTAAGAATATTTTTGTGTCTCTGGTGACCTATGGCTGGAGAAAGTGATTTGGTAATTCTCCTACCTCTAACAAATTGAGGTAAAATTGAGAATGATGAAGGATGAGAGTGTGAGTGAATATTTGGTGTCTCTTCACATGCTTTGAAGCATAGATAAAGACACATCTTGTCCAGCGCTACTACGGTTTGGTTTCTGAATCATGCAGCAATTGGAACCCTCCTGTCCTAAAGGACCTCTACCCATCTAATATTAAAAAAAAATGCTTAGAAATTGAGGAATTTGTAGACTTTATGGTGAGGTAAACACAACAGCCAGGCAGCAGAATTAGATGTACGGAGAAGTGTAGTGATGCTCCTTAGGGAGTGAGAAGATCCTGTTGAAGTCAGACTGAATTTTCTGAAGAGCTTTTGTAGACTTGCTATTTGATGTATGTATTTGTTTATCTTAAGTATTAACTAATAAAGTCTACAAATTCCTCAATTTCTAAGCTTTCCTTTCTTTGATGATTTTTCACTGTGATTAAAAAATAAGAAAATAACAAAAAATCAACTTCAGCAATCTCCATCACAAATGAAAAATAATTTACAGCTGTCTGCATGACATTACTCTTATATGATTTCAATGTTTTTCCTTTAAAAGGCACGCTGTTCTGAATTAGCATCTGTCTTTTCTTCATTGTGTTTCCTTTTTTTGCCTCCATTCTTTGGGTTCCTTTCTCTTATTTCCCTTATTCTGTATTACATCTTTCTTTTCTTTCAGTTTATTTGTTATGAGTTATCCATCCCCATTGACTTTTTGTCTGTGTGTCAATTATAGGCTGCCACTAAAAATATTAATTATTTAACATCTTTGCTATTAGTGCTATTTCAAACTATGGTAATGTTAGACTTAACAAGCTGCTTCTTCAAAAGTGTTTTTGTGTGTGGACATTAACGACTGATTCAGAAAAAATCGTGACTATTTGTTTCACAGCTAGCAACCACTACACTCAGTTAATTTACCAGGGGTATAACTTTTGTATCTCATATAGTGCCTTTGAATCAAAGCCCTGAATAAAGGGTGCAGTGAAATGGGAGTGGCATAACATACTTTACAGCTCATTTATTTGCCCTGTTAACCACAATGAAGTGTCCCAGCTCAGGCTGGTCTCCATTCCACTACTGCCCAGCAATTTCTAGGTATTCTCAGATGTGGTGATAAGCTGATACGTAAAGCCCTGGAAAAATACCGTGGCACTGAGGTTCCACTTTTTCTAAGAGTGCAATCACTGGTGTGTAGGTGGTGCTGGCAGGGTATAGCTGAACTGGGGTTGGTGTTGCACAATGACCTTGACCTGTACAGAACGTTTCCATTCCTCTCTGGTCTGCTTATGAAGCTTAGTGGCATATTGGGGAGTGTAGACCTTATTTTCACTGTAAAAATGTGCTTGATTTGCAGCAAAAACACAAACTGACCCATGAGAGTGGTGAATGTCTGCTGGTGTTGTCCCATAGTTTGCCCACCTGCGAGCTCTTACACCCTCTTTTGGGACTGGATCCTTTTGTCAGATGAATGCTGTGCTGAGATCCACTCCCAGACTTTCTTGGCACACTATCCTGGAAGATCCAGAGGGGACAAAGGTAGATTTACACACCAAAATCCAGATTGCCAGAGCCTATGCTGAGTGCAGTGAAGACCTATCTTTCATAACTAAATGGGAAGCTAAAACACCAGCAGACTTCTATCATAAACCAGAGCTCTAGCAGGATGTTTCAGTCTCAGAGCATCTCCTTTCTGTCCTGCCTTCCCCTCTGCCTTCAGTGCATTATCTCACCTGCCCCTTTACTCCTTTCAGTTCCTGAGTTCTCACTCACAGTCACCCTGCAGCTATTTCTAGCCTTCTCTGAGTTCCTGCCAGCTGCCACAGCCTGCTCAGCCCACTCAGCACCACGTGCAGCTAGCTGGACAGCAGCCCCCGGGGCTGGCAGGGTTTGACATACTTGCTTTGGATTGTTGTGCCCTTCAAAGATATGCTGGGGTACCTGTCCCTGCCCATCTCATATGGGTCACCCTCTGTGCCTCTTGTGGAAGACTTTACTTGTTATTTCCTGTAAAGTTTCTTAAACCCAATAGAGATTCAAGGAAAAGAGTAATCTGAAACACCTATTAGGTCATTGTTTAGTTTCTTTCCTTACATATCTGCAGTGGGCAAGAGGATTGAAAAGGCAAACATGATTTTTAGCGCTTTTATACTGTGATTAAAGTTTACTGCTGCCATAGTCATATATTGTCAATAATCATTGACAAGAGGCTTTTCATCACGGACTTTTTACTGAGAAAAATGTGGAGTAAGTGCTGTCTTGGACTCTCTAAGAACTGGGATATCTAGCTGCTGCTTATTGATTAGTTTTGATATTGTTCATCCTCTTGGGAGAAGAATCTGTCAAAGAATGAATTTACACGGACAGCTCAAATATTGTTCCTTCTCTTCCCTACAGCAAGGCAGACATGGCTGTCAGCCCAATCATTTAGAACACAGCCTCCAAAAAACTTCAGTCACACAGAACATCCTTTGAAAGTCACAATTCCTTCCATGTGCCATGACAAATGGTGCCACCTGTAGTAGTATGCATAGAGCCAAGCTTTACTGCCTTCCTGTTTTCTGCTTACTGTACACCCATGTCAAAGCAAATGAAGCCATGCCTTTGAAGGGATTTCTTTGGCAACAAGAAGGCAGGTGGGTCATGGAGGTGATGAAGGGAGCCTTTTCTGCATAGACATGTAGACCTCTCTCTTACTGAACTGCAAGTCAAGTAAACATAACTCATAATCTTCTAATAATCACTAGAGGAATGTCAGTCTTTTTTTTTCCCCTGCTAATTTTTGCAAAAAGCTTTTATGTTTTACATTGGAATAAATTACTTAAGGTACAAATTATCAGAGTTGCACTACTCATGATACCAGCCTATTCCTCTTTCAGCTTTAAAAGTTTTCTAAGAATCACAGAAAACCCAATGATTCTTATAGATGAGGAGATACACCACTCCCTGTGAAGTGCTCAAAGATTCTCAGCTGGAATGCATGGTGGGGAAAAAGGTACTTGGGAAGCACAGGTAAATTTCTTTTCTCATAATGAACATTACGACCTAAAAAAAAAAGTTGCTTTGCTTACAGCACTTAGAAGATTTTTAAACAAGGAAGTATATTTATTCTTATTTCTGTTGTTTACTTTTGTGTGTGGCACATGAAGGGACAAACTGGGGGATAACTCATACCTCTGTGGATGTATTTTCTCCTGTGCAACATGGAAGTAGCAATTATTACCCCACAGTGTGGATTTATCTGTTAGGGTATATAAGTCAGACTTCACTTCCCAGGTGTAAAACACCATAAACGATATAGGTACTTTATAACTCTAGTATGTTTTCTTCTACATAGCCTTTCAGGTGCCAACACTGTTCTCTTCACAGTCTTCATGCTGATGTCTCTTAACAAGACATCTGCAGTATCAAATGTGATTTGTCCAAGGCATGCTAACATTATCACTTACTACTTGTAATGCAGTACCAATCATAGACTGGCAACGTGAGCTTCCAGGTGTGAAAGAAGTGGTGACAAGTGAGAACTGCAGGTGCTGACTGAGTGTGTAAGTCAATATGTGATAAGCAGGAACCAGTGTGAACTTTGGTTTCAAAGCCTAACACATATTTTGCAAAGGTTGCATTTGCAGCCCTAGACAGGAATTAGAGGTTGTTTTGCAGCACCCACAGAATAACCTTCTGCTATTGCCCTACAAAGGATGCACACTACTTTCAGCTTTTGCAAACCAGTTTACCACAGAAACTGCTTTGTGGGCTTCCCCCTGCTGTGCTGGTGCTATTGTATGCATGCAGCTAGGCTGCTCAGAGCACACAGCTGGTAGGGGGCTTGCTGCCTCCTTCCACAGCAGGCAGCCATTTCTGGCCTTCATCTACACCATTAGGAGATGGGCCCCAAATTGTAAAGTCTGAATCTGGACCCAAACACAATTTTCTTCAGCATTCACAGGAGATATTATCCTAGGTTTGGGCTTCCTCATTTCAAATCAAAGGCCATCTGCAAAACTTGCCTTTCAACAAAAACTTCCTCAAAGCTTTGGGGTCTGGGCTTGCAGTTCTGGTTTAGATCCATTTCTAGCTATTTTTGAAAATTCTGCATGTAGAAATTTAAGGCCAGACATTTGTCCCATTGAAGTCAGCAGGGTCTTGCTTTCTTGACACTGATTTAAAATAGGCACTTAGATTTGTAGAAATCTCCATTTTGTGATCTCAGTTTATTACATTAGACTCACGGTCATCTCTATTCTGGATACATGGCCAAAAGAAAGTCCTTGTTTAGCTTGACCTCATACATTCCAATAGTTGCTTCTGAGGTGGTGGGTTGTCTCCTCCAGTTGTCTCCATTGCTGGAGGAGATAAGAGTGGATCAGCAAGCCATCACAAGGCAATGATTTTTATGTTTCTGCCACTGTGTAAAACTCAAGCTGACCCAGGTAGGTGAGAGCTGGCAGTGCACTGAATGACTCAGGACACCTGTTTGTTGTCCAAAGGTAAGGACAAAACTGTAAGCAGAGCACAGCACTCCCCAGGCTCACAAAGGAGTTTTTAGAAGAGTTTTTGCTCTTAGCTCTATGTTGGAAATGGTTTTGGCAAACATCTTGCTCTAGGAAAAAGAGTCTTCCTAAAGCGTATGTTATTAGTTATCTTTGTTTGTTTGTTTGTAACGAAATTAAAATTGAATGGGTTCTGCTCACTGAGCAGCACAGAAACAGCAGTTGGCTTGAAACGAAATGAGCTCAACTTGAAAAAACCCTCAGCTTCTGATACATGTTAGGCAATTTCCTGGTAAAAGTGTGATAAAACTTATTTGTATAAACAGTTTCTTCTCCAGCCATGTAGAAAGAAACACTATCAATAGCAGGGGGTGGCTGTGGTCACAGTTAAGCAGTTCTCTGTGACCTTAGGTTACTAGCCTAGCGCTCCTCCACAGCACTGCAGGTTGCTCCTGGGCTCTTGTCAGCCTCTGAAACACACCATCAGTCTCTGTTCTGTCTCTGTGTGAAACTTCATTGTGTTGGATGAAGGAAATCTTCATGCATTTGAATTTCATTTTAGAGTCCTGATAATGACAGCTGTTTTTTAAGTGCTTAGAAAAGCAGCCAGAGCAAAAAGACTCTATCAGATGTTAGAAATCAGAACAGAGCCCTAAGAAAATTCGTAGTTGCAGCAGCACCTGTCATGTCAAGCTACTATGCTGTTAGGCTGAGTAAGGAAGGAAAGAATAAATTCCTGTGGTTACTTATGGTCACATCTCAGTTCTGTTTCTCCTCTTATCAGGTAAGTATAGGCAAGAGATTAAGATTTCAATATATAAAAAATTGGTCCTGCGAGGAACAAGCTATTAAGTGTCCAAGTTGCTGGAAAATTAGACCCTTAGAATGCTTTCACACTTTTGAAAGGGGCAGGAAGCATTTTTTATGGGGTCAACCTCACAGTACAACAGTGTTGTGAAGCTCACAGAACTGTGGGATGCTTCCCAGCACTGGACCTTGGGCAGAGAAATACCTGGGTAAGGTGTTACCAAGGCCATTTTTTTAACTCTTTCCACATGTCAGTTTTTCTATAGAAGAAGTTCCCTAGCACTGTCCCATAGTGAAGTGCTTTGGGCTTTTTTTTTTTTCCCAGAGAACATCTTCATTATAGTGTCTGCATAAGTGATGCAAATATTTATCACAGTACGTGAGGACCTGTGTGACTCTCTTTGACATTCAAGGGACTGGTATATTTACTGTCTAGATGAATTAGTCCTTTAGTCCTTTAATAAGGGAATAATTGAATTAAAACAAAAAAGAAAGTATGATGGTGAGTTGTTACCTCAAGAGAAACAGTAGCACACCCCTTCCAAAGCCATCAGAACAGTCCCCTGGACAACTTCTGCATAACAACCCACCAGCACTACATGGCAGAGGGAGAGGTGAGCCCCATTCGAATCAGTGAATCTTGCCCTTGAGTTGTACATTGCCTTTTCCTGGAGAGTTAGTGTCTCTACCATTTTCTACAGGAAAAAGATTGTTCAAGCTGATGGCAATGCTTCTGTATGAATATGCATACAATTAATGTGAATATCTTTCCCTACCTTAAAATTGAAAGGAAAAAGAAAGACATTGAAGTTCCGTGAGATGCTGGATATTTGGACACAAGGTGATACTTGGCTCATTTTCTCTTTCACAAACCACACCTTGTCCAGCCTTTTATATAATATGACTTTTACTTCCTGTACAGTACCTTCCAAATGTGCTTGAAGACTCTTAGTATGTATCATTTCTTTCATAAAAGTAAGTTCAGGCAAAACATTCTACAGTGGAATTGTTTAAATTAAATAGTTGTTGAAGGGATTGCCAAGGAAATTGAGAGAAAAAGTGCCACCCTTTTTAACTGGGTGGAAAGATGTTCTTGGAGAGTTATGTGCTGGGAATTCATTTGTAGCTAATATATGGGCACTGTGCAATATTTTGTTTGATTGCTGTGGCAGTAAACTTAGCTACAATGGTTTCACAGAGAGATTAAAGCAAGGTAAGTAATTTTTACTGTGGAAAATTATTAAACAATGCCTTAGCAGTGACAATAAGCATCTCTTCAGGGACTACCAATTTACACACAGATTAGCAGAGTTAGCAAGAGTTTTTGCAACAGTGCCACCTGGCCTTCCTTTGGAGGAGGAAAGTGCTGTACACATATGTCTTGTTCAGGTGGAGCACCACACAAATGCATTTTTAAAAATGACATTTGTAATGAGGTTAATGTTCAAGTTTAAGCACTTCTGCAAAATGGTTTGCACAGTTAATTCCACAGGTGACTGAGTCCACCTCTGAGATGTAGCCAAGAATAAAATCTAGGCAGTAAAATCTAAAGATGTCCAACTTTCTTCCTTGAACAAACCATGGCATTCTCTGAGGTTCTTGACTTGTAATCAGAATCAATTAAATTAAATCAGTGAGAGAGAGATCTGTGGATTTATTTACCTTTTCTAATGGAGATCTACATTAGACAATCAGGATTCAGTGTGAATCATCTGGAAAGGGTGAAGGCATTAGTACTCCTTTAGCTCACCTAATAAGTTGCTGTTTTTAATACTACAGCAAAATACTATACCCTTTCCCAGGAACTATAACTATTTTACTGCTATTTACTCTGAATGCTTTTATAATTTCCAGTGTAACTGCTCCTAAACTACTTAAGTCTCACTGGATAGGATGAACTCTTCTCGTGCTGAAAGTACAAGCAATTCATATTGCTCAGCTGATCAGGAATGTTGTTTTTCTTCAGTGTGAGCCATAGTCATTGGATTCATGTATTCATTTTTGTGACACCCCTGAGAAATTACTCCTCTGTACTGCTGTTCCACAAAGGAAGGAAAACAGGGAAGCAGCAAATATAGAAGCTTTCCCTGAACTGAGGAAGTTGCACAAAAAGTATTCTTTACGATTTCCCTAAGAGGATCTGTTGGATAAACCAGCTTAGTTCCTTATTCCCCAGGAGTTCTCCTTATTCATGACATTAGAAAGGATAAAAATTTGGTGAAGAATTTTTAGAAACTCTAAAGATATACACATTGTCTAAGCTTTGAAAGGGAACAGAATTGCATTCCCTAAGCACATTCTCTTAAAACACTTTTAAAATATTTAGAGTTTCCACAAGTGTTTATCTTGCTGGCTTTACTGTCACTCCTCTTCTCCCTGTATACCCTATTTTGCCCCTAAAGTGATCGAATGAAAGAATAATTAGGAAAACACTAAAGTTCAATTTCAGACTTCCCTGATAAATCTTCTCCAGATTAGAGTAATAACAACAAAAAGGAATATAATCTTCAAAATAATGCACATTTCTCATTAAAGAAAACATGCAATTTATTTTTTCATTAATTTTTTTTGGGTTTTAGAAGCACTTGCAATAACTATGGTGACTGTTATTACTATCCTATTATAGAGAACACATCAGCTGTTGTGGCAGGGTTCAAAAACTAATCAGAACAGCTGGTGACGGAAAGAATGACACAGGTAACTGTAAACAAGTTGCCACATTAGCTTCCTTTTCTTGTTGAAGTTTTCCACATACAATAAAAATTATCTTATGTAGATGAAAAGTGTGGCCAGTGGTTAGATTTGAAGAGCTTACAAACCCTATATAGGAACTGCCCTATATTTCCACCTGCAGAGGCTGAGGAACATCGGTATTTCCTTGTTCTCGTCAGCTTTCTCATCAGTTGTTAGCGTTGACTATTTCAAAAACACATAGATGAGATAAGGGTATTGGTGCTAGCTATTGTACAAAAATAAATGTAAGTACAAAGAAAGTACAGCTATAACCCTTTTGGATGGCAAAAGGGTTGTAGTCTTACAAGGCTGGATGAATGGCGAGGGACAGAATGACATGCCCATGTTCAGACATTAGCTGTATTATTCTATGTCTCTACAGAAGGCTGGTGATGGGGGAGAGTTTTCTGCATGAAATAAAATGTAAAATTAAAATGAATTATTTGAGTTAAACCAATGCTGTCTCTCCATGGACACTGTTAGACAGCTTTACTCCTAGCTTATGTTGTCATAGATAACTAAGGTGGAAAGTCACCTTCACAAGTAGGAAACAGCTATCCAGAATAAGACTGAGATGTCTCCATTGCTTATCTGGAAAAAATACCAGGAAAAAAATCCTATGAAATAAAAGACCAGAAACCTAAAGGACATGCCTGCAAAATGACATACTTTCTTTAAAAAATTGGAAGGATGACAGATCATTGCAAAAAAAACATGGTCCAGACAGTGGTAGATTCTGTATTTCTTGATGTCTTCAGATTGATGAAATGTGTTGCAACTAAATGCAAGTTACTGGACCGCTTCAGAATTTTAAAAAAAAAAAAAAGTGGGTCAGACTAAATTAATTAATAGTCTTTTCTGGCCATAAATTCCAGGAATCTCTGAAAGAGAATAGTAGGAAAAGTGTGGGCAGAAGCTCTATCTGTCTAGCTCCAGCTGCTTCTTGTCACTGGCTGTGGGTTCACGAAAGATCAATGCTCTAATCCATGGCTACTAGGAGAGTGAGAATCTTTAGCTTTCTTGTTTTGAACTAATCCCTCTTTCTCTCTGAGCTTCTCTGCCATTTGTTCCAGGCTCTTTTTACATGTATAAATCTGTATTTCTAGTGGAAATTCCTCCATGCATGTCAGGAAGGAAGAGCCATGGCTTCAGCTTCATAGGGTCTGTGTTGGGGAAAATAACCTTGCCTTCAGTCTGACAGGAATACAGAAATTTATGTTGAAGTATTTGTGTAAATGTTATTAATTAACCTCACATCAAATGTCTTGTCTAAACTCTCTGTTATGCCCACTCTCCCCAGCAATAATCACTATGAATGGCTCCTACAAGCAACACTGGTGTTGGATGTGCCTGCCTGCCTACCTACCTACCTACCTACCTACAAGAATGGCAATTTGGAATTATCATTTCTCTTATTCTTGCAATTGTGACATACATGAGGTAGAGCAAACCATTCATTTCTTTATAGAATCACAGAATAGCCCAGGTTAGAAGTGACCTCAAAAGATCATCTAGCCCAACTCACTGAAAGCATAGAACCAAAAGGCAGACCCTATTCCCAAAACACTGTCAGTCATAATAAATACCTATTTTCTACCAGCCTTTATTTCTTCTAATCTGTGAACTAATTTCATTCAACAGATGTAGATTTTAGGCCATGAGGTTGTCCCAGAGCATAGCAAGGCTTTTGCTAGTGTATGTCTCTTAGCCAGCAATGACTGCAGCCAGAACAGTGATGGAAAGAGAAACTGGGGGAGAGCTTTATAGACACACAACTGGTCTCTTGCTATATAAACAACCAATGCAACAACTCCTGATTGGTGTGAGTGAGCTTTTAATCTTCTTCTCCATAGAAACCTGTGCTGGCCACAGATTTACAGCTGGCTTTGTGTCATATGAGTTTCAGTCAGGTCTGTATCTCGGTTTAATGTGAAGCAGTTCCCTAATTTCCAACTAGTGCTTCACAACTTAGGCTCAAGCACATCTCCAAAGTCTGAGTCTGGTCCATACAGTCTGGTAAAACATTTGGCTATTGACCTCTTAGATCTATAAGATATTCTAAAATGAAAAGGTTTTAGGCAAGCCAGTTTGCCTATGAATTTTTCTTGTGATAGGAATATTAACTCAAGGGTGGTTTATAGCTTGAAAACCAAAGGCATTTTTGCTATGCAATTTACTTACACTTGCATGCATTTTGGCTTCAGTGAAGTAACAGTCTGCATATCCTCATTTCCATCTAAGACTTCTGTCCTCCCTTTCCAAAGAAAAGCATGCATTTTGATGCAGTACTACTTCCACTTTAGTTTACTTTTATTCACATTCCTTAAAATCATGTCAAAACCACCCTCTCTGCAGTGGTTTAACCTGTACTCCCTTGTATTTAGTAATTTGTCAAAATAAACCTAAATATTAAACTATTTCACTTTTTTAGAAGCAAGTTCTAAATACTACCTCCTTCCACCCTCCTGTGTTTTCATTCTAAATGAAACTGCTGCTTTACTTGACTAATTCCAACATTTTTGTTATCACATCAGAAATACAATATCTTAATGACCTCAAACTGAGTTTGAAGCAACAGAGAACTTCTCAGTATTTAAGTAGAAACAAATTGTATTCCACAGATAGCTAAGTGAACAAGCCACGTGAACTGCCTTTATGGCCTCCCTTGAAATAAAAGTAACAGAAGTTGGAAAGAGCCTGAAGAAAAAAAAATGAGCTATTAAGACTTAAATCCTAAACAGAACAAGGTATGATCTGAATGTGTTCCATGAGATATCAAAAGCAGTGGTACAGTCCTTGGTTGTCTCTGCATATGGCCTGTGGGATCAACAATCACTAATTTATGGGGCGCTCTTTTGGGGTTTTGTTTTTTTCAGATTTTTTTTTGTTTGGTTGGTTTTTCTTTTGGTGGGGGAAAGGAGGAATGGATTATGGAATAAAAACAGCTGTTGAACTGTGTCATATGTGGAAATAAGCTCCTCCCTTCCCCCACCCAATCACATAGGGAAAATTTAATATTTCATCAAGATGTTTAGAATCCAGCAGAGCATTCCACAGCAGGATTACCTTGGCAAGAGGTGCAGACATTGCAAAGCAAAACCAGATTGATACTGCAAGTGGTTCTCAAGCATTTTTTTCTGACCCCCCGATCTAAAGCACATCAGAGGTACGCAGCTGTCTCTGACATTTCTTCAGTTGCTTTGAAAATTATGGCCGAGGCTGTAAACAGGTACTGAGAGAAAGCGGAAGCCTGCTGAGGGACTTCAGTTCAGACATATGGTGCTAAAAGCACCTTACACTATGGAAAAAGTCAGCAGTTAACTTCTGGATCTATTCACAGATTTGGGATTCCACTCCTGTTACAGGAGTTCAGGGTGGAGGTGACAACTGCATGAATCACTAGGATGACATGTGCATCTACAAGGAAATGATGGAGTTTCCTAGAGAGCTGAAGGTGAGAGAAAGTATTTCTGGGAATTGCTGCAAATTTGATCATCCATGTCTAATGAGGAGTCAGCCAAAACTTGGATGAATAAGGGCTATATATCTTTGAGGAAAGGTGGTGACAATGTTTTGGTCAACTCTTCAAAGTGTTTTGCCTTTCAGCCAGATACACTTTGATCTTGCCTGGATTCAGCCTGAGCTGACTGTGTTTCATCTACATAGTTCCTATTAGGCATTTTTGCATGGTATAAGTGATGGTGGTTGCATTGTTCAGCAGTGGGTGTACAAGGAGACAAAGAAAACGAGCTAAGTTTGGGTGGATATGGCAATTGTGAGGTAACTTACATTAAGGCAGAATTCCCTTCTAGGTATTTCAGTAATACCTTAGCAAAACCAATAGCCTTGCCATGTACTCTGAACACTTAGCAAAAGGTGCCAACCTGCATCTCCTGGTAGGAGCTCACCTGGCAAGACTGAATTGAGTGGGGCTAATGGGGATCAACTGGCAGACCCTCCTAGTGTAGACTTTCTGTATAATGCCTTATGACACAAGGTACATCAGAAGACTCTCTTAACTTTGGCATAGCTGTACCTAACCTGTGTTGCAGGTTATTAACACGCTGTGCTGGCTATATGTACAGTCCTATATGAATATGTATGCAAATCACTGCAGTATGACCTTGCCATTCGGAGGGGCTGAACATCTCAAATAAAGGACCGCATTTTAAAAACCCCAGAGCCCACGCAGGAACCAGAAAGAGTTTCCAAACTGAATAAACTAAAACCCACTTTGGTGCCAGTGAGAGCAATAGGAATCTTAAACAACCTGTGACTGAGATAGCCAAAGGAGCTGAGCTCCAAGAACGTATTTCTGCACAGGGCTGCTAAATCTTTCCAGAATACATCCTTTATTGCCATCCTTTGGTATGGGAAAATCACCATGAGATGCCTATAGCTATATTATTATGACATTAATGAAACCAGTGGATTCTCAGATTGCAAATCAGAAACTGCCATCTGCTCGGTGTTCCTGCTTTCTGAGTGCTTGTGTGCTCTTCTTTGATTCTGCCTAACACATAATTCTTGCTGCCATTGAAGTCAAAAGGAGTTTATTGTTAAAGGTGGCCATGGAGAAAGTACTGCAGAAGATGGTAAACTGAGCAACCATAGTGCAAAGATGCATCATAATAAATCAAAGAAGAAAATCAAGGTTTAAGAACAACAAAACATATGCTGGTCAATATTCCTCTGCATTATACTATTGCCAAGAGGATGAAATACATGTGAAATATGTAATGCTGTTATGTGAACCACATATAACAGCATTCAAGAGTGCTGAATAATGTCTTCTTTTGCTTTAGCTGAAGAATTGCAAACTAAAAATAATGTTCCCTTTGTGTGAGGAAAAATGCTCTGATTTGGAATGGTTCAAGAAAATCTGCTCAAATTCAAACTATTCACAAAGACAGAGAGCAAGTCACTGAAGAACTTGTCCCTAAAATCACTATGTTGATTGCTCTTGCCTTCTACATCATTTTCCCTTCCTACAGTTCATCCATAGTCTTCAAACTTCCTGTACCAGGATAATTAGAGTTTCCTTCTCAAGAAACTGCTCATTTCACAGTGCATGTAAGCAGAATGCTCTGTGAGACTTAAGAATATGCTGAAAAAAGCAAGCTGTCCATTCAGTTGTTAGGTGGGCTGAAAATTTGTCAGTGGCTGCTGTGCACTTCCAGTTGGAAGTTTCCTTTCTGTCTTTGTTTCACAACACATCCTGGGATTACTGGATTCAAATGGGTGTCCATACTTTCCATACTTTATGTATTGTTAAAGAACATTTTAATACTTAAAGCTGAGACATCCAAACCCTAAGACAAAGAGCTCTAGCCGTTGTGGTTTTTTTTTTGGTTTTTTTTTTTTTTTTTTATTATTATGGATAGATTTTTTTCCAATATCAGATAATATAAACTGTGACTTCAACTGTACCATATCAGTACTTTCTTTTACTTGTTGTTTAATGCATATATAGGCAAGAAAGGGAAAGAGATGGGCGGGATTGGACAGATGATGGGGACTTTAAAACATCTGTTACATTTCCAGAATTCCTTTCCTGGTAAGACTTTGAAATGTCACAGCTGCTGCCCTTTTGCTTGCATGATTATTTTTCCAGCTGTGTGGAAATGCCGCAAAACCATTTTGTGACCTGTCACAGAAAATATTTTGACTCAAGAATCAATAACATAGAAGTTCCTGCTGGATGATATTATGTAACTCTGGAGTTAGAGTGTTTGAAAAAATACTGTTGATTCTTAATCATTGTATTTGGAGCTGAGGTGTTTAGAATGCATTTTCCCAGGAAAGCTGCATTCGTTGTCCTTTTAAGAGTTTAGAATTTGGTTCTTCATATCTCCTCTATGCTTCAAAGCCCAAGTTAAAGAAGGGGTTGCCAAGCAGTTAAGGGGGAGACTTTATCCTTCACTGGAGACTGATTTCTGTCTTTGTACTATGTGCGGGGATAAAACCCCTGCAAATCACAAAGAATTTTTTTGAGCAACAGACTTGAGAAGTGGTTACCCAAGTACCTGAGAAAAGAAAGATGGACAAGAGGGAAAAGTAATCTAAGAGAGCTGTGAGGCTGGAAAATTCTGGGAAAGCACTATAGGGAAGTTTTTCCTATTGCTCTATAAATGTTTCTTTTGGTAGGTTCTGGGTTCTTTTGCAAAACGTCTCAGTTATCAAACCCTGCAGAGAGACACAATTTTGCCTTTTCTCAGACAGGGCTGACCTGCTGACCACCTGACAAACTAGGGAGATGCTCTGATAGCAAGTGGTTGCTGAGCTGCCAAGTAAGGCAATGGTATGCAGCAAAATGAGGGACAAAGGGACACTCACTTCACCTTCCTATGTTGCTGTGAGAGGTTGCTCAGAGCCCCACCCAACCTGGCCTTGAACAATTCCAGTGATGGAACATCCACAGATTCTTGGGCAACCTGTTCCAGTGTCACCACTATCACAGTAAAGAATTTCTTCCTAACATCTAATCTGAATTTACTGTCTTTCAGTTCAAAGCCATTCCCCCCTGTCCTGTCACAACATGCCCTTGTGAATACTCTCTCCATCTTTCTTGTAGTGTTCCTCCAAGTACTGAAAGGTCACAGTTAGGTTACCCCGAAACCTCCTCTTCTCCAGGCTGAAAAAACCCAACCTCTTAACCCTGTCCTCAGAGGAGACGTGCTCCATCCCTCTAATCATCTTGGTAGCTCTGTTCTGGACTTGCTCCAACAGGTTGATGTTTTTCCTGTGCTGGGGACCCCAGAGTTGGATGCAGCCCATCAGGTGGGGTCTCATCAGAGAGGAGATCAGACAGGGGCAGAATCACCCCCTTTGACTTGCTGGTGATGCTGCTTTTGATGCAGTCCTGGATAAAAGTGGCTTTCTTGGCTGCAAGTGCACATTGCCAGTTCATGTCCAGTCTCTCATACCCCAGGGCCTCCAAGTCCTTCTCAGCAGGGCTTGCTCTCAATCTGTTCATCTATTCATCAACAGGCTGTGTTGATAGGGGGGGTTGACCCAATGAATGTACCTTGCTCTTGGCCTGGTTAAATCTCATGTGATTCCCATGGGCTCACTTCTTGTCCAGGTCCCTAACAGTTCTGTTAAAAAAAAAAAAAAAGGTAATTTCTACTTTCTCATGCTTGCCCTGTGTTAACACAAGTTAAAAGAGCCAAGCTCTCGACTCTCTAGCACAAATGTGTATCATGAGCCATGACAATGTCCGTGATTACTCCTTCACAGTTACATAAAATAGGGGGGGAAATAAAAAAAGAAAGAAGGAAGCATGACTGGTTGTTTCCACAGCCAGGTGTTTGCTTCTACCATCTTGTGATACGGTCCCACAAGATCAAACTATGACCTAAAAATGCTGCTTCTCTTCAGTCAGTCTTTAGGGGAAAAGCTAACGGCTAAAGAGATCAAGAGGGAATCCTATCAGACACACAAGTACAAGAACAATATTATACACCTGAATAATTGTACATACCTGCCTAACAACATTATATACTTGGCAACATTCATTATCTTAACTTATATCTCAAATTGTTGGCTGTGTCTGAAAGCTGGAAACTTTTTTTTTTGAGGGGAAATTAGCCAAAACTACTGCTGGTAACAACTGTCCACAGATTTCCTAGCCTGTCTTTACAAAGATATTGAGGAGGAGATACAAAATTTGGCAAAAGAACTGATTCTCACATAGATGCTTTCCCACTTCACTTCAAAAACATCTTTAGGAAGCACCATTCAAGCCACTCAGAAAACTCATGTTTTCTGGCTTTTGTTTCCCATAAGAAGGGGCTCTCAAGGGTCAGCTCTCTTGACTCCTTCCAGTAATATTTGTACATGTAAGAAAAACCCAGGATGACAGCTTCTAGACTACATTCTACATTGGATTAATTTCTTAGAAAAACATTGTATTTTCTGTAAATTTTTTCATAATCTGACATTAAGGTCAAATATTTACCCTGAAGAGAAAAGAAAAAAGGCAGCCACATTCATGGAAGAATTATATTGAGTTCACTGGGGTTTTGCAAGATATTAGTGAGTACAGAATTCAGCTATTGCCACCACTTTCAAAACCCTGTTTATTTGAAATAGTGTTGGGCTTCACAGTTACTCTCTAGGCTCTGTATGGAGTTAGGGTTTAGAACAATAAAAAAGGTATCAGAATCTGAAGTCACGTTGAGCTTGTTCAGTCTCTCAGATTTGCACTCAAACTCCTGACTGGGCTGCATTTTCACAGGAACTCA
Source organism: Myiozetetes cayanensis (assembly GCF_022539395.1). Lineage (NCBI taxonomy): Eukaryota > Metazoa > Chordata > Aves > Passeriformes > Tyrannidae > Myiozetetes > Myiozetetes cayanensis. The sequence continues at coordinate 110,244,508 of NW_026086604.1, forward strand.
TGTGGGAAACGTAAAATGAATCAGGGTTATCAGAGACTAGGAAGGGTAAATCACAAACTGAGAAATAAGGATTTAGTGCTATAAGCTGGATATAATCCTGAATGCATTTCCTTCTGTCAAGCCTCCTATGAAAAGTATAGTGAGATAAACCAGGATGTAGATTCAGCTATGGGTGATAGTTGATATGGGTCTGTCTTGAATATCCTTGTGATAAACATGGTTTATCCAGGGATAAACCTTGATGTGATAGAGTGACTTATTCATTTTTCTAGAACCCTTTCAATATCAGAAGTTGATACTGTGAAAAAATTTTCAAGGGGAACAACAGCTGGAGCTTCCCAGGCAATATATATGCCAGAGAGGAGACATTTGACAGGCTGTCTGGTGCCTGCAGACTGTGTATTTCTCACAGAGAACAAGGTTTGGCAGAAAAGAGGAAGAGGATCTAAAAGGAAACAGTTCACTTACCTAAACATGAATTTGTCATCACCAAATGGCACAGGCTCTATGAAAGATTTCAAGACAGACAACTGAAGGCCTTAAAAAATACCCTAAGGCATTGAAATGTCTCTGGACACCTGTGTTTACATGAGTGAATCCCACCCTCACAACCAAATGAAGCAGTGGAAAGGTTCTGGTGAGCAAAGAAATGTCTGACATGGAAGCACAAGCCCTTGAGGAGACAGAGCATATTCACAACATTCTCTTCTAGAAAACCCATGGGATTAAACAGCTTATTATAGAAAAGGAAAGACAAGCTAAAAGTGGAGGAGATGAAAAATGAAAAAAAGTTCTCTTTTTTTTTTTTTTTTTACTTCCATACCAAAGCTAGCATGTTCCCAGACAATGAAATTAAAAGGACATGAACCTGGCAGTCTTTAGGATAAAGGAAGAAACCACACAAGAGGGAAATGGGCAAAAAATTGACAGATTTTCATTTTTCCCCCTTAACAATCCAATGGGCAAAAGTCTCTCAGGAGTCCTCTCTCTGAAGTAAGGAAAATTGCAGTGCTGTAATTAAGACAGAAAGATTACCAGTTGCCTCTAATTACATTTTGACTTCTACTATTTTTATGGTTCATTTTTCCTTGGAAAGCTATTACTCACTGGAATGAGCCTGAACAGCTGTGAGCCTTTCTTGGTGATACGGTTTAGGAAGTACTATCATTTGAACTGATTGAGTGCACGTCCCACTTGTCTTTATCTCGTTAAATTGTAACACAGAATACACTGTACACATTGAAAACACACAGATCACATGCACACTTGCAGGAGACAAGCACTTGATAACTAGAGACACCAGGCTTGCCTAAAGGCCCCCGGGATTAATTCCCACATTGCACAATACATATCAGTTTAACAGACCTCATAAAAATGTGATTAAGATTTCAGCTCCACATTAAGGTATGTGACATATTTTCAACTGTTTTAAAAATGAAAGAGAGAGCAAAGAAAATTTTCTTAGAAGGAAACGTGGGGCACAATTTACATTCCAAAACTCCCCTTATCTAGGTAATATAGTATTTTGCTCAGTGCTCTATGTCAGAAGGCAGCAACCTATCTGAAAGGGTTACATCAGGATGTAATTTTCTTCCCCTGAAATAGAGATTAAAACCTGCCTAGTAAAACCATAGCAGAATCCAGGACATGCTGCACCTCCAAGAGAGAATGTTTTACTGAAGGCATTTCAGTTCTTTATGAGACAGTGGTTTCCAGTGCAATTTAAATTTAAACAGAAGCAGGGAGGTGTTGCCTTTTACAGATCTCTCTTTTACGATGTTGCTCCTACCTCTAGACCACACAGCATGAAAAAGCACCCGTGTGCCATCTTTGGCTTTCCTACCTTTCTTGCTGATCTCTGTTGTGGACTTTTGCAGCTCTTAGGTCTATTCTTGGTAAATGCAATAACTCAGAATAAAGTTTTACTGTGCACTGTATGTTTCCTATATGAATAACAAAACAACAAACTCCTGTTACACTCCGTATCCCTTATGGCATTCGATGCTTGGTTTGTTAAAGTGATAGGGACTAGTCAAATATTAACAACCTTTAGAGCCTTTGCAAATATCAAGGCTATTTTTTCTCAGGTCAGAAAGTATAAAAAACCATTTTATTAATAAAAAAAAATACTTTAAAAGCCTGATTGAGTGCCACATATATATGGGCATCAGGTTATTATCTAGTGAACTGCACTGAAAACTTCAGAGCCTCATTTAATAATGTCCCTGCCTCTCTTAGCCTGGGTCAATTGCCATGGCATCTGCACAGCTCTTTAAAAAGTACCCAAAGCCAATGTAAGCAACATCTGAGTCAGCTCAGTGCCTGATCTAACAAAAACATTGTTGCCTAAAACTGGGTGCTCCTAATAGATTTTACCTGAAACATACCAGTTTAATCCAGACAATAACAATACCAAGGCAAGATGGTGCACACAACAGTTATGAGCAATAAAATAATTAATTTTGCCGCTTGACAAAGAATTAGAAGATGCTCCTGTGTCATCACATCAGGTGTCAGAGAAGCTGGTAACTAAGGACAAAACAATACAGTAATGCTCAAGCAAGCACCTAGTACTCAGAGTAAAAGGACTTGACAGGGTTTTCTTTTCTCTTGGACAAAGGTTAAAACTTCAGTTTTGTCTTTGCTTTGATGTTTCCAAAAATACACAGACAGGAAACACAGGTTTGCTAGGAAGGAAGGGGGTGACAGAGACAGTGGTCACACAATTTTTGCTGATGTGGCACATTTACCTCCAGCAAAGTCATGGAGGAGGACTTTGTTCAGGAGAGGACCATGCTCACCTCCAAAGGGACCTCTGGGGTCCCTTTCTATTAGCTGTTCATTTCTCAGCATATATGGAATCTCGTTCAATGCCTGGGTTTATTATAAATTTTGTGAGGGCAGGAAAAACAGCATGAGAAATGGAGGCCAAAAATTTTTTTCTCGTCTCTGATCAGCCCCTGTCAAACTCCTTTTTCTGCCAATAAAAGCAAAAGAGTGTAGTGCTTGAGTGTGTAATAGTGCGAGTCAGAATTCATAAACACATGAAGAAATTCCTGCTAAAAGTTTAGGAGATACTAAAGATTTTGACTGCCACATTTCATGCAAAATATTGGACATCTTGTATGTCAGCACAACACACTATCTCTTCCTAAAGTAGTCACTGTTAAACCTTTTTTGCAATATGTGAAAGAGAAAGGGAGTTTTGTCTTGCCAATTTTCTTTTTCTTTTTTTTTTTTTTTTTACAGTATCATGAAGGTTTGTTTTTTTATTTGGTGTTTATTTTGTTTGTTGCTGCTGTTTTTGTTTGTTTTTATTTTTGTACATGAACAAATGCATATTTCTTCAGTCATTCACAACTGCTACAAAAATAATAAAAAATATGTTTGCTACATGGAAGTAGTAGGGAGTGTCCTGGGTCATTTGTCCCTGTTCCAGACTCCAGTTTTAAAAAGCAGGGACTGGGCATGTCCTGCTGCCAATTCCGATTTTCTTACCATTTGTGTCTAGAGAGCTAGAAGTGAGTGACTGAGTCTGCTAATGAACTTTCTTTTGCTCCCCAAAACCTTGAAACATCAGAAAATGCTCCTAGCCTTACAGCCAGGGCTCTAGTGGGAAAAGTGTCTCAGATACAATCTACCAATTACCTAATCTAGGAAAAATGATATACACATCAGGTGAATCAAACACTGCCCATTAGACTCTATGATACCCAAGCCTTCTGCATGCCTGTTGATGGAAAAAGCACACATGCAGACACATGCAGGTTCCTTTGGAACACTCTGCCCACTGGAAGAGAAGAAATCTGCCTTTCTCATGAAGTCATTTTGCCAGTGTTTTGAATAGTATTTTCCGCATGTTTTTTCTGTGAGATCAGCAGTCATGCCCTACTGTTCCACATTATCAGCCTTTTTTTTTCCACTCTGTGTTTTGCATTAGCAAATCAGCCAGCTCTGAGATCACATTACGTAAGTTTCTTATTTTATTTTTTCAATTTCTGTGTTTCTCTAATTAATAGGAAGTGGCTCTCCATTATGTCCTAGAGATGACGAATGGCTTCCTTTCCTCATTTGTGCACAGCTCAGCTGTGAGCCCATTGTTCTCTGGGCTGCTCTTTCCCAGTGCTGCCAGCCCCAGGGTTGTTGTGCTTTGCAGAGCAAGGACCACTCCAGGAGCAGGACAGCCATGTCCTGAATACATTTGTCCCTCACCAGCCAGAGGCCCTTGTGGCAAAATACTGCATAATACAAACATGCACACAATAAACTCTGACCTCTACTTTTGGCCCTCCTCTAAGGAGGATTCATCTCACTTAACGTTAACCTACTAAAAGATAGTTGTCTGAGCTATTAAGCTAGTTACTGAAGCTTCCTCTGTAATCAGTGGGGAGAAGTATTCAACCCATCTGAGGTGGATGAGGTTTTTCAGGAGGTTCCTGCTTGCCACTGGCTACAGAGCATACTGAGGCTGCTACCAAATTAAATATTTGCTTTCCAGATGACTGAAGTGATATGATATGAATTCCATCTTACATGTTTTTCTGCACCAGTTGAAGCTTGACCTGTATACGGAAATTTCTTCTTTACCCTGTAGTCTAAGACATTCAACACTACCTCCGTTTTCTCTGTTGAAGCTGTTGTATGACTTTCCTTTCTTTTCTCTTTCTCCCTCTCTCTCTCTTTCCCTCACTCTCTCGTCCCCTCTCTCTCTCTCATTAATAGAACCAGTAAACAATTTACAACAAATCATGTACTTATATGAAATGAAAATTTTGCAAAAAAAAAGCAGGCACCTTCCAATTTTCCTCCAATGCATACACTTTTTGAAGTTCAGTGACTGCATCTTCAGTGACTGCAGACAGTTGGGTGAGTACTGAATATTGAAAATTCTTAGACTGTGGGCTAGACTGGTTTGGGTACATTTACCACAGAGTATTTTTCCTGTTCTGTGGCAGAATAACAGCTAGTGGTTATTTGCAGTAACTAATTTGACTCTGCTTGGCATTGATTTAAAAGCATGTTGATGGTCTGTTACAATGACTCAGTTGTATGGCAATAATTTTGAGCTGTGGTGGAATTATTTCATCTGCTGAAATATGATTATCTTTTCTAAAAATTAGGTTTTATGAGTTGAAAATTTATTTTCTGCAGATGAACCCTAATATGCACTTAAAATTCATAGTTTCTAAGAAAGCTTTAGTGAATTTATTTGCTGCAATATTCCTGAAAAAATTATGTAAAGCAGAAGGATATATTGGAAATACATTTGCTAGTTTTGTTCAGCATGTTAGAAGCTGAGAATTAACATAGAACTAATAATGGACTGAAAAAAAAAGAAACATTGAATAGTTATTGCCTTATAATCATTACATTTCTTCTCAAAGAAAATATTGACAATCATTTGCTATGTCTGGCATTTAAGATGTTACAAGGGAGTGGTCATTTCAAGTCTAGCACTTTTTGCTTGCATATAGAAGTTTGAAGATAATTTCAGATTTTGACTTGGGGAAAAAAATGCCTAGGTCCTGCCAATTTTTTTTAAAAGAGGGTTGGAATAGTTAGAACTAGGTAATACCACAGAAAAGAACACATACGTAACAACTGTTAAAATGACATGTTCACAAAGCTTAGGAGACAACAGCCTGTAAGAAATCAGTCTGTGTTATACACATGGTTTTCCATCAATGTCTTCACTGAGAATCCTTTCCTGAGAGTCCTGGCCACAGCACCCTTCCAAAGAATCTCAAATCTCTTTTTCCTTCCTAGCCTTGTCCTCATGTCTTGCTAGAAAGCGGGTTGCCTTCCAATAGACAGTTCTAATGTGCTATATCTTTACTGTTCTACCTATGTTTAAATTTTGTTATTCCATACTGCTGTCCTGCATGGGCTGGCATTTCAAATTCTGCCTTCTTTGCAATGGAACAGACTAATCAGCCAGCTTTTAGTGCTTTCTATTTTCTACAGGAAAATGTCCACTGAATTATTGTTATGCACCTTGCATCAACAGAGGAAAACGTGGGGATTTCTTTGCAGTTGATTTAATACTGAATCCTTGTTGGCAATTTGGCAGTCTTTCGTATAAACTCCCACAAATTTCAGAAGCGACTGTTCAAAGAAGATGACAGGCATTAGCATACTTGGCAAAAAAAAAAAACCCCACACTGATAACTCAGCACATTCTTCCCTGTTTTCTTTGTCAGGTTCTCTGGAAGAAGTATGTTGTAACCACACCTACAGAAATTCCATTTTGGTTGCAAGACCTTTGCCCATGCTACAGAAACTATGCCAGCATTGCAGTGAAGTTACATCCAGAACTCTAAGGAAAGTAAAATATTGAGGAAAATTCCTCTTTCAAAAAATATCTGTAAGAATGACAGTCAGTGTCCCCTAAGTTTTAGAAAAGCTCTGACAATTTCTGTTGCAGTTTCCAAAGCTCCATCTCCAAGGGCCTGTTTGACTGATGCAAATCTGTGAGGTTACATATGTTTAAATATTTTCCTTAAAAAAGTCACACCAATAATACACTCTCCCCAACAGAAGCACTTACTAGCCAAAAGTAATAGTTTTCAGCAAACTCCAGAAATGAAAGGCTAGTTGTTTGAAAATATATGTCCATTCCAAATTAGTAGGGAACCAAAAATTCCTTAATCCCTTGAACAGGCATGTCCATCAGCCTGACAATTAGTCAGATGCAACAGATCCAATTTCTAGTTGAGTAGTCCAGAGATTTACATGATTAATAAAGTAATTCTAAGGTTTTGAGGCCACTAGACTTTATCAGGCCTACTTTGGTAGTGACTAAAAAGTATTGTCATCACTGAAAATGTGTTTACATTGAGGTCCACGGTGGGTTTACGCAATTTGCATGGACTAATTTTTTTTTTTTAATTGGAAAATGGTGATGGTCTTATTCCATTATGTGGAGAAGGTAGACAGCTACAACATAAAGAAATCAAGACAAACGAGAAACATGATCATAGATCAGAATGGAAAAGCCCAGTTATCAGGAGCATATGAGATCTGTGGCAAGGCAAATGAATATTCTCTAGGCTTGTCAGTCTAGTATCTTCCAAAACAGTCGCAAAAGTAAAAACAAAAAGGAAAGGGAGGCTGGGAAAATTTCTATCCTTATATTGTAAGCTTTGCACAACACCTGGAAATGCTTAGGATTCTAATAATGTCTCAGAATATAGCTTACTTTTTTTTTTTTTTTTTTTTTTTTCCGAGCAGTACTAGTATTATTCCCTCTACTTTTATTCTAAGCAACATAGACTTGCAAGTACTATAAACATTTCAGGAGATATTCACTCAAATTTTGCTTCACTCAGACTTAAAATATTTCTATTTATTTTCTTGGATTACTCTCTTCCCTGGGGACAGCGCCAGCGTCAGAGTAAATGTCACCCCCTGAGAATATTAAATGATTGATAACTTGGTTATGTCTACAAAACAAGAGAAAAGGACACAGCTAATGTGACTGTAATGCCCCAATATTACTCAAATATCTATGCGTACCGCTGAGAAGTAGTTTTATAAGCCAGACACCAAAACTAGGAATAGAATACCTGATTCCCCTGGATCAGCTGCACTTTTTCTTTGTTTCATGTTTCTTTGTTTTATTTTTGAAAGAGTTATTACACAAATTAATCAAAACAATCTATTAGGGACTTATTAGAAAGAAGGTACTGTAGACTCTCCCCCACAATATAGTATTTAAGCATCTTATCTGAGCTGGGCTCCCCTGAAGTAATAACTTGTGCTTTGTTTTGGGTAGTTTTTCTTATAAAGTCTACTGAAAACTTTTGTTTGCTGCAGTGTTCATAATGGCACAGTGCAACAAGAGCAAAGCTGCTAAGACCTACCATGCCACCCTCTATAGTGTTTAGTTGTGTCCTCGTGCTCTCCTGCTCATCCATCCTTTGCACCTGGAGAAGGGTTTATTTGATGCCAGGCTGCTTGTGTTAGTGTTGTGTTTGCAAAGTGCTCCCCCTTCCACTTATAAAATAAAGACAAAGAAAATTAATGGAAATAGTCACATACAAAATATTTACCAAAGGAGAGCTTTGAAGTTAGTTTTGAAGACAGGTGGAGTCACAACTCGCTGGAGAAGCCAAGCCCCTAGAAAAGAGACTGTCTCTAGCTCAGGCCAAGGTGCATTTTGGGTGGCAAACGGGACGGGCTCAGTGAAACAGGAAGGTTGGCAGTTACAGATGACAAAGGAAGATCCCTGCCAGTCCACACACTTTGTAGTCAGACCAGCTGGATTTGATGTCAGCCTGCTCCAAGAATCTGAAAATTCTGTGTCAGATAATTTCAATACAGATATGAAGATTTTTTACAAAATGAAACAGAAAAAGAATCACCACCCACTTTTCTTGTGTTCCTACAGTATTTACCATACAATATTGTTGTTTGCAGCTCACAGAGTACTACAGGTTTCTGAGTCTATGCCAGCTTCCAGAAGTTATGAACGAGAGAGATGAAGGTATTGCTAGATCACTATATAGCCAGTGGGGCAGGTGAGTACAGGGATGAGTGTGTGAGTATGGAGGCAATATGGATTTGTGTCATGTGCACAATATCAGCTCAAGTGAAATTAGTGGCAGTATGGATGCTTACACAATTTCTTCAATGGTGAAAGGTTCTGAAGTGATTGGAGCAGGTCACTTCTGAAACTTCTGTATTAGATTGCATACATATCCAGGAAAAATGCAAGTGGTTTGGTTTGACATAGTTTTGTTTTGGTTTTTTTCCTTTATAAGTAAGAACTAGAAATGGATTTGATATGAAAGCCCTTACTTTGGAAAACAGTTTTGTGCTATAGAGCACCCTCCATAGCCTGTGCCAAGGCTGCATGAGTGCAGTTCACCTGCAGCTGTACCTCTGGTATTAGACTACTAAGAACTCTTTTAACAACCAAACATGCTGTGACCATGTCTTTGAACAGGGTTTATTTCAGCATAGCATTAAAGTTTATATTTCAAAACAGCATATCCCTCAGTTAATGTTTCCTTTAGCCTTTGATGTCTGTTTACTATTCCACATACCTGTTCCTATTTTAGGTCAGAGAACATTTGTATGTAGGTAAGAGTATACATATCTGAGAGACTATTTCTGCAGGGATAATCCAGAGGGTAGTTTTAGGTCCAGGACACATACTGAGAAGTGGACAGGCTGCCAGAAGGATTATAAAACCAGTCCTATGTTTTTCGAATCTAAAGGACAGGTTTCAATTAAGAAAAGCTAGGTTCAGCTGTAACAAAAATCAGTGCCAGTTAGACAAGGCTTCTCTGATCCCTCTCCTGCCTCATTCAGCCTTCCCATTTTGGTCTTTTGGCCAGCTGTGAAATGAACATATTCTTTGAACTCTCACAAACCCTTGCTGTCTTTTGAAAAGAGTTCTAAGGTGAAAGGTTTCTATACAGCTGAAAGACTAGATTGGTGCAAGAGGCATGTCAAAGGCTGGCCCATCACCAGGAAGATAACCTTCCAGTTGATATTCTGTAACTCACGTTAAACAGGCAGGAAGACGCTGTATTTTGCCATTGTATAGGTATAAGCTCCTGAAATGGATGTACAGTGCAGCATCTAAAACACTGCACTGTCCCAACTGCGGTAAAAGGAAAACACTTCTTTCCCCGTTGCTATGTACTTTGGCAGATATCCCACCCAAAGAATTGTGCTCAAAGTACTCTGGAAACACCTGCCAGGAGACTACTTGGGAATGTTGTTTAAACAAGCGTACCTGCCAACTTTCCAGCACTGTTGACTCTGCATTACCAAAAATGCGTCCTATTTTAAAACAGACTTGATGGATAACAGGAACTGGGCCATAAGGACAAAGCACAGAATGTGCTTAAAATTTGCTTGTAATTTTTGAAGCTGCTCAAAGTAACTGTCTAATGTACAGACATTTCAATATGTAGCAGTACACATGGTTGGATTTGAGACAGGAACAGATATTTAATAATGGTATGTGTTGATGTTGTGTAAAGAGAGGAAGGATATGTTTTTCCTACAGTAATTTACTCTAAAAGGGCTTCCACATTATTTTATTCTGATAAGACATCTTTTTAAGTGTGTGTACAGTATTTTAGTAGAGCTATAAAAATTTGCAGGGCAAAGCTTTCACATACAGTGTTTGTTCTCAGGAGAGGTCATGCAGACTCATGCCAGATTTGTCTACTGAAGGAAGAGAAGGTGCAGAAAGATAAAAAAAAAAAAAAGTCCTTTTTTTACACTCACAGTCTTAGCATGCACGTATACACTGGCATGGCCAGAGTTACCAGGCAGTGATGAAAATACAGTCTGCTTCTTTAACATTAGGCAGCACATGACATATGCCAGATATTCTAATAGGAAAACTGAATTTCCTTCAATCCCCACCATGCACATACTTCTATTTCCTCATACAGTGTGTTTATTTCTAGATGTAGGTAGCTCAGTGACCATTTAGTTCAATTCCCTCTGGTCTCTTTGAGGGTTTCAGAGATCTGTTCATGTCTTTGTTCTTGGCCCACTCCTAATATGTTCTTGTGCTGGAGAACTTGAATCCCATAGCAATTTTCTGGGTGTGAAGATCTATGAGGTTCTTCCACCCCCCTTCACTAGTTCTAGTAATAGCCTTACTCCATAAATTTAATCTCTGCAGGAAATGTGAGCAAACACAGAAAATGGCTCTCTGAAGGATCCTTTCAGGCACAAGGAGGAGGATCAGCCTCTCTGAATCAATCATCCACACTTTGGAAGCTCAGTCACGCAATAACTCCAAGAAAGACCGCATCAGAGTTTTGCTGATACATGGATATGCCAAAATGCTAAAATCTAAAGCTGCAGTTAACCCAGAAGAACAGGCAGCGGTTCAGTGAATGTCCATCAACATGGCAAATGGCAAGTTTTTTCAAGCTCAAAACTTTCCAACAGTTTCACAGTGACTCACAGCACTGAGGAAATACATCTGTCACTTGTAATGCAGTATTTTGTGAATTTTAAAACTCTGCTCTAACCAGCTAAAATCAAGAAGCTGTCTGAAATACACTTTATGTCCAGATAAAAAGAAACTGTCTGCTGTGTCAGCACAAGTATATAACTCTATCCTGAAATATTTACAGCCTCATTGGGCTGCATTTTCCTCCAGCTGAAGCCAAAGTAGTATTGCCCGAAGACTACTGACTTTGTAGGTCTATTTATATCCAGCTTCTCTTGAATGTCTAAGGAAAGATTCTTGTTGACTTCAGTAGGAGCTGTATCAATGATCATATCATTGAAGTCATAATTCATGAGACAAAAAGCTCACAAAATTTAGCTGCAGCTATTCTGTCACCAATCAATGGGTAACATTTTTTTCTGATCTTTCCACTGCAAAGTCATCTGTGACATCAGAACAGTCTCAGCTGTTAATCAACAGTTTAGAAAACATTTACAAATATTAGATGTTTTTTCTTCATGCTCTGGCTCTATCACTCCATTTTACCTATGGAATAGGCATAGATGTCCCTAACAAATAGAGCAGGTTGAGTATTGTACAACCCAACTCCATGGAAAACATGAAATGCAGAGCTCTAGGCTTGGCTTCAGGATATCTAGCTTTTTTTTTTTTTTGCAAGCATCCATCTTTCACATGCAGTATACTGTCAATAACAGAGTTGATATCCCCAAGCAAGCAGTAGACCCATGACAATGCAAAAATCTGTCATATCCCTAATCAACCACTAAAATCCATAGATGTGTGGCAGGGACAAGGAAAGTCAATAGAATGCATGGGTATGTTTTGGTTATTTTTTTTATTCTGTGTACTGGGATTGTCTTAGCTTGAAATCTAGTTTCCCTTTCCTAAAGTGGTGTATGTGATTCCCTTCACTGCCATTACAATCTGATAGCTTAGCACATCTTTGCCTGCAGTGGTTTTTGTTTGTTTGTTTATTTACTTCTCTACAGGAACACTACAGCAGTTGCTTTATTTTCTGGCTTCCACTACACCAGAATTTCTTTTCTTCTTTTGAACAATACAGAAACCAAAACCAAAATTGTGTCTCTTAGAAATATTTTTTTGAGGAATAGTGCTCTAAGGTATTTATTTTTAAAAGCCTTTATGGTATTTAAAAATATTTAGTTTAGTGCACAGAAAATATATGCAGCACTTTGATATTCCTGCAGGGTTCAGATCTCTGACTTCATGGGAGGAAATTTTGTTTTAGTTATTATAAGCTCTTTTATCCATTGTCTAATTCTTGTTTCCTGTATTTTTAAGTACAGGAGACTGAAGAATTAAGCTGATTAAAATCAGAAAAATGTTATTTTAAAAAGCTAAACATAATTTCTGAGGTGAACTGTCCTATACATAACATTCTTAAGCATGAGATTTTTGCAGCACTGTGACACTGAAATGCTTTATATTATAAGGTATTGTCCTTACAGATTCTGAAAGATGCTTGAAATACTTGGCTCAGGTTTATCTTCTATGTGCAATGAAGTCTTTTAGGCAACACGGTAACAGATACTAAATTACTTCACATAATATGAGTGAGAGGTGAAAGCTGTATTCTGTGCTGTTTGTGATGTAGTGTTATGTTTATCAAGAACTCAAACAGTTCTTGTGTTTCCCATGTTAAATTTTGCATTTAAAGTTCTCTTTTCTGTGTCTGAACCTACAGAGTAGCATTCATATATAAAGCCCTTTCCATAAAATTGGTGTCTCTTTCTCCCAGAGGAACAATATTTTGCAAGCAGTTGATGAATGTACCTGTAATCTTCTTGATAATTTAGTCAGGAAAACTTTAGTCTTTCACATAGCAACACATTGAATTTTCTGAGTAAGCTCTTGAAGAAACAGGATCTTGGGAACTAAACGTTTCTAACCAAAAAGCCTTTCTAACCTTACCACAGATTTGAGGAGATCAGATTAAGCATTAGGAAAAGTTTCTTCACATTATTTTCGGTTTGACAGTTTTGTTCCATCGTAAATGTTCTAATTTTCCTTCCCTCTTCCTTCTCTCCCTCACTAACTTTAATACCTGAGATATTGCTACTAAGACCCAATCACTTCATTCAAGCAGCAACTGGACTCTAGTTGCTTTTAGAATTGACTATACTTGACAACAGCTGCAAACCGTAGACCTTAAATGCTGGTTTTACTTGCCAACTTTGAAACCCTAATAATAGGAAAAAACAAATTCAGCTAGGAATTACAGAGCAAGTTGCTGGAACTTCACCAAAAAATAGTGTCAGACCTGTCTGTGCTGGGCAACTGTCACTGCAAGAGACTGTAGAGCCCTTTGTGGTAAATGGGTCAGGGAAGGGTTGCTGTTAGTCTAGCAAGAACTGGTAGCTTTATGACAACTTGGTCAGCATGGCAAGAGGGAATGAATATGGAGAGAAGCATGAACAAATGTGACGTATTGCTTTCCTAATCCTGTGTTGGAGTTGCTCCAAGGTATACTATTGTTTAGTGCCTAATGCTCACACTGCAACATTTGACAAATCTTTGAAGGATGGGAAAAATCTGCACTGGACTTCATATCTCCATAGCAAAGAATTAAAATGAGTGGGTGTAAGAACCATCTACCTTGATCTTATGCCATTTGAGGACTTCTGGATGTTATATGTAATTTTGGCTTGTGTATTTACTAGAAATAACAATAAGGAAAAAGTGGTATGCAACGAGATAGTGGTATGCAAAAAGAAATGGTATGCCTAGAAATAGAAATACAGTCAGAAACAGCAGGCAACTGTATGTACACAGCCAAAATAACTCTTTTCTACACTATTACTTACCTAGGGTTGAGGCCAAGAAGCAAAAGAGCGAAGCATCAGGCCCAAAAAAAAGCAGACATGTAAGAAGTATTCTGGGACAAGAGCAATAGCCCCAACCAGCCAAATTGGGTGAAAAGACTCCACATGTGAAGGGATGAGCTCTCCCTCCCCCCTCCATGTGCTGTGCTTCTTCCCATCACCTGCCCTTGCCACTGGTTGTGATCATGTCAGGGTGGCTGTCGCATCCCTAAATGGCAGGAGAAAAGAGAGGGAAAGGGAGAAGAGGAACATGCAGCTGTAGGAGCAGCAGAAGCCCTGTGGGTCCAGGACTCTGCAGGTGGCATCCAGATAGGGCACTCCCATCTCTCTGATCATGGTATAGAGGCCAGGTGACATTTTGGTGACTTTTTCTATGTCAGAGTAGTGTTAAAGGCTTTTGTTGAAGTCACAACAGTTTGTTCTTCTTTTGAAAAGCGCTAATCACGTTCTTTTCCAGCAACAAGCTCCAACAGCGTTGGCATTCACCTTTTCATTTATGGCCACTAACCTGCTTTCTTGAAGTACACTTTACTTAGCAACCTACTGTTTTGTAATGGTGTCTGTTCCATTTTGATACAGGTGCATATGCAAAATTCAACAGTTCTCTTAATTCACAGATTTTACATCTTTAACACTTCTGCTATTTGCTACACTTTGACAGGCAATGTTATCACAGTTTACTGGGCATAAAATACCAGTCTTGAAACAATTCTGCTTTTTTTTTTTTTTTTTTTTTTTTAATGAAGATACTAATGAATGTGGAAAATGTCTCAAGTTAATTGGTTCCTCTCAGAGGGACTGGAATGGGAAAAGGAAATGACAAGGGAAATAGGTATAAAAATAAACCATTCTTGTGCTCTAAATTTCCTGATCCCCTGGAGTTTTTCATAAGCTGAAGTAAAGGAAAAACCTCACAGCTGGTGAATTTTTGCATTTTAGATGCATATGAATAGGAATATTTATGCTTTAAAATACCAACATAATTTTAAACCACCATTTTCTAATTACAGCTGATATATGCTTCATGTGTTTCTTGGCAGCCTCATTTGGAAAAGACACAGGGACCTCAAAAGATGTAGGGTTTCACTAGGGAAAAAAAAATAGCACAGACTGCTGTATATATTGAGGAGCTTGCCAAGGCTATGGGAAATCAGAGGAACAGATAGGCCAGCCTCCTTCCCCCAAGCTCCATCTCTATGAACTAAACCCAGGAACATCTTCTGCCTGGGACAGGACTATTTTATTGAAGAAAGTCTTATGTGCCTAGGTAAAAAAGAACAGTATGTGCTTAGGCTAAGCCAATTGCCCAAACTCATTTTCCATAAACAAGGCTCTGCTACAGAGACATAGCTGTTTTTAATCCTGTCTGGATGACTTCATTTGCTAAGCACTCCAGAGCTTGCCATAGACCATGTGATTCACCCAGATCCATTCACTCTGGAAAGTGGCTCTCCCTTTGAATCTGAAGTAGCAAAATAGTCATTTATCAAAGCACTAGAACTAATACTTGTCCCACTGGATCATGAATACCCTAAAAGGCACACCTCTCTTTCCAAACCATTGTATTTCTCTGATTTTTGTCCTTTTTCCTTTGTTTTAAAATAACCTCAAGCCACTTCCAACACGCATTCAGAGTTATTTTTCAATTCCAGCTGCTGGATACCATGGTGAAGATTTTAATCCTGAATACAAAAGAAATCCATGTTTTGATTTCTTATGAAAGTTATATTTTAGTAGCATATTATATAACTTCCCCGTGCAGCAAATAAATTTTAATTAAGTTTTATGCATTTCTTGTTTTCTCCCCCATTACATGGAAGAGATTTCCCTGACCATGACAGGCAGGTTGGAACCAGATGTTCTTTGAGGTCCCTTCCGACCCAAACTGTTTTATGATTCTATGATTCCATGTCCAGTAGCAAAGCTGAACAAGATGGATTTTGAGTCCCTTCACGCCTTATGTTGTAACTCTATGTCAGCAACCTCTAGCATGCAGACAAGTGAGAGGTCACAACTGACTCGAGGACAGTGCAGGTTTTGGCCCTTTCAAAGCTGCTAACAAATGTGAGGTGCCATCTGGTTTTCTCAGGCTGAACTTCTTTCCACCATATCCTTCAGCTAGAAAAGCAGGCCAGGGAGCAACAATCCCTGGAGTCTAGTTAAAAGATCCTGGCTTGTTGTGTGGGAAATGCCTCCACTATGAATAACGCTTGCTGCACTGAACAATTCTCAAAATACAAAATGGATGTGCTGATTGTAAACTGAGGATCTGTTTCAGTTTTATTTTTACTGAACTAAGGAGTATTTGGCTGCGTGATTGTGAATAGGGATGGGGCAAACCCCTAGAACCATTCAAAAGTGGGTTCCAGCAGTAATCAGTGGGCAGAGACTATTAGTGTGGAAAGAAATCTGACCTGGATCATAGCTGATGTGGACCTCAGCAAAATCTTCAAAGCCTGAATTTGTCATTGCTGTATAACAGTGTGCAGTGCAAGGGGGC
The DNA here is from genome assembly GCF_022539395.1 of Myiozetetes cayanensis. Lineage (NCBI taxonomy): Eukaryota > Metazoa > Chordata > Aves > Passeriformes > Tyrannidae > Myiozetetes > Myiozetetes cayanensis. Next base: position 110,260,799 of record NW_026086604.1, read on the forward strand.
TCAGATCTGGAACAGACCAAGGTAGCTCAGAAATATCCACCATGGTGCTGCACCAAATGCTGCTTTGGATGACTTGACTGCACTTTGTTAATATAAATTAATTCATGCTCACAGTTTACACCAAGAGGCCTAGAACAAGTTTTCTATTAGTCCTAATCCATTGTCAGATTCTTCTAACAGATCAGGAAACCAAAACAGGTACCGTGTTTTAAATTTGGAAAACCTGTGATCTCTTTCAAACAGGAGGTACCAAAACCCAGCTTGAAACAGTTTGGTATTCTCACACTTGGATCACAAGTTCCTGGAACTGAAAAACATTTTCCAATTAAAATTTTGTCATGAATGACATATTATCCTTTAAAAAAATCTAGTTTCAGTAGTTTGGGGTTTTTTGACCAAAAAGAAAAGAAAAAACAAACAAACAAACAAAAACCCAGTAGAGGATTCCAAACCACCATGTAAGAGCTGACTGGACTGTGTGGATTTGGAGGCCAAAAGAGGGATGAAGAAGGCAGGCAAATACAGACATTGACTACTAGAGATAACAGAACAGAAACAAGTCTCAGCATGTAAGGTGCTTTACAAAATACCAAGATAAGGTCAGACAATGCTAAGGAGGTCTTATAATGTATATTCATATTAGTATGTTCGGGGATGTACGGTAATTTTCTTAGGAGGTATGGTATGCTATAGCTTATGCAAAATTTTTGTTGTTTCTCCTGTTGGCTTTATATTATATGGCCTTCAGAATGGTTTTAAGTTTTTTATGATCCCAACTATTGTAAGCTCTGTTGGCTTTCGTTTGTTTGTTTATTGCTGCTCAGCTGAGCTGACCAAAATTCTGGAGCAGTGTCTCTTGCAGAGAGATCAGTATCTCATTTCTGCACTGCCTCCTTTTGTAGACTTGGCTTTTATTCCACTTGCTAATCTCACTGAGATTGCCTGTAAATCATTCCCACCGGGACTGTTTTTCTCATTTTCTTCTTTTGTTTCTAGAGTATTTTACTGGCTGCTTTCCTCTAAGGAACAATTCGTGCAGCCAGGCCAAAGAGCTTCTTCAAGAGGAACTTTTTTAAATGTCTCCAAAAAATTGAAAGGAAAATAACAACATATAGAAACTTGAAAGTTTGTACTCAACCTAGAAATAAGTAAAGGGAATGAGAGGTGTAGATGCCTCAAGAACTAAGCAGCACTGCCACAGGTCCCTACTCAGTCTCACAGCACAACATCCCCGATGCCCTTGCACAGGTTGGCAGGCAAGGAAGTACTTCGTAATTCAGCTGCCAACTCTCCTTCGGTGTCACAATAGCTAATTTACTTTCTTTTCAGATTTTACTATGCAGACATAAGTCCTTTTAGATAAAAAGCACCATGTTCTCTAACACACTAGAGTTACACATATACATATATGTATACAAATGTATACATGTACTGCATATACTTTTGCTGACAAATGCTGACAATAAAATTATTAGAAACAGCTATGGATTGGAAAGAAAGATATGTTCCATACTAAAATGTGAATTATGTACTAAATCTATTTCCTGTTGCATGACTACTCAGAGGAGTTCCCCACCCACAATGTCAAAGGCTGAGCGTATTCTGTGCAGAAAGATGGTTTTTAATCAGGTTTTGCAGGGGAAAAAAAAAAGCTAATAAAATCTGTTTGTCTTTTTCATGCCTCAAAAAATGAAATATCTTAAAAAATTTTAATAACAGATGGAAAAATAAAAGACCAGATTCTTGAAGCTAATAAAAAATAGTTACTGTTCCCAGTTAACCCTGCATTGCAGTGACAAGAAGTATCAGACTTGCTTAGGCATTTTGAAACTCCCAACTAAAAATGCTACAAACAAAATATGGGCTACAACCAAGTCGTCATCACAAAAGGATATTAGGAAGAGAGGAAAGAGAATTAGATTATTTTTAAATATTTTTTAATAATTAGACCATTTTTTAAGAGCTTAATTTGAGATACTGAGTTGGACCTTGAAGGACTTGCAATAAGAAGTCGAATGGTTTGTCCCCCAGTTAACACTCCCAAATGTGTTGTTCAAAATCCAAATTTTAAGAACTTGGCCTACTTTATAGATTGCCTTTTTTTCTCATATCAAGCTTATCTTACTGCTTGAATAAGAAAAAGAAAGCAACAGGCACTCTTTAAGCTAATGATATGTCTTTACAATAAAGATGGAAAGAGAAAGACCTACATCTTGATTAAAATTTACCTGTCACTGGGGTTGTCTCTCTGCAACTCTTTTGAGTCTACCATAAATCAGTTCAGTTAAAATATCACAGTATACATCTTGTTCCTTTTAGTGCCATGACATTTTGACTTTTGAAAGAATAATGTTAACCCCTGTCAACTCAGTTTGTTTTGTAATGTCTTTTTTCCTTTTTGGCCTATGTGTCTCACTTTCCCAGTGAGTGTCTTACTGATGTGAGCTCTTGTACTTTTGTCTTTTCCCCTAATATTTCCTGTAAGACTCTTTTTAAAATGATAGTTGATGTTGCAAAATAAATGAGAAAAGGATATACAGTAAATACCACATTTCAGTTAAAATCATGTTTCTGGGAAGAGATAGCACCATTCCATATGAAAAGTGAAACTGTCCCAGTCCCACAGCTGGACTGAATATCGATGAGACACAGAGCTTTCAGCAATTGCTGGGGTAAAACAAGCTGTAGTTCCTTGAAATTTTCCTAGAAAACCAGAATGGACAGCATTGTAAGTGAGAGGACATACATGCTGTCCCCCTACCTTTCCAGTTTGCTTCATCTAAAGATAATCTGTATTGTTCACAGCACAGGGCTTTTATCAAGAGGACTGAACAGAGACAGGGTGGGGATCCTGTTGTGTCAGGGTGTGGTTTTTCTGTAGTTGTAAAGACTCATCCCTCCATTGTACTAACAGGAAAAGAAAATCAATCTTATGAGCATGTCCTCATCCTAACCCAGTTGCTGCACACACAGATAAGAATAAAATTCAGATTCCCTACCTATCCTAGGCTTCATCTAATTGACTGTAAACCTCTAGATCTGCCACCTAGTATAATGCTGAAATATTACTTGTAGGTTGGTAAGAGAATTCTCAAGGAAACAAGATCTTTGTAAAGTCACAGATAAATCTGGATCAAAGTATTATAACAGATTTTGAAACAGGCAACCGAAGTAGCTAATAGTAGAAATCTTTTTAACTCTTAGACAATATTGAAGGCCAATAAGCTGAAAAAAAATCAGCCCCCTGCAGTAACTTTTAGTCTAAAACTGAATAATCCTTACTAGAAACATAGAGAAAGCTGTATCATCAAAGCTGCTCCTTCTGCTCAGCTTTGACATCAGATTCATGACCAGACCTTTGTGTTCCAGAGTTTTTCTTGGTTTCCTGCTCTAGATGCAGTGGAAGAGCCTTGAGAGCTGCACAGCAGAGGGGAGGAAGCAAGGATCATACCCTGGGACTAAGCTGCAAGGGGGTATTAAGGCTTCACCCTGGAGAAGGGAGGTGTCCAAGGAACAAACCAGATGTACAAGAGCTTTGGAGGAGTGAAGCACTTCCTCAGCCCTTGCCCCCTAAGAAAATTTTTCAATTTTTTACTGCTAAAAAAAAATAAATATTGACAAGTTGATCCCAGTCTGTCCATAGAATATGTCTCCAAAGTGCCTCATTCCTGCCCCACCAGATTTCTTCCTCCTCAAGTGTCACTCCAGACAATCCAATAGGAGCAATCACATTCTGTGTGCCAGTCAGGGTAAGGAGGTTAAGACGACTCCTCTACTAGTGACAGGGCTTTCTGCTGGGCCCCTACAGCATGAGCTTGGTTTGAAGGGTTGGCACACACCAAGAGCCCTGTGTGGCTCGACAGCTGCAACACCAGGCTACATCCCTGCAGAGTGCTGCTCAGATTGAAAAGGCAGCTTGATTTCTGGACTTTATGTCATGGCGGCCCAAACTGCACACACTTACAAAGAAACAGAAACATGATAAATACAGAAAGACCAGTATGATTCTTATTCTACAGAAGCTGCAAGAGTACAGTTCTCCTGGACTGTTCATACAACCATTACCATACAGGATTAACAGAACTTGCTGACAAATTTTCATGTCTTTAGGCTTCTGATTTTAGGGTGCTAAAAGTAGTTTCAATTAAAAAAAAAAAAGGTTTAAAGTGTTCTTTGCTTATCCATAATATTTTAAAAGTTATTAGAGAGGTGGTTTTGTTTTTTTTTTTTACGGACAAGGAAACCAAAGAGTGATACAGGTATTTTTCTTAAAATGGTGGAAGAATTATGGGGAAATACCTTATATAAAATATGTAATGGTAGGTGTATCATTAGAGCTATGGAATAATGCAGATAGATATGACCATTTTGGACAGGATATTTTGGGGGAAAAAAAGTTGTATCCTGGTTTTCTTTTTTTTTTTTTTTAATTAAAATTATGCCTTTTTCATATGGCCCCTCTTCCTTCTCCAAAATGAATGATTTTGATCAAAATATGCTTTTCCAATGAAAAAAAAATTAATTTGGTCAAAAGACATTTTTGCTTCTGTTGAGAAAGGTTTTTGCAAACACCCGCAGAATATCTCCAGTCAAGAAGTTTCATTCTTACAGTTAATACTACCTTGTTATTTCCCCTCACACGTAATGAGTACAACCATTAACAGTGTGGTTATGCTATATGGAAGATATATATACCATTTCATAAAGAAGCATTCCTTACCAGAATTTTACTACCCAGAATATTAGCAATTAAGGCAAGATAAGCTAGAAGCAGCCAGGTAACTGCTATAGCGACAGAGAACAAAGCTGGGAGGACTTTCCCTCCTGATGTACAGTGCAGAGGGAGGACAGGCAATGTGCTTGGCAGAAATGAAGTGGCTGCATTTTTTAAAGTGTGGGAGGAAGCTTGTGCGAAGGTACACAGCCAAAATGGGAATGAGAAGATGAAGGGAGTTGTCCTGGGGAACAAACATGCCTGAAAGCTTTTAGCAGCACTGCCTGATTTGCAAACTCAGCAGCCCACTGGTTAGCCCATCTATAGTGCATCTAACAGCACTGGTGTGTACAGTAGTGACAGCCCGTGGAATACATCCCCTTTTCTGCTCTGCTATCGTGTTAAGTTACGGGATGGACATGTTTGCATGAAAAGATTAAAATACAGCATTGAAAACATGCAGTATTTACCAGTAACTGTCAGCTTTCTATCTCCTACAGCCATTTTGCTTCCTCACATATAGATGTATTTACATAATTTTCAAAATGTGTATTATTAAGCTGACTGTTATGGTACCTCTGGAGTGGTTACCGTCTATTATGTAAACATATCACTGCTACAATTTATAACACTCCTGTTATTTACCCAACAGAATGTGTAACTGTTCCAAGTGAGCCATTACCGTCAGCCATGTAAAGTAAATTCATCTTCAGCTGCTTTTGCAAGCATGAGTTATAGTGACGCTTAACATTTCAGTAGTGCCATACACGTTGGAAGACCTCAGTGAGCCTTATAAACATTAATGAGGGAATTTAGAATTAAGAGAAGTCCCGTGTGGCAAGAATTAGAACTAACCCAATAATTCACAACGAGGCTTAATTGCGGGCACCAACTTCAGTGTGGCTACTTATGTGTCAGAAGCTTCATACCTGCCCAAGTTCCCAGGTGACTATGAATCTACAGGTCCGTGACATTCATTTTTCATCTCTTTCTGTTTGCAGAACACGATCAGCTTACAATCTTAACACAGGAGGTCTCTCTGCAAACGAGTCTTAATTCCGTAAGACATTTGGTTTGAATTTCATGCATACACACTCCCCTCAACCACACAGTGAGTTCATTCTTTTCACGTTCCTTGTATTTTGTGCTAACTCTTCCCAGAAGAGCGCTTCACCCGTTACTCACCCCACTGCACAGTGTTCTTAGAAGTGCTGGAGGGAGGCAGATGGTAAAGTTAAACTGAGCTTTTCCCAGCCAGGCATCAAGGACACAGCTCTGCAATCAGATATTTCTGCTTGCTGAGGGTTTGGATTCTTGAAAGTTGTTAACAGAGAGAAGAGCTGCAGGTGTCCTGAGTAGAATGTTAAAAACCAACATGTGTCCAGTGCAGAACAGTGACATGCTAGGCAATGGTAAACAAAAGTCACCTCCAGTTACTAATAATTTTTCATTTGAAATCCAAGTTTTTGAATTACTAAGACATGCCATGAACAAATGGTATTGCTCTAAACATACTTTCTCATGACAGCTCATCAGAGAATAAGGGAAATAGAAATTTCCTATTAACTTCACTATGAACATAAATATAAAAAGCCAGATCGTCCTCTTAATCACTGGATGCTGGAACAATAAAAATAATGGAGTTACAGCAACACAAACAATAAGAAAAATTTTGTCTTTTTATTTAAATTAACTAAAAAGTCCAAAACTCTCAATAAATTGTTCTAATAATTACAGTCCCTATAATAAATAGTAATAAATTCATTCAAAAGAACCCATAAGAGACATCAATTTTTTAAAGATACTGTTGATGGATATTTATTCATTCTCCTGTAACTGTGGGTTGATGTGGTATGACCCATGCATGACAGCATTTCTCCATGAGAGAAGGCCACGTGAAGTGATTCAGGTCTTTGTACTTTAAGAAATAGTGTAAGTACTTAAGCTCTGAAAACTAACCAGGTTGATAGTGATCAGTTATCCTGGATTATATTTTGTTCTGCTGGTCTGTTTCTAAACTGCATCAAAAGCATGCAAATATTCTCTGGAGCATATACACTGTGCAAGTACCCTAAGCAGCAGACACTGTACAAGCTAATTCTGATCACAGACACATTTTAGAACTGAAACTTGGGCACCAAAGAAGTTCTCAGAAGCATATTCCTACACAAGTTGTGCACAGGTATCAGATGATTTACCATGTTTCTAAAGGTACCAGACCACTGCAAGTGTCTATGAACAACATTTCAGACTCATATGCAATTGTGCCTTCTTAGATGGCATTTGGAAGCCAGATTGTGTGTATACAGTGCATCCAGCAAACACTGTTTGGAGAATTGATAGATGTGCTGAAACCGAGTGTCTTGCAACAGCTTGACATTCTTTGGGCTGGCAAACTAACTGCAGGGTAAAGCAATGTGTGGCAGGAAAAAAATTCACAGGAAGGGTACAGCTAACCTCCCTCCTACTTTATCATATACTCTTCTGTTATTTACTGCTGCTTACAGCTTCCCATTCACCCTGCAATGACATGGGAGAATGCAACATCTGGAAAATTGCTGGAAGTGACTCCCTTAACATTTACTGATCCTGGTTCTTGTCTGGCAGCTGATTGACCTTGCTGCACCTGCATTTAAATCCATGGAATTAGTTCATCCATGAAATCAAAATAATTTTGATTAACACTTACGTAACAAACAAGAGCATCATTTTCATAGCTTCTTGCACCTGATACTTAATTTTCTGTGGTGACTGAGAAGAGACTTCCATAGGAGTAGGACTCCCTTCTTTATAAGCTGAATTCTTGGTTGAAGATGATGACAAAATGCTCGCTGCTTCTGAATTTTTTTTCTGGTTTTTCAAGGATATCTAAGCAATTTAGAATGGACAAGAGAAGTGCACAGTCTTACAGTACAGAGCAACACTGACATGACAGATGAAGATGAACAATACGCTCAAAAAATAGAGAACTTTGAATATCCCTTCATCTGTAGATTTAATTTAAGTCAGATCCTTCAATATTGTATGGATGTGGTTTATATTAAAGAGTTTGAGAACAATCCCTAAGTAGCGAGCTGAAAACTTTATCACTCAAAAAAGTAATACAAAAATGAGTTAAAAAACACAAGATATGGAAGACCTGAGAAAAAAAATAGCGGTCATGCTCTCTTAGCTCCTAATGATAAATGATGTCTCACATGCAGATTGAAAATAGCTTGCCTTTTGCTTATGATGAGTTTTTCCATTTTATATTACTGAAATAGAAGATGAGGACTTGAAATATTTCTAATTACAGGGAAATTCTGATCTGGAACATATATCTAATTTCTTTATGTTCCTCTCATTGGTTTTCTGAGAGATATGTGAAATGCCAATTTGAAATTCAGCAGATATGGATGGATTTCAATGCGTTCCACACAGCCAAGATTTATATGCAGCTGGGCCCTGTATATTAGTAAACACAGTTATCTGAAACCTAAATGTATGGGTCCTTTGTACTGTCTCATTGAGTACAGCAAAAGATGTAAAAAAGGTTTGCATTTGATCTTTCAGCACGAAAGGTACTGTGGGACTAGGCGAAGGAGGTCCCCCTATCAGCACAGGTTGTGGGTAGGAATGACCGTATTACAGCTCTTCTCTCAGCTCCCTCTGAAATGGCAGTCCCCTAAAGTGGGAACAAAAGACACAGGCATAGTAGGGAATGCTAAATCTGTATTTTCTTTCTCATGGCCCGTTAACAAAACATACTTTAGAAAGGTCTCAATTTACAGTGGGAGCCAGGCAGACCTAAGAGCAAAAAAATACAGAAAAATCAAAGGGTTGGTTTAAAAATCTCTCTTTCTTTGACACTAACCACAGTGACTGAAATCAAAGAACACAGTTAATGGCACTGCCAGTGAAGGTTTTGAAGTTAGAAATTCTGAAATTTTTTGTTAGCCTTTTTTGAGCAGTAGTTTAATAGGAATAACTTCCAAGGGTCTCTTCCCAAATAATTTTTTTCTATGTTCCTGTGTTGATTGTATAACAATAGATCTACCAGTGAAAAGAACCAAGTGACATCAGATTTTCAGGGCTTTTCATCCGTCTTCTCTTTTGGAACAAAATATTTGTTCCAACATATATGAACACACTATATTTGGAGCAAAGGGGAGCAAATGAGAAGATGCAGATTACGATGACTTTCAAATGACCAGCTTCCAGAAAACTGACCTCCTCTTACATGTGTTTCCATCATAGTGGAGAGATTTACAGAGTCTATTTTCCTTCCTCTTGCAATTGTAAAACTTCACACTTAATACTCAGGCGTCTCTGAGTGGTGCCTTCCCATTTCATTCTTTCCCAAATGCTTTTCAGTCCCCACAGCAGTTTAACTGCTTCTTTTAGCCATGTAGTTTTGCAGCCTTGCTTCCCAGCACCATTCCGCTCTTCAGAAACAGCTCGTGTTTCTGGGTGGAGAAATTTCAAGGGCATGTCACACACACAGTGCTTTCCACACCCACTTTTGGACACCATGAGATTTGCCTCTTGACTACATGTAGCTGGCTTTTGATATCCTCCTGAAAAGTCTATAATTAGCTTTATTTCCATCCAAATCCAGGCATTTAAGTGAGGACACAGAATTAGGAGCATATTTACTACCTGTATTAGGTGAATAGCCTTCTGGAAGTCCTTAATCACCTCCACAGACAGAACCTTACTTAGGTGCAATGTGTCAGCCAGTAAAGAAGCTGCAAGTGTAGGTTTGATCATCAATTTGAAGGAAATGTAATGGAGCTAATAATTTCCTGTGACTACTCAGAGGCTTGCAACTAAGTTTATTTGTGTGTTTTGTGGGATCAGAGTGCTTGAAATTTAACAGGACTAGTACTGAGCATCTAAAGGAGTAGCATTTTTCTTCCTTTTCTATTGCTGCACAACCACTGAGACTAACAGAACTAATGTTTATTTACCTGAATTTGGATTTCTTATTCCTGATAGTCATGCTGTACCAATATAAGGTGCAATTGTTTGTACTGAACCATGCACACATTAGCCTATTAGCCTTGTTCATTTAAGAATACTACTGATTTTTTCTACTAAAACATTTGCTTCTATCAGTATACATTAAATCAACGTGCTTTGGATTTGCTGCATGTAGTCTTGGCTTGAAAGTGTAGATTGAACTTCTATCAGTTCCATTTCTTTTCACGTCAAATTAATTAGGGTGAATAGAGGGACATGAGGTAATCACTGAATATGAGATTTGGCCCCAAACTCATAAATGGTCCAAGCACTCCATCCAGCTGCAGAGAATGTCTATATGACAGTTTTCTTTTTGTCTGAATGGAGATGCCTGTAAGAAGAAGTAGCTTCCTGGTAAAATCTAAACAAAGGCCAAAGTCTAATGACTTCATATTTGTAGAAGTGGCCTCAGGTAAATTTATTGTTAGAAGTCTCAGTTTAATTACTGTAGTTACAGACTTTTCTAAGTAAAGACAACTAAAATGATAGACTCAAATAACCTTTTTTTTTTTGGGGGGCTGGGGAAACACCTGCTTCAAAATATCTAGATTAAGGTGTACCCAGAAATTACTGTTGTGGGTTTTTAGGCTCCTGGAAAGTGGTTAAATGCCTGTGAGACGCAGGGCAGGCTCTACTTATGTACTGAAATGAGTCAGTCTGCAGTTCTGATAAAGGCTGAAGGAAAGGATCTTCTGATGGAATCTGCAAAACTGCATCTTTTTCTAATAAATGTTGTTACTATGTATTTACTGGAAATGCTTTTGCAGGGTCCCGTGGCTAGGTGGCAATGAGATCCACTTCAGAAAGAGCACCCCATACATGAAGTCTACATAAGGGATCTCCACAGAGTTTGAAGGGCCACTGTTCCCCAGATCAATTTAGGGTAAGGCCACACCATGGCAAATACTTTTGGAAACCTAAAGACCATCCTCAAGTGGACTGTTCTCATCATATTTCACTGGTCTTGAAAACAAAGTTCATCTCATAACATTTTCTTTATAAACTAGAACAATAAATAAGGGATTGGTCCTACAAAGTACAAGCCACTTTGTGTCCTGCTAGTTCCATCAACATGGAGGGTGCCCTTGAGGCTTTAATACAACTGTAAATCGCTCCAAACATATTGCATTTACCAGTAGGATTCCCAGGATTAAGCTATCCAAATCTCCTCATGGAACAGCGATCCCCACTTTCCCTTCTTTATCAAAGTCACCAAAGACGTGGAATTGTATAGTCACTGAGTCTGGCTCTGCTTTACAGCACATCTCCTAGAACACTGCTCTAGTGTTGGTTACTGCAGCTCTAGGGCCCTTTGCAACACAGGGATAAATGCTTTGCATTTTATTTCTGCCTAATGTAGAAAACTCTTTACAGATTGTACAGTATAACTGGAGCTTTTTTTTTTTTTATATATATATATATGATTAGAAGAGAGTCATCATCCTGCAGGGATCCTGCCAACTGACTCTATATCCCCTTTTTTTCTCTTTAGTGCTTCTGAGAAAAGTAGATCAAATAATAGGAAGAGAGGATGGGGGAAAATCTAGGGTTTTACTTTGGGAAATAGAGGTCATTTCACCTAGGTTTAGCAACCTTGAAGAGTGGCAATTCAAAACAATCACACAGGACTACTCATCCTCTCCTAAGAGAGGTGGGTTGAATTAGTCTCAGGAGCTGCCTGTCTCTGTTCCTCTGTCTCCGGAGAGAACTAAGATAATTCATGTAGATTAATGGGCTAGACTTAAGACAGCTGAGGTCAAGAGGTAATTAATACAATCCATATACTGAAGTCCACTTCTCGCATGAGAGGAAAAATATAGTAAATTCCAGTGAGTAAATGACAGTCTCTGTTTTCCTTTTAATGCAGGATACAATTTCAAGCAGCTTTTTGTACTCACTTTTCCTAATGCGTGATTTAAATGGTGAATTCTTGCTTCCTTGATTATCTAGTAGATTTTGCTCTTATTTACAAACTGAAAAGTCTTATGTTTGGTCCTAATATTTTGTAAACATAAATACATTATTATGCATGCTAATAAACACCTTCAGGCTGGAAGGAAAATGAAGCTCTGCAGGGCTGAGGGAGTACGGCCTGGTGACTGAAACAAGGCAAAAGAGAAGACAGTCTTAAAGATGTCAGCTGATAAATACTTTTGTGACCCTGTTAAGCAATCTTACTCACTCTGGAGTAAAATTTTTGCAAGTACAAATCTAGGAAAAATGCCAATCAAAATTGTTTCATTTTGGGGAATTGTTTCTCAAGCAGAACACTAAAAATTTAAAGGACCCCTCCCCAGTTTTCTATTTTCTGTTGGTCTGGCGTCTTTACAGAAAGGATTACAACATGACAGTAGTGGTGTTTTTGTAGCCATTACCAGTACCAGTTACTGTAACTCTGTCTGATGCTTTTTCCTGAGACCACAAGAAAGGTTTGCATGCATGAAGACTTGTCTCTGTTCTTCAAGTGTTTCAGCTGGTCTAATGCAAAAACAACGGCCACTCCCTTCAAGTCTGTAGTTACTTTCAAAGAGAACGTGTAGACACCTTTATTGTCAGACATTACTGGAAAACACCGGTATCGATGCTTCCCCTCAACAAAGGCCTAGCAAGAACTGAATGCATGTTTCAGTCTCACAAGCAAAGAGGCAAGAGCAGTGCTGGGGAATGCAATAGCAAGCATGGAATGTGAAGAGGACTTTGGGAATAACACACAGCACCTGCAGTCTCACTAGCAGACAAATATTCAGTGCTCTGCAAAAATGACTCATACTAATTTGGAAGTGTAGAGGAAAAGCTTTGGCAGCACAGTGAAAGAGGCAACTCTCCTTCCATGAAGCCAAAAGGTTGTTCAACAGAAAACAGCATATTCAGCGTAATTTTAATCTTACTGGGATCATTTCCCAAGATCGAGAAAGGAAAGATCTGTGGGTGACTGGCTAATCAACATCCCCATGTTAACAAGCGCAATAGAAAGGCTATAGTGTCACTCACTAATAAACAGATTTGTTAAAAAGCTGTAATTATTCCAAGTCATTTGTGGAAGGTAAAAGCGACAATGGGATGTTGGGAAGGGGGTGGCAGAAGTTATTTTCTACAATTTCTGAGAGCAATGCTATTTCTTAATAGAACTAACAGTAGGAAAGTCCCAGTGAGAGAACAGAACAGCATATGGGCAAGGTTTGGCAGTACAGATGATTGCATCCAAAACTCACACCTCTTAGGATTTGCAGGCAGGTCTGCATCCCTATATTCACTACAGCTAGAGCTTATTGTGATTTTGGCTGTCAAAGCATTAGCACTCGGCTGCTCCCAGATAAAAATAAAATGACATCACAGAAAAAGGACACTTCAGATTGCCTCCAGCTACTGTATCCAGCTTCTGTTGCGCCTAAGGCTGCAATGTTGTGGCATCTAGCAAGGCTATATTCCTGAGAACACCACATTAAAAGTTGACATTTCTTTTCTGTAGGAAATTCTAGACTTCTTTTCCCCTTCTTTGGAATAAAAATGTAGACATTTCAAGAGTTTCCTATGAAAGTGAGTAGTTCCCAAATATTTTGTTTCGAAATAGCTAAAATGACACTGAAACAGGATAGTGTGACAGACTCTTGCTTAATGCCCAGCTCCTAGTGTAGCAACAGGGAGTCAAAGCCCCAAGAGTTCATGAGCGAGGCAGCAGATGGGGAGTACGGGAACCAGCATTCCAGCTCCTTGGCGAAGGTGTCCAGAGAAGGGTTTTCACACAGAGCAGGCTTTTTAGTTGGCTTAAGCCCTGCTTTCTACGTGAGCAGATCATCAAAAACTAGAAAATGTTTCAACATTTCCTTCTCCCAAATATGGAAGGAAGACTGCTCTGGGCAGAATGAAATGCTGGAGTTTGAGAATCTGTGGTGGATTTTGGTTTTTGAAGCTTTAAATTTAGGTCAATTTAAGAAAGAATTGAGTTGACTTCTTTTTTTCCACTCAAAGTATCTGTAAATTACTTGTATGGATATAAACAGCTATTTTTCACAAAAAAAAAAAAAAAAAAAAAAAAAAAGAAAAAAAAAGGAAAAAACGCAACTGTGTCTACAGGAAAGCTCTGCGAGAGGCTCCCAGTGTGAGCTCTCAGCTGCACAACAGTGGGCCAAACTCCAAGTTGACCCAAAGCTCCTTGGGCTTCTGGCCTCCAAATGCCTGTGAGAGATCATGACAGCTATAAAAACCCATAACTGTCCTGTGGTGCTGAAGAAGTTACTGTTGCTGGGGTCTACAGCCTCCTGCCAGGGAAACAGCATGAAATGATGAAAACCTCCTTACAGTTCTCTGTCAGTTTGCTAAACTGACAGGGTTCCACAAATCATTCCAGATGTGGTGAGTCACCATTTTCTGACAAAAAAAAAAAAAAAAAAAAAAAAAGGATGGTTTGACTGGAGAATATCTAACTCATTCTATTCTTGGGATGGCTAGAAATTCTGTCGTACTACACTTCCTCTTGTTCTTTGACCTACAACAAAACACAGCCATAGACAGTAGAGCCCAGAGCAGCATATTCCAGTCAGTCAAGCCTCCAAGCACATTTCCCACGAGTGTCTCATTTCAAGGAGTACCACTAGTTTCAAGATGAAAGCACCTTCAGCGCTGCCACACAAATGTGCCATCCCTTCCACTATGACTGCCAAAAATCTTTGCTCTCAGAAACAGCATTAAAGAGCAGAGATAACAGAAAAAAACAGTTTATATTGAGAATTCTTCCAAGTGCAGTTTACCTTTCAGAATTACTGGGTTTTTGGTTTTTTCTTAAACATCCTAAATTTGCTCCACAGTTGAATTCTGGCAGACGGAGAGGCATGTATCAGAGACTTACTGCTGACTGGAAGAAAGTTAACAATCCCCTGACAATCAGGTATGTCCTGAAATGCGAGTTTGACTAGCCTAGCTGTGAGCTACACTGTTTCCTACACTTGTCAGTAAGGTACCTACCCTCCTGTGACTTGTTAAGTGTTGTGCTTATCTGTCCGTTCAGTTCCAAATAACATGCTCAAGCAAGCATGGCAGTGAGAGGGCAGTTTGAGAGACTTTAAGTTCCTAGCAGTTCCATGAAGGCTGGGTAGAGTCAGGCTATCAGTGCCCCTCACTAGGGAAAAAAGTGCTGTGTTTATTGGATACCAGAAAGTCTGCAATATCAAAAGCCCCTCTAAATGACTCCACAGTTCGTAAGACTTGAGCAAAACCTCACATCTTAGGCCGTGAAGTCAATGACCAAAGAAATTCATAGGAAACTAAGTTTCCTGCCCTTTGATGCTTACAGAAAAATGGGATTTTTCTAATGGAGGAAAGCAAGACAACGTTATTAGGAGATGTAATTCTTTAATTAACTTTTAGCAAGCCAGTCTTGGACATTTGTTGCTTCTTCTTTAGTACCAGGGTTAATGCAATTATGAGTTTGCCAGTTTTGGATATTTACAGACTTGGAGTCAGACTGGCTGTGATAGTCTGTGTGAGACAAAGTGAAAACAGCTTGCGGAGGCAAGAACTTGGTTATCTTTTAACAACTCTATCAATCTAACAAGATATCTAACACCTCCATACAGAGAATGCTTCATCAGTCATTACGTTGGCATAGCTTCCAGATTTGAAGGAAGCTTTATAAAAACAATAGATGGCAGAACAACTGTAGGATTTTGTGCAAGCAGCAAAATTGTCACCCGTGTTGACTCTGGTTTTGATAAACTAGAAAATTATATGAAAAATGAACATTTTTGTCATTTTATGAAAGATTACTGTCATAAATTCCCTTCCATATTTTTGGTGAAGTGATAGACATACTCATGCCTTGCACAAAGGAGAAATAATGAAATGTGTAACCTCTTGCACCAAGCAAAAAGAGGCCCAGAGTACATATTTAATATACTATTATTTAAATAGTTTTATCTAATTTGGAGAGCGGAATGTTTGAATTGCTAAATGATAAGAAAGAATGCAAACCATGCCAGGATCCTTAAGTGAATCATTGACACATAGAGTAAAATCTGCAAGGACTCAGCAGCAGTGTAAATTTGCATTTCCATAGTCATCCCTGCTGAGATGATCTCAGATGAAACAGTAGGATCCACATAAGTAATTTAGTGCAGGAACTATTCAAGCCTGTTCTACTGAAATGTATAGTATATTCAATTAGTTTTATGCATCCTTATTTGCCAAATGCTGATGTTCCTTGAAAAAAAAGTTCTAATGAATTTAGTTTCATTCCTGTCAGGAAATTAGTATGAAATAACAATCGGATCTTTAAGAAGTGTTGTCTTGACTATTCTGATGTGTTTAGCAAGATGATGCAGTGCAGCAGATGCTGTTAGGACTAAAGCAAAGAAAAGAAAGTAACAAAATGGGGACTCTGACCTTATGTTCTTATTTAAATCCTTCCTGGTTTAGCAGAATGTTTAAACACCTGCCTTGCTGACTCAAGGGCCGCTGTGTATCTAGTACTTGTTTGTACAATTCTCTTTTATAATGTCCAAGTGCCTCTGAAATATTCACTTCACAACACACATGAAAGCCAAATACTCATTCTGTCACGGGGAACTGAAGTGTACAAGTTTCTCATTTTTGTTGTTTCTACCCATGTGTGGGCCCTTTGCCTTTGCCAAGGTGTCCACAGTAGCCCACGTTGTCACAGCTTTTGCCTACCCACACCCAGCACCAGTCAGTCAATTCCACACTGCACATCACTTAATGCAAACCCTGGCTCCACAGCTGCCTCCTGCACCTCCATTTGTCTTTTGTCAAAGGCATTTCTAGCCCCTGGTACTAGCACAATATTTGTCGCCCTGTGCTCATCGTGGCAGTTTCCTGTCTTGAACCTCAGTATAAATCACATTCAGTTTAAACTCTAGATTTTTTAAACTCTAGATGAAGCCACTCCATATCCCTGTAGGTGACCAATATCAGACATGAACTCTCCTATCTCACGTGGTGTATAAATATCCCACATCTCCTCCCGGTCCCTTGTGATCCCTTTTTGGGTTGAGACCTCTTGGAAACATTTTAAAGCTTCTCTAAGCACAATTCTCTCTATGATGTTGCAGGAGGTCAGGTGCCCAGATGATGCTTTATGGAATGGCAGTGGATGACCAGACTGGTTGAAGAACCCATACCAGAGGACCCTCCTGCTCAATAGAATGATCTTGTTCAAACCCCATGTAGCAGCTAATTTTGTCCAGAAAAAGACCTAGTTACCCCATTCCAGCTAAAATATTAGGATTAATCTAGCAAGCTGTGTACAGTCAGGAAGGTTGAACATGTGGCAAAAAGGATCCCAAGCAAGTAATTTTATGTGTTTTGCTCCATACTTGAGTTATCTCGTTCCCCAGAATGAATCTTGCCATATTTCAAGGTGGCTCTCTCCAGGTAAGGAGAGAGAGCCAACTCAACTAAGCCTGGTAAGTCTGCATAAGCCAGACACTACCAGAAAATCGCAACCTTTACTGCCTTTTATTTGCATATGACAATAAGGGATTTGTGGCAGGTGACCAGATACAGGTTCATGGAAAAGCTGTCCATCAAATTCAAATTTCAGTGTTACCAATGGATTATCTTTTCACCCAGAGAAGGGGTTTAAAGCTTTATCAGTGTGTAGGTGACAAATGGAACAAGTGGTTATCTACACACACAGAGCAAAGGTAGAAAATATGAACAGCATTGACATTTTAAGCCTTTTTGTGAAATGATCCATTACTAAATATATCTTTTACATATTATATCAGAAAGGAGGATTATGATCAAAATGTCATTTTTAATTGCATTTTCTACTCTTGACTTGGTAACATTCAGAGGAAACTCCAACTTTTTTCCCCTAAAAAAAAAAGCGTAGTCTTCCCAGGCATATAACATAAAATAAATTATTTATAGCTCCAGGAGAGAGATTTCTTTTTAATTAGAGGTATAATTAGTGAATCCTTAGTTTCTGGTTTTACAAATGGTTAGTATTTTGTAAAGTCTTAGAAAACTGATTTTTACATGATGATTTTAATGGTAGCCATGTAAACCTGAGCAAAAATGAGCTGTTTTACAAGACAGACAGAGAGGCAGAGAGAAAACATATACAAACTTTGCCATTACTTCATTTACGATTTGGTACATATGGTCCCACACGGAGTTTAGTACACAAATCAAAAGCTTTTTAAGATACTACTTTTACCAACGCAGATGTAAACCACAGAAAGCACGAACAGGAAGAGATGTATATGACGTGTGGCAGACAGTGCGAACAGAAGGTGAATTCCAGAAAAACCTTTTAAAGGAAATGTGCCACTTTCTGCCACTCAAGTATGTTTAGAAAGCTTACAGTTGATGCAACTTTATCAGACTTTTTATTTTTAGTAACGTGAAAACCAGAATCCCTAATTTCAGCACTAATTTTCCTGTAACTGAACAGAATTAGACATAAAGAGTGGCATATTTTTATCTTCTGACGTAAGGACAAGCCGCAGCTGTTTCAAAAGTATTAAAGCTTTCACATCTCTGATCAAGTGAAGTGGAGTAAGAGATTAAGAACTCAAAAAGGGAAGCAACCCTTGGCTATATTTGGACTGTTTTTATGAGCAAGGGATTCTGCTATGTTCATCTGCAATTTGGACTTCTTGATTAAGTAAATTTTAGGGCAGAACAGCCAGCACAGTACAGCATGCGCATATTATCTGGTGCTATCAGATAATATTTTAGGGGGTAAATATAGGGAAGGGAGCTATGGTCATGGTTTGTGCTCCTAAATACATCAGAAGTTAGGAACTTTTGCAAATATACTTCATAATAATTTATAATGTGCAAAGCAATCAAAACATTTCCTTTAGCACTGAGACTGTGAGGGAATTGCAGTCTTGTAAAGATTTTTATATTGACACCTATGTTATTCTGTTTGGATTTGCCCAAGAGCCTGAACTGAGAACAGCACCAAGTTTACTAACACTGTCTTCCCTGATTTGCCAGTGGCATAAAATCTGGGCCAATGTAGCACTTTAAATTTCAAATTTTAACGCTCTCATGAAGAATATGCCAACACATCAGGGAAAAAGCAGTTCATAAAACAGCAGAAGTAGTCTTTGAGGCAGAACAGTGACTATTATTCCCTTCCTGGAGGTGTTCAAGGTCAGGCTGGACAGGCCGTTGAGCAACCTGGTCTATTCGAAGGTGTCCCTTCCCATGGCAGGGAATTTGTTTAAGGTCCTTTCCTACCCAAACCAGTCATTGATTTTATGATTCTATATATCTAAAGTTAGCCATTTCAAGACACACAACTATCTACACCAACACACAGCAGCTGTCTTTGTTTTACACCACGCTAGACATCTAAGGAACAGGCAGAACAAAGCAAGCATGACCTGTGACAAAGAACCAGAAAGATGAAGGTTTGTTGGAAAGAGAGTAAGCAGCAAATGGGCAAGGATCCTATAGTTTACACTCCTAAGGCTTGAGGACCTGTTGAGTTATGATTTTTTTCTAATCTACCAGACATGGTCAGATGTTTGAAACCACCCTTCAAGTCAACAGTACTTCTGACATTCACCACCAGAGGATAAAGAACTCAGAATCTCACCACATTAATTCTGTTTTAAATTCAAACTTCTGGTTTGATGTCTTTGCATTGCATTTCTAGGTAAACTCAGTTTCAAATCCAGACAGTACAAGGTAGTGAAAACATACCTACACTAAGGTTATATTTTTTAAAAATTTCCAGATGAATTTAACAGCCTAATCTACCTGTTCCAAACATGACACAAAACAAAAGAGCTTTTATTTGTATCACTATCATTAATAGTGGTTTGGGAATCTGAAGAGATGGGCATCTATTTATAATTTTATGTGGTGTCAAATTCTGTCAAGGGAATACTAATGCTTACTGCTTTGCACCTGCTAAAGTCTGTATTTTGCAAAAATACTTTTTTTCTCTGTCCTTTTAGCAGCCAAAATGCTCATTGGTAAAATTACCATATATGTGACTGCAAATGCAAAATCAGGATCTAATTCATAAATTCCTTTGAGGCAGGTAAATATTTCTTCGATTACACAGAAAAGGTAATGAGTTGTGCTAGTTGAGTGACTTTCCTTAAAGGCACATCTCTAGAACTGGAGGATTCTTGTTTTTAATTTTGTTCATTTCTCTGCCATGCTGTACTTCAAACCAGAATTCACTGAGAATTTACAATAGGCCGTGTGTGGGCAATAAGAGAATAGAACACACAGATGCTTTATGGTCATCTTCATAATTGTGTATTCTGACATCTATTTTCTCCTTCTCTCTTCTACAAAAGTGACTGAGAACTCACTTGATTATGATCAACATGGCTATGTCAGGTTCAGAATCTTCTTTGGTGAAAGTCAGTTTTCTCCCTGATTACAACACCGAGTCCACCTTGTGTTGCCGCTTACTGCAGAGCTGAGGTAACTACTCAGTTTTGGTAAATCAAAATAAACCAGTTCCTAAAAACTAAGTAGATATTTTCTACTGAAGCACTGGTTTGCTAGATTCTTCCATCTCAGCATTACCAGATGAAACTTTTTGAAGTTGGTCTATATAAATTTTAACACTCTCATGTTCTTCCCCCATTTTAGTAAAAAGAGCATTTAAAAAGCTTTCTCCCTATAATGTAGCCAATAATTAGAGACTGCTCTTTCCTCTAAGGTATCTTTGTATTCTCCCTTCCCCTTGGTCACAAAAATGTAGCTTTCAGTACCTGACCATTCATTCACTTGTCTCTTTCATCTGAAAAGTTTATCTGTTCTAACATCCTTTTTAAAGATATTTGTCTTTTGCTGGCCATCTTATTCCATTTGGAAACAGTGGGATGTGTCAAATATTTATCTCAGTAAGTTGTGCCTTGGATACTTTGTAACTGAAATAGAGTTTCAATTTTTCAATGCTTACAGAGTCTTATCTCGGGCAGCTAGAGCGTATTTGAACATGTTAAGCACTTGGTTATTTCTACTGACAAGATCAATTTGGTACCAAATTAGAAACTGTCTAACTTTCAGTAGCTTGAACAAAATGAGTGCTAAAGAGACAGAGCTTGCATTTGTTGAACTCAAAGTGAAAAAAATTGTAAACTCTTAGTAACGTTCCTGAGCTCATTTGTACTCAGATTATCATCAAACATTATGGGCCAGATTTTGAACTTGTTCAACATAGTTAGAGAAGCTTACTAGCCTCTTAGAGAATTTTCCATAATGTGAGATTGATGCTAAACATGAATGTGAAACCTCAAGCCACTCCCTTAGAAGAGTAGCACAGGTGTGAGTCTAAAGAAGCTGCATAACTTCAAACATTCTAGGTGTCAGAGTTGTTTCTAAACACTGAGTCAAAAATAGCAGAAATTACCCAGCGGGCTGCTCTAACTTCCAATGTTGATAACATTATCATCAGGCTAGGCAAGGAATTTGGTGTGTTCCAAGCCAGAACATTAAAAAAAAAATCAAAAAGTGAATTTTTAATTAACCAGGAATGTTTAAATGGGAAGGTGGGTGGAGAGGGAGGGAGAGGCGGGAGCAAAATCTATATTTTGTGGAGCACAGTACTTTCTTAGAAAGTTTTCTTCTTCTAGAAAATGAACTCTGCCTTTCTTTTTTCAAGAATATTCTGGATGAGAAACTCCAATATTTTTGTGTTCAAGTCAACCTTTATAAAAAAAGGAATTCTGACTAGCTGTACATATGAGTACAGCTCGTTTCCCAAGAGGTCAAGTGTGATAAGTATCTTACAGTGATTTTTAGCCAAAGCACATCCTGTATCTTTCAGCACAATTAAGGAAGCACAACCTATTTTTCATCAATATTATTTGGCTAAATGTTTTTGGAGCAATGTTGTAAGGATGTGCCCACATCCTCAAGAGCCTGAGTTTTAACATAATGTGAGTGTGGGCTATGGCTAATGTGAACGGCACCTCTGTTCTTGCTGAGGGTTTTCTGCAAAGTACGTTTTCTCATGCATTCTGACTTCAACCTGAATTATTCTTTGGGAAGAGGCCTCTTTCAGAGGTGCTGAGAATCCTCAGTTCCTCTGAGAGTTAGTGAGCTAGTGAGATTTTGCATAGTGCCATGGGATGCTAACATTTTGAGTGCTGCTTCAAACCATACCTATCTCAGCTGACATTTTTCTGCTCTAATTCGGGAATTGGCTAGAGCACAACATTCATATCAGTCCTATCTTGACATCAACAGTTACTTATGTTTCTTCATTATTCCACTTTTACCAGCTGGCCTATTATATTATATTATGGCATGTCACAAGGGACTGTCTCAATTACATGAGGTTATGCTACATCTGTGAGCATAATGTAAAATTGGGTTTGGGAGAATGGGGCTTTCTCACAGCTCTGGGTAAGCAAAATGGCAGTTTTACAAGAATGGGTGCTAAACAGTAAATTAGAAACCTAGAGATCTCTTGATTTCTAAATTACCACTACATGAATGAGTTATGCTACCAGAAATATATATCAAGCAAATATGCAGTTAAACTGCTTGAGGAAGTCAAGGACTCTCTTCGTTTATCTCTCCAGAAGCACTCTGGAAGCTTAAGTTTAATGTTTGAAGTTGAAAAAAAAATAATCCTCAAAAGCACTTCAAATGCTCTGTTGTATAAAGTACAGTGAAAAGAAGTCTACTAAATGAAAGCATCCTGATAG
This sequence comes from Myiozetetes cayanensis, assembly GCF_022539395.1. Taxonomy (NCBI): domain Eukaryota; kingdom Metazoa; phylum Chordata; class Aves; order Passeriformes; family Tyrannidae; genus Myiozetetes; species Myiozetetes cayanensis. The sequence continues at coordinate 110,283,167 of NW_026086604.1, forward strand.
GGTGGGCAAAAAAAGTACTCAGTTTCTGTATTGACTTCAGATCACTAAAAAGGCTGTCAAATTCTCTAGGCAGACAAATCCTGAGCCAGGATAAAATTACTGTGCTAAAATATTTCCCTTAAACTTTATAGGGGCATATGACAAAAGAAATACTTCAACAAATCTGATTTAATTGATACCAGACAGGAGTTAGCTCTGAAAATCACTGTTTTCATTCTATTTTACAAATCATGAAGCTGTATTCACATTTTGTGAAGGTGTGTTTCATGCAGTAATACCTTTATGCTCACGGACATTATAAAAAAACCCATACATTTGGTAAGAGAAACTCGGACCTGCCTCTCCTATGAACATGGGTGCAGAAGAAAATGGCACAATACATAGAACCTTACTGTGGCATTTAGTCTGCTACTATTCAACTACTGCAGTGAAGGGAGCTTTTGAGAAACTAAAACAATAATGTTATTATTGTCACCAAACAATACTGCTCAAAGAGTCAGTGCTATATATAAACTCCTAAGAATGTTTTCATCAAGTTGGGAAGCCAAGTCTTTGTGAGGTTGAAAAGAAGTTTTAGTAACTGAACAAGTGTCCATTCTGCACTGAATTTCCCAAGGATTAGAAAAATAGCAGAAGGCTGCATAGTTTATGGCATATCAGCATTTTTTTCGTATACAGAACTAGAAAAATGAAAATATATCTTTGTTTTATGTGGATTTTCTTTAGCCTTCAGACTACTAAGCTATTCTTCAAATGCCTTTCACTAACAAAGACTTAACATTTACCAGAGGACCGGGCAAATTCCGCAGGCATTAGAAGCACAGTTGATTAAAAAAGCCTGTATTTAGTAATTAAAACAGCACAACTAATCCACAACTTGAAATATTTTGGAAGAATATCATAGGGTGAACAATGCAGCTATCAAGTAAAGAAGAGCTTTTCTCATAAAGGATTACTTCACAATTTGAGCATCTCCAGATCCCCTTGAGCTTATGTGTACTTTTGCATGGTTGAAGATTTTTAATATTTCTTAATATCCAACGTAAATCACAAAATTCGATAACAGTGCAAGATTTCTTAGGAATGGTTTTCCAGAGAGCAGTAATTTGCTGTGTTATCGAGCTAATGCTTACATGTGAGTGGTTGTGATTCAAACAGTGTCATTAAGATGGGTTTTATATATTGCTGGTCATGCTTTTGTAAGAAATTTGCCATTTCATATTATAAGTGGCTTAAAACTTTAAGTTATGTGATTAGTCCTGACAGACACATCAGGAGGGCTGCGGAACCACCAGACTGAAATGAAACGAAGCAAGGCTCAAGGACCCAAACATGGTGAACTTCACAGGGGGAAGGCCCCCTTTCCTTTTCTGTTGTCTTTCTGATGGACATGGTCTGCTTTCCTCACATCTGTACTGCTTTATCAGAACATGCAAGTCTCATAGAACTTTTGTGGCAGCCTCAGTAAGAGCATCTGGTATTTTACAAGCCCGAAAAAACTAAATGTATTTTCTCACATCAATTTTCAGTCAAGAAAGTAATAGTTGACTGCTATTCACAACATTTCCCCCCCCCCCAATTTCTGTTACTTTAGTCAATAAATATGTTAATCTCTCTCAGATATGTTCCTCTCTATCAGTCATGGAGGAAAAAATGTGTTGTTTACTGTAGAGGAAAATAACAAGGATACTTATTTTGTGTCAGGCATGTCAGAACCCATGACTGGGACAATGATCACTGGGGAAACCACTTCATCTGTGGCTGCCATCAACCATAGCTCTCTCTTCATACTCATTCAGTCTTCAAAACAAGAAGCCAAATGTGCCACATTGGAGCTACTGAAAGCTGAGGAGCAGCCATTGATTCCAACATTCCCCCAGCAAAAGGGGAATTACAAGTGAAGGGAATTCCTGGGTGTAACACTGATGTCTGAGGCAGGGAGGGGCTCAGCAGCATCCTAACAGGCAGCTACTACCTCGTCAGCTCTCCTCTTCAAGTTGCATCAATGCTATTAGACCCTCAGTCACAAGAGGAAAACAATGAGAGGGTCTCAAGGCTCACATGGAATTCAGTTCAAGAGATAACTGACACATAACTAGGTAGCTTGTCTAGGCCTGGCTGGGAGGACAACAAATTACTCGGTTGTGAACTGGAAAAAGGTTACAATGCATTTTATTGTGGATTTTACTTTCAATATCTTTACTTATAAAGACTGAAGAAAGAAAAATATGGGAGATTTCATCTCTGTTATCTCTGTATTGTGAATATTTATGTAATGAACTACAACTCGCACATAGTATCTGACAGGACCTTCTTATTTAAGCTAATCCCATGTAAATTACTTGGGCTCTTCACAAAGGATACATTACTCCTTACTTTCATCTCCTACAAAATCACCTCTACAGATATTTTCAAATCAGACAAGAATACAAATGCACATAATCAAATTGGATCAAACTAAGAAGATTATGTCTTCATTGATTGAAAGACACTAGTAAATCTGTCCAGTGTTCCTACCGTCCTCCAAGAAGGTAAACACAGTTTTGCTGAGATGTTTCCCTTGCATTCCTAGTTATCCTCCTGGCACTCAAAATTACCAAAAAAAAAAAAGAAATATAAAATATAAAGCTGACGAAATATGAAAATATAACACAATGGATATTTCTAAAGAAATGATGCAGATGAATCATCAGACTATTAACTGACATTAAACTTAACCTAGAGCTTTAAGAATAAAAAGAAATTATTATTTTTTTCCTCAAGATTACTTTTAGCCAATTTAAAGCCTTAACTCTGTTACAGTATCACAAGAGAAACACAAACTGCATTTCAATACGTTAGTAGAAAGGTAAGCATTGCAGCTCCTAACTAGTATTAGACAGCAGAAAACCTTAATTGATGTTTATAACTGCAGTAGGAGACTATTGTTGATCTTGGATATTACAGAACACGCAGTGAACATTTCCTTCCTCAGCATATAGTAAATTGTGTATGTACGTTTCTGCACGTATTATTTTGACTACATCAAGTAAGAAATCCTTGTTTCAGGAAAAAAAGGTATGAATACATAGACACCTCTGTAAAAAAATCACGGGAGGCTGGTGGTTGTGGTACATCACAGTTTGTATGAGAGGAGTTCTCTCACAGCCAAACAAACTGCACCATGATGTACCTGCTTTCAGTTCACTATGGAGGCTACAGAGCCTCAGATATTCACACTTCCTTTTTCTCAGAAGCGGTGGCAACCTGTTAGTTTTAACCCAGGTAAGAACTGCTTAAGCCCAGACCAACAGTTGGCTGGCTGACCAGACTCAGAGATCACCTGTTCTTAAGCACTTGATTCAGGATTCAGCTACTATTGTAGTAGCCTTGTTCTCTGCATTGTCTTTTCATAGAATCATAGAATTAACTGTGTTGGAAGAGACCTCCGAGATCATCAAGTCCAACCCTTGATCCAACCCCACTGTGATTACTAGATCATGGCACTCAGTGCCACATCCAGCCTCATCTTAAAAACCTCCAGGGACGGTGAATCCACCACCTCTCTGGACAGGCCATTCCAATGCCTGATCACTCTCTCTGTAAAGAACTTCTTTCTAATATCCAACCTAAACCTCCCCTGGCAGAGCTTAAGCCCGTTCCCTCTTGTTCTCCTGCTGATTGCCTGGGAGAAGAGACCGACCCCCATCTGGCTACAACCTCCTCTCAGGTAGTTGTAAGAGTGATGAGGTCATCCCTGAGCCTCCTCTTCTCCAGACTAAACAACCCCAGCTCTCTCAGCCTCTCCTCATAGGACTTGTGCTCAAGTCCCTTCACCAGCCTGGTTGCTCTTCTCTGGACCTGCTCCAGCACCTCAATGTCTTTCCTGAACTGAGGGGCCCAGAGCTGAACACAATACTCAAGGTGTGGCCTCACCAATGCAGAGTACAGGGGAAGGATCACTTCCCTGCTCCTGCTGGCCACACTGTTCTTGATGCAGGCCAGGATGCCATTGGCCTTCTTGGCCACCTGGGCACACTGCTGGCTCCTGGCCTCCTGTCAATCAGCACCCCCAGATCCCTTTGTGCCTGGCTGCTCTCCAGCCACTCTGTCCCCAGCCTGTAGCACTGCAGGGGTTGTTGTGGCCACTATATTTGTTTCAGAAGATGGGACTGAATTCTTCAACTGTATGAAGTCACAGCAAGCTTGACTTTTGCCTTCAGTGGGAGCAGTATCCTGTGTAATTATACTATGAAATCCATCTCCTTTTAACTTACAATATGTCAACATGTTCTTGCAGTTCTATAGAAAGTACTGTAATCTTAAAACAGATGCTTGTTGAAGATAAGCAGGGAATGGCATGGTTCTAAATCAAAACAGTGATATCTCTGTGAGCTGCTAAAAACACTTTGGTCTTCTTCACTAGCCAAGAGCAGTGAAAGGGATTCATTGCTGCCAGCATGAAAAACTGTCAGCCATTTGTTTCATAGAACCAATATTACCTGCAGTTTTAATATTGTGTTTGCAATACACAAGGAGGGGAAATGGGAAAACTGGGACTTCTCCAAACATTTCTACTGTGTGCTCATTTTAATCCCCGAGAGCCATCAAATAAAGAGGGTTTTGTTTTTCACCCTGATTCCCAACTTGCTTTGTTTTTAAATCAGAGAAGTGTCACTGCCTCTTCATTCTGTTTAAATCCAGTGACAGCTTTCCAAGCATTATTTTAATTAGGCTTCCAAATTTGTTCATAAGCTGTGCAGGTCACAAGGAGAATTAAAAACAAACACTGGTAATGTGTTTCTGCATTACTTCTACAGACATTTATATTTGACTTGTATCCAGAAGCAAAGCTAGCAGGATGCACATGACTGGAGAGGGCATCAGTGGACTTTGACATTGCTTAAGCTTCTGAAAGCCCTGCTCTGAAGTTGGCAGTGCCTCTGCTACTTTGGGATTTGTACAAGAGACAGTGGCTCAGTAACTCTCAACACACAGGTATTCGAACTGAAAAGATCACCAAACTGCATAAAATATTTGTGTAATGAGAACAGATGTGTTTTCAATATATATACTAGAATCCTCATTCCTATGTACTCCTGAAGACCATACATTAATAATGTCTCATCTAAAAGTTTCATAATTATCAGTAATTTTACCCTCATTCTAAAATTTGCCCCCCTAATCCCTCCAGTTTTAAAGCAAGGGCTAAGATATAATTTCCCCTAAACTTGTGGTTATGTACAAATAGAAATGAATAATTATTACAGTATTCTGAGCCTTCCTGGAATTAAAATATTTTTCAGATTTAGATTTTTTGAAGATTTTTCAGCATTTATGAGACAAACCAAAAGCTCCACAATCTTTCCTCAGTTTTTGCCATCTCATATGAAAAATATGACCAAAAAAGCAAGATACATCATGATTCAATGGAGATATCAGTCAGAGTTAAACTCACATGTCCAGAGTTTATTAGTGATTAATTCCTAGCAATCAATCTCGATGTTTTAATTTTAGCTCAGCACCAGCTCAGGGACTGAGAAGAGCCAGCCAAAAAGAGAAACACACACACACACACACACACTTTGATCCTTTCCTGAATTTTCTGTGGAAGTAAAGTGCAACGTTTTCAAATGTGATGGCTTCTTAAAGTATTTTAAAAATGCTTAATCAAAAAAATTTCCATTTACTACAACATAGATAAAAGAGAATTTAGAAAGGCAGTTGTCATCCATGGGAGCAAGCCAAGTAAGTTTGTGGACCCTAATTATGAATTTTCAGACTTTCAGGTGTTTGACGGCTAGTGAATTTAATCTTTATTCTGAATTTCCTGGGCTTTAAAATATCCATGTATAAATACCTTTCTGCTAACTACAACATTCTTGCAGGGTCCTGTGCTATAAGTTACTACTGTTTACCCTGAAGCCAAATTGCTTTCACTTAAAATGCGGATTTGCTAAGGCATCTATCATTTCTGGTACCTTTTTGCTTCAGTACTTTGCTCTCCTTTTATGCACACTGAAGTTTTTTTTTTTTTTTATGCAAGGGTGACCATCAATACCTTTAATTCCAGCGATGCTACAGGCAGATAAATGAGATTCTTCCTCCAGTTCCCTCAGTTCTTTGGGGTGGTGGTTCTGAAGTGCAGAGACCTTGTGCCAGCTGCAACACATTTTCTGTGGACAAATAACAGAAGATTACAATGTGCAGAGCTGTCAATCGGGATCGAGTCCGAACATTACTTTTCAACCAGTGTTACAACAAACTTCTGAAAATTACTATCCAAAGCAAGATCCTGTAATGTCAAATACTGCATGAAGTCCTGAAAATGCTAGTAGAGCAGCAGACTATGTTTCAGACATAGGCTAGAGGTTCTAAGGTAAAACTGAAAGGCAATTACTTGCCTTTTCTTCTCTCTCCATTTCTCAGATGCTATTGACCAAAATACAGAAGAGACTGAATGCATAAATTCACTGGAAATTACATCCATAATTTATTTTTTTTTCAGTTTACAATCAGTCTGAACCAGCAAAGAAGTTGTACTACAGTTGTTAATCATCTTTAAATTAATTTTGTTATTCAAGTTACCATAGTAACTTTGTTTGTAACCAGGGAAAACCCCATTTCTTTAGAAGACACATGAATTGTTTTTCATGTTTTCAAACCTGAAAAGTAAGTGGTGAATATTTGCATTTCCAAATTATATACAGATACAGGCTGTACAGACATTTCTGTGGTATTGACTGTGAAACAGTAACCACAGCATTCTATAGGAAAAAAAAAAAAAGAAATATTTCAAAATGTATTCAGGCATATAATTCCATTACAGCTGTGCATTCCTGCACTGACTTATCATTTGTCTGCATGGTTTTTCTTTTCTTACAGTGGTATTTCCTTTTGTGATGAAATAATATTGCTATTACTTTCTCGCTGTAACCTAGAGATCCATTTTACACATAACCCATTGAAACAATTCTGGTCTTTATGTTCCCTTGTTAGTGAACATTCAGGATCACCAAGTTCACCCAAATAATTCTCTGCATTTCTGTAATATTAACTACAAAGGAGTCTTTGTAAAGAACCAAGAAACATCTTTTCTCATCATAGAATATCCTGAATTGGAAGGGAACCACAAGGATCATTGAAGGCCAGCTCCTGGTCCTGCACAGGACCACCCTAAGAATCACACCATGTCCCTTTTTTATTTCTTGTGAATAATTAATTTATCAAAGAAAAATAAAGAAAGTATTCTACTAATCACAAAGTTTGGCAAATACTTTTGATTAAAACCTTGCAGAAGTCTAAAAAGTATTTAAAAGTTCCATTCAAAATACTTAAAAATTAGAGAAGGAAATAAAGTTGAAGGATTAAAAAGGGATTAAGAAACATAAAAAACCTACCCTATAAGCATGGGAATGGCTAATATAAGAATGCATCCTAGGGAAAAGTCCATAAAAGGAAGTAGTAGTCAGAGTGTTACTTAAATACAATTGTTAAATATAATAGATTTTAAAATAAATTGTGATTTTTTTAAAGTAAAACTTTATATGTTACGACTCACATCTGTTAAGAAATACATAGTGCAATTTGGTTTGCTGTAATAGAGATATTTAGTTATTAATCTTGTAAAAATAGTTTCTATCATTTATTATTTTAGTTTGAGACAACAGAAAAGATGAAGCGTCACTGTAGATGAAGGAGTTACAGGATTTTCATATTTTATTAAACAAAGATTCGTGAGAAATTACAAAGATTTTGAAATTCAGAGAAGGCAATCGGAATATTAGGTTGGTAATTTTTGACTTCACTGCTATCAGAAAGAAACAAAAATCTCATTTTCATAAAGCTACATGTCTTTCATTTTTGAGATCTCATTCATCTTTTAATCTTCCCAATCTCGAGGGACAAAAAAGTATAATAGCAGGAAGAGAAATAGAACATTTTGAGCAGTGGGGGGTTTGAGTTATACCTTTTCACTAGATTCAGTTGCAATCAGAGTACCTTAAATGAAGATTAGCCCTTAGTAACCAATACACCATCTGTTCATGGGATACTCGGGGTCTGATGATCTGATCATATATTTTGATGTGTATTAACTTGCAAGGGCCGCTAGGAGTTTCACATCTGCAGTAAGAGGTGCCTTAAAAAAATTACTCCTGTCCTTAAGTAGTATAACCACGAAGAGGTATCTTTCAGGGCAGAAATCTGCTGAGAAATAGTTGCATAGATTACTCCTCTCATCAGGCAGCCAAGTCTTTAAGCCTCCATAGAGTTCTCTGCTGATGGAAAGAAATTGGTGCAGAGAAATCTCTTTGCATTTTAACTCAATTCTTAGTGTAAGTGAAAGTGGCCAAAAGATTTGCCTGTGCCCTTGTTTCCCTCTGAGACAGCAAGTCTTTCTGGGGTGACAGGATGAAAGTGCTGGGGATAGTTTTGCACAGGGGCTGTTCTTTAGTCAAGACAGGGCTCAATTTTACAGCAGAACTGTGCAAGGCAGCCCCTTAAGAACCAACAAACTGGGCTAAAACTTGGTCTTCTGATGCTGTATGTTGTTGAGCAAATATGCTCAAGAACCAAAAGAAGGAAACAGTATCTAGAAATACAGGGAAACAGAATTACCTCACCACCTGCAAAGAGTCATCAAAGCTATCATTCTGTTAATATAGGAAGGGCATTAAACATAGAGCCTACAGCTGCCCATGGAAGATGCTGAGAAAGGCATAACAGAGCTATTCTTTGTAGCAGTTGCACAAAAGGGTGAGCAAAATTTAACATCAAAAACTGCAACCAACTTTCCCATAGTGTTATTAACTGCTGACTGGTTTGAAGGTGCAGCTTGATGGAATGCACAGAATGAGAACCTTGAACAAGAAGGAAGTTTGGCTACAGACAAGCTAGACTAGATTAGAGGTCTTCTACCTTTTTCCCCCAATAGTGTCAGACAATAGCAGCAGGTATAATGTTTGCTAAAGGATCTGAATTATTTTAAGTTCAATAAACTTCACTACCTTGGCTCACTAAGTTGACAAATGTCAGCAGCAATATTTTAAAAGAGGTGGCAGATACAGTAAGAGTGTCAGATTACATAGAAGCAGTTAAGGTTTCCCTTGAAGCCCAAAGTTTCCATCCCTCACACCAAATTAAGGCAATTTGATTGAAAATTAATGTAGTTTTCCTTATTTTAAACAAATAAATAATTCCTCACTGACCTGTGAAATACAGAGTATAACAGGCAAAGGTCTGATTTAGGCACTACTGTGTAATTAAAAATGAAAGCATAAGCTTTCCATAGCTGACCACAGGAAACCTGCTACACTGTCTCTGCAATGTGCCTGGCTATATGATCAGGGACTTAATTGTTAGCAATTATTTTCACATGCTGCTAATTAGTTTCAATTTTTATTAAAGTTAAAGGATGCAAAGCAATGACTATCTATGGCATCTGAAGTCTGCAGACGGTGTGTATTCTATAGGTACTTACATAGGAATCTACAGGTTAACAATGAAGCCACTTATCTAATCCTAAGGCCCAAGCATTCTGGTCAAGAAGCAAGTTCTGTTTTAAACCTTATTCAAAAATGTCCTGAGCTGCAACTTATCCTGGAGCTGTTGTGACTCAAAATCAACTTCTTCTGAATGACTGGCTTTGTGCAATATCAAAGCAGAGGTTCTAAGAGCCTCATAAATAAATAAGCTAGCACTTTCACTTCGGTAAAAGTTTGAGTGCTTTGTGCCTGTTTACAGAGTTCTGTGCTGCACAGATAAGCCTGGTTAATATGACCCTTCTGTCCATGCCATGTGACAGGGTAGTATTATGTTAACAGAGACAAAAAAGTAAAAAAAAATAAAAAAAGGAAAAAGTAGGTATTCTCTGACTTGTCCTTTTTAATTTTGTTCTCTATTACAATTTTTTTTTTCACTACCAAAACTACAATCTCTACAACCAGCCACGAAAATCCTACTTTGAGAAATCCCATTTCCTCTAACTTTACCTCTCATCCTGCATAGTGGCTTGAGGACACTGTGTAAATACAGAAATGCTAACACATGTGACGATTTTGTCCCATTGTTTCTGGACAGGATTCTAACACATCCTCCTGCAGTTAAGCAAATCAATAGAGGAAAAATGTACTGCAGACCCATAGAACTCCCAACGTTGTAGAAAGGCTCAGGTGGCTTTGCAGCTGACTTAGGAGTTGATTTATAGGCTGTCACCAAATCAGTGGTCAGAAGCTGTCACAAAATGTCTTCTGCAAGCTTTGATTCCTTATTCAGTATAATGTCTTCTTCATTTGTATTCTATTGAACCAAACAACCCAGGATTTCCTCTCCCTTTGTTGGATAGCTTCCTGTCTCTGCAGCTGCCTTCTGTGATGTCAAAACATGTGAGTTAAGCGTTGCCTGAGGATTATGTTGCCCAAGTCCACCAAAATAAAACAGATTTGAGTGTTTAATCCTTTTAACATCTCTGAATATATGGATTTAAATAGCAAAACCTTCTGTAATGAGACAACTCTTCCCCTTCACCAGACAACTTCTTGACAAGTAAAGATTCTGTATGACTTGCCTCGAATCTTACTTGATGCAAGGTACTGAAGGTTTCCTCTTATATTTTCTCCTTTACTATAGCAGAAAAACAGTTTTACTGCATCAAAGTCTTACATGAGCAGGTCTCACTGTATATATAATTACACATTATTCGTGCCTTCCCATCTGAGCTAAACCAATTCTTCTGGTGGCAGAGTCTGTACTCTGTATTTGAATAAAGCATTAGTTGTATTGAATGTGCTGGAATTGGCAGATGGTTGGTCAGTCATTCAGTTTGATATTAATTGCTTCTTTGAGATCTCTTCCAGAGAACTGAGGACAAAATGCATAGTGTCTTATTACATTAAGAAAAAAAAAATCACATCTGAAATTCTTTGATGAAAGATTCATCTGCCTGGCAGACAATGCACTTTCTCCTTAAGAGTCAAAAAATGACAAAAAATTTCCATGATTTAGAGATTATCTCATTTCCTTCCAGTGAGTTAAAAAAAAAAAAAAAAAAAACCAGACATTTTGTTTGGAAGAAAAAGTAAATTTTGTATTACTATCTGCATAGCACTTGTAACTGATTAACAGAGGGGGGGGTTCTTTAGTAGGAAGAAGTTCATGTAATTTGTTCATTATTATTAATTTTTAAATTCCTCATCACTCGTTTATGAACATGCTTATCTGTGTTCATGTGTGTCTTGTAGTGGCTAATGTTGAAGACTATAGTAGCAAGCAGGGGCAGGATCAGGTAAAATCAAGAATATTTAGCACTTGATTTTAAAGACTGGAGGTCTACAAGATGAACTGAATATCTAAACAACTAAACATGGGGCGAGGGCTATGGGTCTACACTTCCTGTATTATGGTTGGTCTACTGCTAGAGACAAATAATTTTCTACAGGTATAGAAAGTACTCCCATGGACTCTCCAACATATTTGTAATTATATCCATACTTCACACCAAAGCAATTATTCCCTCAGTATATTAAATGTATCTGGCACCTAAAAATTATTATGTATGATTTAATCTCAAATTCATTACTTCACAGATATGTAAAATGTATGTCGCATCATTTATTCATTGGCCATTAGAAATACATAAAACAGCTGTAAGGTTTTAAAAAATGTGGCACCCTTTCTTCTGATACTTATATATTGCTATTTCCATCATAGCAATTACAGCAGATGTCGAATGGCACCTATTTCTTTTTGATAAATGGTATCTTATGCAGTATTTAAGCAAGTACTGTGTCTTCTCACCCTAAATATTTTTAAAGACGTGATAATCGGTTATAACTGGAGGCTGTCTGCTTCTGCCACTACAACATTGTACTAGCTAAGCAAGCTAAATGCCTTGTTTCAGAGACAAGTCTCTCTCACATCAGCAAACACAAAATTTCTATGCCATTGTTATGTTCTCACTTTTGCACTTTTCCCTGAATCCCCTCCTCAGTAATATTTTCTTTTTCCATTAGCACACTGGACACTCTAGTTCTGTCCTCCTATCTTACTTCTGACGCTGCAGTGGATAATATCTGGACCTCAAGCTGAGACACTGCAAATCGTGAATGTTTTAACATCTGCAAACTATTTATCAGCAACTTGGAGATGCATCAGTAATACACCTGGTGTTTCTAATTTTAGTAAAATCCTCTACTGAGTCTGGGGGCTTGATCCTGAGCTAGCAAGCATCACATTAGCTCCATTAGTTTTCAATGAACAATATAAATCTACACCAGCCATATCTTTGCCTTCAGAAAGTCACAAGGCCTCTTGGCACCTCACATGCTTCCTATGGAAAGATGGATAAACTCGTGAGCAAATTTAAAAAAAAAAGGTTTTTCCTCTAAGCTGAGCTTTCTGAGGTAAAAAATGGCTTAGTTGTATACTGCTATATTTTGCTCTAGAACTGGAAAAATACACATTAACCAGAAATTACTGACATTGGCTTAGGCTATTCACTTAATATTTTATGACAGCAAAATATTAAGTCCACGTGGAAGAACCACTGGAAGAGGACTGACAGCAACTTGGATACTGTGAGCTCACCATTGATTGGCTCACATGGCTGATTTGGGAGATGGGCCAGCTGTGTTCAGAGGAGGGGAGGCTCTTGGACCCTGTCTGAGTGTTGTGACCTCGAGCTACCTCTGCCCTGGTGGTTATCACCATCATTGGTGCTCTTTCTTCTCATCTGCTCCAGCTGAATTCTGCCCACTGTTGTTTTATCAGAGGAAAGTGGCTGATGAAAATACCCCCCCCCGAAAAAAACCTAATGACAGTCTTCAAAGCATCGAAACAAAGGCAGCAATCTCTGCAGATGGCTTTTAAAAGTTTGCTGGGCTCAGCCATCATTTTTATGCTTGTACGCAGAGCGTACAAGTTGACAAACTTGTGCTGATGGCATCTTCAAAGATAGTTTTGCCGCTCTGTGTAGTAGCTCTCTAAGAGGTGTTGTACTTTTCCTATTCAGGTCTACGAATAATAGACCCATTCTTGTTTTGCTTTTGAAAAAAGCTTCATTGTATCTCTTTTCTGCTACCTAAGTGTGCTGGCTCAAATAATAAGCCAGGTGACAAAAGAATGGGCTATAAGAATGGGAAACTTTATGACAGTGGTCATGAAGACACTCCCAGTTACATACTATAGGGGCACATTGGAGTGATGCTTAAGAGTTCTGCTCAGACATCAAGCAGCCATACCATGTATTTAAAAGGAGGAAAAACAAGGTGTGACCTATGATGCTGGAAAGGTTTAGGTAATGTGGCGAGATTTTCAGGGGGGTTAACTAGCCTGGGCTTAATGCTGGGCTGATGTAGCTCTGCTGCTTCCATTTCTGGAGCTAGTGTCTGCTCAAAGCTAAGCTGTTTTATGTGTACAGAACAAGTCATGCAGGGTAGCCGAGTATCTTAACATAGCACTTTGTCCCATGAAATAGAAGCCCAGAGAGTTGCCCTGAAGATGACAGACATTCAAGGGGGAATAGTAGGACAAAATCATAAAATTCTGACTATTAAAGCTGAGCCAGTAATAAAAAGGAAGAAACTATCATGTCAGCTAACCTGTTAATTGTGCACACAAGATGCCAAATGCAAAACTATGGAAGAGTTAAGAGGAAGAATTCTTTACTTTTGCAAGCTCACCTGTCACAATCTTTTAGAAAAATCAAGCCAACAAATGAACAAGAACTTATTGTCAGAGAGAAGATCTGAAAGGAATATTCCTAAACCAGAAGAAAGCATGTTTGGCCACAGCAGCAAAGAGGTGGTTGACACACTCAGCAGAATTTCTGAGCTTATGAATAAAGATGACAACTGAGTGAGAACAGAGTCAAAACTCAGAGTAAAAACTACATAGCAATACTCACACCTCTAACGAAGCCAGGGAATTTCTGGCTCTGCATCCTTTGTGCTTTAAATATGACTTTTTGGCATTTTGCCTCTTCGTGTGTGTGTGTGTGTGTGTTTTAGTAGCGTAAGAGATTCTACTTTTAAAGAATGTCTTATTTTGCTTTTTTTCCAATGAAATACCCTGCTAACAATCTCTGAGGTCAGGGCCACATGAGTGTCAGAGAGTTGGGCTCAAAGATAAGCAAAAATACAATTAGACCAGAGTTAATTTTTGCTCTGTGAACAGCATCCTGCCACTCACACAGGTTATCCTTTTTACTATATAGGTCTCCAATTCAGTTTTGGGCATGTTGACACTGCTCTATATTTGTTTCTGGAGGTACTTTTGAGCTAAGCCATAAGTGCAAAATTACTCCAGCAATTCCTTCTGCCTTACAAAATGTCTTGGCAGTCTAATTTTATTTTCTTTAGACCATCTTGCAACAAGTTTTCTGGAAACATTGTGTTTGGACAGATTTATTGTTCAAGTTTTGTGGGGTTTATTTGGGTTTTTGTTGTTGTTGTTTTTCCCAGGTACTTGTAACAATTTTAGCTTTTAATTAAGCAAGGATGGAAAAAAGTTACACACAAATGATTGTAAATGGTTACAAGTGGCAGGTCCTGGCCTGGATCTGGAGAAGGAGACAAAATTAGGACCAAGTTTACAATGACCTGAAGGAGAGGGATATGGGAGGGGTGATGCAGCTGATGTGCTCAGGGTCAGGGTTGCCATTCAGAAGGAGCTGTCAAAAAATGTCATGAAATTCAGCTGGGACAAATGCCCTGCCCCGTGTCTGGGACAGACTAACACCCAACAGGAAACAGTGTGGGATTGTCTGGCTGGAGAGTAGGTCTGTGTAGCAGGGCCTGAGACCCTGGGGCACAGCTGGGTGAGCCTGAGCCAGCAGCACCCTGGCAGGGATGGAGGCTAAGAGTGCCCTGGGCTGTGTTAGCAGGAGCACAGCCAGCAGATGGGGGAAACAGTTATTTTGCTAGGCATTTGCTTGACCATATCTGAAATACTGGGTTCCCCTCTGGGCTGCCAAGTGCATGAATGTTGTTAATAAACTGCACTGGGTTCAGCAGAGAGTTCCTGAGGCAACTAAGGCTAGAGGACTTGGCTTGTGAGGAGAGGCTAAGGGAGTGGGGCTGGTTCAACCTGGAGATGGGATGGCTTTAAGGACCTGCTGCCCCCACTACCCACAGAGGCTATTGAGAACAGTCAGGCTTTTTGCTGAGGTGATTAGTGGCAGAATAAGAGACAGCAACCATACATCAGAATTAGGTGTTTTTTCTTGGATATAAGAAAAGTAAATTTTCTATGAGGATAATTAAACAGTAGAGATGGGGCATATCTGGTAGGACAAAGCCCTGAGCAACCTATCAATACCGGCCTCATGTTGGTTGCAATGTATTTTCTTCCTCTAGCACTACTTCTCGTCCTACTGCCTCATTTGCTCCAGCTGCACATTAATTCCTTTGTAGGGGATGCAGCTGATGAAGTATGTTACTTTAAAACAACTCTTAAGTAGAAAGAAAAAAGAGAAGTAAGTTGAGGGAGGATGCATAAAAATTATGCCACAGTTCTGAGGCAGCAGAAAAGAACTGCTGTATGCCAATACAGTTAACAATTGAAATATTAATTGACATCAACTTTGAAGTTTTTTTGGCATTTCATCTTTAAAAATTAATTTTCTTGAGAAAATGTGCTTGCCCACTCTATATTCACCAGTGCTGATGATTTTGCTCATTTCCCTTTCTTCTTTATCGACAATGCTCCCACTGAGAAGTGAAGAGGAATTTGACCCACATCCTTTTGTTTGATACTGACGTCTAAACCACTGGTGTGGAGTGCTTTGTAACAATTTCTGCTTTAGAAGGAGATCATGAGGTTGCAGATATACATGCCTCCCTGTCACCACATGTCACTAGAGACTGTTACACGGATACCTTCTGGATCATCTAAGGAGATTGAGTGTTGAAAGAAAAGGGCACACTGAAAGCATTTAGAAGTTCCTGAACTTACACAGTGGTCAAATGGAAATGTAGAGAACTCTGTGTCAATGAAGAAGCTTTCACATCGTCAGTTTAATGTTCTTTCTCTTTTACGGTCCACATCTGGAAAATGCCAATATATATGCTTGATATTCTAAAAAATATTAGTGTGCTGAACTATACCATAACAGTCCATTTATTCCACTGATTTTACAGATACTTTCCCTGTGGAAATTTAAAACTGAACCGCTGAATATCCTCTGCCAGCTTGTGAAGACTTTCTCTCTCCTTAAGCTGAGGGTAGCTTTGAGAGTTCCCCACCTTGCATTACAATGGATGTAGGCTCCTGGCTTGCTAGTGCCCATAGTGTACATGCTGGATGCAGGGCTGACATTGCAGCACATGCTACTGAGGAGAATTTCCTGACTGAGTCAGCCAGAACTCTCTGGGGCTTTTCTAGCACTACAACTCCTCAGCAGGCTCAGAGCTCAAAGTCACAGACAGGCCTTATCAGATGTTATTCTTATCACTGGTGTAGGCTAGGCGATACAGCAGCAATATGCAGACGGAAAATCCTTGTTGTAGCTACAAATACTTTCCAGACTAAAGCTTGAACCACTAACATTCAATATGCAAAGGACCAATTTCAGTCTCTGAGTAGTTCAGTTAACTTCTAGGGAATTATATTCATCTGCCCAGAGATAAGTTTTCCTCTAACTCTGAATGCAGATGGCATAAACAGCCATACAGAAACTGTGTAGGTAATTGATTTTGTAGCTTATTTTGCACGTAAACTAACTTTACCTACTGGATTTAAAGAGTGCTGATTCAATTTTATGAACTGTTATTTCTTCAGTGCCCCAATCACATAAGTATCCCATAAGGAAAGAGTTCTGTGATTACAGGTGGTAAAAATTAGCTCCATCATCATATTCCCCCTGCTTTTCTTTTTGTTAGGATCACATACTTTATTGTGGCTTTATCAAAAAAGTGAAATACAATTTGATCGTTATGATTTAAATAACAAAGAGCTTGTGAGTTTGAATATAGTAACCAGGACTGTCTGTAAAAGCAGAGGTTTGTGGAAATTGATTTAGTATATTAACTGAGGCTGAGCAATCTAGGTCTCAGAGTTACTTAGACGAACTCAGAAAATTCGAGCCTTGTTTTCCTAATTGAAGTTTCATTGGTTTTTTATCTAAAATATACATAATAATTGGTCTGGGCTGCTGGTAGCTCTTAGCTACCAGTCTCTGCACTCTCTAAACTCTCAGATAGCAAAATATATTTTTCTCAATTATGTTGAAGTTAAACAACATTCTGAAACACTTGTACTTTTCCAAGTGCTGATTGTAAGGCAGAAAACAAGTTAAGCTAAGAAGAAGAATCTGAGTATTTTTTCTCAGACAAGAATATAGCCTCTCTAGTTACTCTTCCCACTGAAAGACACAAGATGAGGCATGGATGCTCAATTGTAAAGTTTGTAAGACTAAGGAAGAGGCAGGAATGTGGTGTGGAAGGTAGGCACTGAACAACCTTATGACATAGTATATTTTAATTAAGCAAATACTTCTGAAAGAAACCAAACTATGTGTGGTATAAAATACACTTTGCAATGTGTCTAGAATGCTTATGCTGAATGTAAATCAATAAAATATGAACTCCAGCACAGAATTGCTGAAATGAGCTGTGCCTTCACTTAGTAAAAGCAATGCTGATGTCTGAGAAACTGAAAACTCCTTTCTTCTCAGAAAGTTTCCAGTGTTCTACTGTTTGCTGCAAACAAGGTAGAGCAATAGCTCTACAGGATGCTGCTTGCAAATTGAAGAACCCACAAAATCTTTGGGGTTTTTTTATGCCCAAAGGATTCCCAAAGACGTAGCACTTCATCCAAACTCTGTGCTGCACTGCTCCTCAGATATACCTTGCAAAAAACTTAACAGAGAAGTTTAATTTCAATTGTGGACAAGTAATTAAGAAAAATGTTCTTCTCTTACACAGAAAAGAAAACAAAATAACAAAGCTGTGCCTTCTTGAGATTATTTTAAGATGCATTTGTGTCCGCCTGTCAATGCCTGTGGTAAGGCAACAGAATCTGTGATTTTTTACTACGTTAGTACTGCAGTAGTCTCTTTGCTAATGAGTGGAGGTGAATTTTCAGATACTGTGGTGATCAGCATGCTGCACAGAACCATCTTATTCACAACCATGTTCTCCTAATGTCTATAACCAAGCATTGGGAGAATCAACAAAGCATTTCATATAGGTAATAGCCAGAAAGACCCAGTCTGTAACTACCATTCAAAGTAAGTCATGGTCAGAGGTCTGACACTTTAGAAAAATAAGCTGTTTTAATAAACTGTTCTTTTTCTCTGGAGTTAGGTTATACTGTTCTTGCCTTTGTTGGAGATAAAGAAGGAATATGTAGTATTTCCTCACTAGCTGTAAAGTAGTTGCAATAAATAACACTTTTCTTGAAAGACAATAAATAACAATTTTAAGCTTTCTCCAAATACAAAAATTCAAAAAGTTCTGGCCTGTCCTTCTTTTCCTGAAACACTCTGCATTCCACAAATTTTACATGTACGTTACACCGATGGAAATTATGCCTCCCTTTTCTGTGATCCATCCATTTCCTTTCTTTGTGGGTTGGCACATGTGCCCAACCATATAAATATAAATAGATAAATAGTATGTATAAATAAATAAACATACATACATAAAAATAGACCTATCCCCAGGGAGGGACACAGGTGGCATAGAAGGGTTTTATGTAGACTGTTTGCTTCCTTCTTAGGGTTTCTTAAGGAACAGGGTAGGTTATTAAAAAAAAATGGATGAAGTAGGTTGGAGTTTTCCTTTGATGTAAATGAAAGTTATTATTTGCACAGCATTGGTTCTTAAATTCTAATAAATAGCTGAGTCACCTGATTAAGGGCAAAATTCTGGTGAGGAAGATTAATTGCTTTTCAATGAACCCCCCATACTTACTGGGAGTTGTGTTCATTACTGACATAAGTGAAACAACTTAGAGATTCATGGGCTGAAGACTGACTGATGAATTGGACTGGTATTTACTCCCATCCTCAAGTTGGGTCTGATTTTGGTTTACAGGAGCAGAATGACTTTTCTGATTGAACCAAGGAAGTGCAGGATGGAGCTCCAAACTGACAGTGTGATAAATAACAATACCACAGTGATGCTCCAGTCTGTTTCATTAAAATGGATCCTGAACTTTTATCTATAGAGGTGCTGCTCCTCACTTCATCTACGTCCTGGTACAGGTTTTCTGATGATTTTGTAGCTGAAGAAATAAGTAGAAGCTAAAGGTCACCACGTCTTTAGCTGGTATATATCGTTGCAGCTCCATTAAGGGCAATGGAGTTTCAGGAATTCACACCAGCTGAAGCTCTGCTGCTGAAGTGTTTCTTGCAAACTGGAAGGCAGAGCCCACATGCCACAAAGTAGCCTCAGAATCTTTCAGTTACTTTTTTCTTTTGTACACAGGGTATGTGCAGGTACTAAGGGGAAAACAGAAACCAAGGGAAGAATGGAAGCAAATAGCCAAAAGGCTGATTATGCTGAAGCAAGAAAAAGCTGTGAAAAATTAAGTAGTAATGAAACAACAAATGGGGCAGATGGAGTGGGAGGAAACTCATCATGTTTGATCCCCCAGTAAAGGTAATTAATAGTTGAACCGTGTGAAACAGGATGTAAAAAGCAACATGTGACAAATACCAATGAGGTAACTAAGGCCATTTAGAGCATTTCCTATAAAAATTCAAACACATGTAAAAATAGAGTTGCAGCAACTCATTAAAGAGCACATGGTTATTCTTCGCAAGTTTTGGTTTATGCCTACTGGAAATTACCAAACTGCTCTTTAAACAAAAGAATCTTGAAAGGTCTGTAACTATGAATCTTTTACTCATCCTGAAAAAACTTTGAAACCTGCTAGCTAAAGGGAAGGTGCACGTTTCACATTGCTCTAAACCTCACTCACTGAGCTGTAGAACCGAGAGTTATTTTCTCACAGAGGGGAGTGTCACTTCTGTGGAGGGATACAGAGAATTTTATTGCTGTCCACTCTTTGTTAGGATCTACAATAACATCATCTGTTGAGGTTGCCCAGGATTATTGAATGCCCTGCTTCCTTAGCTATCTTTGATATTTGCAAGCAGCTAGGCTGCTTGGGAACCCTCCACAAATGTATTTGCGTGAGTGTGTACTTGTGTGTGTTTGCGTGTTTGCCAATATATTTGGCACAGACAGAATGCATCTGTCTCAAAGAAACTACAGGATATCTACTCTGACAGCATTCCAGTAATGACATTCAACTGAGGCAGACATATCTATGGAACAATCGTGCATTTGTTTGGTCTTTTGAATCAGAGATGCTAACTTGAATTGGAAAGGGCAAAGCCCTTTCAGAGCACTCATGAAGCAATTGGGAGTAGGAGATCTAGAAGACTAAGTCTTTTTCTATCTTTTTCTTTAAAGCCTAAATATGCAAGAATGGAGCATAGCCCGAGGGAGGCTTTGCTCTTGCCTAAGACTCTGACCTCAAAAAGGAGAACTTGGAGTCAGCTAAGTCTCCCTGACAACACTAAGAGAGAAAAATGGAATTGTCACTCCACATTATTAATTTATTTGAATACAATTTCATTCCCAAATGGAGAATTAATTCAATCAACAAACAGTGATAAAGAAGCTATCTTTTGTCTACATAAATGGCCCGTCTTCGCGTGCGAAGATCCGGGGAAGGTTTTTACACCTTCCAGCCTGCGCATTGGATTTTTTTAGGTGAGACACAGTGTGCGCGGAACTGAGCCCACCCTTTAATCCTAAGGTTCATCTGCCGGGGCCAAGCGAGCTTGGACGGTGGCAGCGAGGTCCTCAGGACGTAGGTGGGTTGCCTTTAAGGGCTAACGAGCCCCACCTGCCCGGGAGTGGCCCTGACCGGGAATCGAACCCGGGTCTCCGCGGTGATAGCGCGGCGCCTTTACCACTAGACCACCAGGGGCTCTTTTGTCTACATATATATACATATAAGTATGTTTTTATATGTGTTTATGTATATATATATCTCCAAAGAACAGACAAAGTTTGCTTGCCCTTGAGGGCAGTGTTGGGTGTGCCAGGGCAGGAAACAGAAGTTATCTTATCCTGTGGCATTTTGGGGTCCTCTTTGAGCCAGGAAATGCCATCATGACCTGCAGCAGATAAGATAAAGAGCTCTAAAGAGGACTGCAGAACCTTTATGAGTAATGACTTGTTCAAATAACTGCCCATATTCTACTTATGCAGAGAAACTAGTGACAATTTCCCCACTGGGTTGTTACATGCTAGTGACGGGGCTGTCATTTTCTCACAGCTCTCTCAAGACCCCACATATACTTTGTCTTGTGGAAAAAAGCACACCAATAATGCTCGATAACTTGAAGAATCCATGTTCAAAACAAGTCCTCTCTGCCTTCCCTACTGCAGTTTCACTACCTGAAAAATGGAGAGTTAAAGTGAAAGGAAATGGAATATGACATCAGACCTGAGGCCAAGTCCTTAATTTGGTGTTTGTTTTTTTTTTTTTTTTTCCTGAAGCTGAACTCAAGGAAGTCAATTGGATCCTTGCCTGAGTAAGTAATGAGCAGAAATTAAGGAAGGGCTTGAAGACTAAGTCTTTGATGATTAGGTCAGTGCCTTCCCTGTAACCCCAAGTGCTCAGAAGAGTACAGAGAAAAAAAAGGAAAACTGCCCCTTAGCACTGGCCATTGCCAGCTCAGGCAGGAGGACTTCAGTATTCATAGAATTAGGATTCTACAACAGAACTGATAAAACCCCATGGAAATGAGAACAAGATTGGAGGCTGGGTAGTTGCAGCTGAGTAGCTGAGAAGCTTAAGTTAAAGCCATCTACAGTTTTGACATATTTCCCTCTCTTCAAAATCATTGTGAAGCACAAGACTGTATGCATACATCTTCTCTACAATGATGAGCACACCACAGGATTCCAGATCAGACTGGAGATACACTCTGCAAAGCAATGGCTCAAGGATTTAATCCAAATGCCTACACCACCTAGCTCAGTAAATTACATACCTGAACCAACACAGGTTCAGAAAGTCCAAGACTGAGTTTGCAAAGCTGTCATTGAAAATCTTGTACAACATGCAAGCCATGCAATTACAGTAAAATAAATGACTACTTTTACCCATGGGTATAGAATCTGTACAAAACAGAATGTTTCTATTCACACATAATACCACGCCAACAATTCCCCCCCCTCCGCCCCCAAAGCCATCAAAAAAAGAATGATAATGTTAAAAAAACCCCATAACCAATATGTGACCCTGCTTAGTCTCCATAGAACTTGGGACACTGTTTTTCTTGAATCTAAGTGTTATGGCCAAATTTTGTATTGAATCATTACTCAGATGGTCTTATTACCTCCAATGGAATTCTACCAATTCAAATCAACCCCAGCTGTCCAACATCCTTCCCTTGACTCCCAACCCTTTCCAGTTCTATTCTTCCCACCTGACAAAGCACGCCTTGAACTAATTCAATGGCAGAGGTACAAATGCAACACTGCAACACTGACCAGTTCTATGTATTCATAGCCATAGCAGCCAGAGAGTCAGTAATCCTGGAATCATCTGATTAGACAGAACATAAAGCCAAATTTAATTCCATTGTTTTGCTGCCTGCAGTGTAGCAGGGAAAGGAAAGCTATTAGTAATCCCCTTCTGTGCTGCTCTCACTGTAAATAAGTGTTTTTAGTGGATTACCCAAGGATGTAGATTTTATATTATAAAACTTCCTTATTGCTATATAAACTGTGAGTGTAAATTAAGGTGTAAAAGGTAATGGATATATAACCAAGAGTGCTCAGGGTGTAAATTCTTCTTCAAGAGGCTTGATTGAAGACTTGGATTATAGCACAGGTGAGCAGATTTATATTTATACTGTGAGGTTGATCTGAAGCAAACAAGATCTTTCTAAATAACAGAGCAACTTAAGCAGATTAAATCAACATTGTACAAATATGTAAGTAGTTCTGCTTCACCCCATTTTCTCCCATACACATCACTTGTTAGCATTTATTACATTACACGTAGGAAAATAATGTTCAGTTATTAGGATTAAGCTCATAAGGAACAGAAATTGCTGAGGTAAGTGCTCAGTGGTTTGGCTGGCTCTAGTACTAATCAGGCAGCTGGAGGGCATCCTCACTGCAGATTGTGTCAGGAACTATGCGTGATTCCACATGGTGTGAAGGGCAATCTCACACTCTCAACCCCTGGTGCTGAGAGTGTC
The DNA here is from genome assembly GCF_022539395.1 of Myiozetetes cayanensis. Taxonomy (NCBI): domain Eukaryota; kingdom Metazoa; phylum Chordata; class Aves; order Passeriformes; family Tyrannidae; genus Myiozetetes; species Myiozetetes cayanensis. Next base: position 110,306,379 of record NW_026086604.1, read on the forward strand.
TGTCATGGAGCTATTCTCACCTTGAGGAAGATTGGGGTCAAGTGCTCTGGGATGCCTTTGCACACCCTTGGCTGACACAGGTGAACAAGCTGACAGCCAAATGGGTCCAGTCTGGGAACTCTGCCAGCAGGAGAAGGAGGAGGCAGAAAAGAATCTGTCTCTGACAGCTGTAACTAAATATGTTGTTCCTACAGAGTTCGTAAAGGGTGGCTGGCATTACCACAGGGATCTTCTAACAGAAAGTAAGACTTTAGCCTTATGAGGTTTAAAAAAAGTGCTATTTACTATGCAACTGTCTGCATTTAAAAAAGGCAGAGCCCTCTGCAGACATTAATGCTTTCCCCTGTTCCTCTTATGAGTATTTGACAACATTATATTTTTGCTCACATAAAAATTACCCACCAATTCTTATGTGTCATGCTCTTAGGATATGTCTTCATGAATCATTTTCCCTGTAATAGTTTGCTTCTACTTCATGTGACAAGTACCTGGAAAAGGACATGTACCTAGAATACATGACCTCTCTTGTTGGCTGTTTCATTGAACATGAGGTCTACACCACCTAAGGCAGACAGGTAGAAAGGACTTGGGAAAAGCAAAACTCACAGAGGCAAAAAAATTATGTACATTTGGCTTTTTGCTGTTTACAGGTTGCCAACAATGAGGTGATGGTGATCACACACTTATCCTATATGTACCCGTGTTTATCCAGCTTTCAAACCGGGGCCATGCTGTGACTTGTTGCAGAAAGCAGTGTCTCCTTACAGGAAAGCAGTGTGTGTATATGTGTGAGTGTATGTGCAGAGTAGGACTCTGCACTGAATGACAGTGATTCATTCAAGAACCATGCAAGCTGTAAGCAGTGCATTTTGCCTTGGCACAAGAACATTCAGCTTAGGACATATTTCAGGCTAGGTTAGAATAAGAAAAAGCATCTGGTGAAAACCCTTTGGGTTTAAAAGTTCAGAAGTCGCTTTCTGAGACTACTCCCACTTTCCTGTAGGCAATTTGATGGCAGATATATTTACTGTTTTCACCTACATATTCATCACCAAAGTGAGAAGAGCAGTCTGAAAGGCATACTTATACAGAAAGCACAATGGTATTGCTTACAAGAAAAGTGATCTTAGGTAAAGGAAAGAGATAAATGTTTCCCTGCTCAAGCCAGAAACACAGATACAGACCTAAACATAACTGTAGATTCTGACGTCGGATTCATTACAAGGTGGGCATTTGTTGTGTACAAGGAAACATATTCTGAGACTCTCTCCAAGAGACCCATCTGTAATATCCAAATTTCAAGGACAAACAGAAAAAAAGGTTTTGAAAAAGCGTCTTTCACCTTCTGCCACATATCAAATCAGTTATATTTAATTACAGAATCTTAGGTGTTAAAATTACTGAATACTGAGTGGAGTCTGGCAGCCTCGTACAAGGAAAGGAAACAATAGACAAGATATGGTAAAATAAAATGCTAAAACCCCTTTACAATAGTCTGCTATGATATGTCACAATTCTCTGAAGCTGTCAGGTGAACCATTTTAGGACTCTGCAGAGTCTGTGATGATGTTATGGCAGCTCTTTCCAACCACAGAGAACATCAGCTGGGGCTCAGCAGCTTAGCCAGCTGCAAAGCCCACAACAGGCTGAAGTAGACCAAGGACAAGGGTCTGGCACAGCCTGTCTGCAGGCACCTCATCTGACACCTCACAGATAAGCAAGCAACCTATATGCCACAGTAGCTGATCTGCCAACCTCCAAAATCCTTGACTGGGCTCTCAGACAGGCAGGCAGAAGTCGAAGTACTTAGGGAAATGCTGCAGTTAGATTGTAAGAGATTAAATGGGAAGTCTGAAGCCACAGATTATACCCCAAAAGCATATGAAAATCTCACCCAGGAGCACAGCACATAACAGTCTCAAGTTGTTTTAAGAAATCAATCAACCAACTAGACAGAAACAAATCCCAGTTTACGTTGAAAGAAACAATTTTGTTTTTAAAAGCCTTCCTCAGCTATTTCACCCTTCTTTTTGGTTTCAACTATTACACAAATCTTAAAAGTTCTGCATCGGTCCCTTAACTTTGTAGAAACAAATTTCTGCTCTACAGGAAAAAAGGAATATGGATGCAATAAAAATAAGAAACTCAGTTAACAGCAAAAGTAGTTTATGTATTTCAAAAGGACATGCCCCTTTAAAAAAAAAAATTATTCTGTTGGAAGTGTTCAACTGATAAAGAAATCCTATAATACTTTGACTTGGAAACATTCAAACTGTTGAAAAATAACATCGCCAGGCTGAAGAAATAAATCAAAGTTCATTGGCCAGACTGCTCTCAGAAAGGAAGAGCTAAGATCAGAATTTCTCCCAATTCCTATTTGTTCTCCTATTTTATAATTTAATCTTGCAATCTTTCCTCAGACAAAATCATCCTCTGGGATTGCTGGCATTTTTTATGACTTCAAAACTTGGCACTCAGTGTTCTCAGGAGAAAAATCTTTAAGAGTTAAAAGTATACAGCTAAACTGCAAAGAAGAACCGGCCAGCAGTGGCACGACCTCATCCCCTAGCAACAGAAATCAATAACAACAAAGATAACATAATTACACCACAGAAAGGATCCAGAGGGCAGATTATGTCAAGTATTATGTTGTTAAGAAAGAATGACACGTGAAACAGACAGCATGTTTTAAACATGGATGAAAATACAGAAAATGTGGAAGGTAGATAAAGAAAGGTGGAATACGAACACAGAATAAATGAGCCTGTAGACTCTTAAAAGGGAGAGAAAATCATTCCTGTTCCTGCTTTCACTGTTGCATTTATTCAGTACACAGAACCAGATTCCCAGGGGAGCAGAGAGAGGCCTTTTAATTCACAGGAAGCATTGTGGCACAGTGAAAATAGATGACCCTATGATGACAGCCTTTTTCTGGAGCTCTGGAGACCCAGTTCATTTCCTATTTAGGTACAGATGGTCCATACTACTTAGACAAATCGTGGGCTTCCTGTTCCTCAGTCTTCTATATGGAAAAGAGTGCTAGTAGAAGTATAAGGATTCAGAACTGAGATGGATCAGACACTCCTGTAGTCTTGGAATTACATGAAATTACCTACAACAGCAAGATTCCTATCTGCATTGGTACAGAACATACATTTGTCTCTTAAACCATGCACTTTTATTTTGCTGTTCAGAGAAGAAGCAATAGAAGAAGCAGGACATTATGTTGGGGTAGCCCTCTACTTCTCTGCAATATTCACAGCTTCAGCACCACCCACCCACCAGCACCAAGGTTATTTGGAAATGTGTTCACGTTTACACAGCTCTCTGTCAATACTTACATCCAACTTTGAAACAGTGACTAACGTGGGGTAAGTTTTCAAGAACAATCTCGTTTTGAGCAAAACTGACCGGTACCAATAAAGGCTTATATGCCTATTGCTTTACATAAGGCAGTAATGTCCTGCCCGATCATCTGATCCCCCTCCCACAATTTTGCCTATTTCCTCCCTATATTACTGAAGTTTACTGTCACAGACCTTTTTGCCTCTCTGTTACACAGAGCAGTAAGATGCTGATTCTATCACTCAAAATTTTCCTGTGTATTACATGATTAAAACAACCACCAGGTCATATAGTTATTTCATTAACACCCTTCAGACACCTTTACTTATTCTTCGTTTTGCCTTCTCACCAACTGACCACAGCAGGGGTGACTCAATCACTGGGAAGATTCTATTGCAAGGCCCTAGACTCTCTGCCATGAGAATGTAGCTTTCTACTCAGAGTCTTAAGGAGGCTCTGTCTAACATTACCCTGCCCTTTTTCAGCCATGTACCAGGTATTTGCTGAAATTAAACTACTTAAACTAATAGAAAACCCAAACAAATTAACAACAGCAAAAGGAACACCAGAGGTTAATAGTGCTGTCTCATCATGATTTCTACTGATACGTGGGCTAAGCTATAGCTTTGTGAATCGGGGACACATAAGCAGAGAGATACCTAAATGCAGAGACTGCATCTACAGCAATAAAAGAAGCGTGGCCAGGAGCGGTCTTGGACACCGTGTCTCAGTCATCCACACTGTTAACTTATAATGTTTCCAGGCACAGTTTTGGCCCAAGGCTGATAGCCCATCTTGAAAAAGTCCTGGATCCAATTTAGAAGCTGACACTGGCCAGGGAGCATTCCCAATTGCAGTTCCAACACAGACACCCTGATTTGGAGGGTAAGAGAATTTAACAGAGAATATAACAGGTAAGAGAATTTAACAGCTCTTCCATGCCATTTGGCCTCAGAGCCAATACTGGGTACATTTAATTTACTCACAGGTACATAATCTGTGATTCGTTGTACCTTCTTACCATGGGAAACAAGCCCCAAAAGTGTTATTATTCTCAAAGTCTTCCTAATTTTTTTTATTTCTAACTAATTCTTACAGACCATTGCTTCTTGCCTCCAATTTATGCAGACTCCTGTGTTTTTTGAACCTTTGCAGGCAAGAGCCACAACAGGGCCTGCTTTGCTATGGTACCCATCTTTGTATCTCTTTTATGAGTAGAAGTAGCTGATAACAGACCAATTATGGTCATTTTTCCTGTTGTAAGATGTAAAACTCAGTACAGATTGTATCTTATTCAATCTTAACATGATGCAAACAAAAGAACTATTTTAACACACACTCTTTCCCAGGAGTACTTGAAAGCTTGTGATTTAGCTGACTTGGCACCTACCCTAGACCCACCAGCCAAACTATACTATTTTTCCTTCAGAACAATATGTTTTGAAGATATTACTAAATCTTGTTTTTTTCCCCAGCTTCATATGGAACTGTGTTAATCACAGCTCAGTGGATGGGAGAATCAGTGTAGTGGATGCAGCTTCATAAGCCCTTCTCACAGCCTGCAGAGTCAGTCTCCCCTAACACTGGCTGTTACAGTTCCCCCATTTGAGCTGCTGTTTAACTCGACTGCTTTCCCTTTGTGTCACCCAGCTCACCTTTTCTAAATCCTAAAAAGGTTTATCAAAAACTAATCAAGTCACTGACGGTGTCTCCATATGATATAAATGAGCCAGACTTTTCAACCAGGACTCCCTGTAAGTTAATTTGAAGCATTTACCTGCATTTATTAGAAGTTTTTGAGATGAGAAATGCTTTTGAAGGGTGAGGTTAAAAAAAAAAATGAGGCTGAGATGAGTTAATATTTTTTTTCCTGTCTTGTAATCTTACAATCTGCAGGGACATGGAGAGTACTTCTATAGTTCAATTTACTGGTGTATATTCACATGAAGTAAGAAGAGTTTTCACTCAAAGTAAGAATACTTCGATTTTTTTTTGTGGCAAGTACTACGTTTAAAAAAAAAATCAGATGTAATGCAATTTAACACAGAAACTCATAGAACTAAGTGATATGCAGGTAGAAAATGCAGACAGTTTAAAAAAATGCATAAATTCTGTTCCAGTAATAGAAAATTTGCATAGAGAATCCTGTCAGTGGTAAAATTCATTATTATTATCTGTTGTGTATGATACTGGCATTCCTTAAGGATACTACAGTTATTTTGTAACTTGTTAAATGGTACCTGACATCATGGAGAAAAAAATGTGATTTGGAGCTGTGGAGAGGAACAGAAAATCTTTGCTATTTTATAATTCAAATTTACTATGTTTGACAGTGATCTGTTTGACAGTGATCATGACTCTGAGTATCTGAATGTCAGCTCCTAAAAGTAATTGATTTGATATCTTTGTTTAGAACTGATTGTAAACAAAAGAAATGAATTTATTTTTGGTCAACTCTTGGAAGGAGTCCTTTGGAAGGACTGCATTCTTTAGGCAAGTCATATATCTCATTGTCTCTAAAAATCTCCTGGTTTAACTCATAACCATTTAAAAATGAACCGCTGAATAGCACTGAGTATATGTTCATATAAATGAGCATATTATTACGCTTGATCCAATCAATCACGCATTTCAATAGCTACAGGAAACGGCACCGGCGTGGATCAAATAACACACACAAATCATTACTGTTAAACTGAGTGTAAGTTATTGAAAAATTCCTCTCTAATTGGTGGAAACATTTGTCTACTTCCCTTCCCTCAGGTTCTTTCATATCTGGTGCATAAGAAGCCATGTTGTTGCTATTCTTGTTTCTGAATTCCAATGACATGTCCAGGATCACATACATTTATAAAGAAGTTAAGTTACTTATGATCTAGTTGGATACAGACAACCATATTTATTTGATGTTGTGTGAGGTAGAAACATGATAGCTTAAAGAGGTATGGCTGAAAAAAATGCTAAAACATGTTAACTGTACAATTGATGTACAATGAAGATGTACAATGAAGACTGAAAAGCTTTATGTCTTAAGCTGATCAGAAAAGTGTTCGAGAAGAACATACCATTGTCTAAATCAGTGATTACGTTAACATTTAAGTATTTTCTGATTTTCCACTTGATGATCTGAAGTCCAATACAACCTGAAGTTCCACATTTTTCTGGGTTTTTTCCACATTTTTTTTTAAAAATTGTGGAACCACAGGAACAATAAAATAATCTAAAACTACAAATAATACAAATTTATCCAAAAGTTTCTGAGGGCATGGAGCTGTGAAGGAAAGCAGCCTGCCATGCCATTCACTTCTGCTCACCAAGGCCTGCAGAAAGCAAGAGGAACAATAAGAAAGAGTAGTAGTTAAATTTACCCTCAGCATTTACTTCTCAGCAGATTGTTCCTATGCCCAAGGTAATGCAGAGGAAAAAACATATTGGTATTCAAAATGAAGGGCCTGCCCTTGACCCTGCTGACCCATCTCTGTTCCAAGATGTATATTAGCTCTTAAATGAAACAGTAATATGTTTGGAATATGCCTATACTTTTTGTTACAACTGGTTCTTCCTCACTAGGAAGCCAAATAGAAAAGGCTTGCCCATTTTTTACCCCCTGACAGAACGGGCCTGTTGGAAGAACAGCTCTTCCTTGCCCCTTAAAATATAAAGAGTGTGATTCTTGTCTGCAAATGAATAGCAGAAATAACTGCTGAGGTTAGTGAAGCTCAACAGTAAGGAAAATGAGAACCACATCCTAAATGTCAGCACAGTCCCTCTAGATTTTCTGTGCTGCTTGGCACTTAGACAACACTTTTTATCTGAGGAACTCAAAAGGCCAGTTCTTAGTTCAATCTTGTAATACCCCTCTGAGGCTGGTAAAATGCCCAGCCAAGGGAACTTGAGTACAGAAAGGTTAAATAATTTACTGACAGTCACACACTGTCAGTAGCAGAAACCAAAGGCCCAAATGCCCAGACCTGAGCTGTAAATGTAACAAGCAATAAGCAAATTCTGGCCATTGTCAGTCGATTTGTGTATCTGTTCTTTAATGGAATGCATTGACTATGCATCCTTTGGGGTTTAAATGCTCAGTAAATCAAACTGAGCTAAGGCTTGTTTTAAATAGATGTAGATTTCTAAAACAAATAGCAGCATTCGCTCAGAGAAGTGGATCATAACTCATGGATAGCCTGTTGTTTTGGAAAGAATAATCAGCAAAATGCAAGAAGAATTTATACAGTGTTGTCTAGTAACAGTTATCACTCCCGTACAACTTTGCATTTAATAGCAAAGTCTCTGCTGAAACTGCAATACTGAAAATCCTTAAAATGCTTCTTTGTGGAGGGTAGGAATTATATTTAGTTTCCATGTAAAGAAACTGATGTCCATTTGGAAACTGGAAAAGAAGAGGATTCTGCTCAAATTAATTTAAATTTTGAATACCAAGTAATGACATTAGAAGGAAAATAGAACTTAAATGTTACCCCATTTAAGAAACTGTTATACAGGATTTATGAAAACTTCATGTAAAATCTGAACTTGTAGGCCAGGATTTCTGTAATTCTGGACCAATAAGCAACCCACTATGAATCCTGTTTAGTAGCTTTTTTTATAATTAGCGAAATTCCAGTAATTAAAGAAAAAAACCAGCAACATTCATAGGAATAGTTTGGTCAGCAATAATTTACAACTATGGAAAATATATATTTTTATTTTTATAGCCAATATATACAACAGGAATGTACTTGTTAAATTTGCAATTGGTATGGAGCTAGGATGAATTGTGAGTATCGTAGAGGACAGGATTAGAATACAAAATGATCTTGCCAGTTGGAGAAATGACCTAAAAATGTAGGATGCAAGTCTAAGAGTATGTACAGTTAGGTAAGAATATATAATATATAAGAACTATATATAATATATAATATATATATAATATATAAGAGCTATATATATATATAATATATAAGAACTATATAATAGTAATAGGAAGGGTAGCTCATTAAATGGGGATTTTTTAGGGGTTTATAGTGGCTTAGAAGCTGTGTTAGCAGTGTAATGCCCTTTGGAAGAAAAAAGGTGAATATGATACTGAGGTACATATGTATACCAATTTTCAAGATGTAGGAAGCCATCCTCCAGCTACTGCTATATGTGTACTGAGTGAATTGGTAGCCCCATGCCCAAACTTCAACAAAATATCTTATGAAAAATTAAGAGGAGAAAAGGGAAAAGAGATTTTGGAAACACAAACTTGAAGGAAAGATTAAATAAATGGAGGGGGGGAGGGGGGGAGGGGAAAACAGGATGGGAGGAGGGGGACTGCAGCAGACTTGATAAGCTGTCAAACATACAGAAAGCTGCTACTGCAAAAAAAGGAAAATCCATTCATTGTGACTAATACAGTCTAAAGTTCAGTAAGAAATATGCAGGATGGGCATTGGGAGGAGTTTTCTAAGAGCAAGAAAGGAAAACACTGCAGTAAGATGCAGGAAACACTATAATCTTTCCCACCAGTGGTGAGGTATACAGCTATCAGGAATGACATTGATACAAGAAGATACATAGATGATTTCCACAGGACTCTCTGATTCTATTCAGTTAAGCTACATCTATTTAATATTTCACAGAAATATCAGCATTATTCATTTTTCATGGTGTAGTCTGCTTGATTTCATCATTTTATATAACCTTCCACTCAGACAAAGATGGAGAGATTCTAAGCAGACCAATTGGCTCTAACTATCAGATGCCCAATCTGCAAGTTACCTCTCAGCTAACACAGTGTCAGTACCCCATGGGGAATCTGAAGGAGACATTACTCTCAAAAGGGTTGCAAGTTTCAGTTGTGGATGTTACAATCAAAAGCAGTGAGAATTAGTTTGAACTTGATCGAGTTTGACACTTAGTTTTGCTCAAAACTAACTGGGGTGGTAGAAACAAAATCATGATCTAGAGGCGTCTCGTGAGCAAAGTAGACCAAACATAGTAAGCTCTGTTGACAGAAACACAAAAATGCAGAGTCAAAGAGTGTTCTAACAGATAAATCATATCTGGCGTTGACCGTGTATATGATGTATAAAACCCATTCTAATTGGTGCATCCAAGCCTATATTGCTTCAAATTTATTTTTGCTTTGCTGCTTCTTACAGCTTCACCTGGCAAAGGTCTCTACCCCAAAGGTTTAAGTTAAGTTGAAATTTTTAAATCATCTCACAACCGTTCTTCTCCCTCTTGATAGTTTAAAAATATCTTTACTGGTCCTGAAGAAGTAAGCATCCTGACACTCATTATCTAGAATTATAAAAGCTTACTGAAAAATCATCCTCAACTGCAAGTAAACACCTTTTTTTAAGATTCAAATTGCACTTTCTAGTTCAGAACGGATTTCTATTTTTGTATACCTCCACCTGTATGGACCAGAGACAGAGTAACAGTGAGGGGAGACGAGGAGAGAAAGGGGGGAAAAGAGATTAGGGGAGGGTAAGAAAAGAGGGAGGGAGTGTGAAGAACAATCCTAACACCAGTGCCTCATCTTTATTTTCAGGAGACTTTGTGTTTAGTGTTGCAGACCTAAGGTGTATCAATAAATTCAAATCATACTGAAAAAAATTCTGTTACTCTTATATTCAGTAAGTTTATGTTAATGTTGTAAGTTGTTAATGATGGGAGAATTTGGCCTCTGCCTTTTAGATGCTTATTTAAATTTTCTCCTATTAAAGCACTTGAAACAGAACCCTCTCTTTCTAAGACTTTTTGGCATTCAGATACTTAAAGAACAGAAGACTTCCCCTTGCATTCTTCACAGAATTCCTGGGTAAATTACTGGATAAAATTGTAATTTTTGTAGTCTGAGGGTTTCTAGAATTAAGAGCCTAATAGGTGCTTAAAAGTAAAATACATGGAAGCTTGAGTCTCGTACGTACGCTGAATGAACCAAGGCTAGAGTGTACATGTCTCCCATTGTGCAAAACTGAATATGTAGTTAAATTAAGAACAATAGGTATTCATAAATCGGCACAAGTGCCCATGAGAAACAAGTCTTCTAACTAAATAAGAAGAGAATCAGTGCTCCTTGTTCCGGGAATTGTTATTTGGTATTAAGGTAGAGTGTAGAGAGTACATTTTTTTGTGAGAAGAATTATTTGGTTTATGTATCAAAAACAGATCCCTTCCTACATATTATTAAAGCTACACAACTGATTTGGAGGTAAATAATATTTATGTTTTTGAAAAGGAGCTATAAAATACTCTTATAGTAAAATAAATATTTGTGATCAGAATAAAACAAAATTATAAGTACTATTTTTGTGGAAATCATTCTATTTCATTCTGGTTTGATTTTAAGTTAAAAGATATAACTAAAGAAAATTCAAACCCATCAAAAAACCAAGGTAGATGTTAGTATCTTTACTAGGAGAGAAAATCCTACAGTGGTTTGAAAATAGAGTTGATTTATTGTCTCAGCAATACTTCAGAATTTGAGGGGAAATTATTCAAAATATTCACTACTCAGTGAGTAAATGTGGCTTCAGGATGGCTCCATAATTTTCTGGTCCTGATGCATGATGCCTAAAGCCTCATGAGTGCAGTGAGTTACCCATTTCCCCATCATCTAATCAAGAGGAGACAGAAAGCAGTGGACTAAGGTTTTCTGACTTGGGCCTTGAAAATCCAGCTTTCAGCCACCCAATTAATATGCCTTGCAGCTCTTGATGTAGAAAGAAGAACCTGAGTATGTTATACTTGGTAATATTGTCAAGAACAAGTACATTTCAAATGATGGGGACATGAAACGTCACACTTACTTTAGTCGCTTCAAAAATGAAACAGAACCATTCTAAAGAAACTTTCAGAAATTAGTCCGCACTTATGCTGCACTTATAGAAACAGTCACTACTTAGAGAAACAATTTTTATTATGCAGTGTTGACTGAAACACATTAATCACAGACTAAAAGCAGTAACTGCATGTTTCCTGCACAAAGCTAAGTACTTAGATCACGAGTTTAGGAATCAAATTCTGTTCTCATAGTTAATCTGAATTCTTTTTCAAGGCACATTAACCTCTTGGTAGACACACCTATACAGACCTCAGTTGGCTTTGCAATTCTCTCTCCAGTTTTACTCAAACTGCCTAGAGAATAATTAATGCATTTAAATTCATTAATTAATGTTACCTGATGTACAAGTTCAAAGCAGGGAAACCTCACCAAGACCTCCCTTTGGATGAGGCTAAAACTTGATTTTGAGATCATCTTCTATAGTATTTCCACGTTAATGACCATTAAGCTGCCAGGGCACCTCACTTGCCTAACCAAGAAAGTGTACCACACAAACTGAAATTTACAGTCTACCTGTATATTTGAAACTTTCTACCTTCACAAAAGATGATTTGAACTCGTTGTGTCATGGTGATGTGAATACATTCTGTCACAAGTAGCATTTTAGTGTTGAAAGGTACCTTTTTGCTATAATTATTTTTAATAGATTTAATGACTTTTGGATTAGTATTTTTCCACCCAAAGAAAACCAGCTTCTAGACATACATTTTTGTCCTATAAATTAAAGCCCAAAATATGTATTTTCAAAATATTTTCATTGAGTTTCCTCAAGGGAAGAAAGAGTTAATACTTAAATAGTCTGGGTTGAGGATCCTCAAATGAAATAAAAAACAGGTTTTGAACATTCTGGGTTCACGGTGTTATCTTCTCCTGAAGCTTTATATGCCCATTAGACATTACATCCCTGGTTTGTACTTTATTAGTATTCTTCAACTCCAGTAGTCAGAAGCTTGGAAATGAGGTAACTGGCATCATACCAGCTTTCTCTGTCACTTAACTCTGGCCAAACTGCAAGGGATTTCAAAAGCAGAATATCTTGTATTGTGACCACAAGACAATGGGCTACGGCACTTTTGAAATAAGACTTTAGATCATGAGTCCTGCTGGAGTCCAGTCAGTGAAACAGTGCAGGGATAACCTTTAAGATATTTTCCTGCTCCATTAGTAGCTCCCAGAGCTGTAAGTTTGTCTCTGTGATCAGGTTATTTGCATCAGTCTGTGGCAGCTCCTAGAAGATTCAGTAATTTTAGTCATTCATTGTTGTGCTTTGTGAGATTTGTGCCCACAAAACTGTTTTTACTGGAATTTTATATCTTTTGACATGAGGTAAGTTTTCCCCTCAAAGCTCCTTTAAAGTGACCACTGTAAAAAATTTACTAACTCTTCAAGTGTTTATATAGCTCAACCTTCAAACTTGTTGTGAGTCTATTCTATGCACATGTGACAACTTTTTTATTCCTGATTTGGTGATTTTGATGACAAATCAAAAAGACAAAACCCAGAAGCACAAGGAGACAAAAGCACAGTATTATTAGGTCCAGTTCTGTGGTGTTGGAAAACTTATGTGAAAGCTGCTTGCCTGGGCATTTTGTTCCCCTTGAGCTTCCAGAACCCAGAACAGTAATAGACCACACAGCAGAGAACATCAAGGGCAGTCTTACCTTTTAAAGTCTCTGATTTTCAGCCCTTTAGACTACATTATTTTATTGTCCACTGTAAGTTTGTTTTTTCTCTACCTGCAGTCTTTTCTATGGATTACACTCATGGACAATGCGTGAGAATGTATGGAACAACTCTTACAGAATTTTACCATCATGTCACAGAGGACACACATTGTCACTGCCATTGTACCCAGTTCCAAACACAGGATGCTGATCCCCTGACCATGAAGCATCAACTAGCAACATTTTATGAGGCAGAGGAAAGTATTCTTTAGATTAAGTTTAGACAGTTTAACTTGAGAAAAAACCCCACTAAACAACAAAAAATCCACCCAAGCAAGTATAGCAAAACTGAAGCCCATTACAAAGAAAAGATTAGGATGACACAACTATTTTTTCCCCCCATTGTTAAATGTAAACTAAGCTAATGGTAAAAAAGTTCTGGAGGATGAGGGAGGGAAGCTGTGGATGATTGCTGCATTCTTTACTGTGTCTCCTCTCCATCCTGGAGAGTTGGATTCTCATGCAAGCTTCCAAGTAAACAACACGCACTTCCTGGCTATCTCTAATCTGTGCAGCAATGTGTGTGAAAGGAGAGTGGTGAGTGATCTGTGGTTCTGACCAGGTATCCTGTTTTGACAAGGGTGTTTGTCCTTTACCCAACATATTGCAGAAGTTATTCTTGACATTTTTGTGCTCTGTATTATTGGAAAAGACCTAATTAGGTCTTTTGGGAATGATTTAATTCGGATTACTGAGAAGTTTAGAGGGCCAGAGGTAACAATTAAAAAACAACAAAAAAGAAGCTGCACTTATAAAATGTTTTTTGCTTTCAACATTTTAAATTACAATTAATTACAAGATAAACTCTTTCCTCTAATTAATATTTATACTATGTATTACAGTCTGTGGTTTGAAATCAAGTTTTAAATTTGCTTCTAAATCTTTCTTAGGAGCTAAAGGAATTGTTTTAATAGTTGGCTTACCTTTTCATTTGATAAGTAATGCTGCTCAAAAATTATTTGCAGCAAGAGACTCCTAGTTTGGAAAATGCCCATTAAGCAAACACCCTGACCAATGATATGTAATGTTTCTAGTGAAGCTTTGCTGGCAACAGCAGAAATCTGAAACAAATTTAAAGATGAACAATGTGAAGATTGGTGTAATTAGCTATCTGGTACTTGGATGAGATGTCATTCAAGATCCACATTTTAAAGAAAGATATGCTGTCTCCAAAGTAAGTAACCTGTCATGTAGGCTGAAGAGAACTCTTTAATTTGACCCAAGAAGTCCTTAGATTTACTCACCTGAAGAGTGCCCACAAGAAAGGTTTAAAAGTGGTTGAACACTAGAGATTAGATTTTGGCTGGGGTAGTGTTAGTTTTCTTCACAGCATCTAGTATGGGATTATATTTTGGATTTGTTCTGAACACAGGGATGGTAGTTTAGAGATGTTTTTGTTATTGCTGAGCAATGCTCACACAGAGCCAAGGCCTTTTCTGTTTTTCATACTGCCACATTAGCAAGGAGACTGGGAGTGCCTGGGAGGTTGGAAGGATACACAGCCAAAGGGATATTCCAAATCATATGACATCATGATCAGTAGTATATAAAGTAGGGGCGAAGAAGGAGCAAGTGGTGAACTTTGGGAGTGATGGTGTTTGTCTTCCCAAGAAACTGTTACACACAGTGGGGCTCTGATCTCCTGGGAATGGCTGCCTGACCATGGGAAACAGTGAATTAATTCCTTGTTTGCTTTGCCTGCACTCATGGCTTTTGCTTTCCCTATCAAACTTTTATCTCAAACAGTGAGTTTGTAAGCTTTTCCCCCTCCAGTTCTCACTGTGATCTTGCTAGTGGGGGAGTGAGTGAGCAGCTACGTGGTACTTGGTTGCTGGATGGAGTTAAACCCCAACAGTCACCCAGCTGACCTGTAGAAAATGTAGGTTGCTGTTCCTCTAATGTAGAGCAAAAACTTGAATGTGTAGGTCCCATACCCCACCTAGTTGCCAGAGCCATCTATATATTGGAATTTTTCATAGGGAAAAAAATCCTACGGTTTTAGTGAGAAATATTGATAAAATTACCCTTCTGGTTCTCAGTTTTAGTATAATACTTGATGATATGAATGAGGGGAAAAAATTAATAAGGTTGACATCATCTCAATTGTTTACATGGTCTAGCCCTTCACACATTGAAGACTTGTTGTATTTTTCCCCTCTGTGATTCCTTTGCACTTTGGACTAATCTCACAGCTGATTTTGTTGGAACAGTTTACTGAGTTGTGTCCCCAGTCCTAAACCAAAGAACTGAGTTAAATTTGTTACTGACATCACAAGAGGGAAATGGATGCCCCCAAAACAAATAACTTGTCATTTATGAACCTAAATCATATTAATTTAAATCTAACATAGCTGTAGACTTTACTTAACGATAAATAGCACTAGCATCAAGTAGGGAAAAGAGGAGACCAAAAGAAGGTAGGTTAGTTGTATTAGAAACAACTGAAGGATTTAAGCAAATGAAACTGAGAGGACATTTAAGAAGCTAACAATTCTATCTACTGGGTCCAGAAGGCACAGAATCTAACTTCTCTCCACCTAGCTTTCTCCATTTAATACATTTGAAGACAAAAACTATTAATTAAAAATGGTTTTCAGTTAGGTACAGAGCCTGTTCAAGATGCTCAATGTTCAGGAAAATTTAATTCCTCAAAACAAATTCACATGATTCTATCTTAAAGAAAAAACAACTTGTTTTTTCTTTTGAAGATGAATTTTATCTCCAAATCCCTTGGAATTGTCCAGCTTTTCTACCACAGCCCAGGGAAGGAAAACTGGAGCCATACATTCTCCTTAAACTCCATCTGATTGCACAAGGGTCACCTTGGGATGACACTGTCCTATTATTTTATCATTCTAGAGTTTTCCCAGATAATTCCCCTTGCATCCAATATGTAAATATTTTGGAAATGTAAGCAATCTGCTCTTAAGTCCTACATTTCTAACTTACTTTTCCAAATTTTTTTTCTTTTGAGAATCAAATATCCATCATCCATTTTCTATCAGTTCATTTCCATATTTGAATAAAGGCAATCCAGAGGCACAAATTCTCATTACATAAAAAAACAACAGGACATTTAATGGTGTAATATGCAGTTAATATAGGGACTGACAGTGATATTATATATTGTTGGGAATTCAGTGTCAGTGAACTTAGCCTAGACCTCATTAAACAGCACTAATTTGTTTTTCTTTTTAAGGCAAAATCCCAGTTCCACAAGATGTTGTAATGGATTGTGATTTCAGAAGTCCTTCTGAGCACAATGCTCACATGAGGACCACTGGAGGGAACTAGTTAAAAGGATTTATTTTTAAATTATCTGGTATGAACTGAATATATTAGAAATAATGAATCATTACAAGTTGATGCCTTAGAATGCTAAATCCTCATTTTAGTTAAATATACTGGAGCTGCACAGGAATGATCTTGGAGGGTAATGAAAAGCAAAATAATGACAGATTAGCCAGTTCACTAACTTCACTGATTAAAATCTTTCTCCATAATGAGCAAGCCAAATTAAACGGAAGCGTGAGGTAAAAATATAAAACATACTTTTCTGTTGAAGTTTTAAGTACTTTAGCAAATTTTCTGGACAGATTTCAGATCCAAAGACGAAAAATGTAATCTGAGATTTCTCCCTACATTTTACTTGAGATATGGTGATATTCCAGTGATAAAACCCAGGTTTGACAAGTAAGACTCACAAAAGAGAAATTCACAAACTGTGACTTGAAGTCAAGATTAAGAGTTAATTCCATGGTTGAAGGAAATCAATAAAGAGACGGATTTTAATCAAGTAAAACTTCCATGAGTTAACTTAGCAGTATTCTGGAAATAGCAACTTGCAAACAGAAAAAGCAAGAATTCCAGCCTTGGTACTGCTTAAAGTATTTTAATTTTTTTTTTTTTTTTTAAACTTATTGAACACATACAAATATACCTAATCAGCTCATTTGGGAAGCTCCATTAGGAATCCAGTTCCCACTGGGGAAAGATATGCTTTCCAAGAAAATGTGAAATAATCTACTTGGAAAAGTTTGAGGTTATCATGCTTTCTTTCGGCTCATATGGTTTATCTGGCAAAATTTTTTAAACTAGTGACTCTGGTGCATTCTTTATTATTTCACTGCCTGAAACCAGCCATATTTTAATTTTATTTACACTGCTGTATGTCTGAATAAATTCACTGGGTAGCATCCTGACATTTCTCAAGTCAAGGACAAATCTTCCATTTACTTCACTGAGAAGAGTTCTTTCTAAATTTGGTGGAGTTACTCCAACTCGGCTCAATGCTATCGGCTCAGTGCCTAGTCTTTTACATGCTGGGCTTACAGCATAAATAAGGTAACAATCAGAGATGCAAAACAAGTTTTAGTATCAACCTTGGAAGCAGAATGTGTCACCCTAGGAAAATAGAAATGTGAATCCCGAAAGATTTAAGCAGAGCTGCCAAAGGGGAATATCTAGCATTTCACTAATGGAAAAAGTGAATGTTAGGTGGAAGGCATAATTGGAAAAGTACAACAAAACTTGAAGCCGTATGACTGATTTATATAGAGCATAACTTGAAGTACATTTTACTGTTATTTCTTTTTAAGGTCTTTAGAAGGAAAGTATTGGTCATTTTTTCCAGGAGTCTCTCAAATAGCAACAGATATGATGAGACACATCTAAATACTCTGGTTTTGAAAATCATTTTGCTATAGCCTTTTGTTAAATATGAAACTCTGGGAAAATTACACACATTTCTATTTTCATTTACTTGTTTTCATTGTAGTAATTATCTGTGACTATTTTAAGACTTGGAGTCAATACAGAAAACATTATTTTAGAAAGGGAACTAAAGCAATCCACTGATTTTTTTTTTTTTTAGCAAAACTGAAAAGTCTGCCTATGTCAAGGCTAGCCAAAAAGAAGGGTAGTTTCCTGCTTGTTAGGAGAGCTCCAGCTTTCCATTAGTTGCGAAAGCGTAGCACCTCCAAAATTTTCACCATCTAGGGAGATTTACAGTTGGACTCAATGATCTTTAAGGTCTATTCCAGCCTAAATAGTTCTATGATTGATGGATTATTGGATGATGAGTTTGACTGCTTGCATTACACGATGGAGTAAGATTTCTTCCAGCCTTCAGCTTTGTATAGCTCTACCCTACACAGGCAGTGTGGTTGTGTTTATATCCTATACCATGCAGCACACGAGCAAGAAAGATAGGAAACCTCACTAGCTGACTATCATATTTGAGGTGGTCTGGAGTCCTCATTATGGTTAACAGCTACTACAGATCAACAAACCCGACTCAAGAAACGAAGACAGGAGGAGGTATTTCTGAGACAGTGAAGTTCAGAGCCCCATTTCCTCAGAACTCATCTCAAAGGCCAAGATCTGATCCTGTTTTTCAATTTGTTAAAGAAATCCATAAACTCAGATATGTTACAAGGAATACATCTATTTTCCTGCATTCGGGCAAACAAAAATAAATGAGAAACTAGAATCTTACTTCTTAAAAAGAAAAATATTAGAGGTGAATGAACCAAGACTTTGTCTAGGTCTTTCGGCATAAAGGTATGTGATTGAAATGCATTCTGAAAGAGAGTATTAATTATTAGGAAAAAGAAGAAGTAAGCATGTCTTTTAACTTTAACCAAAGTATACATCACCTTCAAGATCTTAATTAAATTTCTCATCAGGAATTAGCTCAAAAAGAAAAAAATTCTCAATCTGCTTAAGAAGACTTCTTCCATAACACAGAGCCTTGTAGTCATAAACTACTAAAAGCATTTCAGAGAGGAAACACAATATGAGCTTTACAAGCAGACTGACAAGAAACTAAAAATACTCAAGTGCAGATATTACAAAACCTAACTCTACCTCCCTCTTTATAGCAGCACATAAATCTGTCTCGGACTTTTAATTTAAGAAAATAATAGTATCTCTCCACCATTTTTAACCAGGAAATCAGTGCCTTTCTGATACACTCTTAATGGTTTTACTTTCTACTCATTTCTCTTATGCATTGGAGTCTTCTACTTCTCCTGCACAGTATCCTTTTTATATAAAGGTTGGTGCATCACTGGTGATATATATATATATTTATATATATGCCCAGTATCACCTCCACAGAGTTTGGTCTGTATGTTTGTCATTTACTGGAAGGTTTGTGTGAAAACCATTCAAGTGCCCTCTGGTGACTGAAACTCACAGTAAATTTACAGCTCAGCACAGCAATCATGAGCGTTTGATGGACACAGTAATAGCAATAATGTGGAGATGTGACGTGTTATAGGCATCAGGCTTGCCCATTTTAACTTCTAACTTCCCTGTTGCTGCAACCAGCACTGGAACATCTCACAAACAACATGCTTGCAAGCTGCAGGATAGAAACCATCCACCTGATGTAGAGAAGATAGATGCTAAGATGACAGGAAAAAACATTTGTTTATTTCTTGGTCATTCTTAGGTCTAAGAGCTACTGGAAATAAAAAATAACGGTAATCTATAAACAGTTTATTGCATTCTTCATGAAGCAATTCCTTCTACTTACTCTATTTAAGAAAATATTGGTAGAAAAGCAATGTAGTAGTAATGGTAGGCAAAGTTTCCATTTGACCGCAGTCTGGAAAATGGATTGTAAAATTTATGCTCTTTGAGTTAGTCCAGATTTTGAACATAACTAAGCCACAGACTAAAAACTTATTCCAGAATGCACTATTTCTCTATCAGTTTATCAATTAATCTTGAATCTTAGCTATTGGTAATGGAACATAATACAGTACATGTAAGTATTACAGGCAACACAGTTTGATAAAATGAATTCAAATTTTAAGCAGTAAAGTATGAAGAATAAAAGCATAAGTTTAGTTTTAAATTTCAGCCATTTAAGACAATAAAAATGGTAACGATACATGGAAATACATTTTTCATTTCTACTCTAAACAAGAAGTCAAATAAAGGTAACAAGCCACATCACAGACACATTTTGGCTCACTAGAAGATATCCGGGTTGTGTGGGTCGGTACAATATATGTAATCTGATCCAGGAATGAATTACCTACTGAATATACAGGAAAATAGTAAAACAGCAAAAGATACTCAACTTGCCCATGCCAGTGTGGGCAGATGACTTTTTCCTCACCTACCTGAAGGAGGTCTATGACTCTATACTCTAAAATTCAAAGCAAAAAACCCTACTATACTGAATTAGAGAAGAAAACTGCAGTTATTTATGGTTCTCTGGCAATTGTTTTATACCAGGTTAAGTTTGATTATGTTTAGAGACATGCTTAGATATTAAAGCCAGCTCAGATTCTGCAAAGCTTGAAGAATAGGGAAAGGAATGAAAATTTAACAAAGGACAATTCTGGGGGTTTTGTACTGTTAAGGTATTCATCTGAATACACTTGGAGGCCCTACTATTGTCACAGATTGAACACTTCTAATAAAAACACAGTGCTTTGGCCAAAGTATCCCAATCTGCAAACCCTTGTTGAAATGGAATACTTGGTAATTTGTAAGGCAGAATGATCACTTTTACACAATGTTTTGCAAAACATCTACTTTCTTTATGTCCTTCAGTTTCCAAATAAATACTGATCCTTGTGTGGGCTTCCTTGAAAATTTCTTTAGTGTATGGTTCAGTAAACCCAGAAAGCCCAGTGAAAAAACACAAGCAGCCACAGCTACATGTTAAAAAGTGGAGCCAACAAAAACTTTCAGCCTATGTTAGGAGGAAAAGAATCTATTCAAAGCAAATACAGAATATGACAAGTCCTCTACAGCTGTGACTGCTTCTCCAGCTTATCACTAGTGCTCTGTATTGCTATTACTTCTCCTTTTACCTCAAACTATTTCAACCTGCAAACCATTCATCATGTAACATTCTAATCCTTCTTGTCCTTTTTTGTTCTCTGCCCTATTTTACCTTTGCCAATGTACCCCTTAAAACATTACCTGCAATGTTGTTTTTTTGGTATTTGCATTCTCCTTTTCTTGTCCTTCCTTCTCACAATATGTAAGACAAAATGTTATATTGCAGTCAACAAATAATAAACGTCCCTTAAAAATAAATCAAACTCAAATTTAAGGTTGAGGAATAAACCCTAAAATCATCCAAAACTTCCACTGGTGTTCAAGAGTCTCCACCTTTCAAAAACTGCCTGCAAGAGTAGGTTTAATAGGGATGTTTCATTATTTTTATTTTTTGGAGCAAGTTTCTTTATTGTGGTTTTATTTGTCACGTTTGCCTTAGAGAAAATCCCTAAAATCGTTCCTAGACCTCTGGGAGGTCCCAAAACCAGTCTCTCTGCACTACCAATTCTCCTTTAGCAGCAGGACAAGTTTGCCTGCCAGCAAGCCAGTTCCTTGTCAGAAGGAAGAGCTTCTCATCAGTAAATGCAACATCTTCAACACTGCATTTCAGTCTCTGCAGTAATAACACAGCCCTACCGTTGACTTGAAAATAATTAGCCTGAAGCAGCATTGGTGTGTTCTCCACTGCCACCACAGCTCTTCAAAGCAGTAATTTGTCTCTCTTCAGGAGCATCAAGCTCTTCAATTGAATAATGATGGACTTGAACAAAATACCAGTGTCAGCAGCAAGAGTCCTACTGTGGAAATGTGTAATCCAGTTTTCTTATGTAGTAATCTAGTGTTTTCAGAACTACCATCAAACTCTCCATAAAAGTGATATAACTGTGTGCAATTAAAGCAAAGTAGCTGAGATCTAAGCTTCTGAGGCCAATGTTTTCCTTTCAACACACATTTCAAATCAGTTTGCAGTTCCCAAACTTCCCCCATGTTACTACCATGTTCACACATCCCAACTAAATTCAGTGACCAGTCTGCTCTTTCAGTATTGAGAGGACATCAACACTGTCCCTTTTGGATCAGTATGGAAATCCTCTTACTGAGCCTCTCTGACCTAGTCTTCAGGCTTCTGAACAATGCATCTAATCCTCTACACACATGAAAGTCCTGAAGCACATCTTGTGCCCCCAGTCTAGTACTTTGATTTACACTGCCTCAGAAATTCACCAAAAAAACCCAGCAGCTAGTTAAATGTAGTCTCTGGAAATATTTTGCCTTTATTTTTAGAAGTTGTTTGGGTTTTTTTCCCCTTTGCACATGGGCATAGGACATGCTGCATATTTGTACTTTAGCAGGACTAAACAAAGTGTTGTCCAGCCTGCAGCAATACTCCAGCAACTTAGGAATTACTGGTAAGAGATAAAACTCAGATTGCTCAGATGGGTAGATGTCTTTATCTGAGTAGATGTAAATTCCTGGAGGAAGCAGGTGAGGGCTATGGAGGCAATGTACCAGCCCAAAAACAGTAACAGGTAGTCAGTGAAAAGGCAGTTTAGGTGAATTATGAAAATGTAAGTTCTTCTTGTGTTTGTTGGTGCTACAGCCTGATAGAATTTTCTTTAATGAGTTAGTTCAAGTTCACTTTTTTTCGGGAGAGGGTAATTTTTTTCTGTGGAGTTAATCAAAACCAGTAGACAAAAGGGTTAGGTACTTCTCTGACGTAATTTAAAAAAAAAAAATTCAATCAAGGTTGTGTGTTTATGTATGCAAGTGTATTTGGAATATTAACTGTGTAATTCAACACTTGACTTCCCAATTAAGCCAACCAGTAGCATCAATTAAGACAGCAATAGGTAGCAACGAACAGTGTAGTCAAGAGCCTATCTTCATTTTCAAGCTAAATAGATCTATATATGTCTTCTTAGTAAATAAGCAAATTGTGGTTTCTTTTACTGCAAAGTCTGTTTTGGTTTGGTTTGAAAATAAACCTTTTTTTCCTCTGTGCCAAGAAGAATTCCTTTGAAGCTAGAAGTAAAAACTGCAGACACAGTCTGCACCCTTTCTGATAATCAAAGAGCTCCTAACTGAGCATTGACACACACTACTCTAAACAGGGCACTTTCTCAGATCTGTCTGGCTTGCAATACAGCCCTCCTACCTCATTATTTGCATTACTAAAAGTCACTTGTCCTCTCCACTCCCTGATGATGAAAGCTCACTTCTACTGATGTCTAAGAGAAGGTTCTTCCTTTTTCTCGAGGCTCCACTCTCATTCTTCTGTTCCTGCTCCAGTTCCTCACTGTGTTCTTCTCTGGCCACCTGCCAGTTAGGCAGAACTAGCTGAAATTTGTCACACTCCACTGTGTTTTGGGGAAAAAAACCCCAAAAAACAAATCAGAATGTTCTGTCTACATGTTCACAGGGTTTTTCCCTCCATTTCTGGACACTGGATGTATTGCCTGTACATAATGTGGAAACAAATTTATGGGGATGGTATTCATACAAATCTCATCTGTTTTCAACACGTGTCCTTCTCTACAGCTTGCTTCCTGTTAAGTAGAGCTGGTCAGAAGATTTTGTAAGAAAGCCTAATCACCAACAGGAATGCTAATGGAAAGAGAACTGTCCCAGTCAAGCAGCTGGCTTCTTGGAGAACGAAAAAGGATTAACCCCTTGTTTCTTCAACATATTACCAAAATAATAGTGCTTCTAACAGCACTGATTTATGAACAGCAATGATTCAGCTTCAGGCAGCTACTGTGGCTATTGTACTCTGTTTGCTCCTCCTTAGGCCGCTCTGTCAAAGCACAGAAATTCACTGTGGTTCGGCATGTGAGTAATTGCTTTTGTACCTTTGCAGTTTACATTGTACACTGGCCTTTGCCTAATATGAAAAGGAAAAATCTACACACTAAGAAAGGTTAACTGAAACTGTAGAGTAGTTCTTTCCTCCATCTGTCCTTATTTTCTATCCAAGCACACAAATCCTGAAACATAGTTAAAACATAGAGAACCATTGGAATGGTTCTTAAGCGTACTAAAATGGAACAACTACTTAAGTCACAAACAACTTATAACTTTAGGACTGTCTACACTTGCTGCAAGCAAAACAAAAAAATAAACTGAGAAGAGTGTCATAACAACAGGCAAATATGATGAAAATTACTCCAACCACCACAAGCTAAACATTTTGATACCATTCATTCCACCCACAACTCAGTAAAACCAATGTTAAATAAATATAGAAATGGCAGATTTGCTTGGACTGAAGTAATTTGAGAATTTTGAAGTGAGCAAACAGAGTTGTGCAGGAAAGTGTGTAGAAGTCCAAATTCACTAAATTCAAGTTGCCATTAATTTTCCTGCAGTTGTGACTAATGAGGATGTAGGCAGCGGAGAGTCTGGGAAACATTAAAAGAAAGAAAAAGTAAGGCATTGCTAATAATATCTCAGTCTCCAATTCTAAGTTTAGCATTTTATGGCAAATTACATAGCTAACATTATTAATATTCAGCCTAAGTAAAATATGACAGACAAACTACAGGCTAAGCCCAGATGCACATAACACATACCATCTTTTAATTTGCTCAATAAAGACAGCTCAAGCTTGAGCAAGCCGGTCTTTGCTCCCCTAAATGCTCGCCTCCTTCCCTTAACATTTTGTACTAACTGTTATTTAACTTGAGGTTTTCCTTTTAGAAAATCAGAATTAGAAACTAAGGTTTGCAAAATAAATTTGTGTCAGCTTAACTGCAGAACCCTTCATTCTTCAGCAGTAAAACCATAAGCTACCAGTTTGTTTACTTATAGGACTAAAGAAGCAGGTTTTTTCCTTTTCTATTTAACTGAGGCTTTTGTTTCTTAACTTTCATCAAAACTACCTTGCTCAAATGTGCTGGGTTTTACTGGCTTCAGAAAATGCACATGGATAATGAGAACTAATTGTCTACTAACAACCACTCTTCGATGAGGATATGTTTATGACACTACAATTCATACAAATCGATATGTGATTTATGTGTCTTTGAATATCTGTCCAATTCACATCTCAATAGTCTTGTAATCTTTCTTATGCTATTTTTAGTACTTTTTTAGGGCATTATACTACTGTGGTTTTCTGCAGAACTGTTCAGTTTTGCTATAACTGGTCTCTAATTGCATTATATTATTATATAAATATGAGGTAAAACAATCAAGGCTTTGTTGAAACCTTACATGACAGCTACAGGTCAGCTTAAATGACATTGGTGAAGATTAGGGTTTTAATCTATTGTTCCTTATCTAAACAAAATTTCTGTTCAAGGCAGTACAAGCTTTGCGTGTAAGATTTACACTCACATCCTGTCTCAACTCTGTGCCTTAAATTCTGTTCAAAGAAAACAGCTTTTCAAAGCATAGACAGTAGAAATCAGAGAAAAAAATTAAAACATCAGTAGACATTAGCCTGAAAACACTGGAGTATTCAAGGAAAAATTAGAGTATCTGAGAAGCACGAAGAATTAACCTCCCAACACACTTCCACAAAGGTGTTTGGAGCATAGGGGGAAAATAAAGCAAAGCTTCAGCAAGATGTTAAGTCTGAAAGGCACTGGAGAAAAGGAATGACTATACAGTTAATATCTTTACCATGAAGACAGTACAGCAGAACAATTACATTATTCAATTTCATATAGCTATATTCTTTTTTTCTTTTGTAAAACAGACTAAAACAATGCAATCTGTCCAGAAAGAAAGTAGTAAAATTTTAGTTTAATCACTTCAAAATGCCACATTTTGTGTGTACTGCAGGTGTGCATTTCGCACAGACAAATCAAAATTAATCCTTTACTCAAAGAATAAGGTGATCATTACTCAGACAAGGTGACTAGCTGCACTGCTCTCCTACTTTTCTGACTAACATTAAGGCGAACCCAAGAGAAGCTTATTTAATGGCTGCACTAGTGAATGAGTCGCTTATTCTTCACTGTGAACACTGATACTAGTCAAGAGAATAAATATGGAAGTTCTATAAAATGCATTGAAGTTGCAGTTAGTTAGAAGAAGCTGAAAACAAAACCCTGACAGCTTTTCCCTGGAATGGTGCTGAAGTTATCACATCACCAACTCCTTAAGCTAGGACTGCAGCAGCCAGATTGACTTGCTACGTAAAATGACAAGCTATCAAGGAAAGGCACTGAAACCGCAGTTCATGCTGCTGTATCTGCATGTACTAACCAAAAGAGAGACAAGCAACTTAATATGACTGCCGGCAACATTTACATTTCAACTATTTCTCCTCCAGTACATATTTTTTAACAGTGATCGCTATCCCAGAATGTGAATTCGTTCCTCCAAAAAGCAAAGTGTTTTCAGTTACTATTGTAGAAAATTTTAAAGGCAAATTATCTGAACCCCATTGACATTTATGGCCTCAGTATCTGCCTGTGAGAATTAGCACTGCTACTAGTTAAGATTTAAGGATGGAACTTCACTCTGTATCAAGCATAAGACAAACACAGAAAAGGTGGTCTCTGTTTAAAAGGTCTAGCAATCCAGACTGAAAAAATTGAAATGGAAGCTAGGCATGATAAACAGTAGGCCATCAAAGAAAACAGGTGACAGGCTGAGGCACTGAAAGAATTTATGTCACACGTTCTGAAAGTCACACATGAAGTCATTGGGCAAAATTTCCATTTCCTACTCAACTACTCCAAACATATATATCAAGTTAGATGGTAGATCAAATAAGGGACATGGTAGCATCATGCAAACAGAACATCTGCAACATCTCACGCTTAGATGCCTGCCCCTTCAAAATACATACCAAGCTCATGCTTGAGTACTGAGATCCTTATAAATGGCCAGCAGTCAGAATGATTACCTAGTAGCATCAAAATGCAGGTGGAGATTTCTAGACAGTCAGCAAAAGCATTAAACCTAGAATCTGTCAGCAGGTGAGCACGGCTCACTTTTGAGGATGTAGCTGCTGAAGGAAATAAATAGTATCAGCTCTCCTATTTCAAATACTAGCCTTACATAGAAATTACTCACACAAAACTTCTGTGCTCCTAGAAAAGCACCTAGCCAGATAAACTGTGTGAGATAAGAATGTATTCTATACCCTTTCAGTGGTGAGAATGTCCCTATGCAGTTTTATGACAATCTCAAGGCCGGGAGAGAAGCATAGAGGTCTGTTAAGTCGCTGTCCTGCCTTCCAAGTATGTTCAAACTGTGGAAAAAGGAAGTACTGGAAGAAGAGTCTGGGACCGCCCACACTCATCTGAATCCCTTTAGCCATGGAAACATAGCCTCACACCCCTCCTTGTGCAGTTTGGTGACTGCTTTACAGATCTTCATGTTTCAACAATGTTTCAAGCTCCAGGTCTTGCTTCAAAGTCACCACAGGTACTTCATGTAATGTAAAACACTTTTTGCAGAGCAGTAACTTAAACTCAGTCCAAAAATACACTGAGTATCATGTTACCTCTTACTGGACCAGTGAATTTGCAACATATTCCCTTCAATTTTCTTCAAGTGGAACAGCTTCAGCAAAAGGAAAGCACTAGCCATACGGAGAGCTTACTTCTGCAAGATGTATGTATCTTTATCAACCAGGCAAAGACAAGATTTAACTGCTGTCTCATCTGTCTTGGATCAGGGTTCCAGACACTGAGATTATCCTACTGCAAGAGATACCGTCCTACACTTGAAAGAAAACATTGACTCCCTCTCTTTTGGAGACAGGTTGCAGGCAAGCTATTTTAAAAAGAAGATATTAGGGCTGCAATTCCCAGAGAGTTAGTCTTTTTTCTTTGTAGAATTGTATGGATAGAAAGGGTAAGATTTAAGTTTTAACACAGCAGTGCTTTGCATTGTGTTGTCAAACTAAACAGGTGACTCTCTGTTGACCATTCTGGTTCCTAAAACTCTCAAGGCATCCAGTTTTCCTCAGGCAGTGTTTATTGGGTGCAAGAGGGAAACTAAACACCAGTTTGTAATTCTCAGCCTGACTTGTGTTGGAGGAAAAAAACACAATGGGTTGTGTTTGGCCAAGGCCTGTGGCAAAACCATGACTGCATTCATAGTTTGTGAAATGCTCAAGGGCACTTTCAAGACAAAGCACTATATAAAACATAAAATACTGCTGAATCCTCCTGCACAGGCAGACCAAGTGCAAATAACTGTAAACCTAGAAATAGCAGGGAAACAGAAGATAGTTGCACCACATTTTGCAGTAGTCAAACATCAGATCTCTTAAAAAGTGAGCTCACCTATCAGTCTCTTTCAGACTTATATGTCACACCCTTTGTTTAAAATAGTTTTGCCTAGTGCAAATACACTGGCCAAATTAGCAGTGGTTAGTAAGGAGGCCTTGGACATCACCTTGCATGCCCAGAACATAAATCACTGTATCCAAAGCTTTTGTTATAAAGAATCTCTAGGTCTGGAATTTCAACAGTGGTCTATGCATTGAACTGGAAATGGCCTGGAGAAGCAGCATTACTGTCAAAACAGATAATTTCTCTTCCCCCCTATCAGTGAGAGATAGAACATAAGAAGCAATATTGCCAAGGCAGGAATTTCTTTCTGAATCCCCTAAAAATTAAGCCCCTGACAGATATACTAGGTGATATTAAAAAGCTGGAACATACACTGAATTAGGAATTGAAAGAATGGCAATGATGATTTAATTCTGAATGTTTGACATTCCCAAGAGATTCTTCAATATCTTCAAATCTTAATGACTTCACGCATTAATGCAAATCATAAAAGTTACTGTAAACTACAAATATGCATATATCTGCAACAAATTATTCTTGGTCTATTGCATTCTTGTACTATGCTATAAAACAACTTTAACTCTTCAGGAAAAGAGAGAGATTTCAACACTTCAGAAAAATAAGAAAGCCCTAAATAAAATAATCCCCAAATGAAAATTCTTGCAAATTCACTAACTTCAAAAGTGCATGCATCTAGCAAAACATTAAAGCAGCTTATTAAAACAAATACCTATTTTTGCCAAAATTCCTTTTTCTATCCAGGTGAGTGCAGACCTTAAGTCCTTGATACCAACTGAGCATAGGAGGCTACATGAAAAAGCGATGAGATCAGCAGCAGAGCAGCGCAAAGCCAAAGGCTCAGGTTTTGGACTGATATAAGTTTTTGTTCAGATGAATTACAAAGCCTTGAAAAAACTTATAAGGTACATGCTGCCAGACCCACAACTATGAAGGAGATGCTACTCTAAAAAAATAATCCAGAAAAAAGAGAAACAAAACATATTAAAAAGAGTTCTCAGTGAGGTCTTGCCCGTCAGTCAGAAACCAGTTGAAATGTTTAGATTTCGTGTAGTATCTCTAGTTCAGGACAATTTCACCCTAATAGAAGGCATTTTCCTGTTAACACACAACAGTATGTTTTTCTGTACAGGATAGGTTCAGCTGTATTTTTTAAAAGCTTAACATATATATTCTGGATTTGTCAGCATATGTTGAGTTGAAAAAGATGGGCAAAAAGCATATCAAAAGTTTGAAAGATAAATTTGTCTCATGTTTCCAATTCAGAGTTCTTGCGAGATTTAAACTGTGCTTAATTTGTTGTTTGTTTTTTAACTTAGCACTTTTGAGTTATGATATTTCATTCATGGATTCAGATATGCAGAAGAGAGGTCTGACACATGATTTGTAGGCTTTACTTAGGAGAAGTCTGAGCCTTCTCATGGCATTTTGTTTATTTACTCATTTTTATTCCTGCTGTCAGTTTGTTTTGTTTAAAGTCAGGCAGAGGCATTATTTCCCACTCACTCTTGGCTCCACTTGCCTGTTCCTTTAAATTGCAGTTTTCTCAATTATTTAAAAGCTCTGAAGCCATTTGTTGTTGAAGCAGTTTTGCCCACTCTGCAGAATGGGAGTTGTTGGTTTATTCTTTCCATCTAATTCACAAAATGCTTTTGGTATTTTACAGCTGTAAATCATTATATCTGTAGTAGTTTTATGTCAAGGCTCTTACTTTACGCATCACAGGACAGGTAGATAGCACCATCTACATTTTGTGCAGTATCTGTTGCTTTGAAAGGCATCAGAGTTGGATGCCATGGCCCAGAACTGAGAGGGTGCTGGCCAGAGGGGCAGCAAGGCAAAAATACTAATGAGTTGTAGCACTGAACGTAGTCTTTCATGACCACAGACCATCACTGTGTACACTATTCAGTCAACATACTGAAGACTCACTTAAACTAGCCCTCCAAAGTCTGACCACCCCAAGCCATGTATATTGTGCCGTGTAGATGGACTTCTCTGAGTCTCTGGATTAAAAATAGCTGCATTCTTCTTCAGGAAAAAGCCTCGTTCCTAGAGTATCCCATATCTTCTTTCCCTTCCACCCTGAAGTGGACTTGGAATTGCATTAGCATGTGGTATTATCTAAGTTTGTTTTCAAGGGCTTCATTAGAATGTTTAACAAAAGCCAACAATCACAAGAAGTGTGATGTGGAAGTGTGGAATATAACTTAAATTCAAGACTTATAAAATGTTATAGTTTGCTTCTGGAAAGCATTTAGTTCCTTGTGAGTTATCAGAAACCTAATATTTAGAGAACTGAGACTTTTTTTCCCTGAAGCTGGTACTACAGTTCCAATTATCACAGATCACTGTGCCAACTGTGAGCAATTACCTTTCATTTCCTTTTAAAACTTAGTCAACATGCTAAGCTAAGTCAGGCCTCAATTACTTCCTGAAGTTTGGATGCATGACCAAAGACATTTACAGGAAGATCAAGTTCAGCCCAAACCTTCTCCTCCCACTTGGCTATATCGAAAGTTACTGCTTCAAAATTGCCCATTTTGAATTCCCCCTGTTTTTCTGTCTCTGCTTCAGAAACCCCTTAGAACTCAATAAGATCAGTAGCACTCTTTGGATGGTATTTCTCTCTTTTTATGAACCATATAAAAGATCATTCCTCTAGGGGAATGGATGCTGCAAAGCCAGAGTTATTTCTGTCCCTTTTTCCAGGACAGACTATTAACTTCTCCATCTCTGTACATTACCAAGTTTGTTCTAACACCATCATATTAGTGAGAATAGTAACCCTGGGGACCTAAATGACATCGTAGGTTTGAAGGAAGGGAAAAAAAAGAGCATTTTAATTTTCTCTAGCAGTTGAACTGCATCTTAGACAAGATTGAAGATGGCTGTCAATACATGGTCAGTGTTGTCCAGGTTCTATTTTATGTAGTGGAACAAAAAGTGACACATTACATAGAAAAGGTCCTATTTAAAGTCTTTAACTGTTTTTCACGGGTTTCATTTTTTTAACATATTTTTAAGTTTTTAGAGGACTAATTGTTTATTAAACCAAGGACCAGTAGAGCTGGAAACAACTGTAATATGTGCTACCTGCTTGTATTTCTACAGTGCACCCTCTAAATCGAAGTCCTCAAAAGGTAACCAAATTTATTGGGTCTGAATGTTCTGAACACCTCAGGTAAGGGTTGCTTTTTGACTTCACATCAAAAGTTCACCCAAAAATACATTTTCTGAAATCTTCTACCTCCGTAACCCCTGGGAGTTTTATTAGCACCCACTTCTTTTTAACCATCAACAGTGTTATTAGCAATATCAGCATCAGTAGACATTTTTGCCAACTGGAAGGATTTTCCATAGAGAATTTTGAATCTTGAATGGGATTAGAAAAACCTCAAAATAGAGCTGATTTATACTGGGGTGGCATTGAGAGGAAACTGAAGTTCTTACTGCTCTGTGGCAAAATTTTAATCCTTGTGCTCTTCAGTCCACCACCACCACCATCATTTAAGAAAAAAAAAATGCATAACATACAAACCAGGTTGATATTTATTATAGCAGTGCTACTGTGGTCTTTGCAATGACCCTAAATGCCAATGCAGTATTTTTAGAATGATCTCTCAAAGTCTGCAGAAGGTTTTTAAGTCAAGTATAAGAAACACTTCTTTTCTACACATTACTTGTCCTTCCAGTGCTAAAGGGGGCCTACAAGAGAGCTGGAGAAGGACTTTCTCTAAGGGCGTGTAGTGATAGGACAAGGGTTAATGGTTTTGTACTGAAAGAGGACAGATTGAGATCAGAAATTTGGAAGAAATTCTTTGCTGTGAAGGTGGCGAAGCACAGGCACAGGCTGCCCAGAGAAGCTGCAGCCACACCGTTCTTGTAAGAGTTCAAGGTCAGATTGGATGGAGCTCTGAGCAACCTGTTCTAGTGGAAGGGTGGGGGTTGAAACTAGATGATCTTTTAAACCCTTTCCAACCCAAACAATTCTGATTCTTTGAATAAAACCACTATTCCTCATTAATTTTCTAAATCCATACCACATTTCTATGACTAGTGCCTACTGCAGGTTTAGTCTAAAGTTTGGTATTAAGAGAATGGCGAATGACTCAGGCCTCCTGGTCAATGACAGTCAAGGAGAAGCAGCTAGGATAACCACATTAAACAGATGGTCTGCTTATAGTATCACAAGCTTGTTTAACTCAAACACATGTAAAATACCACTTTTGCTATTCACAGTAATTGTTAAAAAATATACATATATTCAGTGTTTAGCTATAAAGACAGACAATATCTCTGCCTCAAGACACAAAAAGGCTATTCTTATTCCTTCAGAACACTCTAACTGATAGACTGAAAAGTCCCTCAGAAAAATACCATTACTTCAACAGCGATGATGGAGTTTCCCATAGAGCCAATGTGTGAAGTATCATTTTTTGGAGATCCTTTGGTGATAAATTAGTGTGTCTTTTTTTTCCCCCAAAGTGACAACTACAGGTGTTTAAAGTGTTATTGACTGTGCTCACTGTAGCAGCACTTTCTAATTCCCTCAGTGTTGCATGGCACCTATCTAATTTTGCTCATGGGGTTTGATAGTGCCAACCCAAACCATGTTATGATTCAATGAAACATCAGGAGATAAGCTGAGAGTGAGATATTGCTAATGGATAGCAAAACTGAAACACACTGAAAAGATGTCACTAGCTGAAAGGCACATAAGGGACTGGTATAAAAAGAACCCCACAACCCAGCAGTAGAGTCCAGTTATTCTTCCTCATATTCTACCACCCTCAAAACTCATATAACGATGAAGCATTTAGAGTGAAACGAAAGGCATATTATATTTCTTGTGAACATTTACTCTTTCATACACACACTTATGAACTGCCACTTCAATCCCACATTCATCATTCTGGCATCCCCTACCCACATTTCCAAGTCAAGCACTTGCACTTCTCAACTTCTACACAGGACAGTTTCAGCTTTGTATGGAAATTATCCTCAGATCTCTCCATATTTCATAATTTATATTTCTTACATTTGTCTCACAGAAAAGACATCTCATTGAAGATTTGAAACATAATGAGATAAATATTTTGGGAATTATTTAGACAAATATTGAAAGAAAAATAGAAAACAGCCAACATTGATTCATTTCTTATGTCAATTCTATCAAAAAAGACTTATAAATTTCACCATGACTGCTGAGCTTCTAACATACGTCTTTTATTGAAGAAGCTGAGAAGCTTTGCTGTGCTTTTTCAACAAACTTTTTTCCCCTCTAATATTTATAATTCCTATATAGTCTTACAATTTCTATAACACCAGTCTACTTTTCCAGGGTTTCATCTTTAGCCTTAGGCAACAACCATGCTAGATTCCACAATAATGTTGTCAATGGTTTCTTCTTTGCTACTCCCAGTGTGGTTTCACTTGTTGGTACGTGGGGTTGCACAACTCCCTTTTAAGCTGTGCATGATATTTTTCAGTATGTCTTTAGTGTTACTTCAGAAACTTCAGATGCTGCATTTTCACTTAAGAGTTTAAAAAAAGCTCCTGCCGAGACTGACCTCAGACACCATGATGCCAAGGGGCAGTTCTGCCACTCAGCATCAGTACTAAGAGATGAGAAAGATGAATTCAAGAACAGGGGGGGTTTGAAGAACTCCAAAGTGCTCCTTTACAAAAATTTATATACTGGACATTCAGAGTAATAATAAAGCAAACAAACAGAACCATAGCTTGGCTATTAAATCAGGCCACTCTGAAGTCAGGAAAAGTGAAAGCAAGCTGGGTCTATAAGCCCTTTCTATATGCAAAGGTCACTCACTCTGGGACAGATTACACAGTAGAGCTCAATTTGCACACCAAAGAGCCAGTGTTGTGTTGGAAGCTAGTGATGGCAGTGAAAGCATTTTGCTCGGCACCAGTGCTTGTATTCGTCATTGGAATTGCTCACCTGTGCTGCTTTAACTGAGCAAAGCACTTCTACAAGTGAAGAAAATGCCACTGTCTCTTCCAAGTCTCCAAACAGCCAATAGTGTTCTTCAGCAACCAGTGCTCTAACAAGGTGGAGAGAGCTAAGCCAATGTATAGCCAGCTAGTAACATTTAGAAAGCAGTTCTACTATTTGCCCTTAATTACCCCATGTGCCACTTGCACTCAGCTATACTCCTGTCTGCTTACCTCAGCTCTTCAATTCAGCATCTCCTGAATTTCAGAGTAGGCCTGGTCTGATCCTAGTTTTCTTGACTCTTGATAAAACCTTCTCTGGACTTCTGAGCTTGCCTGGCCCAGGCCCACCCCCTAATCATGGGTGTGTACTTCCAGCCCACAGTGCACAGCACAGGTACTATGTAGCGTACACATGTATTACAGAACTAAAGAATTCAGTTACTAACTTCTTCCAGCAAAGCAGAAATTTCTTAGCTCTCAAAACCAGAAATGTATCACGTGAAGGAATTGTGAAGCAATTCTCACAGTGCGACAGATCCTTGGGAAAATGAGAAATAAAATTCCTGGTTTCATGTCAGGATGAGCACTTTCAGGCATACTCAGGGACCAGGCTTGCCATTCAAAGTCTGGATCTGATGAGGCAAGGCTTGCAGTACAGGCTATCCTAAAAGTTCACCAGATTAATACCGGGATCC
This sequence comes from Myiozetetes cayanensis, assembly GCF_022539395.1. Lineage (NCBI taxonomy): Eukaryota > Metazoa > Chordata > Aves > Passeriformes > Tyrannidae > Myiozetetes > Myiozetetes cayanensis. The sequence goes on from NW_026086604.1 coordinate 110,341,018, forward strand.
TGCCTGCACAGAGCAGCTTCTGTAAGACAGAGGCTGCTCTGCAAATTACCTTGGCTGGCTGGGTAGTGCAGAGGCTGAAGTCTAGCACAGCCATGCCTGTGCTTCCTAATGCCCACACCACATCTTGTTGGCAGTCTGAGCTATCAGTGCCAACAGATCCCGCCAGCCCTTACAGTTTGGTCATACTGTCTGCCTGAGGATGCTTTTATGACATTCCCAAGAAGGAAAATGTATTGTCAGGCCTGTTACAGTGTATCCAACTACATGACGCATAAGCTCAGGCAGGAGATACAGGTATCATAAGATAAAGTTCTCTTTGGGATTCTCTCTCTAACTTAGCCATCACCTGGGTGAAAACTTAGTACACACAAAGCTATCGCCCTTGCCTGAAGCATCATTTCCCTGCATCTCTTTAAGAGCTGCGTAGAACTGATGGCCTCTTAGAGAGGATTGTGGCATAAATGTCAAAATGCACATCAAACTTAACCCTACTTAAGAGATCTCAGAAGAGTCAAATGTTCTGCATTATTTAGTTGAAAAAAAAAAACCAAAAACCCACCACAACTTTATATGAACTAATTTTCCTGACAGTTTTTTTCTCTCATTCTTTTGTACTTTTAATCCTGATCATCACTGAGGTTTTTATTAATTTTCTCCAGTATGAACCAATTTAAAATAAGTTCACACATTTGTTTGTTCACAACTACAAACATCTAAACAATTTTTGTGTGTGTAATTCATTTTAAAAAGCTGTGCAATGAGAATAAAGCTTTCAAATAAGCTCATATGGAATATTAGTCTACTGGAAGCATAATGTCACAGAGAAAACTTCCAATTTCACTTTTTCTGTACTACGCAGCAATTTTCCACATTTAGTTTTATCACCCATGTCTTCCAGTATTGCCAACATCTGTAAAAGAATTCCCTATACCTGCCAACAGAAAAAAAAAAGAAAAAAAAATAAACAACACAACACCACCAAAAAAAAAACCAAACAAAGCAAAACACAGTGTGTGTTTCTTTGGAGTTCCTTTTACTTATTTTCAATTTAATTTCACCCATTCAACCAATAAATTGGTTGATGGATAAAAAATGGATACAGGTAAGTAACTTTTCAAGTACAACATATGACATGGACCAAGAAGGCTACTTTATTTCCAGAGTGAAAGTCTTGGAATAAATTCATGAGTATTTTTAAAATCTCATGTTAACTTTGGATTGTGCTAGAGGGACATTTTTATTGCCTTGCTACTTTATGTTTGATTTTATGACAGTTCTTCAAAGGGAGTCAGATCTTTTTGTTTAGCTATATATATACCGACTCAGACAAATCTTTTTGTTTAGCTCTGTGTGTACCGACTCAGCCGTATGAGAAGGACTCTCCTGATGAAAACTATGGAGTAGGTATAGATGGTCTAATCTTCTGATTTTGAGAGAGGAAGAGATGCATGAAAGGTTGTAGTTGAAGCTTTTTATCTTTGGTTATATCACACTCTTCCCACTTCATGAAAGATACAGTTCCATCCCTCATACTGTTATCTGAGGGAGCCCCTCCATGGTTTCCATCATGGAAAATACAAGATGCAGCAGTTCAATATTTTACCTTGTAATTTATTCAAAGGTACTTTTGGTCCAATTATGTACCAGTAATTGTTGCTTTGCAAGGCAACAACTCTGAATAGCTGATAAAAATTAATAACAATTTTCTTAAAACTCTGACGCTTTGTCGGGCTTTGGTAGTAATCAAATTCCCATTGTAATCAAGCAATAATTCCAATAGAATCAAGGAAAACTTTTATGCAGTGTCTTGAAAATGGTCATTAGATGCACACTAATCAGTCTTGTTTTGAAAAGGATCGGTTGCCTAATGAGCAAAAGCAACAGTCCAAGAAGGGAGGGAATTTTCTAAGTAGAAGGAGAAACACACCAATGTATGCCACAACTAAGATTTTAAAAGAGCTAATTATTATGATGAGTAAATAGTGATCAAGGAAATCTCTCAGGTTACTAGAAACCAAGTAGTGTGAGAGAGTGAACAAAGAAGTAAATTTTCACTATGTAAACTGAACACTTTGAGGGAATAATGTTGACACACACAAGTTATCAAGGGCAACTTAATAACTGATCCACATAACATAACGGAAACTTTGCAAACTTATATGAAACGTTTTTAAAAGCCAGTAATCACTCTTTCTTAATCAAAAGACTATTAAAATTAATAATCATTAAGTAAACACAACTACATGCCTTTTCTGTTTATGTGCAGAAGCCTATACTTTGAACTACACAGAGCAGAATCTTTCTGGTCAAATGTTATAAAATATTCTTGGGCTTCTCACAGAGTGTTTTTCTCACAGAATATACTGAGTTGGAAGGGACCTACAAGGATTGAGTCCAGTTCCTGGCCATGCATATCCCCAAGAGTCACACCATGTGCCTGAGAGTATTGTCCAAGTGCTTCTTGAACTCTGTCAGGCTTGGGGTTGTGACCTCTTCCCTGGGTAACCTGTTCTAGTGACCAACCACCCTCTGGGGGAAAAACTTTTTTCTAATATCCAACCTAAAATTCCCCTGACACAGCTTCATCCCATTCCCTTGGGAACTGTCACTGGTCACCACAGAGAAGAGATCAGTTTCTGCTCCTCCTCTTCCTCCCATGAGGAAGTTGTAACTGCAATGAAGTCTCCCCTCAGTCTCCTCTCCTTCAGGTTGAACAGACCAAGTGACCTCAGCCGTTCATCATACGGCTTCCCCTCAAGGCCCTTCATCATCATCATTGCCCTCCTTTGGACACTCTCTAAGAACTTAATATCTTTCTTATATTGCAGTGCCCAAAACTGCACCCAATATTCAAGGTGAGGCTGCCCATTCCAGAGCAGAGTGGGACAATCATCTCCTGGCTGGTGATGCTTTGCCTGATGCCTCCCAGGACACAGTCAGCCTCCTGGCTGCCAGGGCACTGTTGACTCACATTTCTCAAACTTGACTATTTTAGTAACAATTTTCTCAAACTGTGCTCACCATTCTTGTTTCAGTAATATCTGCAGAGAAGAAAGATGATGATAGTTGGGCATTGCAGAAATGAAATGAATGTAGTATTTATGGTTTATGAACCAGCTATACCTTCGGCGGAGGGGGACCAGACCATCTCTGCAAAAAGGAAAACAACTTTGCAGGTAAGATGTCATGGCTGCTGAGATATGTGACTGTGTCTAATAAAAGAAAGTGTTGTCCTCCCTCCTCGAGGTAAAGAAAAATTTAAACATGCACATAGAATACCTACTAACTAGGATAAATCATTAGAGCTAGCATGTAATGGTATACAAATCATACTTTATGATAACGATAATGTGCAGGCCCAATATTTCTTGGCTGGCTTGCTTCTCTTCTTTCTTCTATGTGCTTTTCGGGGTGATGGATTAGAGAGAAGTCTGACTCACATGGAATTTGAATAGGAGGAATGTAAAATAAAGTGACATTGTAGGAATGGTAATTGCTTTGCTAATGGTTAATAATCTAATTGTTCTTCTTCCAAAGACAATGAAATAAGAGGATTTGGTGAACTCTGAATCACAGACAGATTTCCAAATCCATCCGGTAGGACAAAATCATGAAGAAAACAAAAGACCAGAATCTCAATTAATTTTAAAGGGGTCAAAATTTTCACCATGTTTCTTACACTTACTAAAATTGACTAAAAAAAAGTGCTATTGTTACGAAGTGAAATGGTACAAACGCAACTGTATTTGATATAAAAAAATACAGCTATTTCACTTTCCTCCTCACCTTTCCATTTTGACCCTACTATTTACTGTGGTCTAGTAAGAACATAGTTAATGTTCTTGGCAGTAGGTGACATATCTGACTAGCAATGGATTCCCAGAAAGGAGCACTTCCCAACTCCATGATCCTGTTACAAAACTTGTGAGGAAGCTGGTTCTCTGCTAACTAGTGTCTTATCTTTCCTTTTGTTGATTAGCTAAATAGGGAAAAGGAATATTTTAAGTATTCCCAAAATGTCCTGAACTGGGAAAATAACATCATAAACTTACTGTCAGATATAGTTCTGTGCAACCTGTTAGAAGGAATGGAGGGAGGAAGAGAGAGTTTTATCTCAGTGGAGAGATGCCAAAGATAAATCTGGTCAACTAGGCTCCTACTATTTTCTTCACATGTAGGAAGAAAATAGTCTCTCCAACCAGAAAAAAAAAAAGAAAATCAAACCAAACTTCAAAAAACTTCTGCAACAGCTTAACTGAATTAGCTTTTAAGTTTCTGAGAAAAATGACAGTATGCCTGAAAGAATGACCTCTGGTTTCTGCCAAATAACAACTAATAAAGAAATCTCTATTGATATCAGAGGATGAAAAGTTTTCAGAAGAAACCTATTCTATTTCCAACTTTGCCAAATACTAGTGTAAGTTTATTTTCCAAGGGAACACATCCAAGGCAAAGTACTTTTCCTAGGAAAAAAATAGTATTCTACTAACTTACGTCAAAGAACAAGGAAAAATAACAAGCAAATTCCTGAACCTTGAATACCAGGTCATAAAACTCAAGGAGAACAGTTTCCTCAAAACCAGAAAAAACTGTGGCAAACTTTCTAGAGTCTTTCTGCAGTGGGAGCTTTTGTGTTCAAGACATGTTTGTGCAATATGGGAAAGAAGTAAGAATAAGCAAAGGAAGGTGATGACTCCAGAGATACTATTGTAGAAAATATCTGTCTTCACAGTTCAGTAATGGACCCTGTGCTTTAGGAAGCTGTGATAGGGAGCTGCAACAGTCCTGTGTCTTATAAAATATCTTTGCATACCTGAGCATTCAGAAGTGCACTCTGTGTGCTTTTCTGCATATTAATTCCTTACAGTTTACAGTTAAGGGCTGAAGAAACTTCAGTATCTTATCCTAGAACATTTCAGTACACCATGTAAACATGAGCAATGTGTTTTAATTGGTAGACACCAGTGACCTGTGCTATGACAGTACTGGATGCAGCTGAACATGTCACGAATACAGAGCAATAAGTTCAACACACACCCCATTGTATAGAGACCACGTGCCCAAGTAGAGAAATTTAAAATAGTCCCTGAATGTTTTGAAACCAGGCAGAACAAAATCTGGTCTTCACTTATATGAGTGAACTGAGTCAGTGGAGAACGAACAGAGCATGCTTTCCACCCTTAGTCCCATCCAAGGGAACTGTCAAAAATTGTTCCAGTTTGAGACTCCCCCAAGTGCCAGGAAGTGACTCTGACCTGGAAGTTAGCTTTGGAAGTTTGTCAAGCTCCTAATTCTGTCTCCAATGCTGTGAAGTGGCATTAGCAGATACCTACCCTAGCCTACTACTTGTTATGGAAGAGGGAGGTTATTTTATTTTCCATGCTCCGTCTAGTAAGAATGTATTGCACCAGTCCACCACTCCCACACCTTCAAGCAGCAAATAATGGCATGCTTATAAAAATGCCTCAGAGTGTTTGTTTCCCTTTAACCATATCCAGCTCCTGCGATTAATATCAATCTGCCAGGATAATTTTCTTTCATGTACATTATTTTTAATACTAAAATAAAAAGTAACACTTAAAAGCACAGACTTCTCTGGATAGGAGTATTCAAAACCAGATATTCATCTATGTTCAAAACTCATACTCCCGCTACTGAGAAGTATTCATGCTTTCATTATACTTAATTTACCATTCTTTACAAAAAAAGGCAATGAAAGAACATATACAGCTGTTTGCTGCTTCTTTATGATATATAAACTACTGCATTTACTGTTGGTTTTTAAATATAAGAATTTTCTTCTTTTTTTGGTAGTGATTTTATTTGGTAATTCTCAAGATAGCAGAAAAACCAACTGGAAAACAAGAAATGTAGTTCTATTTAATTTAAGATGAAAAGTAAAAAAAAAATTTGTACAGAATATCAGAGCTTTGCTGAACCTTTTCTTTTACACTTTAAAATAAAAACATGAAGAAAATAAAAGGAATTATTTTCCTAATGAGCTAAGGCTTATAAATTTTCTTTTATTATCAAAAAACCCCAGACAATATCAGAAGGAATAACAAATTTTACCTAACAAGGTTGTGTCTATTAAAATCCTTTTATTTTCTTTCTGAATTAATGAAATTCTAAAAATTTGACTAAAGAAGGCCATAAGCAAGCTGAACATAGATCTTTTTTCAACAAGATTTTGGACTCTCTGTTCTTCAGAGATCACTTGCAACCCAAATTTTACCATGAGTCTAAATGGCACAGATATTTCTGTTTAATTCTCTCTCTAAATTAATTGGTTAAAAAATACCCAGTTGGGTCAGGTTCAGAATAAGGTTGAAACATCTACTTACCCTCAGTATCAATACAACCAAAAATAACCTCCAAATGATGCTGTATCTCATGATATGGTCATGTCTTTGTTTGCTTTTTCTGCCTTGCTTTTCCATTTTAAACTAACACCTATTTAATTCAAATTCCTAGCAAGATGTAAAAGAAGAGCTTTCTTTTTTGAAATATCAATTATCTGTATCTTCTCAACTAAGGACTGGAAAATGATAAATGAAAGCTTTTTGGTTCTTTCAACGAATTATGACTACCACTACTTTAACAACAACTATCATTGAATACATTTATAAGATTAGCATCTATTTTCACATTTAATAGTGATTTATTGGACTGAAACTTAAATTCAAAATTCGGAAAAAAGATAATCTAAACTGCAGAAAACACTGTCATCCTGAAACTAGGAACATAAATATAACCCAAAGCTAATTAAAGTACTACATTTTTGACTTACAGATCTGGTGACTAGCACATGTTTATGCTTTTACTGGCATGCAATGGATATATGCCAGCATAGCTAGCTTGGTTTTATTTTTTTCTTCACAAACACAGCTGTTTGCAATGAATCAATTCTTATAATTTCCCAAATGACCTATAACAAAGGAGAGCAGTCAGTTTTAAAGCACCAGTTAATATCCTTTCCTAATCTGTGTTTGTGAGGCTACCTTTGCAATGAGTGTATTTTGTGAAAGTGAAACTGGAAACACATGTGTGCACACACATATGTATGTGTGTTCTTTCTACAGGGAAGAAGAAAGGTAAGATAGCATTGGAAGTGGATGCCAAATACATGAAAATTATATGATGAACGATCTCAAAAAGTGAGGTCCTGTCTTGGTCACACAGCAGTTGAATCAATTGCATGATGAACATATGCTGTTCATAACCTAATTGGGATATAATTCAGATCCTAGGAACTTCAAAGCTTTTTGAAAGTAACATTCAATAATTAGAATACACAAAAAGTTTTCAATTTATATCCCAGTGAAAACAACCAGGATACTCCTGATGCCACCAGAATGGGTAAGAGCAAGAATATTGTGTTGTTTAGAAGAAAAATTGCCTGGATGGTTCATAGCTATTTGACATTGTAGCTATTTATAATTTTCTTAGACCATAATAACAATCAACAGAACTGAAAATCTGAGTACCAGAAAAGAGGAATACGTAAGATTAGTCTCATTTCTACCTTTCTCAATTGGTTTAGTACAGACCACTGATACAATGGCACCAGTGGTCACCTACCATAAAGCCAAAGACTGATAATCCTGAATAAATTAAAGACGTAGTAGCAGTGTATCATTTTCTAAGGAACATCAATATTTTTTCCTGTGATTAAAATAAATATTTGCTAAGGCCATTTAAGGGTAACTCTTATGTTATATATGCCACGGATTCTAACAGGTTAAGCAGACACCCAAGTTCATGAAACAAGATGTACAGATACTATATTCTGTTTGAAGTATTAAAAAGAGTACATCAGTCAAAAGACTCGTGTGTGGTTTGATCTTCATGCTAAAGCTAGAACACAAAGGAGTTGCCCAGCCTTTGCCTGATCTTTTACCTGTGTTTTTTGTTGTTCAGTGACCGAACACATTTCCTAAAGATCTCCATAGCAGCTACTTTAAAGGAACTCCATGAACCTATTGCAGCAAGTTGAAAATGCTGTTCCTTTGAAGCAACCAGAATTCCTTTGGGAGTCTCTCTTCTGACAAACTTTGAATACCTGTCAGTCACTTGCCTTGGTGTTTAATGATATGAAGGCCAGAAAAGAGAAAAACACACCCAGAAAAAAGTTATGCAATAAAAGGCTGTCCATGATCTACAGTGCAGGTCCAGAATACAGCCTGTAGCAAATCTGTATTACAGATCGTTTATAAAGTACTTGGTCCATTCTACTCAGGTAACTTTGTGGTGGAAGCAAGGACAATTAGCTTTGAACTGAACATCCAAAGAGGTATTTTGGAAGTCTGAGTAAGAAAAGTTGATAATACTAAGAATTATGTGCAGTACATACTGTGAGAAAAGTCATGTTTTTAACTGCCCCAACAGTAGAAATTTATTGATAGCATCAGAGGTGTTATAAAAAAGAGTGATACTGTAGATGCCTGAATATATTTGGCTAAAAACAATTTTTAATATATAACATAAAGCATGTTTTTATTCAGCTCTATGATAATGTGCTTTCCAAGAAAGAGCAATATGCCTTGATTGGGAGGCAGTATTCTATAATGAAAAGGATTTACTGACAACATCAGTTTTATTTCTATCTGCATAGATTGGGGCATAATACTGAAACTCAATTCTGCAAAGAAAACCTGGGCCCAGTATTCTTATGACATGACAAGCTTTGAAGGTGGCAAAAATATCCAAGACACTTTACATGTCGTAACCCATCCATGTTGCGTTGTTGAAAGCAACCATGTTTTGTGCAGGGTACATGAAGATGGAGAAGATCTTTCATTTGGTACCACTTTAATAGATGGACTGGAACAGAAGGGAAAGGGTAAGAGACAAAGTCAGGTCCCTTCTCTGCAAATAATTTTGACAAAATTCAGTGATGAGAAACTACTTTAATAACTTCACATATTATAAAGTCAAAGGTAACTTTGGCAACAGCCCATTAACAGATGACCTGAGTGGTAATACAGTTAAAAAAAAAAAAAACAAAAAAACAAAAAACTAAAGAAAAAATAACATTCCAATGTTTTCTTTCTGTCAGTGTAAGCCACAAGACTTATGCAAATTTTTTTCTACAATCTCAGATATATTTAAGGGGACCAAAAAGGTGAAAAGTAGCCTAGAGGTAAAAAGTGATTTTTAACAGGCAACAATATCTCATTATCTCAATGCTACAATAATGTAGAGTGTCATGGGAAATATTATTCCTTCATGTGAAAATGTAACCATGTACATTGTATTCTTCATTCAAGGCAGGTGGTGGGAGTCGCAGTCATAAAACAGTTATACAAAACAACAGATCTCTCAATAGGTATTTGTTTACCTTACATTTGATTTCTGATATTTTAACGCAGACTAAAAGAAAGACTGGAGTTAGAGGAGAGGAAAAGAGAGATAGAAAACGATAAGTGAAACTTATCTTTTTAGCCTAAAGAGGAATTTTGTAAGAAAGGCATATCATATTAAGAAAAGCCATTATTTCATATCAAGAGGAATCAATTAGCTGTGGATTATACGGCTGGTATGGTCATCACCTGCTGTATCTGCATAAGGCAGCTGGAATTTTATGACCTTGGAAGTAAAAGGAGGAGACCTAAATTTCAAGAGGAATACCTTTCTATAAGCTTCTAAAAAAACAAACTCAGAACACTTATATGACCAGAGAACACAAACTACTCGTTTCAGTCCTGCAATATTCCACTTAAATCCCCTTTCTGAATTAAGTGACTGCAGGAATGATCTTAGTTCAGCTCTCAGCAGTCACAGTGACAAAAGCAGTAGAATTCACATTCAGTATTATTTTATACAGACAATATCATGGGTATTTAAAGGGAATGAGTCTTTTTCACAGTGATTTGTTCTGCTAGACACACGCTGCGCCTTGAGAAGCTGCAGGCTGCTCCTTGCAGCTGGGCTCTAAGAGACTCCTGCTGGACACACAGGAGTTGCTGACAAGGAGTTTTGCTACCTGCAAAGCTATACCACCTCCTATAAGACAAACTAAGCCACCAAAAAAAAAAACTTCAGCTGTAGCCATGATTTTTCCTGCCATTGGAAATACTTGATTTTTCCCTAGCCCTGGCTAAGGATACAACGCCAGAAATCTTTCCTTTATGTCCCTCCTTCTGAAAACTGGTCCTGTCTTCTCCACAAGCTAGTGTAACTGTTGAAGACACAGCAGTAAAAACAGTCTTCTATCTTCTCTGACCCTTTCAGAGAACTTGGACTTGCTGTGAGCATTGAATAGGCTTTTATACACAATCACTATTAACGAGGTAATTCCCTTGCATTTCTACCAGAAAAAAGTGGATGGAAAGACTAATTTTGAAAAACAAGATGAAGCTGAATCTGACTAAAATGTTTAAGACCCAGCTTCACAGGCAGTATCCTGCATCTGTGTTATCCCAGTATTAATCTCAAGCCTTACTCCTTCCATTTTGTGGTAGAACTTGGTGAGAATTTTTATCCAACTGGATGTTACAATACTGACATGCTAGACAAGGACAGGGTTATGAAGCATTTATTTTATTGTAGTGGAGATAAGAATGTTGTATATCACATGTAGTGATTTGTGAGATAAATCCACATATTAAAAGCTACAGTTCTAAGTCTAGTAATAATTAAAACCATATAATCAAATCACCCAGTCCATTCTGATCTAGTTCACTCAGACATTCCTAAGTAATACTGTAACCCCCCCCTCCAAAACAACAAAAAACACAAAACAAAAACTTTAAAACCTCATGAAGAAACCTGAAGGTAATCACTTTGCAAGCCTTATTTATTTTGTTATAAAGTAAGACTTTTGGAAAGCTTTCAAGACAATACTAATTCTTGAATAAATGCCACTACAAACTTCACAGATGTATAGAATAGGCAAACCAGTTTCTGAAGAGAGAATGAGCAAGTATCCAGCTGAACAAACCACAATGCCCCACTGCCCTACTCATATCGTTTTTCTCCACACAAATGCCAGAAAACACATTTCTTCTGGATAAAGTGAATGCTGACTGACTGCATTTTTTTTTTTTTAAAATTTGCCACCTTGACAGAACCTGCCCATTTGCTCTATTCCTATGTGCAACCTAGATTGCTTTGCTGAAACACTTTCAAATTCCACTCAACTGCCAGGATCACAGAATGTTTTATCTATTAGGCTTGAATCCCCCCTGACCGTGACATTATTCAAATACTGCTGATACAATGGTCTCTGCACACAGCTGCTTCAGCTAACACATATGAGGAAGAATTTTATTGTGACAGCTTATGAAAAATTTACATAATCAAAGGAAACGTGCTAACATTTTCAGTGTCCAGTAACCAGTACTTCATCATAGCACAACACCTACAGGAAGTGCATATGACATCCACAAGTACTAAATGAATCCATTAGGATTAGTGGTATTAAAATGAATACTAGATGCATTAACAAGGGACTACATAAAACAAAATGCTGCACAAATGTTTGCATCCCAATCCCAGCTTTCAAATAACATCAGCATATTACCCTAAAATCATTACTTTGCTATTCTAGTTCCTTTCCTAGGGAGCTCTAATGATAGTTCTTGCCCTGCAGTGAATTCGTATTGCATCTGGCACAGGAAATTTGGCATTTCAATTTACATAACTGTTTTCAATTGCACAAATTTGCTGTTCCCTAATTCTCAGTGTACTTTGAACAACAGTTTTCAATGCTTGACTGAGAAAGAGCAAAACTCTTAGCCCAACAACTTTTCTTTCCCTCCCTCCTCTTCTGTCAGTAAGTTCACATGCTTTTTCAAATGAAGATAAAAGAAGGTTAAATGTCAGATTTCAAAGAACAGAAGTTGTCCATCATTGTGCCTAATTTAATTCCGACAGCTGGGACTGACTGACATATATTATCATGTATTAAGAGAGAGAACTGCAGCCTGGGTGAAAATCTAGACACCAAAAAGTGTGACATTTCCCAAGAAATGGTGTTCTTGTTTATGTCAGATCAAAAGAGACAAAGATAAATTACAGTATTTTTATGAGACCAAATAAAATCAATACAGCTTTATTATTAACTGGATTTGAGCTGAAGCTATGGAAGGCAGATATGCTTCTCTAGAATATGTACAGCTCTGGATGCTGAAGGAATAAGCTCTGAGTGAACAATGATAATACACCACACACAATCCATATGAAACTGTAGTGTAGAATTTAGAGGGAAGACAGCAAGGGTGAATTGGAGAGGAGGAAATGTGACACATAAAAACAAATCAAATAAAATTCTAAGAAGCTGCAGACCCTATGGCCTAATCTAGTGGTAACTCAAGTCCTCTGAGTGCTTGCAAATCAAGGGAAATACCATTATGGTGCGACCCAGGGTTTCAGCTCACCCACTGAAGCTATTTACATTTCTTGAGAGAGATGCAAAAAACTGATATTGGCAAATTGCAGAGAACTACAGCTGTGGAGAAGAAGAGGCAGGCTAATCCTAGTTTTATTGCCAGTGTCTCTGTCATTAGGAGCAGCAGTGAAAACATTATCTCTTCTGCTTGCCATTGCCATCCATGGTTCATAAATATGTTGCTCAGATTTCCAGCACTGGCTGCTGTGATATGTCCCGTTCTTGTCACTACCCGCCTGTGGCAAGATACCTAGTTTTTGTAACAGTGCATTCTCCATGACTGAGTCTGGCATTTGAGATCCAAGGAAACAACTCAGCTTCTGAGCAGGACATGTCCTGGGTAAAGGAAGCCAGCACCACCTTCATCCAGTCAGAGAAATCTATTAACAGGAAAGATAAAACCACAAAATATGGTCTCTCCTAACAGCTCCCAATGAGATATGCAGTTCTCCTTGCTGAGGCAATAACACAGAATTGATAAGCAGCAGAACTCAAGGGAATAAAGTTTGCCAGAACTACAGTGTCTCAATGTGCAGCCATGTCCAGTGTCCTCTGGCCTTTTTGAAGATGTCAGTGGCAGCCACAAGGTGGGCTGGGGACACAGAGACAGCAGGAATTTCCAAGTACAAGAGAGAGGAGGAGCTGAGCTCAGTCAAGTGAAACACAATGCCAAATTTCTCGAGTACATCTAAGCCTCAGAAAAGACAGGAATCAGTGGTCTATGCAAATCCCTTCTGTCATGCTGAAACCTTCCTGGCAGCCTAGCCCTTCCTTTTCTTTCTGCTTTCATTAACTGCTGCCACCACTCCACCCACTACAGCTGGTCGGCCATCTCCTGCTGCCCACTCACTATTGTGTCCCAGTCCCTTCCCTCTCTCCTGGCCTTTGTTGCTACTTCACACTGCCCAGAAGGAAAACATGCCAATCACAGGTTCAACAGGTTTGGAAAGAAATTAGAAGAGCAGATTTGACTTCTCAGCCATCCTGTGACAGTACTGGAGAGGAAGCCACAGAAAGACAAAACACAACTATATGTAGCACAACTATGGCTTTCACAGATCTTACTCCTTGATTTTCCCTTGTTTGTTTACAAATTTACCACACAGAGTAAATGACCAATTCCATCTGAAAAGTTAATCAAAGCAAACAGTTTTAAGAGATCTTGAGACAGTAATTTTGAAGAAAAAAAATATTGTTTCACTTAGGCATCTTCCAGAAGGCGGTACAGTATAAACATATTTCTTGAGTTGCTAATAATTGAATGTAGAGAGTGCACTCTGGAATAAGTACATAAATGCCTTTGTGTGCAGTGCTGTGGACCTACTCTACCCTTTTAAAATAAGTACAAGTTTCAGTTTACATCAGAGAGGTCTTTCAATTATGAGGCGAGAGTAAAATATTCCACCATTAAGGCAAAACATCACAGAGGATGAAGGAATTTAAGCTGTATTAGTGGCTTTATCCTTGTAGTTAAAAACAAGAAAAATGTATCCAAACCCCAGAGTCTGTGTTGAGTCTGCCAATGTCCCTGCCAATAAGAGTTAAAATTTCAGTTCCTATGTGTGTCTTCTTTGGATATATTTCAGACTACTTTTACAATATGTGCTCTGACAGGGAGGTCTAAGAGAGCTGCCAAACTCCTCTTCCCCCATACTCACAAAACTACAAATAATCACCTCTTCCTTAACCCTCCCCCTTTTTTGATATTATGGAAGCAAAAATAAATTAAGTAATTTTTTAAAAAGAAAGGAATGGGACAGAAAAACTGAAGCAATTTTCAAGTGTTATTGTTTCCAGAACTACTAACAAAAAATTAAAGCTTATGACCATTTAAAATGGCTGCATTTTATATATAACCACCATATATAGTGGTTCTATAATTGAAATTCAGTTCCAAAACCTTCTGTAATTCCAACAAAGTCAGTAGGATTTGAATGAGTTTGATGCACTACATTTATAAAACACATGAACAATCACAGTACTGTATACCATTCATAAGTTGTTTGTTTTTTGTGTTTTTTTTACAATTTTTGCTTAAAGAAGATTTGAGCCTGTAAAACTAGAAAAATATAATTTACAAAATTTCATTAGTTTATAGATGCTTTAGCTTTTTGGGATTATGCATCTCCATGTCACTTCATATTCAGGAAATACAATTCTATACTTGATCAAACCCTGATTCAGAAATGGGATAGGGAGAATCCACTTCGAAAGTTATCCACACTTAGAATTATAATTTCAAAGGGAATTTGATAAAATAACCTATATTTATGCTAACTCTTCGGAGTAGAAAGAGAGAGGATAAAACAATCAATATTTTCATACGTTTAAAACCCTATATATTTTAATTAGTTACATAATAAAGTCATAAAAGGCATAGTCTGCTTTTAGACATGGATTTAAATAGTTCAGATCAACTTGAATTTAAGCTCTGTTAGGCACTCTCAGGCAGAATTGCAAGGGGAATTGTCTGGGGTCTTTTATGAATTCTGAAGAACAGGTACAAATCACACAGAAAACCCCATTTGTGTCTTTACATGTGTCTCATTCTCAGATCTAAGAGCTGAATGTCAAGGAGAGTATTTCACAAATCTCTATTGCATTGTTGGTTGCTTTCTCTGTAGAAAACAGCTGCTAATAGTTAGTCCATTTCGATATTACCATGCTGTCTTTTCTGCATCTCTCACAAGAGCAGCGGTTACAGGATGCTTAAATAAATTAATTGGTTTAATGTGAAAAACAGGGTGTAGCTTGAAGGGCACAAAACAAGCACTAAGTTAGTGAAAGACTGTGCTCTAGCCCAGAGCCCAAAGCAGACACTACTGAAGACTGCTGGTTTCTGGTTTTGTAATACTGAATAATTATGGCTTGAATTCTTCTGAATGGAAACAACATCAAACATTTCATCCTACTTTTAGAAGGTTTCTATGCTGCCTAGCAAAACCATTGTATTGTGTACACCTCACTGGAGTCTCATAAAAGAAAAGTTAAAAAAACAGAAAGAAATTCCACATTGCTCTCTAAGATTATCCATTTTGCTTCTCATTTATTGTTCTATATTATTATTTTCTCACTTCTATGTAAGCATTGTCTCCTCTACTTCCCACCTTACACACGCTATTATAATGAAGTGTTGACTGACTGTTGGAGATTTTCAAAATTAACCTCAAAGAGATGCCAATGCACAACTGTTGACAAGCTTTTCAGCAGACACATTCAGATAATCATGGTGAAACAAAGGGTAGGTTTTGACTAACCTTACCTGAGTAAGGTATAAGCTGAAGCACTTTAGCAAAAGTCAAAAAATTATCTTTTACTGGAGAAGAATGTAACTGAAGATCTGCTCAAGTAAGCTCTACTTATAAGCGTCATTATTTTCAGGGTGAGCATTGCATCAAAAGAATGCTAAAAGAGAAGGTGTCATTCTAAACAGCCACCTAGGGCTTGTTCTGGCTACTGCTTCTCATACCAATGCTGCCATTCGAGGAGGTGTAATGGATGAGGGAATTGAAGAGAGATCAAGAGCAGTGCAGAAAACCCCAAACCAATCAACAACACAGTGACAAGATGCAGAGGCCTGTGAGTCTGTGCCCTGTAGAGATTCAAAGACAACTAAAGCACACAAAGGAAAGTACCTGGTCAAAGGACCCCATCAATATGTTTGAGGAATTTTTACCCTTGCATACATTACTGACAATCAAAAGTGCCCAATCAATCTAAGCTATAACAAAGGCAATCTGAAGTTTGAGAGAGCTCCTTGAAGAGAGTTCCTCCAAGGAAGGCTTAGAGTAAGGGAGAGTTTCCATCTTGATTCCTTAACAGTCTGTTTAGTTTTTGTGCTTGATTATTCGTCCAGAACTTCTCTTCCCCCACAAGATAGATGACAGTCTTCAGGCTGCCTTAGTCTGTGGTGACGGTGACCCAGAGAGAGTCTGCTATAATAGCCAGTTCTCCCAGTCATGCCTGACTGGGAACATCATTCCTGTGAAGCATTCACACAACAGGAGCTGCTTCACTGGCCACTTACTCATCATTCACCATCTATTGACTGCAGATCCTGGACTCCTACAGTATATTTAGGATTAGCAAATGTCACAAGCTTTTCATATTAAACAAGCTAAATTGCTACAACAGGTCTTCCTGACATACTTTCAGTAGTTCAGCACAAGGCTAGAACTTGAAGCAGAAAAAATAACAATGCAAAACTACAGTCCCAACAACTGTTTTGCAGAAGAAAGATGGAAAAATCTTTAGAAATTCTATCTCCTAGAATCTTCCCAATCCCAACAGAGAGTTAACCTCTTTTCCACACAAGACTATACTTATATGTCAAAATGATTCAAAAGAAAAATCTTGTGTCATCATTGTAAAAATTATATAGCTGCCAGTAGATGAAGGAACCAAAACAGAATGAACAAAATTATTAGCAGCAGAAAGTCACTCATGGACTAGCAGAACACACCCTCATGGTCAGTAGAGCAGAAGTTCTAGTGCTAAAACTGCCAGGACTATAGAAATGCATCTGACAGTAGTGAATCACTATGTCAATAGATATTTACACTCTCGATATGAAGATCTCTTGCTTTTTCAGTCTACGCCTTCTACAGCTTTCTCTTCCCAAGAAATTTCAAGGGCATGGAAAAAGGGATGTAATAGTTCACATTAGGGCAGCGCCAACAGTCATCAGATATCCAACAGATCAAAGTGATTTGGGCTCAATATCTTAGATTATCGTCTTGATTACAGAGAGGTCTTGACTTCTCAACCTGTGCTATTTAAAACTAGTTTTAGAGACTCTCACTGGGGAACAAACATCAGCTAAAGCTCTGTGTGAGGATTAACCCTGTAGTTACTTGCTGTCTGATATTATCCTGGGCAAAGAGAAGCAATGATCCACTGTGCAGAATTTTCCTAAAATTTGCCTGTGGTTCTTACTAAGTTCTACCATTTAAGGGATTGTCTATGTTTTTCCCAACAGTAAACTGCACCTTGATACTTACTTCTTTATTTACGTTAATCCTGAGATGCTCCCCTTTATTGGAAATCCATAGAAACTCTTTCAGTTCTTTACATATATCAGTTCTTTTTTAAATATTAAAAAGCTTCTCGACCATTTTCTAATTCTTTTTACCATAAACAGTCATGTTCAAATATTGAATATTCTTTTGAGATATTTTTTTGGTCACTTGTGGTTTTCTACTCTAGACTGTGAGCAGTTTTGCAGACGTTATTCATGTTTAAGCTTAAGTGAGGTGATCTTTTACATTATTACTGTTCACGCTTATTCATAACTGGCTTTCTTTCAACAAAAGAGAGTATTTGTGTACTCTGTTCAACTAGTACATAACGTACAAGAATTTTTCTTTATAAGTCAGGAATCCCAGCCAACTGCAATAGCTACATAAACATTTGTCTGCAGTGCACTGTTGTTTATCCCACTCAAAGAGAGATGAGGTGCAACTGGTGAGGGGGTGGAATTAGATCGCTTCATATAAGTTAATTAATCAAAATAACAGGAGCGTTAGAGAAGATCACTTTCAAGTGAAGGATAATGTTCAAGTGAACACTTTGCATAGAGACATTGAAAAACCTGTCCAAAACAAATAGCTTAGACTAGCAAATTACACATGTGCTGCCTTCCTAGGTAAATCAACAATTAAAACTCAGTGAATCTATTGGTGTACGGAAAGCCAGCACTAGGAATTCAACTGCACCCAAATTCAGAGCAAATCCAGTAAAAAAACCCACCAGCTACAGGTGTGGTTAACCTTAAACCACCTTACTTCATCTTAAATTCCTTAGCCTTGGGCTTCTCTTTTTTTTTTTTTTAACCAATAAAAAATTCACATGCTAGGGAATTCAATGTCCCTTAATTATTTGACATTTCTACAGTGCAACAACCACTACATGTAAGAATGCTGAGGAAAATGCCTTTCCTGCAGTTTCTGTAAGCAGTCACACAGCTATTTTACCTTTGAAATCCAGAAACATCTTTGCATGAGACAGCTGACAAGCCCAGCAGGTAGACTGAGAAACTCTTGCCTCTGGTCTCAACCCAGAGTAAGGCATAGCATGGAACCAACACAGAAGAAGAGGTGGGATTCTCAAGATACCTGTTCAGGTCTGAGGTGCAGTGATTGTTGATGGCTGTGGAGATGTGGATGTCACCTGTGAACTTTCTAGGAGTACAGAACCTTAAAGGTTTATTCATCACCGCAATGGTTATTCAATGGGATGTGCCCCTACTTCCCAGAAATTGTACCCATAAATACAGTGCAAAAAGGGGTGGTTACTGAGTGTTCAAGTGTGAGCTGGAGAGGGACACTGAATACACAAAGGTGTGATAAATATTTTTAGTTTCTACTTTTCCTGGCTCCAACTACTACTCAGAATGGTAGTAAAGTCTACATCCCCAGGGGCTGCTAAACATAACCAACCTTTTTTTAAAATTATTGTTCAGGACTAGGCTACAATTCTCAAGAAATATTGTCTAGAGCCATTCTTCCATTTAGTATCTCTCCATTCTTTCATTTGGATGAAATATTTTCTACAAGCACTCTCACCTTCATGTTGTAGAACTTTTCTACGCTTCACCTCAACCACAGAAAGTAGGCAAACAACACTGGAAGTCCCTGAGTGAAAGGTAAGATGTTAAATACCTGACAAAGTACAATTATTCAAAAGGAACAACCAACATGCCAAGAACTACAGCATACTAAATTCTCCTGTTAATCTGAGTTACAGAAGCAATTGGAAAAAACGTTCTCCTGGGGAAACCATTCCATTAACCTCACACAACATGGCAAAAGCTGTCTCTGTTTTTAATCCCTATCTTTCAAGAAACGTGGTTACATGAAAGAAGTAAATGACTGTGTCAAAGCTAAAACTAAACAAACCTCAATGGATCTGAAGATGTTGCAATTTCTACCTCCTATTAGCCTGGCTGGTGAGGGGTAGATGGCTGCCTGCAGTACAGTCTGACAATACCAAGCATTTTGCTGTGGTTTAATTGAATTTTTTTTTCCTGTATGTAACAGACTAGCAGCATGTCTATGGTCCCATGTTCTATTTGAAATAAAGGAAGGAATTTCCAAACCTTTTGACTTTTTTCATCTCACTCAGATTCTGAGTCGCTTATTTTCGTTCATACTCCTGAAGCTCTGTAGGTTCTTATGTAGACTTGCCTGTATCACTGCCCTGTCATCAAAACATTATTTACATAGCACCTGCACCCATTCACCTTGCTTTGTCCTGAGACTGCACTGGTGTATGACAAGCATAAAAATAAAGCTCCAGTTAAAGTTCCAGTTGCTTGGTTGATGGGTTACATCAACACAGATTCTTTGAGATATCACTGAAATAGGTGCAAATAAAATACAGTAAAGTATAACATTGTGCACCATTGAAACATCATTTCAGTGTACTTTTAACGATGTCATAGAGTGTAAGGGCATACTTTTTAAAATTTAAATTCTTTTTAGAAGGCGCAGGCGATTTTGTTTTGAACTTTTATATTTCAAGGTCATTTCCTTCATGTGTTGTCATATACCTAAAGTCTTGCGTTTCATCATCTTGATCATGACTCTCTCATAGCTAGCAGCCCCCCTCATCCCAGAGTCATACTCTGAAGGGAACTGTCTAACTTGATCACACCCAAGAGGCAGGATGCAATTCATGATATTAAGAACATCATTGTTGATGTCAACAGAAAGTCACTGCTAAGATAAAGCTGGCAGATGGAAGCCAGACAAATCAGAAATTAGAAAATACTACAGTTGGCTGCCACTGTGAATTACTTTCAGGTGGTCAGGTTCATCCCTAATTAAGATGGCACCCTCAGCATGCAATCCTAATGAGCCTTCAGCAAAGGCATAATAAGTCCTAATTTCAGCTTGCATAGTTGCATTTCTCAAAGTGGGTTGGTTACTATGCAACAAGTGAGGCATATCAAGGATCTTGCATTTGCCAAGTGAAGTGGGAGTCAGATGAGATTAAAAATTTGATTAGTTCATTTAAGTGTGCCTGTTTAAAAAAGTATTTAAAACTGAAAAAATTAAAGTTCACAACTCATCCTGTCATTACACTTTGTTGTTTATGTGGAGTTTATCTTAATAGCATTTGAACAGACATACAGTATACATGATGCACAAAGCTTCCTGTAAGTCTTTAGTTTACTTAAAAGCAGATGTCAAAGCCTAGAGTAAAAAAAATGGACTTCCAGCCTGGTTGTGTTGGGAGTGAGCTTTATAACAAAACTTTAATAATGAAGCTTGTTGAGCTAGCATGAAGGTCAAGTCTCTTGTAGGGATGCATGGCTAAGAGGTTATAGGGTTATAAGGAACAAGACCTGGCATTTCTTGATTGAACCATTGAATTGTTCCATTGGCTTTAGAAAAGCTGTTTTCTATACTGCAAAGAGAACCAACTAAGTAAAAATACGTATGCAGTCTCAGTTGCTGTTTTCCATCTCTAACACCAAAATTGACTCCATGTCCCACGGGTATTTTGTGACAGCTGTTGTTTACAACATCCTTGAGCAAACTAGCCTTCAAAAGTGCTAATTAACATGATATAGTTAAGCACAGTCAATTCTAAGACAAAAAGGTTTGTCCAGAACTTGTTTGACCTATTACTTTCAAAACAGACATTTTTATTTCAAATCCTCTTTGAGAGTCAAATCCTATTGTAGATGTTACTGTATATGAATAAAGAATTAAATTACTACATTTAAATTCTGTGGCTAAGAACAGCAGAAAGATAACCTCTTCTGACAGTATCACAATAACTCACGTAATGATGAACATACTTAGTTTACCTTATCACAGAACAGGTGGTTAAGTAGCACTAAGCAATGAGAGTTTTAAGTGTGGTGTCCTCCAAAATGATTGTTCATAAGACAATATAGAATTTTAGCTGTTATCCAGATCACTATCTACTCAAATTACTAGGAATGCATGGCCTTCATGCGATATAAAAACTTGCTGTGGCCATAAGTTTGCTTACATTGCACTTTGTTGAAAAGGTCTGCCTGCTTCTGGTTATCACTCATTAACATTTTCTCATAGGTACCAATACTTGGAGCATTTGGGAAAAGACAACTTAAGGAAAGATATGAAGTGCCAGGTGTTCAGCTAACATGAATTAATGTTGAAGAAAATGAGTCTAGCAAGGGAAGTTTTGTTACTATGTCCAGGCTGGTGTGTGTAAAGGTATGGAGCTCAGCATAAGGGGCATCAAATTCCACAGTAGCATAGGCTGAAAATAGACCAGTTAATTTACAAGAAAAGGTTCCTTTTTCTTTTTTTTTTCTGTGCCCCAAGAAGCTGCCAAGATATCTATGCCACAAAGGGTTTCTTGCATTTACGCTACTCTGACCTACCACAGATATACTGAATAGCCATTTAAGAAACTCTCGTGTAATATTTTGCCATAGACCACTGTGACACAACTGTTTCAACCTCATCTGTCCCTATTCAACTGCACTTTGATCTTCCTTTAGATTATTTATCCTTAGTTTTAGGCATTGCCAGATATTAATTAGCATACACTCTTCCAGAAACTTGTATTAGTGTTAGAGTTGGTTGGGAATTTTATGTGACTTTTTTTTATTTAATTAGCAAGTATTGAAAAAACTAAACAGGTCATTGGAAAGTCTGTTGTGTAATGAAAGGTCAAGTTTAGCTACTACACAGTTGCAAAATTATCACCTTTTTTGACAGTTTTTCAAAAGCAACTTATTTCCTGGGTCAAAATGACTCAGCTTTGAAATCAAATTATTGTACGCCTCAATTAAAGGGCTGGTAAAAAATTGTTAGGGGGGAGATTGGTTTGACAGGAGTGGAGCTAAGTGTTGCAACACAGAAGAATACCTTCCTGTGATTATCAGAAAGAATTGTGACAGTGCTATGTAGACACGGTTTAGCTTACAATAAAAGCATCAGACAGGAAAAATATTGCCAAAATGGTTAGAAAAGTTTGGTATGGAGAGAGTGCCAAAAAATCAGATTCTTGCAATACTCCAGCTAGAACTGAATGGCTTCCTAGAAGCAATTTATTTCGTAAAGGTCAGAGCAAGTGTGCTTACCTAGGCCGGCTCTTAAGAGCTGTCAATAGTCCCTAGTGATTCCCTCCTAGTCTTCGAATGTCTCCAGCTCTACAGACATCGATACCAGAAGAACCCTTTTAGCTCTGCCAGACCTTGACCTTAAAAATTAGCCTCAGAGATGCTAAGAAAGCCTGAGAATTCATAGCATATGTCTCCTGAATCTATACTCAAACTGCACAGTCTGGAAGGTTCTAGAGCCACACAATAGCTTCCAGAATGGTGCATGCATTGTTTTAGCATAATTTATAAAATTAACTAGGCCAAATGGATTTTAACACTAATGGAAAACATCAGTGATATGTGACCATATTTTTCTCTTACAACCAACTTTTGATAGAGAACTTACTGCCTTAACTAAGTTGTAGTGACAGTTTGTTAGGACTACTGTTTTTCCCTTTGATGAAAGTCTCACTTTCCCTGCTTCTGGCAAAGAGAGTTCCAGACACAAACAAAATATGTATCTACCTAAGCAACAGGCAGGTAGCTTGCTACACACAGCCAGAGAAGAGTTGAAAAGATTGCTTGGGTACAGAAGCAGCACCATGGGAAAAGCCTTTTCTTCTGCCTTGCCTAGACAGGATCACTAGAAGCAGAAATAAGGCTGTTGCTTTTGCCAAGGGATTTTAGGATAAGTAGTGTAGCAGTTACTGCAGGGAGTTAATATCCCACCCAGAGTTTCTGTACCCACAGCAGCAATTGTCACTTGTTAAGTCCTATTACTCCATTTCTCTATCAACAGCTAGAACAATAAACATATTTTTTTCTATCTGTATCTCAAGTTCATCTTGGCTACATCCTTGGCTACAACTGGAATGAGGTTGACCTTCCTTTTAGGACAATAAAATTCAATTCTGCCTATACTGCTGAGAGTCTCTGAGAAAGATCTGCTTTGGGAGTAAAGGAGAAACAATGTTAGAGTAAATAAAATTAGCCAATCTCATTTTTCTGTAAGTTTCAAACAAACTTAAAAGACAAGCTGTAATAACACAACTCTTCAAAAGAAACTAAGTTTCTGAATCCCATCTCATAAATTTAAAACTGTGTAAATAATCAGAAGTATATATCTAAGCAAGCAGTATAGTTTTGATTGCTGGAGATGTTGCTGAACTTGTAGGTTTCAAAGATTAATATGTTTGCCTGTGGTCTGGTTTCTAGTTCAAGCAGACCTGAATTTCTCTGAATGACTAAGGATCGTGTAGAAAACCCTCCAATATTCTTGGAATTCCAAAGTTTATAATAGAGAAATTTTATTAGCATCCCCAAAGCTGCTTTCTCCCAGCTGCATGTTATAAAACCAATTTGTGACTCACATAATTGTGATCTCAGTTATTCATAAATGTTAATTGCTTTTTAAAAAGCTTATATACTGTTGGAATAAATTATTATCAGCTGATAATATATTCATTCATAAGTAGAGAGGGGAAAAGCCATAGGGGATTTCAGTTTTAGAAATTATATGGTCATTCTTATCTTGGTTTGCCATCTCAGACACCAACTTATCCAGGAACAGATAAACTCACAAAAAGTTCTACTGGCTCCAGTTTTTCCTTATTGCTCTAGGAGTGTTATTCCACTTCTATTTTTTTCTACCTCCAGAACTATGACAAAACCCCAAAATTCTAGCCCTTACACCATAGTAATGCAAGTTAGAGGACTCAAGGCATCAGTGTTTCAGAAATGTATATGACAAAAAGTCGTGTGAGGGTTTGTAGTGCATATGCCAAATGCTGCCGTCAATATTTCATTAGTTGCAGACCAGAAGAAATAAAGCAGGAAATTACTCCAATACATGATAGAAATACTAATTGCACACAGGATCTAGTGTCCCACTACAACTCCATGTATTTCAGAATAATTGGACCAGATATTCACCTCATAAGGCTCAAGACAGTTAAAGCAGCTGTTAAACTTCCCTGCTGAGGATCACAGCCATCCTTCTCATACTTCCGTGGCTGTGGTTGTTTTAGGGACAACAAATGCAAGCTCAGAGAGCACACGGGCACTAAGAGCTTTTATCATTCAGCATCACTTAAAAAGCACTATACATTGTCTAAAGCAGAGTAATAACCCAATCAGTCCTGAGCAGCAGAACATAGAGCACAGCAATCCTCTGTGTCTCCAATTCTCTGGCCCTGTGAAAAGTAACTATGGAGAGATAACTATGTGATATTTAACTATGGGAAGAAGCAGAACAACTATCCTGCGGTGTCCTTAGAGCACAACAGACTGGAAGTATGGTACTGGCAAGGCTGGAAGAGCATATAACGCACAGAATATGACAACTACATTCTACTCCTCATTTACCTGCAGGAAAACATTTGGGGATATTTACTTCCACATTACCCTAAACATTTTGAAAATTAATTTATGCACCTACATAAAATAATCTTCTGGAAACTGTATCTCTATTCCAATGTATACAGCCTTGCAGCAGCCCTGATAGCAGTGAAATTTCAGCTGTAGCTTCTCCTCCAGATGAGCAAGCTTTCAAAGGATCAGAAGTTATTGTTGTAGTAAGAGAGATCAAAGGCCTTGTAGCAGGTGTTTAAGCAGCTGTTCCTGTCCAATTTCTGCCCAAATAATTCATGGCTGTTTACGAAAGGAGCTGCAGAAGTAGCTCAGAGAGCTCCTCAAAGTTAGGGGAAGTCTTAATTTCTCTGACTTGGTTTGTTATGGAAGAAGTAGATTATTATTACGTGATGTTTTCTAAGTACTAGCATGAGGAAGAATATTCTGCTCAGCACCTCGATAGCTAAGGACTTACTTGGACTGAATAGCTGCGCTGAATCGTTCTGAAAGGCATCTTTCTGCCTTCCCAAAATGCATATGAACACTTATTGTGCAGGGAATGGACCTAGGTGCAAAAGTAGGGAAGAGGGAAATGCCAAATCCTTTACATGGTGCAGGACACTGCAGCTCAGTTGCAGTCAAAAGAGATTCACTGACATCCTGATGTTACTGTAATGTGTTGCTCTAGCAATAAGTAAACATATGCTTAGTACCAAATTTTGCCCACTGCTTGCTAACATCTATTAGCAAATTGAAAATGGTCCAGAAAACTGCCACACAGAATAGAAAATAAACCATGCAATGAAAGAATGAGAATCAGCTTTTCAGAGCAAAGGGATTTATTTGTCTGTGGTTTATAATACATGGACTAAAATTTCTTATAGTGAAGATGCACAAAATCCAATGTGTGGAAAATGAAGCTAGATGCTTTGTGCTGGAAATATTGGACATGTTTCAGTTTTGAAAAAAAACAATCAAATCCTTAATTAACAATGAGGTGAATTCTCCATTTTCTGACATCTTTAAAGCAAGTTGGGAGGTGGATTAAGTTATGTGCTCCTTCTCCACCAGGAGGTTTGGGATGGAAGAAAACATTGGGTGTCAGGACATGCAAAAGGAGGCATGGCTCACCCTACATCTTGGAAAATTGTTTATACTGTCATAAGAAAACTGGGTGATACAAGGATATGCACAGTGCACACCTGCTGCCACAACTGTCCTTGTGAGACTTAAAAGAGTATTCCTACTCGCTGCAGCTGCATAATAACCTTGTACTGGAATAACTGAGTTTCACCCCAGCTCACATCAGAGTCTATGGTCTGTACACACCAATGTGGTTAACATCCGACTTTCTACTACAGCTATAAAAGCCCCTGTTTATTATGGAAACGATTCTAGTAGTTAAATATTTGCTCGTATTTCCATTTGAAAAACACCTAACCCAACCCAATCAACACCACAACAGAGGATTTTCTTAACGAGACAGAATTTTCTTGGGAAAATGAGGGGTTGATCTAACATGGCTTTCCTATTTAAAAAGTTTCATTTTAGCATGACCTTTAAAATATTTATATTAAAAACTGAAATACTGATTTGAAATGAAATATTAAATTGTTTCACTCCCAGCAATGTCAGCACCATTGAAATGCTAGGTAGAGATTTTCCAAAATGAAGTGTCATTGAAAACTTTGACAGAAGATTCTGATTCAACAAAGTTGTTTTTTCCAAACAGAAGAGAAAAAAAGTGTTAGAAAAATGATTAACTCTGCCTTGAGACCTCTGGAGGTGAGCGGTTGTGCATAGTCTGACTGAAACTGAGGAAATTAAATACAGTCTACACTCTTTAAAAGGCAACACTTTAAAAAGGGCATTTTTTTTCCCCTTTAACTTTTATGCAAGCATATTTAGCACACCTGCAAAGAGACAAGGGGATTGTCCTAGCAGCTGACCTCATTTCACCAGAGAACGGTTTGGAAGCAAGGAGAAGCAAGGAAAAGCAGAGTTTGCTTCCTTTTTTTGGTTTGGTTGTTTGTTTTTGTGTTTTGTTTTTTTTTTTTCTTCTCCTCCAAAAATTTCAAGTAAGCCAGTCCTCATTTGAGTAGACCTTCCGCAGTTATGAAAAGAAAGCTCAGTGTCCATCCTCTTTCAACTTCTTGATTTAATTCAAGACACATAGACTGTTCTCTGTTTCCTTCAAATGTGGAATGTTAAGAGAGTACTAGTAGTTCAGTCATTTTAAAGCAAACAAGACAAGTTGGCAAAAAAAGTAATGGAACCAACAGTGAAGAGAGGTCCTAAATTGAGAAATGACTGTAAGGGAGCCACCAAAACCCTGCAGATAAATCCTAGGGTCAGGATATAGATTCTGTCCTAAATAGCACAATTTCATAACTGTGTTACCATAGCATTCCTCTTAACCTCTGTGGCTGAAATAATCCAACCCCTTTTAGAATACTGAGACTTACAGGTTAAGGTAATGCACTATTAACATAAAATACCAGATACCTGCCTGAGATTTGCATAACTTAATGTAGTAGTTTTATTTTTGGATTGCAAGGCTCCTACACTGCAACTGAACAACCAACCACAGGCAAACAATTTCAGGGCATTTACTCTGTCAAAATGTTTAAGAATGTTGCTCTCTCAAGGGGTTAAAAGGGAAACTATGACACATGAAAGGATAACAATGATATCTACTTTACACAATGTAGAAAATTTACTTCTGGATTTAATCCATGTATGCAAGGCTTTATATATGAGTATGCATTTATATATACGTTCCTGGCACATTTGTATACTTGGAAGATCTCAGATGATTTTATAGTTTTATACATATACAGCACAGACTGTTTGAGGGGTTATTTTGTGCTTTGTAAACAAAGTAGATAACAACCCTTGAATTGCTCTGTGAACCAAACCCAAACACAGAATTCAAATATTTCAAAAGGTAAAATACTCTGCATTAAATAGGGCCTGGAATATGTCCACAGGTGTATACTGATTTTCCAGTGAAATGAAGGGGAACTTTAACCTCTGCTCCCACTTACCTAGTCACCATTGCTGTGTGTGGCATGAATTTCATGGAAAATAACATTAAAAAAAATTATAAAGAAGAAAAAATACACAAAAAATCAATCCACTCCTGCACTATTTTCTTCTTCCAGCTTCAACATTATAACCAGCCCTGCTCATAAAGTAACACAGACTTCCTCCTTTTTGGATGAGGAGATATAAGACTGAAATAGGTCCTTATTATTAACCATACCCTCATACTGAAGATAAGATCAGATAAAAGCAATTGGATGAATGTAAAAGCTGAAGTCTCCATCTTCTTCCTTCAGTATCTAGTGAAAATGAGTTTGGCTCTTTCATCCTGTTTTGCTCTAGATATTTGGCCATCTTATCCCCAACAAACTACTCAATAAATACTTCAAAAGCCTTTTTCCCATCCCTTACTTCAAATCAATTCACCTTGTGCTTTAAATAATGCTGCTGAGTTGGCTTCACAGCTGAACAGTAATCTCAGGAGTAAACATGGCTAAGTTATGAGGACTGAGAATGTTCAGCCTGTGGTTCTTCTAATCTCAGCCAACAAGTCATTCCATACCAGTACATTTTTCCATCAGTCTGGAAAGAAGTTAAATCCACATAGTTTTGTATCAGTTACATGAACCCAAGCATCTTTAGCATCCTGGATCTTTAAATACACGACTTCACAGGGTCAGGAGACTCACTGCAGATTTATAAAGCCCCCTGAGATACTAGTAGATGTAAGGGAGAAGAGAGTCATCTAGTAGACAATTATATTATTACCTGAGGCATTGCATGTGCTACCTAACTGTCAAATTTTATGAAGTGCTGGCTATTTACATCTAACACTGAAGTTGTCTCTTGTGGCTTGGCTCCATTTGTAAGGAGCATGGGACTCGCAGGGTCGAGCAACAAGAGCAGGGTCAAAATGAGACTTGAACAGCAAGATTAGAGCAGTGTGCAGGGAAATGAA
The DNA here is from genome assembly GCF_022539395.1 of Myiozetetes cayanensis. Classification (NCBI taxonomy): domain Eukaryota; kingdom Metazoa; phylum Chordata; class Aves; order Passeriformes; family Tyrannidae; genus Myiozetetes; species Myiozetetes cayanensis. The sequence continues at coordinate 110,369,806 of NW_026086604.1, forward strand.
GAGTATGGTGGATCTGCACTGACAGCTCTAACAGCTCTTTTTCTTCTATAAACTGTTCTTAGGGCTTGCTTTGTTACAACTCCCAAGGAGTATGGATTTCACAGCTAACACAGCAGGCACTAGCTGCCACAGAGTGAAAGAGGGTTGTTTTGCTTTGGATTTTTTTTCTAACCAAGACATCTTGGTTACAAAAGAAAGATGATGAAACAGATACATTAGCCACATTGAATCCAAAGATGAAATATTTTCAGATTGAAACCTCAACTTTACAACTGGGTCTGCCTGGCCAGAAAGGCCCCTGGCATTGTCCAACAGTAACATCAGAAATCAACACTTCCTCACCCACTCCTCCCCTCCATATCTACTATCATCTACTGAGGCATCTACTACTAGCATTAGGAAACATAGCATCTTAGTAGTCTATCATATCCATTTGAATTTACGTGCATGAAAGCAGACGATCTGTGGCCAGGCATTTAGCTCCTAAGTGCAGTCTCCCTGGAGTTTTATCCCAAGGGAGTGGTTCCCAGATTAATCAGCCTTGCTTCCCACCTCCTCCCAGGAAGCTAATCGAGTTCTAGCTGACTTCACTACTTAAATAAAAGAACAGAGAGAGGCAGGGACAAAGGCAGGTCAGTGGCTTCCGCTTCCATAAAACTGTTGCCAGTTTTCTGTAAGTAAACTATGTCAATTCCTCTAGACAAGATCATCAAACAAGAGACTGAAGGATAGAAGTTGTGATGAGGTTTGTGGTGGCTTGCCTCCTTCTGCAGAGATATTGGTGCAGGAAAAGTCTTCACTGAATCTCTTGCTGACACTCAAGCTGAAACAGAAGTATATGGTGTGTACAGTCTTATAGTCAAGTCTTAATAGCATCCATGTCTAGTATGATGTGAATCCATCTCAGCTTCTTGATATTCTTGTTCTTTACTTGATAGACAGAGCTTTTATTTGAACCCACTCATGCCTATGTGTTAAAATATTCAGTTCTGAGAGTCAGGATCAAGTAGTTTCCCAGGGTGATCATGAGTGCCTAGAAAAACTTGTCATTTGAACAGGTCTACCAATACGGTTTTTGTCCTAAGCTGAGGCATCACACCACTTTCTACAAGAAAGTCCTCCCTGGGCAATTATTTTTTTGCCTTATACTCCATACTTCAAAGTCATCCAAAGTCAGCATCTGCTGCTGCTATAGTAACTGCAGCAGCAAGGATGGGGGAAATATTACAAGCTTCCACTTTACTGCATCTGGATTTTAAAATACCGGGCACAATTATTAACTGCCTCCCCTGGCTATTTCCTTCATTTATTTTGCTCAGGCAAGCAGGTCTTGGAACCTTGAGGTTCAGTAACCTCAGCAGCACAAAATGGTCAGTGATTTATTAAGACAAGCTGTAGGTGCAGTAATGCTCACCAGGTGGCTAATAAACAGGCTTTGTGAAATAAAACTAAGGGAGGGGTGAAAAAAATGAGTGGCTGTTTCTCAGGATAATTTCAAAAATTTTAAATATGCACTAGGGAAACACACTTTTTTTTATGATATTATTTTTTTTAAACAGTTTGACATGTTCTTTGAATGTTGAATAGACATATACTCGGCATTTTCTAAGTCAGTAGAATTCCACAGTGAAGAAGGGGGAATATATTAATATAGAAATAGTCTCCCTTCTGTGTGGAAGAGCATTTAAATCTCGTAATGAAATGGTCTTATATAATGAATTGCAAATATAATCCAAAGGCTGAAGAGGGCTTTCATCACGCTTCAATGTGCTTCCTAAGCTGTGGTGACACAACGTAGCAGTGAGGCTGAGTAATGTTGCAACCAACGCACTGAGAGAAGTTGAAAGATATGCCTTATTTTTTCTTTTTTTTTTTTTTTTTTTCTTTGCTAAACTACGGAAGCTGCCACAAGGACATATTCCAAACTGAGGAATAGGAGTGAAGATAAGAAAGTGTGCTCCGGAGTGAAAAAAATACATATTTCAACAATAGGAAAATGACCTTTTCAGACACGTCATGTGTCTTGGGTATATAAAAATCTTAGATAAGGTATCCTTGATGGTTTCGCAATTTAAACATGGATTCTAATTTTTTAAATTTTGACATTCAAAAAATTTTGTATGGAACATGCATTTTTCCAGAACAACAAAACCTGTAATCTTATAAATCTTTTTTTGTGTGTATGTTTTTTCAACAGCTTGAGGGGGGGTGGAAATTTGAACTGAGAAGTATACTGATTATAGGAATTAATAAAATAAATAAAAGAAGTATTTAATAAAGATAACATAATGACAATAAAACAAAAATAGACATTGAAAACTGATACAAATTTTGATTCCAGAAATGAATCTGATTACATATATGCAATGAAGGAATAAGAGAATATATTTTTACAAACATCACTTTTTCCTTTCTTTCATATTTCTTGTTTTAGTAGTACCTTGTATTGCTACCAATATTAGCTCATAGACAGGTTGGCATGGATCAGCTCTTGATGAGTCATTTGAGAACAGATAGAACCCTCTTTAGCTGGTATCTAGTTTTAGATCCCTCTCTTTGTCCATGGACCAGACCCTTTGGCACAATGTGACCTCAAGAGATCATTTGTACAAATAACAGGAAGAGAGAACATTTCAGTGTATTCAGCCACAGTGTATTTCCATTACCAACTAACTGCCCCATCCATTTTTTGTTTCCTAAACATCACTGAGAGAAGATGTAAAGACTGTTCTGTGATGATCCTTGTATTACACATTATATGAACTGCACAAAGGCGTTTCTCACAGACCGGGACCCAACAGCACTACTGCATTTCAAAAGAACCTATGCAAAAAGCATGATTGATTACAGTAGGAGAAAGATCTCCTACTGCATCTATAAATAGGTTTTGCTGATTTATTAAATAGGCAAGCTCTATTTTAGCAAATGTAAACATTTGGGATCTGTCATAGTCATACTAGGACACACATACATCATCACACTAATATACTTTTATTAACTCTTGAGCACAAAGGTCCTGCTTTCCTTCTCCTGCCACTGGGATTACTTTAGTGAACTTCCTCAAGTTGTGTAATTCCTTAAGGAACAAAGCCTGAGCTCCAAGATAGGCAAAATCTGTGGCCTATAGTCTAAGGCTCTAGTCCAGGAGACTACCCCTATTCAGGAAAATACTCGAACATTCACTGAGGTGAGGCTGATCTCAATTAGATTCAAATGAATTTATAATGCCCTCCTGAATGCAGGCAGGAGGAATTCCAAGTAAACACATCCCTCAACCTGCTGGGAGATCTACACACTTCAGAGAGGAGTCACAGTTGTGCTGGAATTAACTCAGTTGATGATCATTATGAGGAAAACTCTTCTTACAAGCAGTGTTAAAACAATATCTTAGATTTTACCATTGGCTTCTCTTCCATCGTAAGTATTAACATTGATGCTATATAAGTAACCATAAAGATATTGCTTCAGAAAGGTGACAGATTAACTCATTTCCAATAGGAATAGTTCTTCAGCAAGGATCTGTGTAATTAGTAGTGAATCTGTGGGCACATCCAGGGTATAAATTCCAATATACAGAGTTTAATATGTGAAATAATTATAAGTTAAGGACAAAACTCAATATGTGAAATAACTATAAGTTATTTCTGCATAAGTTATGTCTGCATAAGAATTACTTTCCTTCTTGACCTCTGCTATCAGTTATTGGAGGAATGACATCTCTCACTGACGTGCCAAGTAATGATCCCCTCCCCCATCCCAATTTCAAATAAGGAATATTATCAAATAACTTGTCTACCTTTTCAAATTTATGATGCATGGTAAAGCAGTGCTGCCTTATGCCCCTAGTAGTCAAATTTCACAGAAATGGGTTGTCACAGCTGACAAAATTTCTTTTGAGAAATGGCCTCTTTTATACTAAAACACCCAAATTACCAGTCCCAGTGGAGACCATAACACCACCCTGGTGATGCAAAACCATTAGGATAAATAACCAGAGAGAAGGACACTCATCTTAATTCTCAGGTAGTGTTCTATCATCTTCTGAAACTTCCTAGTCCTGAGAGATTTAGAGTACTAACTAGATAAACTATAAAAGATGGCAAGGAATGATCTACAATGACTTGTGCATCTTTCTCAATCCATAAATAACTTTATATTTCGTTTCTGGCAGCATGACAAAGCAAGGAGGTAATGAGCCATTATGGAAAACCCATCTGTTGCTCATAAGGGGAAAGGCTTTGTGCTAGTAGATTTATAGAGGAAAATTTCCACTGCAACTCCTGTTAATGAGAATTGCACATCTAATTGCCCATGCTGAAAGTGTACCCCATTATGTTCCCTTACTGTCTAGATGGCTATTGTGTGCTTCAGCAACAAGGGAAAAATATTATCGAAAGAAAACCCAGTGTTAAGTGATAGTGATATTCAGATGATGGGGGAAAGGAACACGAAATAGAACAGGGGAGACTGGGAGAAGACAAGTGCAAATGTACTAGTCAAAATTTCCGATAATATAACAAAACCACTAAAAAAATTATTTTTGCATATTTAAGCATAGTCCACTTAGTCTACTCCAAAACGCATGTGTTTTTATTTCTCTTGCTAAGTTTTGTGCATTGACTCCCAGATTCCCAGTTAGAATTCTAACCTCATATTGTTTTACTTTATCACTCTTCAAACTGCTATAGAGAGGGTTCTCCAGGCAAAAATATCCTGTCTACACCTACTCAGCAATGTTTTCAGGCTTCTCCACAGCACTGGAAACTGTCTTTAGGTCTTGACCACACTGATAATGCCTTTATCTTTCCTTTTGCCTATGATTTATTTAGCTCATTCACACACACTGGACTCCACCTACCAGTTCTGTACCAGTTTGTGCAGCTCCAGCATCTCACAGCAAGTGGAATGGACAAGAGGCCAGGGGAGAAGCAACCTGGGCCAGTGGTTTCACCTAGACCTGTGGCTACAAGCCTTCTCCTCTCTTCTTCCATGCCTCTCTCTTGTCTGAATTTGCCAGTGCCACAGGGCAAGACGGCAAGTGCTCAGCCTCAGAGGTTTGGCCCTGCAGGCACCTGAACTAGGAACTCTTCTCCCCAGCTCCAAGACTCTCAGCCTTGAAGCCACTGACATAACCTGTGTTTTCCTGCTACCATTTCTCTGGTACAGAATCTAGGGCATGAAGGAACGAGCAGTCAAGAAGCCTGATAGAATACTTTAAGAGTTCACCAACAGCAAGAAACATGGAACAGATGGAAAGAGAAGTGTAAGGAAGCAATAACAACAGGCTCTTTCTTGGTTTCACGTTTGTAGAAAGGACTGGTAAGCACCATAGGAAGTAGAAACACGTGGAGTGACAGCTCCACCCTAGTGAAGTGAATTAAAAAAAAAAATCAACCACAAAACAGAAAACTATTTATTTCATCAAGGGCCTCACACCTAGTCCTAGCAACAGTGACATAATGTTACTGTCACTCAGATAAAATAACTTCCTCCTTCGCATTTACAGATGAGCATGCAAAGAGCAGGCCCTTTATCCAGACTGAAACAACAGCAACACATTGTGTGAGTGATATCCAGATATGCAACACAAAGCAGCTTTAAGAGAAGCCTCTCTGGCTACAGAACCCAAAGAGGCCTCTCCTTCAAACTAAGTCTACTAAATCTCTGTGTCAAAAGCAGTGGGCCTTAAACAACAGCGAGCTCCAACTTTATCTTTCCAAAACGCAGCTACAAAGGACACCCCACCACTTAAAGAAAAAAAGAACATTGTAAGCATTCCCAAAGTTATTCCATTAATACAGCAAAGTTGATGACACCCCAGGTGTGCTTCTGATGGCTTGATGACCACCAAAATTCTTATCCTGCTGTAACTTCTCAATTTGGATGCCATTGAACTTGCCACTGAACTTAGCAAAGTAGATCCCTGAGTAAAAAAAGCAACAAGAAAAATCATACAATGCACATTTTTTGAGGAACTGTTGTTCAACAGCCCTTCTGATTGAGAGGCCTCAAGTGCTGTACAAGCATGCCTTTACATTGCATCAACCTGGTGAAACAGAGATGACATTCCATATGGTATTCCTGAAACAGTCATATCTGAATACACAAAAATGTTTGGGAAGAATCACAACAGAACTGGCTGAATGTACCTGAAATTGCAGAAGGACTGTAAGTAATTAGAATACAATTAAGAGTTTGGGCAGATGACTGTGTGTTTGACACAAAGTACCCTGTGGGGCTTTAGTAACCAGCAGCAGCATTATCTGTATTATTTTCCTCAGTAGAAACAGTTTAAGAAATAGTGGGCTCCCTAAAAGAATTGTTTATTGATTCAGAGCTAGTTGTGGGAGAGAAATTACAATATCATTTTTAAATGTCCTCTGTTCAAGTACTAATTCAGATTACTCCTTTGGGAGCTGGTGATAAGTTCAATATGTCACGCTATAACCAGTGTCTCTCAGAGGGGCTAGTGGCTCTTAACAAGGAGCTTATGGAGTCACAAGAGGAGAAAGACTACATTGCTGTAAGGATTTTCCAGTTGAAGGATTACACTTCTTGTCAGCTTGTGAAGACTGACATGAAACCTCATAACACCCTATGTGCCAGCTGCAGTTTTGTGAGACAGTTCTGATAGAAATGCTATAAACAATGAAGAAACAATTATTTTAGTTTTATGCTTCACCCTGTATGTATGTATACATGTAAGCATGCACAAGCTCTGAATTTATAGAGGCTAGATTGGGTCTCAGAAATATTTTATTGGGATATGGCTTAAAAATGAAGATAAGGGTTCAAGGAAAGTCAAGACAGCACTAAGAGAAAGAGAAGAAAAGTTGAACAATCAAAACCAATACAATACAATTTAACAGAAACCACCTCACAACACTAAAAGTAGAAGAGAAGGATGCCATGTCTTCAAAGCACATGTATAATATGACTTTAAAGAGTGAAATTCCTTGTGGAGAAAAGGAGAGAAAAGAAAGGCCCAGGCTGACCTGTGATGTGATACATCTCCATGTCAGCAGATTTCCAGTGGCACCAGAAGGAGATCTGGCATGCAATTTGTATAGCATCCTGCAGACCTACTGTGGACAGAGCAGGAGTAAACCTTTTCCTAAAGGCATAAAACATACCTTTATTTTGCTGCTGTGGAGAAAACAGGATGGGAAAAATGTATTTTTAGGCAGCTAGTTGCAGGGTAAGACCATTACTGGAAAGGGCAAACCTAAAACTTTAGCTGGCCACGTTACAAAGTTCCGTAAAATTTCCTTTTCCTTCCTGACATCTGTCTAATGTCTCCATGTTGCCTAGGCCTACAAAAGGCAACAGGAAGAAGCACTCTGCCTGGAAAATTCTGCATTTACAGATAGTATATCCATAGCACATCTATTTCCCTACTTATTTAGGCTTATGCCCCATCTAAATTTATGTGCCAGAATAGCTATAGGGCTCAGAAAATTCTTTTGAATAAATACAGTTACAGGAACACAAAAAGACAGATCACTCCATTTAAGAAATGCTTTAGGATTCCTTCAACTATAAGCCACAATGCCTGTATTAGGACTTGCTGTTGGAGTTCTACCAATGTAACGGTATGAGCAAAGCCCTTCAAATTAGACAGGACCTTATTTCAGCAGCAGAAGGCTTAAAATTATTTTTTTCAGAAGACATTCTCTCTTCTGCGGCACATCTCTCTGGTCAGGTTCAACTGCTCTCTCCCTGGGGACTGGTGGTGTGTACAGGGTTGTTTTTTGATCTCTACAGGCCTTGAATGCAGCATGATCAAATGGATGACTGAGGAGACTTGACAGGTACGCAGCTGTGTGATGCAGCTCCACTGCCCCCTGACTTCCCAGCTCATCTGTCTCTCTTGTCTCACAGTTCACAGACAGGACAGAACAGAAGATTAAAGCCACATTACATGTTACTGAGTTACACAGGAAAAAAAGTGGATATCAGCAGAGAATAATGCTTCTAAGTAATAAACTATAAAACAAATTCAGAGAGACCCTTTTCTAATTGAAAGGAAGCCTTTGTTTCATTCTCCTCTGGATCTGCTTGGGTTTTTTTGCTAAGGTTTTAACAATTTTAGGCTCTTTAAGGCCAAAAAGGTTAGTTCCCCATAAAAAACATAATAGCAGGACTGATACGGTTATCTGTTTACAAGTGTTATAAACAACCATCCAAAAAAAGGATTTTTTTTCCTGAAGAACTCCTTAAGCTAGATCTGAGTTGAAGAACACTGTAAGATAATGATATTTCTCCTTGATTTAAACTGACTTGCTCAATACCAGACACAATTTAACTATATCAGCACAAAGCTCAGTACAACCTGGCTTACCCTACAGCAGAGCATCCATAAAGGCCTATTATAACTGCTGAATGTTATAAACCAGTTTTTCTGGAAAGATTTTGAAAAGGTGCTGTAGCTTTTTGGCTGCCTCAGAGAAGAGAATAGACAACTGCACATAGCTCACCAGGAAATTAATATCAAGTTAATATTCAAGACAGTTTGAAGCCTATGTTTGGGGCACCAGATTTGTTCTGTACGTCATAGTTCAGCTTCCATTTCTGAAGGCTGTCCTTACAGAATTTAAAACCACCTTGGACTAAAGACAGCTAGACCGTGTAATTGAGTTTACAAAGGAGAAGATAAGCAGGAATCTGTGCCTTGAGAGCGAATCTTATAGATAAAGACTTCCTGAAGAATCAGAGGAATTAACAGGACTAATGCTTTTACTGACATGTTTGAGTGCAGGGTGTACGTTCTTGATTGCATAGCATGGTCGTACCTGCACAGGTAGCTAGAGGACACACAGCATTGCCACACACCCCCAGATAGTTCCAGTGTTCAGGTACTCCACGAACTGGATTTGTGCAAGAAACAGATGGGGATCCTTGAGGCTCATTCTTTAGAACAGGTAGACTGGTGGTTCCAAAACAATTTTTATATCCTTCAACCTTCAGCAGGTTGTGCTTTTCTCTCTTCTAAAACAAAACAAAACCCCACCAACTATGTGTGTCTCCTTTTGAAAATGCCTAAGGAAAAAAACCCCCATTTTAATTTAATTTTGTAGTGGGCTATCATTTGCTATATAACATGCACAGTGGAAAAAATGGTATGATAAAACCAACATTTCTCGTGAAAATCTGGAAAAAATACTGATTTCTGAAGTACTTTATCTTGTTTAACACAATGAAAATGAGGGGGGAAAGGATATCTTCACATAACCAAATTTGAATTAATCTCTTGATTTAAAATCCTTCTACTGCAAACCTCATAACACAGCTGATTATAATTTGGTAGCATAAAGCTCAAATTCATCAGGCAAGAAACAGATCCATAGAAAAGGTACAAAAAAAATTTGGACTTGCCTGCAAAAGTCAGGTTACAGCACTGCAGACTTCAGCAATGGTGGATACAACCAACCCCAGTAGGCACTCCTTTTCTATTCACTGATTTGACTAAGCATTCCGCAGGCCAGAACCAGCCAGCATACATTATACTGGTTAATATGTCATACCACTGTATTTACCAGCTTGAGAGAAACTTCTTCATTAGAGCTTTCTGCTTTTGATATCCTCAGATTTTAATTAAGCAGTGTCACAACAGGGTGTGCATTAACAGACCATTGGCACATGCCTTTGGAGCATTGTGAAGCACTGGACCAGAGACCAATTACCTTCTACCACCCAAGCAGTACAACAGCAGCCCATTAATGCACACCCTGGTGTGGCCTGTTTCAATTAAAGTATATTTGTGAAAGGACAGGCAGTGTTGAACCACTGAGAAAATCAGCTGTTTTTAGGCTAGGATCCTGCTGATTATTCAAACTTCTACAAATGTACACGCTGAAATTCAGTAAACAAATTGCCCAGCTTACTTGGTTACACTGCATAGTAAGAAATGGGGCTATTAAGAGAACAGAATGTAATTTCCATCTGAACGTAGAGAATGCAAGGAGGAAGCTGTGGTGTCAGCACTTCTGCTCTCTCCATTCCCCCAAAGGAAGCTCAGTTTCAAGAATTTGGCAGAGACAACACTGAGGAGAAATAGGCTCTACTCACTCCATGACAGGGTTTATCCATGGATAGAGTTCATCCAATTATGTAGCACAATGTAATTCACTAGGAACTTAATATCCTCTCTGTTTTTTGGTTTGTGGTTGGTTATTGTTTGTTTGTTTTGCTTTTATTACAAAACTAGTTTTCTACTTCTGTCAAAATTTCTTGCATGGCTTCAGTAAAAGGCATATACACACTTGGCAAAAACATAACTTAAAAAAAATAAATAACTAAACATAAACTAAAAATCCCATGCACATCAGTCAAGTCTTACTTCCTCACAGGTTTCCCTCTCTGTCTCCCCACTCCTTTTCCATCTATGAATTTATGTCAGAGAGGGTTTAAGGTAAGGATAAGCCTTTCTGAGATGCTCATACAGCCCCAGGTAGAACACCTCATGCTTTGAATGGGGTGCTTTCAGCAGCTCTAATGCAAGTTACAAATAAATAGAAAGCATTAACCTGTGCTTAACTCGCAGAGTATAATTGCATGTTACAGGAGGAGAACGCAAAGCTTTGCTTTTGATCATTTCCCTTCTCTCTGATTCAAGTGCATACCACCACCACCAAAGGCCCTAACAATACAATTTGCAGAAGTTGCAGAAAGCACAAAATATGTGGTAAAAATTCTTTGGTATGAATCTCACTCAGTGTCCATATAAATCAACTTATCTGAATAGGTCAGCATCCAGCAGTTTATAAGGACACTGTAACCATTGCCAAAATATAGGGCTGAATGAATCTGGCAGGAGCATCAAATACATGAGAAGCCATATCCTACCTTACTTCCTACCTAACTACCAGCATGAATTGAAAGATGATGGACTGGATGATCAAATAATTGGCAGCTGGAAGCACCAGCAAAAGAACTAGTTAAGTAGCAAAACAGAGTTATTACTAATAAACAACTAGGAATGAAGCTAAACAAAGGATCTGGCTGAGATTTTTAAAGAGAAGAGGTGTGGAGAAGCTTCACATAGGAAATATCAGTGGTTTTACTAGCCAGGGCATTGAAACTGGTCAAAACTCCAAGAAGCAATTATCTATAGGGGAAAGCTGGCATTCATAGGAGGATGAAGTGGATGGCACAGAGCTGCTTCTCCTTCATCATTTTCCTATGTTTCTAAATGAGTCATCAGCCCAGACATGTAGTGAAGTCATATGCATCAGCTACTTTCTCCCAAGTCTCAAAGGTGTAGCTCGATAAATCAGCAGTATCACTAGTTGGTTACCCAGGCAGTATTACAGCCTCTAGAGATTTTAACTGCATTATTGCATATAGCAGTTGGATTTGCTTCCATATTTTAGGATCTACCTGAGCCAAGTTGGAAACAAAAAATGAGCAATGTGGAGATACACAGCAAAATGATGAGATTTTGTCCCTCCTATTTTGTTTTCTTTCCTCAGGGTATAGTCTAATAACTCTAAAAGCAGATGTCATCTCATGTCATATACTCTTCTTTCTCTCCTGCTGTAATAATGAAATTTGCCAGTTCTAATTTCAAGGAAAATGCTATGTCTTATAGTCTTGAGTTACTATTTAAGTATTGAGAGAACACAAGTTTTCCCTGCTGCAGTCACCAGTGAGCTGAATGCTGTACCTATTCTCAATTTCATATTAACAAACTCCCAACGGAGACAATATGCTCCCAGAGTGATGGATATGGTTAAAATATTGACAATTAGACACTGAATTCTAATCAAAACTGCAAACATCAAATGAATTTCAAAAGCATTTGAGCTGATGTCACTGTTTCTCCATGCCTCTTATCTGTTTTTATGGAAATTTGTTCTGGGATTGACAGACAATCTGTCTCCCCTCTTTTCACTTTCCTTCAAAGGAAAGATCAGTCTTTCAATCCAATCATAAGGTAGTCAGAGAAAATTGGTAAAGAAGCATCCAAACCTTTCATTAAAAGCAGTAAGACATATTTCCTCTAATTTTTTCCTCCACCACATTAAACAGGATGTTGTGCAGGACTTTCCAGATCACTTAAGAACCAAGTTCTCTTCTTACTTCTCTTTTCCGGATGAAATGATCTTATCATCTGCAATTTCTCTTTAGATAAGTATCTTATCAAATTATTAATCAAATAAAGTGTGTATATATAAAAAATATAAAGACAGTATATAAATACAGTGAATACACATAAGTATAATAAATATATAAAGTGCATATCAACATAAATATATATATCAAGTATGTGTAATATTGGATGTATTAAATATGATTCCTAATTCAATTTTTTTTTTTTTTTTTTTTTAAGGGAGAAGCCAAGAACAGAACATTCCAGATATGGCAAAGATATTTTCTCAGGAAGCACTATAATTCATGTCGTTCTAGCTTTCCAAGAACCTCTATACACTGGTATCTACTGACAAAACATTACTGTGAGTTTGACTGAGACTAATATCTAGATAAAGCAAGGTGTAGAGTATTAAAAATTGAAGCCAGAATAATATACAGTGGAGTTCAATATTTATGTTGAATATTTCTCTATTTTATTTATAATGCATTGTTATTATGGTTAAGATGTAGAAGTTTGCAATTTTTATTCAAGGTTAGTACTACCTTAGCCCTTATCTACCTTCAAAGAACCTTTGAGTAAATTTTTTTGCTCCCACAATAGGTTTCTTTTGAGACTGAATCAAGTTATTAGCATCTGGCTTTCAGTGAACATGTCTAATTGAGTACTGCATATACAACTTGCCATGAAGATTCAGCTGAACATTTAAGGACAACTACTTCATTCACAGTGTTCTTCCATTTGCTTTCTCAACATTTCATATGATTGAGGCTTGTTACCATAGGGAAAGCAAGTAAAATATTCCCCAAAAAAGAGAGTTAAGTGTGCTTTCCATAAGCATTTGTGTGTATCATGAAAGAAAAAAAGATACTACAATTTGCACTGTTATATCGTGTTTAAAATACTAGTTATTTTAAAGATGGCAAGACTGTTGGAATGATTCCATTCGTAACATTTCCTAAAACTTTCAAAATGAGACAAGAGAAATAAAGCATAAATTAATCTCCTAAGTGGCCCTTTCCAAAATGACCTAGGTTAAACCCTTATACCTCTCTTAACAAAAGCCGATTGCTAACAGACAAAATGAATAGCTCTTAATCTTTGTTGCTAATAATCTTTTCTAAAGACTATGCAAGATAAAAGTTGAATTAGTTCTTCATGGTTCAAAGACTACCTGATAGAAGTTAATATCACATAAAGTGATAGAAGGGCCTTCCTGGCAGAAAGAAGACATAAGGACTTTATTGGTATAAGGGTATTACTTTACCAGTCCTACAGAAGAAAATGATTCTTCCATTAGGAATATCTTTTCTCAGTTGCTAATAATTGATTTCTGGCTTTAAGTCAGCAATTTACTGCTGCACTGCAACTATACAAAGTTGAAGCCATTATGCCAACAAATAAAGAAAGTTTTTTAAATTCAAGTATTACCTATTGCAATAGTTTAAATAAAATACCAGGAAAAACAGAGTTCCTCTATTATTTTCCTTGTATTGTGTTGACAGCACTGGTACAACTCATGAAAGATTTGCAGGTTTCAGGTACTAGCTTATTGTTTTATTTTGTCCTGACACTTCACTGATTTTTTGCATATCCTGCTAAAAAGGTAGGGAGCGCTAGATTTCCATGTGTGTTTTTAAACAGCAGCTCATGAGGCTGATCGCTAGTTGGATTGATTTATGTTTTAATTTTATGGATGATATCACACAATTATCTCCAGATGGAATAATCGGGATGAAGCATTGCCAAAGAACATTAGACACTAAAGAAGTCAGCCAATGCAATCCATTCAGTACTGTAATTATTTTTGTTTTGGCGTCAGACATCGGTACAGAGGCACAAACTCATTCTGGTAGGGCCTTGTTCAGTGTCTATATAAGCCAATGGAAAGAATTCCACAGATGACAGGAGTCACTGGCTCAACACCCCACACCCCTCCATTCCCTCCATGCTTTCCCTTATAGTATATTTCAGAGATTCCTTCTCTTCATTGCCCTTCTCTGTTTTGGCATAAACACTTGGTTTCCCACCCTGTGGCCACCTTTTTTTTTTTTTTCCCCTCTTCCCAGAACTTTGCAGCTCGTATTTGGACCAATTGTTTGTGGTTTATTAAATACAGACAAATGAAATCAAAACTTGTTCAGTCTGCGTAAAATAGGAAAGTTTTAATTCCTATAACCTTCTATATATTTCTGATTTGTATGTATTTTTGGATGAACAAGACTGAGCGCTTCAGGTTTCTCAATGCTGAACTCAGACAAATATTTCTTCCTATATTAAATCCAACAGTCTAAGAGATGGACAAGTTTCTCTCTTTTTTTTTTTTTTTTTTTTTTTAATCCCCCCTGGGAAAGCAGACACTTTCTGGCTTAACAGGCCCCATTTTACTCAGCATGCAACATTTCAAGGCACACACTTAATTCTCTAGGAGTGGATTTCCAGAAGGACCTGCCTCAGCTAGCAGCACAGATCCCATTCTAAATATAGTTTGAGCATTTGGAAACTTAACATAAAATCAAAAAATTGATTTGGAAATGTAAGTGTAGACTTCAAGTTGTGATATTTGGGCTTTACTGCCAATTGCAGAACCCAAACAAGCACCACAGAGGAACACCATGGATGGCCCTCTTAGGACATGTTTACATTGCTAAGTGCAATACCAGAGAGCCAATGAGCTAACTTGGAAACTGGAAGCAGTGTCATGACACCAGTGCAGCTTCTGCAAGATAGAGATAATTACTCTGAATTCAGAGCTGTATCAGTGTGTTTATAATGCTTTCAGGACGCATGTTCCATCATGGAGCTCTAATTCTTCCTATAGACCCATGTAGAAGTAAATCAGATGTTTTCTACAAATAACTCTGACCTACCCACAGATTTCAATGAGTTACTTTGTCTTCATGATATGCTCATGCTATCTTAAGTATGTTTGTTTTATTATGTATTTATGTCTCGCTGATTGAAACATGACAATCTATATAGTGTAATAATGTAGAGAGTTTTACTTGCTTATGTTCCTGAGCCGATGAATGAAGCTGTCAGACTTTAAGAGCCTGAGCCAAAGTTCCTGAGTTTCACAGCTTTCTACTAGGTTTTGAATCAGCTGCATAGGCTGTGACTGACATCTGCTATTATTTGAACTGCATGTTCTCTTTCTTCCTACAAATATAAACATATAAAAGTTTTGGGGTAGTTTTTCCTGAAAAATCAAAGAGAATATTAATTTTATGTACTTGCGTCACATCTGGGAGACTTCTACTATCATTTCATTAACCTCCATTGTAGACCTTTCCCTTAGCTTTTTCTGAGAGATTCTTTGCAGAATAACATTGATTTCAACATGATTAGGAAGCACTGGAAAAACAAACAGACAAACAATTGAGAGAAGCCATTATACTCTTTCTCTTCTCACTAAGTGTTTGAAAAATTCAGATATTTGTAACAATCATTTCCTTACAAAATTCCCAAGATGTTTTGTCAAGAGTATATAAAAAAACCACCATCATCTACCCTCATTTCAAAGAAAAGATATTTATATTTAAGTTTTTAGCTTTTTTAAGGATAGGAGTTCACGTCTTATAAGCTACTCTATGATATGATCATACATATGTAAAAGTTTATCCTTTGACATAACAGTAGTAAGCTACCTCAGAGGGTAGAACCTCTAAAGCGACTGTCGCAGATCAGCTAATGTGTGAATTCCCTGAGGTCCTACCAAAGGAACAAGATGTAATGCAGCCACTTGGTTACTCATTCTATTCCACCATACCACTTGGGTGATTTCTCAGTTCCTGTAAGTAATTTGACAGGATAAATTCCATTTAAAAGGCTACTGTGTCCCATTGTAATGAACTCACACAGCATAAGAAGAGTAAACAAAGCTGGGCTCTGAAGCAGAGAGACACTATAGGCTAAATTGCAATACCTTTTTCACCAAAAGCTTCATGCTGAGTTCAAAATGTTCTTACTGAATAAGGTGCTTGCTCTAGCCACGATACAAGCAGACATGCTGACAAGATGACAAGTGAATTTATTAGACTGGCATTGAACCTGAGCTAATGAATCTTCTTGGAACCCCCTGAGTGGTATAGAGATGTTCAGGTGGCACTCTGTGAGCCTGGATGGCTTTGAACTGCCTCTGTGCAGCCCCAGTCCTTGTGGGAAATAGAAACACAGTACTGAAGCCTTCTTGATGACTCCACAAAATGAGCCTGGGTCTTTAGGGCTATTAGTTTGTGTAGCTATTAGCTGGCTGGGAAGGCAGCACAGCTGCCTCTTTCTGGCCTTGAGCCTAAACTAATAAGTCTGGGCGGCCCAGTCTTGGCTGGGTAAGGGGAAAGCTCAAATATTTCTGCTTCCATGGTATGATTAAACCTCAAACTGGTTAAAGTACCCACAGATAAGTGAGTGTTGATTGCACATAAGTTCAGAATCACACAGAAAGCATGTGGCAGAGCTCAAGGCTGTATTTACATTTCCTGCATCTCAATCCTGTGCCTACAAGAGATAGTGTACAAGACTGTTTCCACTTACAAAAAAGGGGTGTATTTTCAGTCATGTGTCAGTAAGTAAAGGGTAACTTCTCAACTCAGATCTATTAGTGCCTGACAAAATCATACTTAACAGAAAGACACCTACACCTGCATAGGTTAAATAAAAAAGAGCATAGCAACAATAATAATTAAAAACAAAACAAAAAACAAACAAACAAAAAAAGAGCCAGAGACCATTCCTTACACGTGATAAGTGGAGTACAAGTACTCTGATCACAGGTAGTCCCCCTGTGGCAAACTGCTTATGTACAAACTACAAACCATTTCTTCCCAAGTTCCCTCTAGGCCCTATATGATGCCAAGACAAAATTACCATTCAGTGGTTTTATTTCAGGCTCTGAATTCAAACTGACAGAAGTGATTACTGACTATAATGTAAACTATCGGAGTTCATAGCATTAGGCTGAAGTTGAGTGTTGCATGAACACATTATGAGGATGCTCGAGGGGTAAAATCTGCTGGGGATTATGTTGAAAAATCACATGAGAAAACACAACCAGACAAACCAGACACATGGCAGCCTTATCCACTCAGCTTTCTGGGGGAGGTCCCTTGAGTGTGCTCTTTCACAGAGTTGCATCCATATGGTGGCTTAGAGATCCAAGCTGAGTGGCCCAAAACAGAGCTGGGGTACAGAGGAGTGCAACAAGAACACTAATATTGACAGTCCAGGATCCAGTGCTTGAGTGTCATCTGGTCCCCTTTTGCTGAACAGGGTACATTTACCTTGATATTTTCAAACTCAACTGGTTTCAAGAAAGATATATTTATATTTAGAAGGTATTCATGTATCCCAGAAGTGTTGGTAAACAGACTTGTGGATATTGTCACTGCTCAATATATATTTCTCAGACATGAAAATAAAATAGCCTTTAATTTAAAAGGTTGCTAAAGTTGATTTAATTTTCATCCTAGTAGTGTGCTTAGTGCTAGGAATAGGCTATGAAAATATCTTCCTCCCTGTCCTCTCCTCCAATTATTAAAAGAAAACACAACCTCTGATGGTAAGGAAAATAACCTGAGAGAAAAAAAAGAGCAATCAGAACACATACAGGAAAAAGGAAGCATATCCACCATTGTATTGTGACAGATTCCGTTGTATTTGTTTGACAAACACAATGAGTTTGTACGGGACAACAACTGAAAATGAGAGAAGTCACCTTTGCCTCCTCCTAATTATTTTCAAAGATTGTGCAATGAGTTTGAAAAATTCCATTACTGGCTTGTGACTTTATTATTTGCAACAGAAAGAAACTGTGCTAATAAGGATAACAAAGGTAAAGGAAATGAAAAAGCATTCTGCATGCATGGATAGCAGGGTAGAAATAAAACGCAGCACCAACTCACAACATCCCACCTAACCTCTCAGTGAAGGTCAGTGGCATTCTCCTCCGCATTCACAGACTTCCATTTCAGAGGAGCACAGCAGAAAGAATGTATAGAGAGTAGAAATAAGATTACAATAAGCTCAGCTAGACCCCTTTGATTCCCAGATGAGGGTAGAACCAGCTACACTGATGTAGTCTTAAAAATTTGAGCTCCATCTTGTGCTGCATTTGATGGAGCATATTCTTGAGCCCCAATAAAATACTAAAACTATCAGTAGAAACAGCTGTGGCAAAAAGGTAAGGTAGACATGCCAATGAACTTGAGAGGTGGCAGAAAGTATTGGTAGCAGCTGAAACTGCTTTGTCACCAATATTTTGCTCCATTACCCAAAACAACATGTCACTTTTCCTACTCTATGAAGTGACAGTGTAAACAACAGCTTGTAGATTATGCTAGTTCATACATAACAGTATGAATATTTTGTCTTTTAACACCTCATCTGAAGACAATCTGAATAATGAAAAATAAGTCATGAAAAAATAGCAATTGCTTGGTCTTGAAACTGTAGAATTAACTTTAAAACAGAAAACTATTCTTAAAATATAAATAATTATTTAGAGGACCTAAAATTGCCCAGTTTATATATGTCCTGTCACCTAAATTTTCTCCTATGCAACAATAACTGCCTTAGGGCTGGGAGGGGAAGTGGGGGTTAGAAAAAACCCAGTAGATACAGTATATCTTGATTTTGACATAGCATTTCCATCAGTAATGTATGAAATGTAGTATAGATTCCATTAGCATTCAGTGGGTGAAAAAGTGATTGTTTTGGCTGCCAAATTGGTTATTAAAGGGATCTATTCTAGGCCTGATTCCACTCATTGCTTTCTTAATGACCAGGATGAGGTATGAGGATATGTTTACATATGCAGTAATGATAATAACTTGGACTACAAAGGGTAGAATTCATCATAGTGTTGAGAAGTGAGTATGGTTGAATTAGCTCAAGTGAAAAAAAATTTAAATGTAAAATAATACATGCTGGAGGGACAGATCAAGTGTAAGACAGGGGATAAAATACATAAGCTGTTCTACAACAAAAGAGAAACTTTTGTAGCAAGCAATAAATATACTCTGAAGTCAGACCATGGCATCCTTCTTCTCCTACACTGTATGTAGTGGTGGTGAAATTTGTCTGGTGCACTTCTTTAACTTTGGGACATAAGAAGTTGGAGAAGAGAAGAAAATATCACCATGAATGGTGTGATTGCTAACATGTTAATCAATGAACAAGAGCAGATTGATCTTGTGAAAAAAAGTCTTCTCTGAAATGAAGAGAATAAGTGGATGTATAGTTGAAAATACACTTTGCAAGAGTTTTCCAGTATATAAAGGGAGAAAAATTAAAAGTTAATGTAACTACTGTTTGTACTGCAACATCTAAAAAAAAAAAAAAAAAGAATTATTTAGAAATTTTCTTTCATTACAATTTTTTTTCCATATAGCTCCAAGAAAAGCTGCTAGGCATATTAGTCCTGCATCATGGTAGAAGAATTTCTCATACACATTCTCTGAATCCCCTCCTAATCCTATACATCTAAAATTCCATCAAAAATTATTTGTACATGGACAAAGAAGTTTTGGTACAGTGCTCTTATTTAAATATGCTCAAAGCTGAGCATTGACTGTCTTAAGTGCCCTTTAGATGCTTGTGCTAGGATTCCACAGGAGCTTAGGCAGACAAACACTTCTGTGCTTCAAATGGTATGTTTATCAGAGAGCATGAGTCTTGATCTAACTCTGGTGCTTACAAAAATTCTGTTTCTGCATTTCCATTTTGCTTCTCTTGGTAATAGCGCACAAGGTACCACATTACACTTTTGGCAGGTGGTGGGATTTCAGTGCTCTAGCAAGTGCTTTGACTCTCCAGACTAAACACCAGCAGAGGTCAAGATCTGGTTTAATAAAATACGTTGTTTAAGGAAGAAATGCTTCATATTTGAATAACTTCTACTTCTTTTTCTTTTGTAAAGACCTATTGCTCAGTTGCTGTACATTAGAGTTACTCCTAAAAAATACTGCTACTGACATACCTGTGTGTCATAAGGCACATGCACAAACCCATCCAGACCATCGACTTGTGACTGGTCAACTCATTACTAGCTTTAATTCTAGGATATCTCCCATCAAATATTAATATGAAAAAGTAGCCAAAAGGAGAAGTGAAAATGGTATTTGTGATGTACTTTCAGCTTATCTTGAACTCCATGGACACTAAGTGATTCTTTGGCATGGTAGGTATGAACTGCTTACCACAAATATGATCTCCTAGCAAATAACCTCCAAGATCTATTTTTTGTAAAACTCAGTTCTAGATCTCCTTTTCACCTAGGACTAAACTGAATTTGCATAGTCTGCACTGACTTTCTCTCCATCACCCTGTCTTTTGACTAGTCAATCGAAGGAATGAAAACTATTCTCTTCCACTGGCTCTCTAAGTTTGGCTAATTATGAAAGAGAAAGGCAGGACAAGTTTTCTGGCATTGAGTTTTTAATTAATTTACATACCCTCCTTAAATCAAACAATTTCATCACTTATGGCAGCTTCAATATTGCAATAAAATACTTTATGGGGCCCAAAGTAAGTAAGTACCTTAAAGGAAAAAAGCCCTCAGAATGAAAGATCTTGTGGGCAGAACAATAAACTAGTGTCAACTGCTGCGTGGCAAGCCCTGTGGCACCTGTTTGTTGTGAGTAGAAGATATTTCATGTAGGAAATTAATCTCCCCCAAAGGTAAGCCTTACTCTCAGTGGAGATAGAGGAAAAAACTGAAATAAAAATCACCACAGCTAGAATTTTACACCCACCTGTTGGGAACATAAGTCTGGCCAGCTCTGCACTGGCACTGCCCCAGTTACTGTACTGGTACAAAATATACAGCCCTCTACCCTAGTTCACCTGGAGGACGCATGCAAAATAGGAAACTCTCGCAAGGGTAATTTAATCTATCTGGTCTATGTAAGGCTCACTTGATAATCTTGGATGCTGTGCCATGTCTCTGAATAAATGAGAAGTGTGCCTCTCTTTTTATAATTGGAACCGATTTCAATGCACAGACTTCCATTACCAGGCCATTCCCCTGAGATTCCGCTGAGTCCAGGTGATGACAGTATGGAAGTTTATTTCTGTGCAATCTTGTATAACATTGCCCTGTTGGGAAGGAGCCCCCAAAAGGGCTTGAAAGAGTAGCCAGTCTGGATAAAGAAAGCAAGTAGACTTCAAAATCTGAATTCTGACTGCCTACTGCCAGCCAGTCTGAAACACTGCCCAATTGTCCAGGCTAGCCTGCAATCATGGGAGAATACAAAGCTACACTTGTAATCTAGACAAGTGAATTGGCTGCTATTTTCCACACAATGATAGGGATTTAGCTGGAATGCTCTCCATGGCAAACACAACTGAGGTAGAAACCTTTAACAGTATTAACCAACAGCATGGATTTTGTTTGTGTTTTCTTCTTGAAATGGACAAGCAGCAGAAGACTAAACCAAAAATGTAGACATTTAAAATTGAGCACATGCCTATTAATATTCAAAGTACATCTATTCGAACCTCATCTTAAAAAGATAACCAATAATTAGTTTTTCTCAGCAGAGCCTAAGATGTGGAAGTCCCTATTTTAGTCATCTACTTAAAATGCTAGCCAAGTTTCTCCTCAGCACACTCTCTGCAACAGGTCTCCCTCCAATCTAATACAACCTTGTCCTACCCTTAGCCATTCAAAGATCATTTTCTTAGCTCACCTTTCTGTTTATCTCATGTTCTATATCTTCTTTAATTCCTTCCCTGGTTTTCTTACTCTATTGAATTTAATCCAAGCTGCTTCTCTTCACTTTTTACATGGACCACAACCTAACTTCAATGGATCTTTCACTGACAGTGGAAAAACTGATTTTTACCCCACCATCCATACCTGCCATCCTTGCCTTAATTTGCTTTTGTGATTGGTTTTCTAAGATGCATCACTAAATAAATTGGTGCAGAAAGCAGCTTTAAGCATCTGGAAGTAGGAAATTTTATTCCATAACAAAAATTCTCAGACACTACAGTGATATAAATGATAAGGAAGACCACTAATCTAACACACTAAAAGAATCTTCAGTAGTCTTCTACTGGCCACTGCACTTGGTTATTTAGCTACTAAATAAATAGAACTGACATTACTAAAGTCAATAATATATTTAACATTAATAATTTTCAACCAGTTCCTCCCAGCTAACCTCACTGTTTGTATGCATACAGTCATTATAAATATAGCCCACAAGCCTGGCAATAACATTTTTCTGGAAAAACCAGTTTGTCATTTTATTACAGGTATGAGCAAGAACATGTCTGAAAGAAATATACATCAGTTGTTGATTATACTTAAGACTGCATATTCATTTTTAACTTTAGGGACTGCCATCATATTCTCTAAATATTTAAACTTTTGAGGGGTGAGACCTTGTAGCCAAGATTCTTACTATGCCACTGGGAAGCATGGTGGTGTAAGAGTGAAGTTTCAGTGGTTCTTTGTTTCTTTCAGGAGTACTGAGAAAATGTGGGACCTTGGAATCCCTCCCACTCCCCTCTAACCATGTATATGTTTATATACATATCTATTCATATATATATAACTTATCCTCCAGAATTTGAATCTGGATAGTTTTGAGTGGAATGAGTCCGAATTGTGGTTTTGCAGAAATTTTCTGAGACGTAAGAGGTTTAGCATGTTATTATAAATCAAATGATACTTAATAGATCTATAGATTCTTCTCTAGCTATTTATTTCAGATTTCTACAGTTTCAGAGACTGCAGACTACTAAGTCAACAGAACACCTAGTATTTACAGAATCATAGAATATGCCAAGTTGAAAGGGACCCACAAGGATCATAGAGTCCAACTCCTGGCCCTGCACAGGACCATCCCCAAGACTCACACCATGTGCCTGAGAGTATCATCCAAATGCCTCTTGAAATCTGTCAGGCTTGGTGCTGTGACCATTTCCACTGGCAGCCTGTTCCAGCATTTAGTCTAAATCATTCCCACAAATTACTTCCTTAACCTATACTCAGAAACATACTCTCCTTAGGCTGACTTGGCACTCACCAGCTGTTAAAGTCAGTATTTTCCTTCGTTGGAAAAGAAATCTCACAGAAATCTCAGCCCACCAACTCTTGTCTCATCTATCACTGACAAGGAAAGCAAAGAAGATTCCTTCCCTTCTTTACACAGCACCTTTTTATGTATCTGAAGGTTGCTCCATTGTATCCTCCCACTCTTCTGATTGAATAGCCTTAATCTTCCTAGATCATATTTCCTATCTGTCCAACCACTTTTTCAAGACTGATGATTTCTCCACAACCCTTTGCAACATATGTGTTTACCTGCATAACGTAGTAGCTGCTGCGGTGAGAGCTTGACATGCATTCATATAAGTTTGACAGTTACTTGGATCTGTATTTATTTTGTTTTAAAGTTTGTAGGACTCCTCACGTTGCCTTCAGTAGGGACCATATCAGATCCCATTCATGGCAGCTTGTACTGTTCCTCTACTGGTGAGGCTCAGAGCAAGTCATCAACCCACAAATCAAACTTGCTTGGATATCTGATTTATAGTTAGTACTGCAGTATATATATGAACCCTTTAGTTGTTGGAAAATCTAGTTTACAGAATCCATTTATTTTCTGAATCATGAAATCAAGAAAATTACCTATTACAATTGTAGTCTATTGATAAGGCTGAACATCCAACAGCACTGTATTTTCTAGGGTTGAAAATGAAAAATAATGTAAGAAAAGGATAAGTTGATTTAAGGAGTTTGAACTGATTGAAATAATGGTGGTTTTTTTTTTTCTTTCTTCATAAGAAAAAAAAAGAGAGAGAGAAAAGTGGAACTGAGTTTTAACCTTGGTAATACACATAGAAATTAAACTCCTTTCTCTAAGTGTACAAGGGCTAACTAAAAAAATAAAAAAGCAGTAGCATGACATCTTCAAATACCAAAGTGACTGAAAGAATCATTTGATAGAGACCATGAATGAAAACTGAAGGTAACCAGTTTTCAGATATTATTTGCTAAGCTAACATGAATGAACAATCTTAGAATAAGATCCATATGGCTTTCTATGTTTTTATCCAAATCTGTAGTGAAAGGATTTAATTGGGATGGACACCAGCAAAAAACTGCAAGAATCAACGAAACCAACAGCATTTAATAAGGACCTTTTCTTACCTTGAAAGGTATTTATAAACACATCACCAGTTAATTTATTGTTTACTTTCTCTACATATTTTTCCATCTCAATGTTGTCTTTCACCTGCAGAATTCATCACATGCTGCATGCTGCCAAATGAGTTACCCAAGCTACATCTTAGACAGGAAAATTATTTCAGCTGGAGTGCAAGACCAAGATAGATGAAAAGACTGTAAATTGCTTGGAAAAATGGTTCTGACTTCACTGGTCAAGATCCTTCATCCATGAATTCTCCTTTGAACCACTTCCATGCAGCCTTTTACTATATGGGACAGGACTGCTTATTAGAAGCTGATTCCAGCCAGTGCTGAGTCCAGTACAGGGTCAAACTTAAATATATCTTCATGATTTAGGCACAAGGTGCTGCAGCCCTGACTACAGTTTAGGAAGACAGTTATTACTTGCAGAAGCCAACACAAACTGCAATACTAGGTTGTTATGACTAAATAGGCATAAAAAGAATGCGTTGCAAAGCATACACAACACCTGAACCACCCTTTCCTCTGAGGTAGCTGGTGCTGTCAGCAGTCAACTCATTCTCCAAATCAGGCAGCATGGCTAGGATATGATTAGGACAGTCAGGGAAGGCATAGATTTATCGTATTTTCACATTGGCTATAATTGAAGAAGAATCCTGTCAATCCCCAAGGACTGAAACTGCTGTCCAGAGTGGTTTTTCAGAAAGTTTAGTGGTTGAAACTTTCTATTTAGTGGGTATATACATATGTTGTCTAGAAAGGCATACATGTTGTCCCATGGACACTCAAAATTCTCTCATAATTAGATCAAGGGAGGTCTCCATATTACAGAAAAATAGATTTAGTAGATCAGGAAAACAGGACAGATTTGGGGAATTATTAGCATTTTGGAATAAAATTCAACACATACATACATAAATGAAGGAATGCTGCAGTGATCCTTTTTGACGAACACAAACCCAAACCATTCTAATTTCTTCAGACCTTATTTGCAATAGGATGGACTACCACTATCTCCCTTCTGATGTGTGTATTCATAGTACAGACACTGCTTTGAAAGACAAGAAAATCAAGGTCAACGTCAACCCCTACTATCTTGGTATAGGGCCTCATTCAAAGGCCTTTGCTGACTGAATTGTACCAAAAGGAATGTCTTCCAGTCTTCCAAAGGTAATGCCTTCCAATCTTCCCAGCTAATATGTTAAAATTCACATGTGTGTTCAGACATGTTGAAACAGTGACTCCTATCTCCATCTCAAATGGGAGGGTGCCATCACAAGCTATCTGTTATAACTCCTATTTTATTTTCTATCTTGATGAAGAGGTGATGAGTGATTTATCCCTAAGAGAGGATGCCCATCCTCTGTGTACAATATTTTTTCAGGGCATCCCAACTCCTTATTTCTAGAAATACAGGTATCAGAAGCAATGATGATCAAAATTCCAATTCAAAAGACTACATGAGGCTGCTTGTGGTATACTTGCTTTTACTTTTAAGACTGATTTTTCACCATATTTTCTTAAAATCTATTCCAGCAAGGTTTCAGCCAGCCACTCTCCACTCTTTGTTACTATTCAACTTTTTGAAGTATTGCAGGAAAGAAGGGACCTTTCTGCTTCAAAATATCTATGGAATTTAGGTCAGAAAAGCATTATAAAACAAATGTTATTAAATTACAGAAGGCTTGCTTTCTCCACCTAGTGGCTAAAATACAAAGCTAATATCCTATACTATACTAGCGTCTTAAGGAAAAAAGGCAAAATAAAAATAAAATAACAATAAAAAAAGATACAAGATAAATTCCCCAATTCCCTAATACTTAGTGTCTTTATTTTACATGGAAAACTGACAAAGTTTTCCTCTCACCTCATCCTGAATTAAAAGAAATTTTACAGGCCAATCAAGAGACATGGATTTTGCCCTCAATGAAAGCTGCTAGACTAAGGTCCCTGGAGGTTCAAATTCCCTCCTTTTTCATGGAAGAGACATAGTGCAAACAGCGAAGCTCAGTATTATGACACTGAGAGTGTCCAGGTGCTGAGCAACATGAGAAGAAGAAATGGAAAGGTACTATTTTTCTTACATTTGTGATCCCCAGCTCACTGTGGGTAAGTTTTCCAAAGTAGAGCAGCCCAAAAAGGGAGGGAAACAGTCCTTCATCTGATTACCTAAAAGTACGATCTCACCTATATCTGGCTATCTCAGACTGGACTTCTAAATGCAGCGTAGTTTCCCAACGCTTTCTTCAAAATTGAAGGAGATAAGCAGGTGCCTCCAGAGAGTTAGCCTTCTGGCCTTTCTCAGACCTTGATTCAGTATGAGCTGCACTGGCAGCTCAGCAAGGTCCACCTACGTAGAAGAGACCTAGGAAGACTACCTCAGAATCAAACCATTTCTAATATGGGGTGCTAATGCAAAGTAGATTTGTATCCTAGCATACTAGGATGGAAATTTTTAAATGTTACACTCTTTTCAATCTGAAGAACCACCAGCCTCTCTGAGTAAGGCTCAGAGTGAGCACTTTGTTTTTGAGATCAAAAGTCCAGTCACCGTATGTTTTACTATTTTCAAATAAGACAAGTGAGAGGAGAATTTTCTATTCATACTTCCCCCCCCTCCATCAGCTAATCATGTAAGCTAAGCAGCTTTAAGTTTCACAAAACTGAGACAGGCAAGAAATTGAGGAAATGCTGAGGTAAGTTTTTCCACTTTGTAAAGGTCCAGTCCAATGAGTTCTGAGGTATCATGGAAGTAATCTGGCTCAGCAGCTACCCCTACTTATTGACCCACGCAGATTTTTTTATTTTATTTGCCCACTGGGTCATAAGGGGTTTGGTTCTGGAAAAAGCATCTCAATCATCTTTCTGATAATGAGAAACAACAGACAAAACTTCCTTCATTCCTAATGCCCAGTACATCCAGGCTCATTCAAATGTATATGTTTGCACTTGTTCTAAAATCCCAAGGAATTCAATGTGCATATGTTAACAAAGAAGAGAACCAGACTCAAATTCTCCAAGCAGAATGAACTTAGTAAAATAATTGCAATTACTAAAAGCATGGTGGAGAACATGTAGGGTTGATTTGAGTTAAATGATATTTATGTTTGCCCTTACAATTAAGCATATGATTAGGAGTTTTCCTGATCAGACATTGATTTAAACCTGTACTTTAGCATTTTTAGAGATCTTTGTATATCAATGGCAGTCATAAACAGGACCTAAGAGAACAATTTTGATTTCAGGATTTTCAACATTATAAGAAAATTACAAAAGACAATGCACAAAACAAATGCCAAACCTACAAAAAAACCACCACCACCCACCCCTCCCCAATAGATGAGGAAAATAGGAATTATTTTTATGTCTTCTAAAGCTATTGAAAGCAGTTGGAAAAAAGAGGAGTTTCTATTTGTTTGGTTTTGGGGGTTGTTGTAAGAGTTACACTGAGGACATTTAGTTTATGTATCAGTATCTTCATCAGTGGGTCATCTGCAACTTAAAGCATGAAAAGCTGAACTGTATCACACTTAGAAAAAGATTATAATTTATATTCTCTAAGATAAATCTGAAATAGATTTTTCATTAACCAGAAATGTCCTTTCAGAGTTACAATACCAAGTTTCTCAATGTCAGAGGAAAGTACTTACTTAACAATATACTGTAAGAAGAAATATTACTGACCAACTTCCATTCTTTGAGCAGTGAAAAGTATTGAACAGATAGTTGTATGGTTATGAAACATGCAAGTTTAAAGCAACTTGGGAAGAACCACCATCGAATGACTTAGTACCTACATTTAAATTAACAAACTTTTCTCTTAGTAAAGATAGTTAGTAATGTATATCACTATAGCAGTGTATAATATAGTAGTACACATTAGTAATATGATTTCTGCACTCAGAGATGACATGTCTTAGAAAACAAGTTTTTATCCTACTTCTGACATGTTCAAAAAGCCCAGGACTTATGCTTCTACATCTTGCACTCTCACTCTCTGAACAAGCGTAATACTTACAGCTAGCTATTGCATGATACTTCATTTACCATATTTTTTATTTATTTTCATATATATTTTTTCATGCCTAATTGAGATAACAGGATATTCTGCACATTTTCAGAAGTCAGTACAGGGTCACAACACCCTCTTCAGCCAAAACAGGTTTTGTTATTACTTCAGTACTCCAGCACTGACTTTTGGACAATATTTTTCTGCAGGGTGGCAAGATTACTGGAACTTGCTAAACATGACAAAATTGCTAGTCACAGTGCCTTTCTCTCTACAATCGAGCTTAGCATCTCCCTCTTCACTGAAGAATAACGCCATCCCACTGATGTATAACAGCTGATATGGCTAAATCTCCTTTTCTGTGCTATGAAGACCCATGGCAGAAATCTTGAAGCAGATCTTTTGTTAAATCCCTTACTAGCAGTCTCTGATTTAGGTTTCCTCCATCTGACCAAAGGGGTAGAAACACAGATTAATAGTACAGAAAGATAGAACACGATGACTCTTTCAAGAAATTCTTAGCCTTTCAGGAAGAATTTGCAATTACATTTCAAACAGGGTCTAGAAGTAGCCGTGGACTATGTCTGCTTTGTGAATTGTTTTAATGGCATCCTCTGAGCACAAAATGTATTCTTTTACCTATCACTTGGAAAACTTGTGTTTTGGACAAAATCTACTTTATTAAATGTTGAGACACTTCTACCCCCACCAAAAGACACCCTAAACATAGGCAAGGATATTCAGATTTTCATCTAAGAAATTACCCAAATATTTGGAATCTGATACAGTCTGACAATTCTCAAGGCAGTCTGCAAGAACAGAGTTGTTTGCATTTCCCACTCAGATACAAGCTATTTTTAGATGATATTGGCTCACCAGCCAAGCACAATTTACTGCTATCCTAAAGGTGAGACGGAAGGGCAGTACAACTCTTCACTGACTCAGTAAAGCTGATTGTTACTATTGCAAGCGTGAGAGGATTTTGCTTTATTTTTTGAAGATACTACTAATATTCTTTGAGTTAATTAAAGAGGTGTTTCTGTTTCCTTTTGCTTTTTTTGGGCAAGGATGTGTTAATAACCTACTTAGTTATGCAAGTTATATGTATGTAGATATTATAGACAGCAGTCAAAGGCAATCACGCATTCATATCTCACATTTCCATCAGGAAAGACAATATGTTGATTGTATAAATGACAGACATTTGCACTGCTTATCTTCAGACCTGGCGAAGGTCATTGACATTCAGTATGCACAGGAAGACTTTTTTTCCTGTGCTTTTCTGTGGGACTCAGGGGACTGAAATAATGAAGCTCTGGGTGACTTCAGGTAATTGCAGGTAAAAATAAAAGCAGAAAAGAGAAATAATAAAAAAAAAGTCCCCTGCTATAATTAGTAAATTACTTGGGTGGGGGGAGAAGAAAGCAGAGAAAATGCTCCAGAAAACACTCATCAGACCACAAGGTCTGATCCTCACTGGTTCTGTTCCTTCCCACTCTGTCCCAAGCTATTTCACTCTGCTGAAGCAATTTCACATTGAAGTGATTGGGACTTTCAGAGGCTGATTCTTCATCACCACACAGCTCGTACTTCTGCTGCAGTATAATTTCATTGTACAATGTTTTACTTCAACTGTCTGCTTCAGTAGACAATTAAATATAGTAGCACATTAAGCTTATATTCCACCACTTACTAAAAGAAAATCCAGATGATGGAAGATCCACTTCAAATAGAGCTGCTGCAAAGAAGAGTCTGGAAAAGCAAGATCCTGAGACAGAAAGTAATCGCTTATAGAAATCTGGTTTTAACCCAAAAATACGTATTTCAGCTTTCTGAATCTTCAAGAGTTTCTGATTTAGACTGATACTTAGGACTGAGGCCATACTTCAGTTTGGAGATGATCTTGCAAAGCCACACTTCAGTTTAGATAGGATCTTACAAGTCCATTTCAGGTTGCCTAACTATACATATAATTTTAAATTAGATGCACTGTAAGTGCATCGATGCTCTGTGTCCTAACACGGTTCAGAGAGATCATCTCCCCCACACCACATTTTTTTATTGCAACTGGGGTAGTTTGAACCAGTAACTCTTTACCTGCAGGAACTATTTATCCTTCAGCTTCTGCCTAGCACGATGTGAGTTGTAATTTTTCAGATAAGTCTCAGGAGACAGACTGATACTTGAAAGAAAAAGAGAAGCCTGCAGCTATGCAGTGCACATTACATGCCTAGCTCTCATCTACAAGCTGCTCCTAAAAGTGGTTTAGAGTCATAATAGACACTGATAATAGAAGGCCTTGTTTGTGGGTAGGGTTTTTTGTTTGTTTGTTTTTGTTTGGTTTTGTTTTGTTTTTTTGTTTGTTTTGTTTGTTTGTTTTAGCCATATACCCCACAGAGTTAGTCTACCTGTAACTGACTGGTGTTGTAATCAACACCATTACATGATTTTTTAAATGACTATCACTCATTCCTCACACTTCAGTGTGACTGATGCTCATGTTTTTTCAGACTGTTTCAGGTACAGCAATGAAACATCTCCCAAGATTTGCTTTCATGACCTCTGACTTCAAGGTTAGTACAAATCCCATGAGTTCCCTCCTCGTCTCCTTCCTCTCCCAATAGTTCAAGTATGCACAGGTTATGCCTAAGTGGTGGCCAAAGTATGTTGTGGGTGCTCAACAGCCCTGCTTACCAGCAAATTGGTTGAGGGAGCAGAGTAGCATCCATTGCGCTTCTGTTCAACCCATGCACTCAAGAATGTCCAGAATATGCTTCTCTGTCTTACATTATATAGTCTCTGTTACCCAACATTAAAAAGATATGCCAGATTCATGACAGGTATTCCACAATGCTTCTCTGGTGTTAACTGGGTTGGTTGAAACAAGGACAGTAGTTTTAAGTTAAAATTTCAAAAGTGTAGAGGCCTCCCAGAGAGCAGTGCTGCAGCTATAGTTCCCTGATGCCCCATCTTCCTACTCTCCTACTGCAGTATCAGTGAGCACAATATGGGCACCTTCTCCTCAGTGATACCTTGTCCCCTCTCCCCTCAGTAGCTTTATTATACCACCCTATTGAAAAGACCTCACTTTTCTTCCAAACACTAAGAAAACACCATGCACTTGCACGAGTTGCTTCCTTGCACCTGGTATAAATAACTCAATATTTTCAGTTTGTAAAAAAACCCAAACCAAACAGCAACAATACAAAAACCCATGACAACAAATCCAACCTTCTCCAAACAAAAATAAACTCCAAAAACCAAGCAACAAAAAAACCCCAAACACAAATTACTAAAGAAAACAAAAACCAAAACCCACACAACCGCCACCCCCCATCCTAAATCATAAGAAAAATGACTGATCATTAAGAATCTGTGTGGTTTGCTACATTTTTTGGTTTTGTTTGGTTTTTGGTTTTGTTTCGTGTGGTTTTTTTGTTTGTTTGGGTTTTTTTTCTTTTTCTGGGTATTGTTTGTTTTAACTAAGGAGATTTTTGCATTTTTCTATTGTTTTTTGTTTGTACTTTTTTCAGGGAAACAAGATATTCCTGTTGGTTAAATGACCACAGCTAATCATTCGTGAACCCATAAACTTTACCAGATTTGAGAGGGATACAAAGATCTCAAAGCAACAGGATATTTTTTTAATGCATGTTTTTTCCACTGAAAGGGTAGGAGGGAAGTTTAGACAGGAACTGAGGAAGCACTGAAAGGCTAGTTAGCCTAGACAGGCTTGACACATTTGGCACCCATCTACCAGGCAGCCAGTCGGAGCACAAGTAGCTCTGACCCAATCATGGTACGATGGACTTCCACATCTGAAGGGCTTGAGTGGGGATAGATTAGAGGTTTTACAAGGGATTAATAAGAGCACAACTGGGGAATCGAGAAGATATGTAAGTATTGCAACAGGAGACCGATGGGGACATAGGGAAGTGAAGAGGATGCAAGCTTCAAATTCGTAGCAACTCAGGATTCATTAACTCAACTGCAAGCAATTTATTGTTCTCAGTATTCCTGTTTAGAATTACAAAAGACAGCTTCATTTATTCTTCCCAGTTTGCTCATTATTTCTTTGGGAAAGACTCCAATAAAAGTAAGTACAACAGCAACAAATCAAGATTTTCACAACTGTCCTCACACAAACCTAACATCTCTCTTCCATCTTCTCCCATACCCTCCGAAACACACACTATGAAGAAGGTCTGGGCAGAGAATTAGTGCTTATTACTTCATATTTTTGGGGAAAAATTTAATCTTAGAATGCGTACTGACCATGTTGTACCATGTGTTATTTTTCTAGGAAACATATCTTATTGCATATGTTGACACTACTATGTGATACACACATATTAAGTAAACACTGGGAATCATTTCTCCTCAGACATGGGTGTAGAACTTCCGCTCGCTTTGGGGACTACACAAGGGCAGACCCCTGTTTTTAGTGTAAGTTCAAATGAATGATTAAAAGTCTACAAGCAGGAA
Source organism: Myiozetetes cayanensis (assembly GCF_022539395.1). NCBI lineage: Eukaryota > Metazoa > Chordata > Aves > Passeriformes > Tyrannidae > Myiozetetes > Myiozetetes cayanensis. Next base: position 110,402,551 of record NW_026086604.1, read on the forward strand.
AGCAGATAGAAAATAATGCTGCTCTCTTTGAAACAGAAAGAGTAAGCTATAATTTCTCTGTATATGCTTAGTCGTCAGTTCATTCATTAAGAAATACTAAAGTATAACCATGCTAATTTAGTTTAGTTAATTATAGGACAAGAATCAAAATGGATGATCTGGCATACTTCCACTATTGTTAATAAAACAATGGTAGTTTATACCAGTTGGAAGTTATGGTTTCCGTTTCCATGGAGTAATTGTTGCCTTTGCCCCTGTACGTTTAGGGCATAAGAAGGAATGTGGAATAAGAAGGCAGAGATACTGAATATCTTCTTTGTATCAAGCTTCACTGGCAAGACCAGCCCTAAGGAATCTCTGACCCAGGACCAAGGAAAACCAACGGTGGAAGACCTTCCCTTGGTCAAAGAGGATAGAGTTAGAGATCACCTAGGCAAATTTGGCAACTACATGTTCATGGGCCCTGGCAGGATGCATCCAAGAGTGCTGAGAGAGCTGGTAGACACCATAGGTAGGTTGCTCACAATCATCTTTGAAAGGCTGAAGGGAACAGGAGAGGTGCCAGAGGACTGGAGAAAGCAAATGTCACCCCCATGTTCAAAATAGGCAAAAAGGAGGAACCATGGAATTACCAGCCAGCCAGCATCACCTCAATCCTTGGAAAACTGATGGAGTGCCTCATTCTAGAAGCCATCTCTAAGCACATGGAAGATGAAAAGGTGATCAGGAGTAGTCAGCTACATTCACTAAAGGTAAATTGTGCTTGACTAGCCTGATTGCCCTCTACAATGAGAGAACTACCTGGATGAATGAGGGGAGATCAGTGCATATTGACTACCTGGACTTCAGAAAGGCTTTAGACTATGTGTCTCACTGTATCATCATAGGAAAACTCAAGAAGAGCAGACTGGAGGAGTGGACAGTGAATTGGATTAAGAACTGGAAGAACAACAGATCACAATCAGTGGCACGGGGTTTAGTTGGAGGCCAGTCACCAGTGGTGTCCCCCAAGGCTCAATACTGGGCCCAGAGTTGTTTAACTTATTCAGCAATGACTTGGATGAAGGGGCAAGATGCTTCCTCAGCAAGTTCACTGGTGACACAGAGCAGGGAGGAGTGGCTGATACCCTGGAGTGCTGTGCTGCCTTCAGAAGGACCTCGACAGGCTGAAGAGATTGTCACATTTTCAGATTGTTCTGAAACTCAAAAAAGGCAAATGGGACAAATAACCCCATGTACCAGTATAGGCTGGGGCATGACCTCTTGGAAAGAAGATCTGTGGAGAAGGACCTGGTGGTCCTGGTGGACAACAAGCTGTCCCTGAGCCAGCAGTGTGTCCTTGTGGCCAAGAAGGCAAATGCTATCCAGGGGTGCATTTGGAAGAGCATTGCCAGCAGGTCATGGAGATGATCCTGCCCCTCTACTCAGCCCTGGTGAGGCCACATCTAGAGACCTGTGGCTCGTCTGGGCTTCTCAGTACAAGAGAGACATGGAACTCCTGGAGTGGGTCCAGTGGAGGACAATAAAGGTGATTAAGGGACTGGAGGACAGGCTGAGAGAGTTGGGCCTGATCAGTTTCAAGAAGAGACCTCATCAATGTCTATAAGTATCTGAAAATGAGGGTGTCAAGAAAATGGATCTAAGCTCTTCTCAGTGGTTCAAAGAAGTAGGACAAGAGGCAATGGGCAGGAGCAGATGCACAGGAAGTTCCACCTGAATATGAGGAAGAACTTCTTTACTGTGCAGGTGACTGAACACTGGAACAGGCTGCCCAGAGTGGTTGCAAAATGTCCCTCACTGGAGATGCTCAAGAGTCATCTGGACACAATCCTGTGCAATGTGCCCTAGGTTGACCCTGCTTGAGCAGGGAGGTCGAACCAGATGACCCCACGTATGGTCCCTTCCAACCTTAAACCATTCTGTGACTCTGCAATTAGTTATCAGTTATGTCTGAAAAAGTTACGTAACAGGTTGTTCTTTTATGTATTAAGAGAAAATTCTAAAGAATTTACTCATAATTCAAAAGTTTCCTTAATTTGATTTTATGGTTTTGGTTAAAACTGGGATTGGCTTGTCTGCCACGCTTCTCAATGCATCAGGGAGTCATACATTGAGTTGAAATACACTGCTTTAATATGATTTAATTTCCTTATTGAAGAAAATATCATAAAAAAGAGACAAAAATGACACCTTATTTTAGCCCCAGAAATGATTCCCTCAGGTACAGAAAGATGTGAATACAAATCCAGTAATACTACATTTTAGTTAGTTAACTCACTACTTCCATTTTTGACTTTAACTGAAATGAAATCATGTGTTGCATACTGTGTGTTTACCTGTTCACCTGTCATAACAAGCTTTCTGGAGATTAAGTCAGTCCCCCCATCAAACTGCAATAAACCAACCAACGAACCAAAAACAACCAAGAAACCACAAAAACAAACCCTGGAATAATACAGAAAAAAACAACCAACCAACCAACCAAAAATGAAAAAGAAAGAAAAAAAAAAAAAGGCAAAATTTCACAGTATTGGCTGTCAGTGTTGAATTACATATCAAGGAGAAGAGTTTTATTTCCATAAGTTTGTTTGCTGTCTCTTTTTCTTCTGTTTTTAAAGCTGTCTTTAACAAAATGACAGCTTAAAAGCCCTCCTTATTCACAGCTTGAGGTTGAAATGGAATCAAACCAGAGCTGGAATGGCTTTCCAAATTAGCAAGGGAACCTACTGTTGAAGTAGACTATTACCCTGCATGTGTTAGTGCGTACAGCCTTATTTCCTCACACCCACAACTGGGCTAGCTATCATTTACTCACCTCACAAAGCTGCCTTCTTCCTGTTCTTCTCAAAAAACATAGTCAAAACAAAAGAAAAATCAACAGAAAGTCTTTTGTGCTTGAAAGCACTTTGCCACTTCAAATGGCCAAGCAGCATCACATCATCTAGGAAATAACACCGAAAGAGTCTTGAAGTGCTCAAGGAAAACCCAGTGGGATACATTTTCAAAGGGGCTGTGCAAGAGGCTCTGAAAGTCTCATGTCTAGCAAGTACTTACACAGTCTGAGCGGTTGCATGTGAAAGACATGGGCTACAGTCACACTAAAGAAACACACAGAGAAAATTGCACAGATCAGCTGGCTTGCTGGTCTGCTAAGGAACCTCTTAACCATATGCAAAGACTAATCTTTTTTTTCTTGAATTCACCCAAGTGACCCCATTTTGGGGACACCAACAGAGGCAACTGCTTTAGAAATCAGAAATCTAAGTCATAGAAAGGTACAGGGACATAACAAGACCCTCAAAGAGTTAATAACAAAGACAGAACATGCCCTTTCTGATCTAAGTTTCCTACTCTCACACAGAAGAATCCTGAAATTTAGTGGATATTAACACAAATTACTTAGTTATTGGACTGGCTTTCTTACAGGTATTAGCACTCACAAAGCAGCCTAGCATGCAAAGATGATGGGTAGTGATTTCCCAAATGTCTCTTGATCATTTTCTCCACAATTACACTTTGCACTGAAATCCATACAAATCGTCAGTAAATGTGCTCCTTACAGAGATGCTCCAGAGCTCAGGAGCAATGAAGAAGGGCAAAAAGAGCAGCAAAACTACTCCACAGCTCTTGAGAAATAAAGGGAAAATATCACACACAATCAGCTCTGTATGCCTATGGGCTACAGTTATGGCACAATTGTACCTTGCAACTCAAGAGCTCTGCACTGACAAAGTTTAAAAAAAAGGAGCTAAAAGTAGGAATTTCACAGCTAAGTAAAGGGCACATGCAGAGCCTAAAACCACCAGTAAAGTTGCAGCAACAGCAAAATGAGACCACATGTCAAGAATACTACAAAAACTGCTGACTATGATAATGAACTACTTTTGAAAAATTACAACCTAATTCCACCTTGCCAAGTGAGTTGGATCACACATTATTCCCTAAAGCAGCAGTTATTACTTACAGTTCCCTCTCTCAGCTGCCTTGCTGTGCACTTGAACTATAATCCAAGGGAGCACCATAGAGCCAGACTCTCCTGAGGCAACAACCAGGTAAAGGGACTCACATATAACTTCATGTACCACGTGGCTTTCCTCATCAGCTGAAAGCACTTCCATTTAGACCTCTGAAAGAGCTAATGAAGAAAGTATGTGAAAGGAGGTTGTAGACCGAACCCCCCGTCAGTCCCTTCTCCTAAATAACAAGTGATAGGACAAATGGAAATGCCCTCAAGTTGTTCCAGGGGAGATTTAGATTGGATATTAGGAAAAAATTCTTCATTGAAAGGGTTGTCAGTCATTGGAGCAGGCTGCCCAAGGAAAGTGGTTGAGTCACCATCTCCTGAGATTTATTTAAAAGACGTATATATGTGGCACTTGGAAACATCCTTAGCAGTGAACTTAGCCGTTCTACATTAATGGTGGGACTCAGTTGTAAAGGTCTTTTCCAATCTCACTGATTCTGTGATTCTCTGGATAAGGTGGATGCAGCTAGGATTGACTCACTTGTTCTGGCTTACACACTAATCCCCAAAACCCAGGTGAAATTCAACCCAGCCTTGGTGATTATCTTGTGCCAGCAAGAGGTCATCAGAAGGAATGGTAAGAGTTGGTTTCCCCTTTCTGCATAATCCTGAAGGGTGGAGCTGTGTGGCCTTTCCCACCTCTCTGCCTGCAGTGATGTTCATGCACAGCACAAAGTCACTATGCAGGATTGCACATGGGTGCCACCTGCTTGTCTGTAATTTACTGTATACACCAAGCACCTCACTGAGACAGAAATGGAGGCAGTTGTTGGGCTGGAGATCACCTAGAAGCTTCTGGAAGGGGTGCAGGAGGAAGGACCACTGCTGAGCGTCCTCAGGGCTCCCACTGAGCACAGGGTGCCTTGTCCAGCAGTTATGCTGACAGAGAAAGTCCCAAGCACTTTTCAAGCTGAGCTCGTGGGGCTGCTTGGGTGACACCCACTGCCCTGGAAAAGCAATGATGGGAGTCCACAAGCAAGGCTGTCTGTTACCTACAACATAGCACAGCTTGCAGGGCATCCAAGTATTAGTTTTGGTAGTAAATCTCAAAGCCTGGTAAATGTTATTGTACTTCTAGTATTGCAGTGGGCATTTTTTCATAATTTGTCTGTGGCTTTTTTAGAGAGTTATCTTGCTTCATAACCACTCAGCTCTCCTTTCCATAGATTATTGCAAATGGCACAATTTCAAAAGAATCAGAGGAAACAGGGCTATGAGTTTTTTTCTGGAATCAGAAATCAGTGGTCTGAGATGGAGGAGCTGCAGATGAATGTAGAAGCAGCAAGGACAAGAGGTGCTCCTGCACTAGCACACTAACCTTGGTGAAGTGAGAGAGAAGACAGTGGTATTTATGTTGTGAAAGGCCAAGCCTTCTGAATCTGTGGTGGAAAACAGATGTATGTCTGGCCAACAATGGTAACCCAGTATGATGTGGTGCTACTCCAAACTGCAGCAATGGAAAGGTGCACACAAATCATGAGTGACATGGACTGCCTGTGCTGGCCCTGGCACTCAGACAAATGCTCTTCAGTCACTCTGATGTGAAAATAATGACTTTTAATGACACCAAACTTTTGTGTTTGTTCAGACTTTCTGTTCCACCTATGCAACACTTCCATGGGCTAGCTAAGTACAGTCCCCTTGAACAGGTTACAGCTGCATGATCGATAAAATCTTACTCTCAAAAATACTTTCCTGATGGGACTTTGTGGAGTAACAAAGATGATTTGGCAAAGGAGTAAAAGACATTAATCTTATTGGCCAGGAAAACTTGAAATTTATATTTTAAAATGTGAATCTTTACATTTATATTATATATTTATAAATATAAAATGAAAATAAATCAAAACAATTTATTGGGGGAAAATCTTTAGATATACAATACATTGATGGGGCAGGGAGGAGGGAAGGCAAACTTCTTGGGTTTTGGCATTTTATTTCAGGTATTCTATCATGCAATGGAATCAATCTTCACTTAAAATATGTGCCAGTGTGATATATTACTGTTTCCGAGGGACCTATTTTCACACTAGAGTGCTACCTGGCATGAGTGAGCCCACGTGGCATGTTTTATCTGTCTGAAAAAAAACTGATGTGTGTTGGGTGCTTCATCATTATACCAACAGTTTTAATATTCATAGCTCTCTAGCCTTTGTTCCCTAACCTAAGGCTCTCCCCTACTTCTTTGCTGTATGTCCTCATCCTGTTTTCCAACCTCTTTCCCTTGCACCTCCTTCCTTTTGTTCTTTTCCATATTTCACAGCCCTTGAATCACACCCCTGTTGCCAGACAGTTTGTCCTCTGTAGTGCTGAATGGGCCCTTCAGAAGGCAGCGTGTCTCCTTCTCAGGAAGCGACTGCTTATTTCACACACAGAGAGGAGCATCAATTCAGCACAGCGGGAGAAATTACAGAACGCAGCCTGGAGGGGAGGTCGATGAGACAGAACACTCTTCTGGAGCATTCTGGCTTCATTTAACCTCTTAATAAAAGTAGGTTAAAGCATCCTGATATTAAGGACCATGTAAAAGGGGAAAAAAAAAAAAAAAGAAAGAAAAGCATGGAGGGGGAAAGGAGGAGGAGAAGGGAGTCTTTAGATAGGAAACATGCCCTTGCAGGTACTGCATGTGGAATTCCTTCCTGATGTACAGTACAAAGGATGGTATTATCATGCTCAGCTCAGCAGTTTGCAAGTGTGCTTTTTTTTGCCAGACAGTGTCAGGCCTGAGCAGTCATGCTTGAGTCATGCTTCTTCTGCATTTGAGCAAGGTGGGAGAGAGGACTTAAGAGGAGAGGGTAGAAAAACGTTGTCACAAGTCATACAGACAAATCTAGAAGATAATGTGTGCTGTATCCTTAACAAGAAAAAAGTGTCTGAAGGTTCAAAATTCGTTGCAATTATGCTTTCAAACACGTGCTGAGAAAAGACTCATTCCCATTTCTCTACATGGGGAAACTGAGGAAATCTTCCCAAAAGTTAGTTTGAGACAGCTCTGGACTGGACAGGCACAGGTAAAGGGATGGGGACATTAACAGTAAAATGAAATGTAAAATTGCCTGTTAATAGAAAATGAAGAGGCTAATGCTTAACTTCATTGCAATTACTAATGTAGACTGATAATGAGGGAAAAAAATAGACCAGCAAGCCAAGGCAGTTTTTACCTCTGAGCTATGATGGATAGCTGTGCTCCAATAAAGACATTTGAGTGGGATTTCATAATACATTATTTCTGTTTTAATCAGGCCCTACAAAGCAGCAAAAGGACTTATATACTTCACAGCCACTTTGGATTATTGAATGCTCACAGTAGGCTGAAAGAGCACTTACAGTTCATCAAATTAAGCAAAAAATGTACAAATTAAGTACCATTAAGCCCACAAGCCAATGCATTTATGGAGAGTGAAAAAGGGGAAACAGAAGAGATTTAAAGGACTAGGCATTAAAATGTACTTTACAGTATGCTTTTAAGAAATGACATTCATGACAGAAGAAAACAATTAACAAGTGTTTCAGTCTATCCATCCTATGAAGCTAAGACCTATTTCCACACCTCTCCCTGGTAAAGTATCTATCTTCCCATGTCAGGTATCTATCTTTCCTGGTCAACTATCTATCTTCCCTGGTCATTGATTATTGCAGTATTTCCAAAGAGCATGATTTATTGTCCCCACACACGCTGCAGCTTATATAGCACACTTGTCATGCAAGGCAGGCTCAGCCTGGAGTGTAACAAATGCGATGTGGATACCAAGCTCAGGATCTCCCACCCAGAGCCTGTTTTGCAGGATACCATGCAGAGCAGAGGCACTGGTATGCCATGAACCAAAATTGCAGCCTTCTGAATGCAGAGCAGCTTTCCTGTCGCACAAAAGCCTCGTCCAGATTTAACGATCCTAGGAATTTTATTAATTCTCCCTGTCTCTGGGCCACCGGTAATGGTACCTATATGGAAACTCTCAGTTTGCTTTTTGGCACTATGAATTTGCTACTCAGTCCTTTCCTTCGTTGCTGGTTCCTGGACACCCATCATAAATTAGTGACGAGTTTTTTCCTCTGGTGGTTCCCATGCAAGTTTGCAATCCATTAAGGATTGATTAGGGTTGTAGCTAAGACTGGAGGCTAAGACAGACTGAAGATGTCTTCTGCAGGAACTGGAGGCAGCAGGTACCCACCCATTTCAGAAAGGGTTAGAAATTAATGCCTTGAAGGCATAGGGTGAGAAGAGGGCAGTTTCACCATTGTAACATCTAATTGGGAGGGAGGGAAGGAACAGCTGGACATAAACAGATGAAGAAAAAACGCAACAAACTGATTTATATACAGTAACTAAGATGGTATCATTTCTGTTGTGCCTCTTAACAGTTGTGATAGATTATGAGAATTGCCACAAAGTTAAGATAGCACAAGCTAAGATAGGTCTTTAAAAGCATGGAGGGAAAACCTTCAGGAACTACGAAAATGTCAGAAATTGAAACAGTTTGGAAATGTATCACAAACCAAAGCTCTTTATGGATTTGATAAACTGTTTGCAAGCGATGGTCATATATCTTTAATTTAAATTGCTTAATGAAACATCACCGTTCTGGCAAGGACTTTACAGTAACAATATGGCTGTTCTCAAAACAATTAATATTATTTCGCATATCTATGAAAGCAAAACCCTTGACATAAAGCAGTCAGCTGAAAATACCCACTGAAGGCTCTTCAGATCAGGGAGAGGTTTTGTTTCTAAAGGACACTGACACAACTCAGAATTAACTAAGAAAAAAATTGGGAATACTAACAATCAAATTTGCCACCTGTATTTTAAGCACTAAAATAATGAAAGTTTTATGAGAATTATTTCCAAATTTCTTTTAAAACAAAATTTCTGTGTTCATTATTAATTTCTGCTCATCTTTCAGATCTCTTAGAGGGAAGTTGTTACATTAAAATATTGAAGATTCAAATTAAGATAAAAAAAGTAACCAGTAAAGATAGAAAAAGTGTTCCTTTTCCATTTCCTACAAAAACATTGGGTAGGCAGCCCATATTGGAATTGATGGATTGGAACAGTTGGATTAAAAAGATTTCAGATTTGGATTCCATGGAACAATCCTTCAGCAACTGAACTGCATATAAGAATGACCATGCACCAGGTATTGTAGTTTAGAAGAAAGTGATTTCCTTAAATTGTGTTAGAAAGTAAAAGTTAATAATATACATTGTCTCTTTAATAATATTATTAATAATATTATTTTAGATAGTACAGAATGCCTCTACAGAGTGTCAAATATAGAAACATTTTCTAGCATGGTCCCAATGCAAGTTGTTGGTTGGTCTTGCTCCTCCTTCTGCCCTCTGTGATAGGATAAGAGACAAGCAAAATGAGGTTTATAGGTGTCTAGCAAAAGACTCAAAAGTCTTCACCAGCATATACATGTCTGTGGCTACGTTCACATGCACGTACATTTATACAACACATACATATAGAGAGTGGCTATGGATTACAGTCTGTGGTGCCATCTGGTGGAAAGAAGTCAGCAGCAGCTCTAGTGTTATCTTAAAAAAAACACGGATGCAGGTATCCTTAAAATAAGGAAGGAAGGAAGGAATAAAACCCCTAAAGAAGGAAGGTCTGATCCATATGATTAATGGAAGTCACAGTGTTCATGAAGAAACAATCAGTTCCAGTCTGTCTCAAAACCTAAAACTTCTTACCTTAACTGTCTCAGACTCACACTCATTGATATGGATCAACAGTCATTGATGAGCATTTAAAACCACAAAAAGTTTAAATGGATAATGGAAAAATAGAAGCACTCACAGACATTTCTAACCATCTCCATTCCTGATTCTGTTTGAGGTAGAAGGGTTGGAGTCTTGCAGATTTAACGGAACAGCAAACATCTTCAATGTCTTCAATGTCTGCATCTCATAGTGAACCTTTTTACAGTGAGCAAATATTTACATGAATACATCTTTTCTTTTCTTTTTTTTTTTCTGATGCCCTGTCAACTTCATTTGCCATGAGTTGTCTCCATTTCTCTCAGTAGATGCAGTTCTTGGGATAGAACCGCATGCTAGAAATTTTGGACAATGAAAGCAATCCTTTATTTTAAAGATTACTTGGGGTAATGTTTGCCGTATACGTAAAGTAAGGCAGTCATGTTTTCTTTGAAGAATCTGGGCTAGCTTTCTCGAAATTCCCTTTCCATTTTGAAGAAGTATAAATGTACTGGTTACTTTCTCAGATAAATCTTTTATCTTCAAGGACAGCACTCACATCAGAACAGACCAAGGCCTGGAGGAATCTGCCCAATATTAGTAAGGTCTAATTCTTCACTAGGTTATGCAAAATTTGGTCATTTGGGAATATTCTTTTATACAGAAGTAAGATATGGTATATTCACAGTTACACTGAGGACTAAGGATCAAGCATAACATTGTTAAGGCTTGCATGGCAGAAATAAATGCAGCAAAAACAGTTTTGCAGAGAAACAAGGAAAGGTTGAAATGTTCATCAGCAAGAGTGGTGGTATTTTATCATGTTCATATTCCTTTAAAGTTAGCTTGACCTATTTCAGCTTTCCTATTTTCAGATTAAGATCCTGAAATGAGTCAGTTAATGAAATAATGATCAGGGCTGGTTAAAAAAAGGCTGGATAGTTTGTCAAATGTTCTATGTCTTACAAAGAAAATACTCTGGAAAGCAGAGATTTTAAGTACATAGGTGAACAAGCACAAATACATATCCGTATGCCAGCTGGTAATTAGTTTCTGCAGCTAAGGCAAATGTGCTACCTACACCTCTTTCTTCATTTTCTTTCTCCAGGTTTCTCTTTTCCCTTTGCCCATTCAGTGGCTGTCTATCACTTCCCCACTTACTTCTCAGGCTCTCTCAAGGCTCCATTCACCTTCCTGACAGCCAACAAACCCTCTCAAGAAAGCAGATGGAAAGGCAGTGGGGAAGAGAGGTGATACGACCAAATAAAAATCCTATCCCTGCTGAGATAACATCCTAATCCAATGGCAGTCTTTCTTGATAAGGAAGGAGAAAAATCTTGGGTAAGATTTCAGGACTTGAGTTGGGGTTGAAACATCGTTATAGCCACCAAACTAAATGTATTGGTTGCTTTCCAAAACTCAGCATTGTCAAAATATAAAACTCATTAAAAAAAAAAAAAAAAAAAAAAAAAAGGAGTTTAAATGTATTACTTCTGTTTCTGCCATTGTCTTATTTCTGCAATTCTTGCTTATTGGTCTAGTGTTCATTTGTTTCTCATTGCTTATATTATGATGTCTGAAACACAGGCTGCTTCTTGTATCCAGTGAACTCAATAGAATAATTTGTATTGACTTTACTGGCTATAGAATTGGATTTACTGTCCACTGCTCTAATCTGTTAGATTACTTTCCTCCTGCTATTTCTTTCCTATATGTAAATAAACAGTGAATATAGGGAAATTGTGCTTATTGGCTAATGTAGCTTGCTGGCTCATGAAGCCAAAAAAAAAAGCAATGGCTATTTTGGGGAATAATTTTCACACATTTTTGAACAAAATATTTGTTCATAATTTTGACTGACTAGGATTTGTTAAAAAACAGACTTTGATTTGCTACAGAAATAAAATCATTTCCCAATAACTATAGATTCCCCTTTCTGCCTTCCTACAGCAGATTCTACCCCACACCATCTCCAACCAAATCCATTGGGAGAAAATTATCTTTTTTCTCCCAGTTTTTCTAACCAAATTCGTTGTTTTCTGCATAAGCTCAGGAATAATTACTGACTGGGGGAGGGTTTAATTTATAGAACAATTCAGCAAGTTCAGTGGTGAATGCCTGGAAGACCCAGTGATGTGCATTGTTACTGTGATTAATGACTCTTATTATTGATGCAGAACCATGAATTTATACAGGATCTGTCAAGAATAAATAAGAGAGCATTGTGTTCTGCTATAAAGAGTTACAGCATAAAAACAGCAAAGATTTATAAAAAGCAAATCTTAACAGATAAACAAACACATAACCAAACTGTGAACACGCTAGTTCTCCCTTTGCAGGTCTTGCAATGTTGTCTTTTCTCTGTGATGGGAGGGGGACTGGGCTCTTAGTGAATACAAGAAAACCAACACAAAATTTGAATTTAACAAGGAAGCTGATTCATTTCCTCCTAAAACCTTGAAAAAGTAATTTGAAGACAATTTGTTTACGAACACACACTTAAGCTGATGTCTGACTGAAGAAACTAAAAAGGATAGTGTCACAATTTTGGCGGAGCAGGAAAAAGTACTTTTCAGCCTCAGGGATTTCTTTGCACGTTCAAAAGGAGCATTATCCCATGTGGTTTCAAGGTGGTCTTTTCTCTGGGGTGCTGCTGCATGTCCTCACTCAACAATAAACTCTGTGCATAGGTAGTGACACAAACTTGGAGTGTGGAAAGCAGGGGCTAGTAGTGTCTGATAATCTCGAAATTATTTAGTCAATCAAGAGCCAGGAATATACATTCTGGGATTTGGTAGTATTTATCTTGTTTAGGTATCCACCACCTCTGTCTATGGCCAACAAAGGGGAGACAATGTAATTTCACCTGGGGCCTCAAGAACTATCAGAGAAATACAGTAGGAAAAATCGGAGAATTGTGGATTCCATATTAAAAAAATATACTCAAGGTCTGTTTCACTGGTTTTTGGTTGCAAAAAGGTAGGAATGTCATCTGATTTTCTGCATAATAAAAAGTATCTCTGAAGTGATTATGACATTGCAAAATATAATATGGAAAAAGTAAGATCTAAACACTTGAGAAAACCTTCAAAGCATTTAATTGGATGTGGAAGTGAAATCTAATATCCTGAAAGAGTACAAAAATAAGAAAATAAGTCACATAGGGATGTTGTATTGACAACATATAGGGAAGGAATGCGATCAGATGTGTTTCAAAGCTGAGGCAAGAGAGCATAGACAGCAGCATTTTTTCTCAGGACCTCAAAATCATAAGAATACCTTACATGACCACGTGCATCACACTTTTTCTGAAATCACCTCTGTCTTTCCTGTGTCCTCATACCATACTCAAAGGCATAATTTAGGCTTCTCTATACTTGATTCTTCTGGGCTGCTCTTGTTCCCTTTGTAGTGTATTCCATGAGGTTTCCCATTCCGTGCAGCCTTCATCGCAGGGACTCCTTCAGCTGGCACCTCTCACACGTTGCTTCTGGCTTCATTTTTAACACACCTCAGAGGTATTTCCATTGCTTTTTCTGAGCCTTAATTACCAAAAGTGTGCCTGGGCAGTATCAGCTGACACTAAAATGGTTTCCTCTTTAATATTAATTGAAAAATGAGTTCCGTTTTTTGCTCCAAACATCACTTTCATGTCAGTTATTTCACGAGGCCCAGGAGAGTCTTACTAGAGCAGCCAGCTGCTGTGGGTGTGCCGTGTTGGACCAAGCTCTGCTAGCACACACTCAGCTGTTACTGGTGTATATTTTGAGTGCTCAATACCTACAGGAACACCAAGTATTTTGAATAGATATGCATTTGGTGGGAAGTGGAGGCACTGCTGCAGGGAGCTACTGTGCAGACAAAAGCAGTAATGAATTTCATTGCAAGAAAAGGAGGATCAGAGCTTCTCAAGTAAAGCTATGGGAGAGGACTGAGAAGGGATTTTTTTTGTTGCTCATTATAGTGAAAAGATTCTCCTGCTTAAGTCTTTCTCTGACCTCTGCACAGAGACCACTTTTCCTGTCTAGAGGCTTGGACTGCCATACTTTTAATTCTCTATAGACCACATCTCTCTGCTGTGTCTGTTGCACCAAATGGTACTTGCAGCCATTAAAAGTGAGGGTGAAAAAAGCCTGAGTTTGCACTGGCATGCAGTGGGGTAGATCAAATAGACAGGCACATTTTATATGTATGCCTTGCTACCAAGCAGTTTTTATTACTGAAAATGTTGTAGAAAGAAACAGGTTGTCAGCTGTGAAATCTGCTTTTTCATTTGAGTTCTGAGGATGGGTTATGGTTTAAAAAAGGTTGAGGATAATGCCACATAGAGTCCCTATCGCATAAAAGTATCCCAGTTGTGTTTATATACATGCACGTACATTGATATCCACAGCACAATGCCTTTCCTAAATGATATTTTATACACGGGCAGAGGCAAGTGGAACTTTGCAAAGGATGGACAGAAGACATCTTTCTTTCCTCTGGTCAGTACCTTAGTCTGCAAACAAAATTATCACACACGTGTGAATCTTCAAGAGTATAATTCTTTTTTTAGTTCTTCTTCTTTAATTCAGGAAGTAAGTTATTTCAGGGTGCCTTTAGCCTCTACAGTAACTCAATTTATGGCTTTGTTTTGCTCTTTTTGAAATTTTATTTTTTTTTATTCAGTTGTCTTTCTCGGAAAAGAAAATTAACAAACTAAAATACGAATGCTCTCTAGGAAGTCAAAAGAAACAAGTCTGAAATAGTCTCACTGCATTTCTGCTAAGCTCTATTGGCAGCTGTAGCTATGCTGATGAAATATCTGGCTATGTGTGCTGGGAGTGGGTAAGCAAGAGGAGCTCACAGATGAAAGGGACTGTGGCACTTTTTTTTTTTTTTTTGTAAATAAATTATTTTTGATCATTGTAGATATCACTACTGGAAAAAGTAATCCTGTTATAAAATTTTTAATCCCTTGTTTCTGAGCCCATGTTAATGACAAAGTAAAAGCTTGTTTGTAAGGACTAGACAGTCTTCTGGGCCAGATGGGGATGTCCTGCAATCAGACATTCATCTTTCCTTGTTCCCTCACAGTCTGTGTGCACCTCAGCCATCCATCCCGCTTCAGTTCTTCCCCTTTTACCTTCGCACAAAATTAATCAAAATTATTTGCTAATTCTTTCATGAGGGAAGATCATGCTCACTGTTATCTCAATCTTCCTAAACTGTAGCAGCCTCTAAAGGAGAGGAAAATGGGGCAGAGTCACAATAGCCTGCAAAGCCTCTCCTGAGTTAGGAAAGATTCTTTCTTACCTCTTCTCTTTGGAAAGTTCATTTAGTTTTCCCCATTTTTGTTCAATTAGCTACAACATTTAATACTTCTACTCAACAGACAAACTGCTTCTCTTAGGTAAACAGTCTACATTACCATAATGAGCTTTGATGCTCAAGTTCCTACTTTTTAATGAGAATTCTTTCCAAGACTAATAAAAAATTATATGCTTTGGAAAGAAATAACCAAAGAATTCCCAGCAGAGAATCCAGTGTGGTTATAGCTTGGCGGTTGTGCCTCGGGTACTTTTGGAAGGGTTATTCTAAGGGCTGTGTAGACAAGTAACGGAAATCACCTCAGAAATTGGCATTGTCTACACTCTGCATGCCAGACAGGATGTGACATATGGTAGGGACAGAGAAGTGAGCTTGAAGTGGATTGGGAGGAGAAGGAGGTTATAATAAAATATAGTTTAGCTGAAGAGCAGAGGTTTTCACACTTTTGCAATTCCCTGATCCTAGGTCACCACAGCTGGAGGGAGTTTCTGACATAAAGGACTTGTTCTCAGGACTTCCTGTCAAGAGGAGCTGGCTGCAAGAGCTGAAACATATTAGAGTAATAAACATATTTCACACAGCCAGGACTTACAAATGGAAGAACTATTGCTGCAGCCCAGGGAATTCCTTGATGTGGAAGAAAACCTTCTTTGTCCAGGGGCCTCTCGTGCCTCTGTGCAGTGGCAGAGTCCTCACTAGAAGCACTGACATTGTTGCCAGTGTGCAAGTGAGCATGGGAAGGGTCATGTTTGAAAGGAAAGCAAGGAGAAAATGTCATTTGCAGGAAACACTTCCAATGCAGCCCCTGTTCCCAATACAAAAGACAAAAGAAGGCATAGTTTTATGACTAGCTTACTGCACAAGTCCTTAAACAAAAAAGGTTCCTATCTAGCTTACATTCAGGTGAGGCGTTCTTCTACAAAGACAGTTCAGTTGTCTTGTGTAGTAGAAACAAACCTGGTGTGAGCACCCTTTCTCAGTCATCGCTGTAGACAACATCCATCACTAGTCAGAGCACGCTCAAAGCTTTAGTACCTTTTAAAGGTCAGTCAGGCCCCCAGCATAAATCTTTTCGGACTGAAGGAATATCTCATCCAAGCCATACAGGACTGCATGGGGTGAATCATACACCTCAAGATGATTTTGGTGACAGCACCTCCACTGACTGAAACTACTGTTAACTATATCTTTCAATCAGCAGTAGATGTTTCTTTGGGGCATGTTTTCTTCTGGGGGAAAAAAAAAAAAAAGGGTCTTCTCCAAAAACTGGTATTTGCAAGCAGCTCTTTACATCCCAAAGACCTCATAGCACAGTTAATATATGAAAATGGAAATGCATTTTGGAAAGCAGTCCTTGAACTCTGTGCTATAGCCAGCTATTGCTGTGAAGAGTAACCAGTAACACTAAAGCCCATTGTACACAGCTGTGTCAGAGAGTCTAGCAGAAATCTGAATCACTGAATGGATCAAGCAGATTATTTTTCCTTCACCTCATAAGCCTAGCAGAACATGCCTTTTTTACTTTGGGTGGCATCCCAAGACAGGGGCCACTGTGTTACTGTAATAAATATTTATCTGCTCATTTGGAAGCGTGCATGGGATATAATACTAAAGAGACACAATTGAGAAAAAGGGAAGAAACACTGTAAAGTTGAATTTTTTTTTTTTTTTTTTTAAGTAGTAACTTTCTGGCCCTCTCAAAGACTCAACTCTACAGCAAGAAAGCCAGGCTCTCAGGATGCTTGTTATGAAGACAAACATTCACTGCTGGAAGGTGCAGCACAAACAGAGAAAGGAAGCACTGGGTGAGGTCTCCACTCTTCCTGGTGGTTTACTCAATTCTGTTCACTGTGCAGTGATGTTAAGGCTCAGCTGAGTGTTTAAGTGGCTCTGAACAAAGACACATTGTGTGTCTAGCTGTGCCATTGGCCACATACTGCACCTGAGAATGCACATACACAGTTTTAATTCTGTTGACTGGCTGTGCATGCCTCCCAGGTAAAAGAAAGAGAGTGCGAGGGAAGTTTTAAAGAACTGATTTCTCTATTGCTTTACTTTCCTCAAACAAACAACTTCTTCTTTTCTTTAGCTAAGGATTGCTGTGTCTTGGTATCACCTGAGGAGATCTAACTCCCTGCTTCTCTGTGCTCCTCCTCTATTCTAAAAAGGGATTCAGTGGTGGTAGAGCAACTTTACATGTCACCAAGATTAACTAGAAAATAACCAGATCATCTGTGGAAAGCTCAGCTGACCCTGCGTTCCACTAAGAGAGTATTTCATGAGACTGACAGTGGGTAGAAGTTGCTCCACCTGAGGAAGAGAGCATCTTTTATGCCGTGTGGTGTAGCACAACTGTTAAATGATTTCTGAGTGAAAAAAATGGGACTCAATCCCACAGGAATTATATCCAAGGAGCTTACACAATTTTCAGGTGGCTGTGTGTCAATGGCTGAATTCCACACATGACACAGAATATACTGACTGGTAAAAAATGGTGAAATAAATCAAATAATAGGTGTAAATCAAGTTTTCTATCTTTTTCTCACACACTTTTTTTTTTTTTTTTAGCAGCATTTCAATGCAGCAGACCTTAGGCCCTCAGCTAGTCACATTATAAACAAAAGCTCATTCAACTTTCAGAAACAGCTACATCAACTAAATCAACTTTCAATTCTTTCATTTAAAGCAGTGCACATATTCAGTAGATTATTTAGTCGTAATTTATGTCCATTCAAATAAGTTCAGTGATGTACTAGAGCAAAGCATTTGATAAAACTGAGCATGCCTTTGGCATAGGCCTATACATATAAATTTTTAAAAGGAAAGAACTGGTTTTGTCACAGCATCTTTTCCCCAAAGTAAATTTTTTTATTTCAGGAACATTTTAACATTGGTAAACAAACCTGTCTGAGAGTGTCTGTGTTTCTCCAAACTGAGGGGCTCTGGGAGGGCTTAAGCAGAGAGATGTGTCTTCCAATCCACACGACTGCCTTGTATGCAGTGGTTTGTGGCTGCAGTTTGCCTGTCCAGATATGCTGGACAGCACGCTCCTGTTCTGGTAGGCTTGTTATTTGCCCGGCAAAAATCATCTCCTGTTGCGTGCAGCCTCAGGACAACTTCTGCTAGCCATTAATTATCACCGTGGCTTGTGCTCGGCTAAGTGAAGTGAAGACTTTTGCCAAGTGTACAGTATTCTGCTGAAGACCAGATTGACAAGAATGGGGCAAGGAGCTGAGGCACAGAGAAAGGCTACAGCAAGTTTACCAATAGGCAGATGCTTAGGTTTGAATCATGGTTTGCTGACCATTATTGGCACACTGAGACCTTGTCTTAATTTGCAGTCTTTGGTCATCCCAAATAATAAAAATAAAATTTATTTAAACCTGGTAAGTATGGAATCTTCCTCAGTTTACGCTACACCAGCTATTGATTTGTTTTTTAGTCTTCCCCTCTGCCTGAAATCTCAGGGAGTGACAACGAAGGACATTGCTTTCTCCACAAAGGAAGTCATGGACTTCCATTGCAGATGCAGACTAGTGATAAACACAGCTGTCCCCTCTGGAAGCAAAATACATCACACATTACCAAGGCCCATTTGTCCTTGTCATTTTAATTCTATAGTAAAGACAGGGGACACAGTCTTAAATACAAAGATATGATTAACCAATAAACTTTTTTTTTTTTTTTTTTGGCCACTGACAGTGACACCAAGAGGATGAGAATATAAAGCCTTCTTACCTGCACTTCTGTGGAAGATGATGCAAACCCCCCCTTAGCCTGGTTCCATAGGCACAGAGAGAGCCAATTGACAGATAACAAAAAACTACTAACACCACAGCTGTTTTTAATATCCTCATTATTAGAGCTTGAAGTGGAACGATCTTTGAATAGGAGCAATCCTAGCAGTGAAAAAGTTCTGACACCAGAACATCAGGTATAAACCACCTTTGCACCACCTGTGTTGTGGAACAAAGTGTCCCACTCTCTGCTGATCTCCCCAAGCTCCTCAGCTACCACTCAGTCTCCTGCCTTCCTCCTTTTCTCACCATCCTCAAGGCCAGCAGTAATGGACATTTCAGCACAGGTGCAGTTGAAAAAACCTGTCACCTACTTACTCATGCCATTCCTCCATCTTGTGAAGACTTCTTTGGTCTATCCTGATTAAGCTGAAGGGAGTTAGAAGCTCAGCGATGCATATTTCATTGAGCAAAGGGAAGGAAAAGGAAAGTGTGCAGACAATCACACAAAACATATTTAGGGTTGAAGGAGACAGGCACTTCCCTGGTAGGTAAAGAAGGAGCACTCAGTGATTTCCAGCCTATGAATAAAGCTCCTGGCTGGGGAGGAGAGCTACTGGACCCTTCCATCCCACCCTCGCCTTTGCCACAGAAACAGCTTTCATGGGAAGAAATGCACATGGCAACAAGAGAGTCACTGAGGGAAGCAGCCATGGGGAATGAGCCAAATAGCTTTCTTGTTCCCTATGAGATATGGCTGAGGAGGCAATTTACTTTCTAGTTTCCTTTCAAAATGAAGTATGGCTTGCACTACCACTGCTTAGGCTGTACTTATTTCGTAAATAAAGATTTTCTGTCTTCCATGTGGCAAATTTTGCCCTGAAGTCACTCTTTAAAATAAGCCTCAGAAACAGAGGCAATGTTCTTCTAGCAGGTGCACAGCTGAGAACCTGGACAACAGATACCCATCAGCAGTAAATATTCAGTCTTGGTGTGAGAAAAACTTTCTCCTGCATTTCACCTCGAAGCACATGGGTGGTTGTGCTGCTGATGGGCCAAAAGAGTTGACTCGTCTCTCTGATTCTTTTCTTCCATTTGGTGAAGATGTGGAGGCAGCAGAATTTGCCGCAAAGCCTTTCTGCTCCCTCTGTTCTCAGCACAGAGCCATAGCCGTGGGAAGCCTCTGCAGAAAGGTGTCACAAGAACACAGAATCACCCAGCTCTTTTCTTTCTTTATTTTTTTATTGAAAGCTTCATCAAAGAAAACAGAAGTTTAAACCTAACATCCACTGATCTACAGAAAGCCCCAGGAGTGGGAAAATGGCAGCTATTTAGGGTTGTGTTACAAATGGAAAACATAAAAAAAAATAAATCATAGCAGTACAGATCTTTCAAAGACATTCTGAGACATCAGCACACAGATGCCCATATAAATAAGATTCATAATTTAATGTATCGCAGAGGTTCTGTGTTCTACATTTTGGCTACAGTGAGGTCTGTAAGGGCTTTAAAGAACCTCTGCCCCATTTTTGTGATGCATGTTTTCTTGAAAGGAAGTTCATCTGCTTTCAAAGCTGCTTTGATTTTTCATACAGATAGAATCTGTTCATTCTCCTTTTAAAAGGACAACAACTAAAAATTCCTAAATGAATTCTGTTCACTTCCTGGTTTTACATAAAATTGTTTTGCCTCTAAAAGATAGTAGAATTTTCTTCCACTCTGTAATACAGCATATTTATTAATACTTTAATTACATAAACATCATGTTCTCTTCTCTAGGCTGTATTTTTGGGCTTTTAAAAATATAACTGACTGTAAATTTCACCAAATTCATAAAATTATCATCCAAGAGAAAGACACTTAAAGGCAGAAAAATTAATATTGGGCAGATACTCTCTTAAGGACAACAGATCCAGATCTGGGAAGGTGCTTACACCTTGCAGACTTTCAACCT
Source organism: Myiozetetes cayanensis (assembly GCF_022539395.1). NCBI lineage: Eukaryota > Metazoa > Chordata > Aves > Passeriformes > Tyrannidae > Myiozetetes > Myiozetetes cayanensis. The sequence continues at coordinate 110,423,282 of NW_026086604.1, forward strand.
GCAAGGAAAAATGGATTTGTGAACCTGTCAAAGGCTGACATTTTTCACTTCATTATGCATTTTTATTAAGGTAAAGGAACTTGGCTGTCACTGTTGGGGAATTAACAACTGAACTGAACAACTGAAATAAACACAAGAATTTTTACTTATCATGGAAAGCTGAACCAACACTGGGATTCATTTCTTTTACAGCTTTACTCTCATAATTTTCTGTTCAATATTAACAAAGAGCATATTAATCAAGGGGAGAAGAAAGGGTCTCTTCTGCCTGCTTTGAGGCACAAAGGTGAATAAATCTCTGGGGTACATCCAGCGCTCTAGCCTATCTGGGGAACAGGAGCAATGCAGAAAAAGTTGGTGCTCTTTTTGAGAAGAAAATAACTCTCCTTACACTGCATCTTTGCTGCTTTCTGAGATTCTAGAAATCTGCTCCACTGAAGGGGAGAAGTCTGCTGCTCACTCAGCCCTCCTTCTGAGAAAGTGTGTGTGCATGACTGTGTGTATGTGTATTAGAAATGAATGGAGTCTTTGTTACTAGGGTCAATTGTCATTAAATAGAATAGACTAATGCATCAAATGTCAGCATTTTTGTTGTTTTCTGTTTTGCATTTCCATCACACCGTGACTGTTTTCTTAGTTCACGTGGGCTACCGAGAAAGACCAGGAAAACCCCTTACCCTAGGGCACTTCTTTTATATCCAGACCAATTTCATGTTAAATAAAGTTTAGAAAGGAAATGTTGACCATGCGTGTATCAAACATTACTATCTTCAACTACCACATTTGGTCTCATCACTAAAAATGGATTGATTCATTACTTTAAGCACATTATCACTCTTTAGCATGACTCTTGCCATAGGTGGAGTTAAGTGAGTCTGCCTAAACCTGTTTTGCTCATGTCAACCTCAGCACTAAAATGAAGTGGCATGAGGAGCACCATCAAGCTTAAAATCATGAAGCATGGCAATTTTTTAAACACTTAGTATCAGTCCCATCCTTCAGTACCATAAACAACATAATATAGATCCAAATACTATGACATATTAAAAATAAACTTTATTACAATGCAGGCTTCCTCAAATTTGCTGAGTTTTGGTACACATACATACATAAATAATACCCTTCATTTGATTTTTACTTGTGTAAAAATCCATTCGAATGCTACAGCCCAATTGCCCATTGAAAGGTTAAGCCCTCACTTCTCTAATGACCAGCCTTTATCTTCCACATTTGGGCATGCATCCATAGCAGAAGATGATACAAATGTGATGCAGTTGCTCTCAAATATGCCTCATTCTGCATTACGGTGGATTTCTTGACCAACACAACCAAGGCAGTCTCTTGGTAAACAGAACTATACAGGTAAGCACAGGCTAAGGACATTTCAAGAGTCTGTTTCACTGGAAGGCAATAAGAGGACATTCACAATTTGAGGCCTGACTGTCACAGGTGAAAAGTGCTTACAAAACCAGCAGTAGAGCCAGATAGGAAGAAGAGTCCCTCTGCAATCTCAGTGGGAACAGTAAGATTTTTCAGTGCCCTGATCTATACTTGGGTCAGCACCTGCGAGTATCATATTCTCTTCAGTTCCACTGTCTTTTTTTTTTTTTTTTTCTCGATGTTCAATGACAAGCCCAGGTATTCAGAAATTTCTAGCCATAATTCATAGTTTTCTGACACCCCTTCTGGATTTAACTTATAAGGTAAAACCAAAATTACCAAACCCAAACATCCAGATTTGATTATTTACAAGAATTCAGGTGTGATGGAAAGTACATACGCAGTTCAGCTTATGGATTGATGTTACTTCTAGACCTCTGGGCCAGGCACCATTGCCTTAGACATCTAGAGTTGTTTCTACAATCTTTCAGGAACTCTCCTGATATTTAAAGCTAAATTGGCAAGACAGACACAGATAGTGACTTTACAAATTCAGGTCTTAAAAAAAAAAAAAAACCACGAAAAAACCCAGAAACTTTAACAGTTAATACAGTTAATAATAATAAACCTTGAAAAAAATCATATTAGCCAGAACATAAAGAAAACCAGTTCTAGATTTCAGAGGCCACCAAGAATTCCTCTCCTATGACAATATCCATGTAGCATGTTGCTATTTCACTGTTCACTTTTATCACATTTTTAACTTTTAGAAATAAGTTACCACTTTCTGAGCACTTCGTATGTTCCAAATAAGCTTTTTTCTTACCTTATGATCTATGACTGTTTATACTCAAGGCTCACAGTGTTTATAATTCATAGACTTTCAGACCAGTTCACTGTTTTTTTTTTGGGGGGGGATCAGTAACAAGATGAATTGCATTTAAGGGATCCATTTTCTTTCCTCTTCTTCCTCTACTTCCTTGCTCTGTTTCTTTTGATTTCAAACACTATTGAACATTATAGCATGGGAAAAAAAGGGAACAATTCTAATACAGAATGCAATTGAAACATTTTAAAAGTGACAGGCACTGTGATATCATGTTGCCTGTCCGGCTTAATAAAAAACACTGAGATTGTTTAACTTCACTGAAAAAATAAGAAAAAATGTTTCTGAATGTATAAATAAAGCAGCAGAGTTCTGAATAGAAACAAGAAGGTACCTCAGCATATTCATCAGCCACATGGTAGCTACCTTGTAGCCTCATTGTTGATAGTAAATGAGACTTTTTTTGTGTCACATTAGAACTAACACAGAAAGAAATGTCTTTATTTCATACATAACTGACTTGTGCCGGGGATTATCTCCACTTGTACAAATAATTCAGAGAGAGACAGAAAGAGAGTACGTGTAGAAAGGAAGAAAATAAGGCTAGATTGATTTTTTTCCCTCCTATGCCCTCCAAAGAAAGAGGGAACCTTTATCCAAGGACAAAATTCAAGTGCCACTCTCAAAAAGCAACAAGTAATGAGACAGCATATGAAACAGAAAGAGAGGTGTTTTTTTTCTGATTTGAAAACATGTTGTGGGTGATGTTGTTCTTTTACTTTGGCATCATCTGGTTTTCAGAAGTGCTGAATATCCACTACTACTCTGGAGAAAGCAGTTTTACCACTTCTGAAAATCAGGCCCTCTTCCTATGCTGAAGAACCATGTCAACTTCCATTTCTCTCTTTTCTATGTTGCATATCTAGCAGCATTTATTTGGGAAACCCCCTCCCCCCTCCCACTATGTTAAAAAATACGATCTTGTTTTATTGATTTAAAAAAATAATTGTGTTTTTTTCCCCAAAAAATTCAGGTTAGGGAAACACAGATCTCCTTTTAGGATTGGGCAGCTGAATCAGATTGATCCAATACATATGTTTTAATTTCATTATTTTTAATGGATACCCTGTGTCTAATCCACCACAATAAATGTGATGAACCCTCCCCTCTCTTCTGGATGGAGGAAAGTTTAAAAATGTTTGGTTTAATTTTGACACACAGATATGTGTGCATGTATGTATATACTGAAATGCTGCTTCTCTTCTGCCTCCTTAAGGAAAAAAATCATCTTTTGACTTGCTTCTCACCTTTTCCATTTGTTTGTTTGGAAAAACTAAGGGCCATAATCAAGATTGCTCTATGGAAAATAACTGTCATTCCTAAAACAGAGTTTGGTGGGTTAAATTTAGTGTCTTTTTTTTTTTTTCTTTGCCTAATCATACTAATTAGTGATTGTCAGTCAACATATTAAGACAACAGAAATCATAGCAGAGAAGAACAGTTTTTAACTTCCTGCCTGCATGAAAATACTACATTGTTTTCAAAATTTCTGCTTCTGTTGGAGAGTAAAAATGAGAAGAAAGATCACATTTGCTTTCTCCTGCATCTACCTGGCAACTCAAATGCAACACTGAAAAATAAATACAGAACTAAGGTGGCTATGCATGCTGGACGATGACAAAGACTGAGGTGAAGAAATGAATCTGCGGTATGTAGGAATTCAGAAGGAAGACTGCTGTTTCAGTAGAAATACCAAAGATCAGGCAATTAAAGATAAAAACTCATCAAAATTAAAGCCCGCCTGGACAGATTAGTTGGTAACCCAATCCCCTTGCTTTGGGATGGTCTCCAAAGCACATAATCAAAAAGCTTCTAATACCAACTATTCTGAAATTTCCACTATAAACATATGCAGTATGTAAAACACCAGTGGAAGATAGTTTAAACAAACGAGAAAGTAAGAACTGGTCCGGCCATGTAGGTCAAATAAAGATAAAAAAAGAAAAAAACCTCTATCTTCTGGACTGCGTTAGGGTGTCACTTCATCTTTGGTATAAAATAGGCCATCCATAGGCTGCATTTGTTCACAACTAGGAAAGACTACAGAAATTGTCAACAATTTCTTCTATCTATTGCTTTTTTTGCACTTTTTTTGACCATAAGCTCCTATCTACTTAAGTTTTTTTTTTTATGCTCTTAAGCTAGGTTTTTGCAATGTGACAAGCAAAGCAGACTAAAAACTTCTTAAAGCTCATAAAAAAGACTGCAGATAAAAAGCACTAATGCTTTTGCTAGCGATCACGCTTTGTAAATAAAAAAATCTGCATTCTGCAAGAAAAAACCCCTGCATTCTCTATAATGCAGCAAGTTTTTTTCTCAATTCAATAACTTTACTGTAAAATGCTTTAGCCTTCTAGAATTTTTTTTTCTGTCAACAATTAAGACAAAGTTCATAAAAGTCCCAGCATTTTTCCAATCCTTTCAGTTGCCACAGTTCCTTTATCATCAACTTTTCTTCAAAAGAAGAAAATCATTTTCTTTTAAACTGTACAGTTTATTTTTTGTTCACCCCAAAAACTCAGTCTATTAAACTTCTGCACCAGCACCGGTGTGAGCAGTTTCAATTCATTCTCGGGTTTTCTAACAAGACGTTGACAGCTTGCCTTGAGAGCCTTTGACGTCCTTAAAATTAAGGCAATTAAGATTCAAGATAAACCTTACCTAAACATTTCTTTAAAAAAAACCAAAAAACCAAAAACCAAAAAGCACTCTAGATTTAAAACAAGAAGAAAAAGAAAATGAGAGAAAAAGAGTAGCTTAATTTTTGAGGAAGACAATTGGTTTTCATCGCAACTTGCTCCCTCTTGACATCATCAGTTTCTCTGTTTAAAAAAAAAAAAAAAAAAAAAAAAAAAAAAAATCTAGCTACGCCTCCAGGTAAATTCTGAATTCAAATGTTTGTCCAGATGAAATGTCAACCCAGCATTTTTCCTCTGGGTTTTTTTCCTTTAGTTGAAAAAAAAAATATAGCAAAAATAAAATTGTCAGACTACATGACAGAACCATTTGCACAGCACATAAAAACACTGTTTTGTTTTCATTGGGAAAGGTAGAAAAAAAAAGCATTCATTTGACGCCTGTGCAAACTGGAAGCCAACTTCTTGTTCAGTGAAGTTTCTCCATTCAAGGCAAAGATTTCAGACCGACATTCTTCAGTCCTGTTTATTGTCTGTAAAAACAATTGAATTAAAGTGGTCATTAAGTCAAAATAACTTTGAAATAGGTTTCTCTCCTTTTTTTCCACCCAATTCACTTTAAAAGTACTCCAAGCTAAACTAACTTCACAGCTGTTTAAATATGATACCACCAATAAACTGAAAATAGTCAGGCAAAACTAGGGAATTCCTGTTTTGGGGACATTAACACACTCTAAGCAGATGAATTTACTCTTGTTAATGCTATGCTTAATAGGCAGTCTAACTACAATGAAATGAGATGAATACATATAAATCTTTCAAAAGTAATTCAATAAGAGGGTGAATATTTTCATAATAATTAGTACCGCCATTTATTTTGGATACTAATAATGAAATGAAGGATAAAATTACAATAAAAGATACATCCAATTTGCTAGAAATAACACATTTTCTGATGGCAACAACAATTAAACTGTGGAGCAGTCTGCTTAATGAGCCAGTTATGGCTAGCTTAGTAGAAACATTCAACATAATATGAATTAGAAAAATATATTTTTTGATCATATAGTGTTAAATCTTTTTAAATTTAGCACAGGGAATAAGCAAAACTATTGACCTTTTTCTTAGAGAAGATAACTCTCATTTTCTGTTTTTGAGGTTTCATGTCATTTAAAGATATGTCACATCAAACTTATCTTAACAAGACTGTGAGATCTTTGGGGAGATGTAGAACCTACGTATACATGCTGTTCCATGTCTAGGGCTATCAGTAAGGGTCAGCTGTTGTTTTTCCTACAGTCCTCAAAACTTAAATGGAAAAAATCCTTTTCTGACCAAAGCTTAACAAAAGAAAATGCAGTATCTCTCCTTTTGCACGCATTAACACTTTTGCCTTTCGTAGTTTAAAATTAGTTTTAAAATTATGAGTTAAATTGTGAGGAATGTCGATGTCCTAACATTTGCCACAGAACTTTTTGTCTGGGATGGCAAACCTAAAACTACAATTTTAAATTTACCAAAGGATTTTTCCCTTGCATGATGCCAGAAAAATAGTATTTTGAATGTCAACAACAAATTTATGTGGAATGCAACAATTAACTATTTTCTTCAGATTTTCTCTGCATAATTTCCGGTAGGAGTATTCAAGTTGAATGCTCACCTTCTGAGGTTTTACTGCTGCTCTGAGTAGAGTGGCTGGTGTCACCAAAGGGTCACAGCACACGCTCTCTAATCTAACCTGGCATTGATTTTGCCCACAAAAACCTCCAGAAAAACATAATTCTTTCCACATTTAAAATTAGAGTAGGTCGTCCAGCAGATTTCTGCATGCAGGTAAGAGTGTATTCTTTTCTGGGGCAAGGATATCCACTGATCTCCATTTCATAGGTTTTGCACTTTTATGTGCAAAATTAAATATTTACATGGAAAAAAAAGTAGTAAGGTCTAAAACAATTAAGGTGAGTTCCTCATAAAGTAGATTCCTCTGCTCAGAAATCAAGAGCTGTTCTACCTATACAATAGTTAGCCAGGTTTTTGACATGAAGTTACCATTTCCGAACATCTTTGGGTGGGATCCTCAAGTACAGAACTCAGCATATTAAATAAAAGAACATGTATGCTGATTAAAGAAGTGGAACTTAAATTTTAAGTTTCGTGGTTTATTTTTACTTACAAAGAGAGTACAGAGTCCTTATACCACCCAGTTCATTCTTAGTACATTGTCTCTCCTTTGTTGCCTGCAATTTCATGATTGTTGTAAAGAAAATAAATATAAGGAAATATGGTGTTATAACTTTTCTCCTGACTGATCAGCTCCTATGAAATAATTTTATACTGTCTGCCTTTTCCTTTGCCTTTATCTAACAAAATCATTGGGCAGTCATGTTAAATACTTTCTCTTATCTTGCTTTGATAATTGCTGTTGTATATTAGGCATGATGTTTGTTATCAATAAATGTGCCCTTGAGTAATAAAATTATATTTTAATTATAAAAAAACTTCATTTGGTTTTATATTAGAGGTTACTGAAATATTTTGTCACAAGTTATGTTGTGTATATTGTGTATAGTTTGCTTGTTTCTACAGCTTCCCACACTGCATTTCTGCCTGTAACTGGCAGACATAAATAGAGGGCCCATTTCATAAAAAAAATACTGAAATAAGTATAATAAAAAAATCTGTAGTGGATCTGTGTGATTAAAAAAGGGAGAAATTTCCCTGAATATAAATGCAAGTGCCATTAAAGGTATATCCATCATTGCAAAAAGGCTGTAGCTGACAAGGAAAGATGAGGGATCTCATTCTCAGGAAACTCACCACATTGGCAAGAAACACAGCACCCACAGAATTGCAGTGCTGTTTCCTCTTATGTGGGAAAAATGCCAGACTCTGCTGCTTACAGCTACCTTATGAGGCCTTCTAAACCTAAGTCCTTCTGCTTTGAGACTTAAGCAAAAGGAAACAGAGACACAGGAATGGCCAGATCCAAAGGCTACAGAACACAGTCATCAAAGCAAGTCAAAAGGATGGTATAGACATATATTTCTCTCTTTGCCCATTATATTCTATAAGGGTTTTGCAATAATTTATTTATGGGTGCTACAGAGAGACTCTTGGCTAGAAAGATACACGTGCATAGACTGTGTCTCCAATTGGGTACATCGACAAAAAGCTTTTGATTGATTGCCTTTGTAATATGTACATACAGACAGATATGGGCATGACAAAAAAAATAGAGGTCTTCTGTTTTACGGTGGTCAAAAAGGGAGATTGTGTGATCTGAAACCATTTGCTACTCATATGATAGGTAAACAAATGTATCTTCCCCTTCCAGATTTCAAAAATGAAGTAAAGTAATTGACAGACTGGTAGAATTCTAATCTTTCCTATACCAGCTCATATCTGATGCCTCTGTAAGTACTGAGTCATGATGCATTGACTGACATATCTAACATATTTCTTGTCTGGCTATTTGTCTTCTTTCTTGTCCAAGATAAAACATGTGTAATTCTCTTTTCACACTGATGCTGCTGTTCAATATACATGTATTAATAAAGGATTCAGTCTGTGCTTCTTCCTAGAATCTGTCCAACATTGATCAGTCCCAGTGAGTATCCTGTCGCTAAGTAACTTCCCTTTGTGAAGACTGCTTTTATTGTAGTAAAGAGAAGCTGTGATTGAGGATTACTCTGAAGATGAATTAGGAGTTCTAAATCCAGCTGTCAGTGTATAAATTTTGAACTTTCCAAGGTATTCCATGGGAAGTAAACAAAAGGAGCAGAGGAATGGAGACAGACTGAGCAGCGCCTCTCCTCACCTCTTTCCACTCATTCTTTTTCCATTTCCAGTTCTTGACCGCTCAGTGTCTGCATGGCACCAATTTTGCACAATCACAAATACCAACTTGGGGTAATTCATACTGCTTCATTAACTACACTTTCAGAAAGAACCCTTTACATGTGCCAGTGTGTACTATGCCAATATTTTCACCATTGCAAATTTAAGACCTTTTTAACCTCTGATGCCAGATGCCACTTTAGCCCAGCGTGACGATTGTTAACACAGTTGCTGAGATTCTTCTGAGTCCAGAAAAGCAGCAGACAGTTAGAGAGCATATCACTGTAGGCAGGAACTCAAGGACATTTTGCCAAGGTGAGGCCATCAGCCAAAACCTTTTGCTAATTACAGTGCTACATATCCAGAATTCGTCTGAACTTAACGAAGCTACTCAGAATTTATGCTGCTGAAACAGGGAGTTGAATTTGGCCTGCTATAATCAAGAAGCAAAACCTTCTGGCTACCAAGCATATGCATACTTACTTAGACTGTTGGTAAGAATATGCAGGCGCATGTTCACTGGATGTTTCCACTGTCATCTGTTGCTGTTGACCACTGGCTTCCTGTGATGAAGATGCTACTGTCTGTGGAGACGTATCAGCAACAACACCCTAGGGAATCAAATGAGGACAAGAAAAACTTAGTAATTTTACTCACTGCAGTAAATTAGGCAAAACAGCTCAGAATCAGCTCACCATTCCTGTATTTCTCCAGAGAATGAGAGAGTTTGAGGTAGCAGAACCACATGCTAACACAACAAACTCCATCATTAGTTTTAAAGGGCTAATTCAGCAACAAGAAGCTTTCTCATCATAACAGTCGTACTTTACTCTCACAGGCTGCAGTGGAAAACACTTCCACCTTTGAGGGAAGTTCTCTGTCCATTCAAAGCCAGAGGCAAGACTTCTGACTTTGGCGGATTCTGGGCTTTACTTCTTGTCTTTTTCACAACATATGTATGGCTCTTCTAATTTTCACCTACCTACCTCAATTCACAGTTAGTTCACAATTATTTTGTTTGACTTAAAATGCAATAAAGGAAGAACCTAGGCCTCCTGCTCTCCACTTTACTACACATCCAACAGAAATGTAGCCACCTTAGAAAAATACTGCCCTTCTCTTCGCATTGCTTTTATGCATGTTCCCTTCAAAATAAATTTGTTTTATGCTAAAGACATTTATCTGTTAAGTCAAAGCTCCAATGAAGTTTTGTTTTATTTATATGTTTGAAAGAAGTAGCTAAGAAAACACACAAAAGATTATATGTATGAACTTAACATTATGCATAGCTTCTTATCCTGTTTAGACAGTCTGAGTAATACTTGGTTTCAGTTTTTTTGTACTCTTTCAAAGTAAGCTACATTTTCTCTTTTACTCTCATGCTTGGAGTGTTGGTCACATAAACAGCAGGTCTCTTCAGGGAACATGCTTTATTACTCTATTGCACACAACAGAGCCAGAAGAGGGAGCACAAAGCACTTGCTTTGTTTTTATTTGAGTCCTGTGTAAACAACAGGTAGTTTATTTTAAAGCATCTGTTAAAACATCAGTTTCATTTTTCAGAAATTCTTCATATTTATTGCTTAACAGACTGTCAGTATTATCTTTTTCTGTCTACTTCCTTGTCTTTATCCTTCTGTTTGTGTCCATCTCATCTTGAGATTGTAAGCTCTCTGGTGCAGAGATTTGAATTTTTTGGTCTCTGCCTGTGGAGCATCCAGCATGGTAGGATCCTTGTTCATGATGCTACATGAATACAGATAAACATTAACAATAATCATCATCACTGGCTCAGTGCAAAACAGGGTATATATTCAGATAATATATGGATTATTATAGTAGATAGTTACTGCACCATGTTACTTTAGAAGGCATGAATATACCAGCAGGTGACGGGGAGGCGAGCTCAGGAAGAATTAATTTAAACTCTCGTTTGCACAGGTCAGCATGGTGTGCAGCCAATACTGTTGGATGAATCACTCTCCATCCCACCATCTCCTTTTAATTCATATTTGTATCTGCCCAGTTCAATACTTAAGAATGGCATTTGAAAAGAGGCACCCATGGTGCATTTATAAACAAATGAGGCTTAGGGTGAAATGATACCGAGGTAAAAAAAAGACTGAAACAGGATCAGATCAGTATGACACAACAGAATTAGCCTTTCCTGTGGGACATTATTTGGGAATGATTGCAAAGAACTAGGAGAAAACAGGATAAGCCCACTTGACTGCTGGTGGAACCATGTCACCAGTACCACTAACTCAGTATCCTCACAGCACAGAGTAGTAATAGCACAAAATCCAGAGACCACACAGCCGAAGACAGAAGTTCAGAGACCCTGGCACTCCTTGCCTTACCCCAGAGTGGGGCAGAAGTTGTTAATAAAAGAAGGTAGTGCCAAAGAGAAGCACACAGGGAAGAGGATAACAAGGTTCCCTCCTCTTGCTGTGCTCAGTTGCCCTTATGAAGCTTCACAGAAGTGGAGGCCAAGCTGACGCTCTCCCGGCAGCTTGTGGTCTACAGGGTTGAGTAAATACTTACTCATTAGACTGTCATCAGCATGACTCAGCCCCAAGGAGGGAGGGAGCGAATCCTTCCTCAAGGATGAAAAGCACTCAGTCAGTGCAGCATCCTCCACGTCTGTATATACAAGAGGAAGGTTTCCATTGCTCAATCACTTTTTCTGGTCGCTAAATGTTTCAGCAATTACCTATGCTTGCTAAGGACCGCATCAAACCCTCTTGCAATCTTCTCTTCTTGAAATCTCTTTTGGTTTCGTGGTCTGCCTGCTGGGTTTGTTTTCCTGTCTCTTCCCATCTCCCTCCCAAGTACATGGGGAAAAAATAGTCATAATCACTGATGTTTTACTCCACGTCCTGCTGTACAACAAAACAAATGCAAAACAAGAGCCCTTGCAAATAATTAAAAAAAAAATAAAATAAAAATAGGGGTTAGAAAAGAGAAGGAAAAGAAAAGAAAGAAAACAAAAGAGGAAGAAATGTACAGTTCTAATTTTAAAAGCTGGGAGCTTCCAGCCACCTCAGTAAAGAAACTTTAGGCCCCTTTCAAACCACAGGTGCAAGAAGAAATAATAGATAAGAGTTCTGCTACCCCTTCACTCTACTTTCATGGATGGAGATAAACTTACTTCAATAGGGACAGCTGTTGGAGGCACAGGAGTATACTGGGGAATGTAGGTCCCTTGCATAGGTGCAGCAGCAGTCATGTACTAGAACAAATCAAAAGCACATGAACAATAGAAAACCACGATCAAGATTCATTAAACCATATGTTAGAAGCATGACACTGTTTCAGTTTCCCATTCTGAGTTTTTTAGTTAGTGTATAGCATGTTATTTTTTTTAATTAAGGATTTTAGGCAATGGTAGAACATACCCAGGTACTAAAAAACATAATCTTGAACTTCAAAGCCAGGTCCTATCTGAATATAGGCAATAGTAAACATCTTACTGATGGAGTTAGATTGTTCACAGGTTCTCTAAAACTGAGAGACTACTATTTGTACTTACAAATAACCCTGTGGAGACATGACAGCAGTCATGTCTAAACAACGACACCAACAAAATATGAAGCATAAAATTTGAGAGGTTTATTCCAGTCTATATTTAATTCTGTTAGTAATAGCAGTTGAGTTTACAGGGATACAAAGCTTCAGGAAGGTGCAATCTAAGACAGGAGGAACAAAGGAGGAAGATTTATCTGGGAGTTTCTCCTTTTGTACACAGATACTTTAGCTAAATTCTTATAGCTTGTCATTAATATCCAGGGATCTTTTCTATGCATTTTGAAACTTCTGCAAATTATCATATAACACTTTGTATTAGCTTCTCTGAAATATTCTCTCTCCCAAGTACTACCTGACAATCCTTTTTAAAATTCATGTGTGCATGTGAATTTTGTCATTGGCATGGCACTAATCTTTTTATATACAGCACTTCTTAAAAAGCTCTTGAACTGAACGCAACAGCAATTGTTCAGATTTTCAAATAAAGTATCAATATTAAGTCCTCAGATCTATATGTACCGTTCTTTCTACAATCCTGTCCTAACTACATCTTCACTAACAAGAATCTCGGAATGTGGCCAATCCCCCAAATGACTGTGTGACACTTCCACTACATGTTATCTTCAAAGACACACCAAAGATCTGAATCGCCCCAGAATGTATTTGATGAATTTTAAAATGAGTTAAGTATAGCTTTGCTTCCTGGCAGAGCTAGGAAGTGCTTGCAAGATTTTATTCCGCTGTTTGTGGTAAAATTTACATTTAAAGCACTCTCTCACCTCAATTCTAAACTAACTGGATGGTTTGATTTGCCTGTCACAAACATGCATCATGAAATTGCAAGGTGGGGTGCAGTCTGCAGCAATGCTAGAGAAAGGCCTTAGGGAATGACAACAGCATATTTAAGAATCTCACAGCTAAGTCCTGAAGTCTTCTTTCAAGTAGAAGAAAATAAAAATCATTTAGGTGAAGTTATATTATATTTTAAAAAAATCAGTGAGGATCATACATGCCATAGAATTTATACTTGCAATATGAGCAGCATATGGTGTTGAAAACCATTACAATATTTTGCCAGATTTCACAGTGTTTTCCATAACTTGAGCAAAGTGATGGGAGTGTCCCCAGTGTCTGTGTGCCTGTATCAGGCCATGTTTTTCTTCAGATTTTTTCCTTGTTCTTCAGAAAGAGAACTGAATTCAATACTGTTTTTTATGAAGGCTAACGCACCAAAAACATTAGGCCAACTATCCCTATTGTACTCAGTACAGTTGGGTTATTCTCCTGCCTTACAGATTAAGAGCTAATGAGAATGTTACAGCAGGGTGTTCCAAAGCTGCTTCCGCTCCATTCATTCTGCTTTGTAATGTTGCCATCACATGTTGGGAAGACATCTGCTGTGTGGCATTGTTCTAAATGTGTCAATATTTAACAGTGACCCGAAGCACTCATTCTTACAGTTCTACAAAGACCTGTAAGGGTTTTAAACATCTATGTAGGCTAGCTTCACTCAGACAAACATATATAGATTTTAATTGAAAGTGTTGATTTAAATAATAAAGTGGCCTTATTCAACTTGGACTTCCTCTGAGTTGGAACTAGCAGAAGATCAATGTGCAGACTTGTAAGATGCCATTGTCTGTCATTCTCTTATCTCACACACAAACCCAAACAAGTTTTAATACACAAATACCAAATTATTCAACTGCTTTTTAATTCAGACCAGTCCACTTTTTGCAAAATCCTTTGGCACTGAGTTCTGTAGCACAACTGAAACTGTCTGGGAATTAACTGATGTCTTTGCTAACTGTGAAAGCACTGCTCTCAGTACTTGTGCAGTTTCTTACTCTATTGTTATTTTTTTCCTCTTGAGGCAGATCCTGATCTTACTTGCCAGACTACTTTGTGTAGCTTCCTTCACTGCTATACAATTGCTAGGGAAAACTGCACTGCTAACTTGAGTGTCACTGGTGGCTCTGGCCAAACTCTGTTTTCCAGACACTCACACCGCCCCACAATCTCCCAGTTCAATTTATTGCAGGAATTTAAACTGAATTCAACCAAATAGCAAGTGATTTAAAGTTCTGGAGAACAAAGCTATCTAGTTGCTTGCCAGACTCCCTCCTGAAGAACTGAAGGAAAATGTCTGCTGTAATGGTGGTTCAATTTTTTGTATAAATCCTTCAGAGTTCTATAATTAAAAAACAAAATCACGTTCTGGGCCAAATTAATTCCACCAATGGCACCTAGTTATTTGTGGCAAAGAATTTGATCCTAATAAAAGTTAGCCAAGGCTCATTCCTACAGAGCATTGCTGCTTATCAACTGGCCCTTGACCACACAGCAGCAGTGGTCTGTATTACACATATTGTGCCCTTGGTGGAATGTCCAAACATATTTACTTTCTTTATCTTTATGACTGTAAATATACCCTCATCATTTCAGGAAAGAGTAATTTGGTCAGCAATTAAACATGTTACTTGGGCTTGGAACTGATGCTCAGTCTCCAGGGTCTCACTTTTAGCATCCATTGAGGCTTCTGTGAAAATCTTTATCAAGCTATAAAGGAAAACTACGGCTTAGTTCTCAGAGACACACAACTGGTCTTTAGTATCCCTCACATGCAGCAGAGGGAGTCCCTTCTGAGACCACATGAATTTGGGACTGTCTGTCCTGCTGCATCAGTTTTTATCATGGGAAGCCTAACGCTGAGAAGCTGCTTTAGTTTAGTTTGTATAATGAAAGAGGAAACAGATTATTTTTTGTTATAACTGACATTAGCTCAATCAAGTTTACATGTATTTCTTTTCTTTGTGAACTACATAATCCTAATTCTCTGATCTCACAGGATAAATGAAGATTACATAGTGCTAAGGCACAATGTCACTGTTGATACTTACATCAACGGGTTTGGATAATGCAAGAGTTGTTGCATTATTCCTTGTCATGAATATTCACAGTTGGTTGTTTAGCAGAAAGCTTCCTGAACACTGCTGTTCAGTAGCTTCCACACCCAGACACAGTGAGCCCACTGAAATCTGTGTCTCTCTCTCGGTCCCCCAGATACTTTACCTAGTTACTCTATAAAATAGGGTGCTCTGAATGTGCTGGAGTGAGTGGCACCCATGCTGGGAGGTGGAAAAGAGCTTTAAAAAGAATTATGGGATTTAAAGAAAAGTTAAACATTTTATATCTACTCAGCTTAAGACCACCCAGGATAAAAATTCTGGTCTAAAGGCATGCTTAGCTGAGGGACTCTGTTGTAATGCAGCTCCATTTGGATCACAGTTCCTGTAGATGTACATAGTTTCCATATGGCTTCCCATCTACCTCAAGAAACTCATGTAACTTGGAAGCAAGCAGATGGCAAACAAAGAAGGCATCTGTGTCAGAAGATCATCACTGAGATTTATTTTCTCCATGAACCACACTCACTACAGTACTTTATCCACACATACGTGTGAAAAAGAGACAGCATGACTCACATGCTCAGCCTAGCAGTAGCCGGCTAATTCCACTAAATATTAGTATTGTAGGCACTGAAATGAGAGAATCTGAAAGAGCCAAATCCATTCTTTCTTTGTCATATGTTTCCATCAGGATTAAAGATTTTTGAGCTGTAATGTGATCGGTCTTTCAACGAAGTATGTGCAAGGCATAAGAAAGCACCGTTCATTCTTCCACAACTGTACAGGCTTTGTGGGTCTAAAATTAGAAGCTGGTTATTTCTGACAGAAAAAATGAATAGTGACTCTACATGCACAGATGATGGATCTGGAGGGTGTAAGGGAGATTTTTTTGGCACTTTGATCCTTTGAAAGCTGGTAATTTCTACTACAGAAAAAGAATACACTGTTGGTGGCAACATTCTCTTAATTTGATTGTAGACTATTATTTTCTTCATACAGTACACAGAATGCATGTTCTCATCACTGAAGATATACAGTATTATAATATAATTCATGCTTTATGATGCCTGACTGCTTAATTCAGACTGCACTTATCGGGGTACTCATTTAGCCTATATGCTACATTAACAATTCTACTCACATCTCGCTCAGTGGGATTTTTGGTTTTCACCATTTTGAAACTACTTAAATGTGTGGAAAAATACATAGTTAGAAAATAAGAGAGTATTAGGGTACATTTACAACTCTGCCCTACTTTTAGATGCTACCCTCAGTGACCACAAAGAGTTAAAAGAAAGGAGGTAACGAATGAGGAGGTGGGTTGAGGGGAAAAAATGAAACTTCGAGAAGGATCATGTTTAATTCAGAGAGCAATATCAGTTCTCAGAGATCAGCAAACAGTGGGGTATCCCAGCCTGGATCCAGCAAGACTGGTGTTAAGCCTGCAGCAAACACTAAACCCATAAAGGTGACAAGCATTGGGAAATAAAAAACAGGAGGAAGGCAACTGCCTGCACCAGGCAGAGTGAGGGAGCATGTTGCAGTAGGATAATATGTTTTAACCATCAAAGGTGGAGCTGAGTAACCTGCAGGGAATTTACAGGAGCTTTTACCTTGAGAATATGGCCCAGGTAATGTCCATTTATTTATTTGCCCTAGTAAGCCTCTAGCATGACTTTCTGAGGCCCAGATTAATGCGAAGTCAGGCAACTGCCTAACAGCTGAGGTACATAGCAAACACCCCACACACCAGCTATTAGTTATGGAATTTCAACTGAAACAGGGCCTGAAAGAATGCCTCTTGCAAAACCAAACTATTACATCTACATCATCAGAAGGCTTTGGTTGCACACTCTGTTTAAATTCTGAAGGCCATCATTAACAGAAAGTATAAGAAACCACTCTAAAGTTCCATTCTATTTATAGCCCTAGTTGCCTATAAAATAACACAGCTGTGATTAGATGGAGACTGCTGCAGATATGTTAACTCTCTTGGTCACTATGAGTACTGTAAGATTTTACAGTTAATAAGTGGATCAATGTTGAATAAGTTTCCCAGTATAAAGAAAACCAAAAAGAATTTACAAAATGAGATATTAACAGATAAGTTTGTAGTAAATTTGGAAACCTCAAACAACACAAAATTAGGAGGGACAATGAACAAGGAAAAAATATTAAAGAAGCCTTTTATAAAATCAATGTGGAAATGCTGCTTTCTGGCATTTTGTTGTGGTTTTATATAAATGTATATCTGTTGCAAGAATCAAGGATCACCTTCCTTATTTCATCAGCTTCCATGTTCCTGAGAAGGCACAGATCCTTTAGAGTCAAGGTGAGAGCCAAACCACAGAAGCCTTGTACCAGCGTATGCTGGTAAGCATTTACACCACCGCAGCCTGCTGAAGGGAGATTAAATGGGATGTCTTACATGAGCAAATGCTAAACCATGTATTCTTCAGTGACTATTTGTGGTTTCATATCACTGCATGAGCTATAGCACAGTGATCATGACTTAGCTTTTCAGGATTCCCCGAATTAATGCCAGGGTTTGTTCGTGTTTTGGGTTTTGTGATTTTTTTTTTTTTTTTAAAAACCATCTGAGAAGTCTAGACACTGCATCACTTACAGAATTATGTGAAAACATTTGTGTTGCTGGAAAACTTAAGGAAATGAGTCTGTTGGCTGGATTTATTTTTATCATCTTTTTTTTTTTTTTCCCTACTCCATGAAGGAAACCTGCCTTCCCACTTTCAAGTCTCTTTCCCTGCAAAGAACAAAAACTGCATCTCTCTTTGAGCATTTTCAAGTGGTTATAACTGTAATGAAATATAGAATGAAACTGCTGCTTTTTTGTCTCTGGTTCCACCTTCTCATTTGAAAATATGCTGTTCTCCAATAGAAAAGAACACTGTCTTGCTGTGTCCTCTTATCCCATAGTCTGGCATGGAGACACAGGAACTCAGGAAGAGAAAAGGACCATCTAGTTCATCAGTGCCAGTGGCAGTTCAATGAAATACAATATCCAGCTGCCACAGTTTTTACTTTAAACTTAAAATATCTTTTGCTACACAGAAGCTTTCTCATTTTCCATCTCAACCCTGTACTTATTCAGTGGCTGTTATTAATTTCACTTTCTCCTAATTAAAGAATGAGAGAATAAATGATATGGAGTTTTACTAATAATTATCAGCCAGGCCTAAAATTTAATAATATAATGCCATTTTATCACACAATTGCCATAGCCCTATCAAGAACAGCACTGTCACTCAACAGAATCCCATCGCTGGCCCACTGCACTCTTTGTTCAGGCAGAGAATAGAAATCTTTACTGGATTTAACATTCCTTCCCCGCTGCTCAGTAATACAAATGTATTTAGGAATCCTGGCTATCAATTCCCTTTCAACCTTCCTAATGAGATGTTACCTAATTCTCTGAGCAAGTTAAATGAAGGTAGAGAGAATAATAACTTGAAGAACTATATTTGCAAACTAATCTCCTTTTCTCTTCAGGAGTTCTAAACATCCTTCACAAATCCCTATCTTTGGCAATCAAAGTAATACAAAGGTATAGAAGAAACAGTGCAGATGAGCTCACCTGCCCTCCCCCTCCGCCCCCTAGCTAACAGGTCTTTTCTTCTTTCTGAAATTCAGTCCTGCTACTAAAGCAGAGTGATCAGGACTACTCAGATAAAGACTAGTTAGAAGAAACAACTATGAGGTCAGTTCCCCACATACAACTGTGCACTATGCTCTCACTAGCGTAGTGCACAGCTCAATGTTTGTTACTGCAAGCACCATAAACAGATAAAAACCTAGCTCATTCATTTTAACCACTTTTCAGAGTCTAAAGGCTGGCATTACAAAGGAATTTGGTGAAATTCTCAAACCACTTGCATAGATCAGTGAAAATGGTGAAAAATAAGAAAAACTCATCAGGATGTGAAAATAAGTTCCCTTTCTGATTACATCTTTCATTAAGTGAAAACTTCTTATAGGAATACTTCTTTGAAACAAAATGTTTATATTACATTTTTCAGTTTATACATGGCTGTGGAACTTGACCCCAGGGTGCCAATGATTCTTGCAGTCCATGTCAGTGTACCTAGGCCCATGGTATTTTCACTCTTCCTCATGACAAAGCCTCTGTTGTAGGCAAGGATCCGTAGAGGTTACACAGAAATGTAAACTGATTCTCCCTGTATGACTGAATATATAAATAGCCCCAAGATGTGAAACCTGCTTTTTTTGCACGATTTGAATAATGCCATGCATCTGATAGATACATTTGCAAGAGAGCAAGACTTCTCTTATGTTAAAAAAAAGACCAAGATTCTGGAAATTTTTTGAACTTTCAATTCTTCCTTCTTCAGTTCTTACGCATTTCTCTACAAAAGGAGCATTTTTTTTTCCTAGTATCCTCTATGTATCTGTTCTATGAATGTACATTATGAGCTCTCTGGGGCAAGTTTTTGAGCAGAGGTTAGTGTATGACTTATTGCAGTCCTGTCTGCAGCACCCTATATAAGACCAGGGTATTGTGAATGTATCATAACAAAAGAGTATACTGCATCAGTCTTGGTCAGTCAGGGTCGGTAATCACTGCGATTCTGTCACATCTATATTCCACTTTCAGATCTCAAATACTGAAGAATAAAGGGGTGATGCAGCAGAATTATGACTGTAGATTCTGATATTAAAAAAAAAAAGATCCTTATGCACCCCCTTAGTTAGAAATTCTTAGGAAATTCCATCTGAATACAGTACTTCCAATTAGTCCCTGATGAATGGCTGCTAGTAAGATGAAGGAAGACTGATCTGTTCATTTTAGTATTTTCAGCATATGTAAAAAAAATGTCAGTGAATCTCTCAACATATGAGCAGATTAAACTACTATTAATTATCCATTCATATGAACAAATAAGTGCTTTCTAGAGGTAAACATGTCTTCTAGAGGCTATTAAATCTCCATTAATTTGAATTTTCTAAAGAGAAGCAGACTACTGTGTGCAAATATCCATACTGTATGGATGAAGCTGTTGTTAAAACAACAGAACTGCTTAGAACAACAGAAAAACTGTTAAATAACAGTTGCTTATCAATCACATACAACTTCCATTGCTCTTTCAGACCAGAGATAAAAGTGGACAGCTCGTTGGTCAACTTCCAAGAATGGCACAGATGAAAGCAAGGACAATTAATTACAAGATAAACCAAACCAAAAAGAACAGTAAAAAGAGACAAAAAGTCACCTGAATATTATTATATCTAATTATCCTAGAAAGAGGAGGAATTTCAACACCTCCTGCATGAAAAGGTAGTCATGCTGGACAGATGAAAGGTAGTAAGATACCACCAAAGTACAGCTGGGACATTCTTAAGAAGAGCTGAAGCATGATATTGCTCAATCCTTTGCCTCTAAAAGATCTCTAGAATCCAAAATATTTGGTTAACCATAATGAAAGATATCACTGGGGAAAGAAAGGGTTGAGAAGTGAGGAGAGGACAGGGAAGGGAAGAAAACATTTCAGTTCTTCATAAGAAAACAGCTGTTCACCAGTACCCTGCATCCAGAGATGAAGGAGAACTTGCCAATTCAGTGAGCAGAAAAAAAACTCGGAGACTTCACCTGTTGGGTCTTACACTGGAAGCTAACAGTGGTATTAGGAATGCCTTAAAAGCTGGCCTTCCTGAATTGATGGTCAACATGCAAGTCCAGGCTTAGGCAGGGGAAAACACATTCCCTCTGGGAAATGCTGTGCCCTTATGCCTAAGGATACAAGGAAAATCAGCCTTGGGCATGTGTGGATAAATGTCCTGCAAATCATGCACTCAGGGCTTCCAGGCTGCTTAACACGGAGTTGGTGGGTTTGAGTTGGGAGTTTGCAAGCTCCAAGAATCCTGCTTCCATATAGGTCCTCAGGTGAAGCTCTGGGATGCCCTTGCCTCTTCCTACACACCTGGAAACTGGCAGTCCCTCTTCAGTCTTTGAGCCAGTGCCCTGCTTTTCTTCCAGGACAATCCCACCAAGCTGCCTGCTCAAAGCAACATTCCTGGTGTTTTCTGACTTGGCTCCCAGACTAATCTCATCCTTGGTAAGCAGATCTGTAAGCCGACTCATTAGGAGATCTGGAAGCCTGCCCAAAGCATTGGATATGGTGAGGCTGCTCTGGAACATGAAATCCTGGGAGTGTTTTGCAGCTGATGCCTGAAAGCTGACATGGAGTAGGACAGCAACCAAGATGGACATTTTAAACCAGTTGGCAGCTGTCGAGACCTTGTAAACTATATCTTGTATTGGAAACATCATGAGGCATCATTTCCGAAAAGTAATTTTTCTTTGGAATTTCTGGCTCGTGGGAGAATCTTTCTGGTTTGTTTTGAGTTTTTAAAAGATGAATCAGAATGAAACCAAATTTCATAAGAAGAATTTCCAACAAACTGGAAACCATGAATGCTTCTCAGCCAACTATTCTTCTATCTGTAGCTTGAGCAAAATAATCAACCAAACCTGTATTTGGATTGGGTGGGGATAATAGAGAATACTAACCTTTAAAGGCTGGTGGCAACTTCAATACATTTAAAATACAGTGTTTAAAGTAATGCAGTGCAAGGTATTGCTTCTCATTAGCATAAAAATTGTTCTGTCAAAATCTTTAAATATATTTACATTATCATTAGCTTTGCTTACATGGCAGGTCTGTGGAAGGTGGTAATAGCATTTTTGTGAAGACTTCCTTTTTCCTGCTTTCCACAAACTCTTGAAATTCTTATGGGAGAAGGGTCCTGTTACAATTGAAGTCAATGCCCCACTGATAGGGCGTGACTGAGTAAGAATATTACATGTTAATTATCAGCTGTGGGAGGATCTCCAAGACATCAGATCATATCAGCAATAGAGCTGCAAAAGCACAGGAGAAACCTTGCCTTTTAGCAAAGTGCTGGCTAAGTGAACTGAACTATACTGCTATGTCATCAGCTTGTCTACCATGTAACAATCTGCTAAAAGTGTTGAACTCCTAAACTTACTGTGTGACAAAAATTACACAGAATCTCTCCTCATTTGTCATTGTTTCATCCAAAGGATGAAAGGGGGAGAGAATGAAGAAGGAAAGATACCAAAAAAGTAAAAAAAAAACCAAACCAAACCAAACCAAAAAACCAAACTAGACCAACCAACCACCACCAACAACAAAAACCAAAAACAAACCAACAACCCCCCAACCAAACAAAATGGCAGAAGAACAAAACAGAAAATGAAAGAAGAAAAAAAATCCCAATACTTCAAAAAATAGTCATCACTCCTTGCCTATTTTCTTTACCTTATACTGGAACACTCTGTTTTGTTGGGAAAGTGTGATCAACACAGCTGATGAACCATAAGTGAAGTAGCCAAGAAGTAGCCAAGAATTCAAGCTTGATGCTTCAGCTTTGACTGTCAATTTGTACAGTGAGCAACTTAACACCTAGAAAACCTGAGGTTTGCTTAAAAAAAAAAAAAAAAATGCACGCACCCATTTTTCATAAGACACTATTAAATACAGCTTTATGGGTGTGCTTAGTACTTATTTTCCCAGGAATAACATTAGCAATGCTTGAAGGGGCCAGAAAAACAGATGTGTCTTAGTGCTGGCAGAATAACAACATTCCAAGGCTGTTCTTTGTGTTCTTTCAGTGCTAGCTTTCCAAAGTAGACAGAGTCAGCTCATACGCATTCAAATTACATACAATTATGATTTGGTATAGATTTGTGCTTTGACACTCTCTTACAGTTCTGGAAAATATAAGCACTGAAAGTTTTCAGTGCTGGTGTATGAATTTTAATAATTTTTAGGGCTAATAAAGACCAGGCCAAGTGAAAAGCAATTCACATCAGCAGAGAAAAAAAACCTGTTAATCAGTCTTGTCCTCGCTATCAGTGTACTGATTGTAAATAGTTTTAGACAGGGCTAAAAAAAGCACAGCAGTAGTCTCAGCTTGATAGAGGAGTACACTGTAATGGTAGTTCTTGATACATTTTTTCAGGTTAGCACATTCTGTGAAAAATTAAAAGCAAAGCAAAACAACAAAATCTTCCCAACTTCCTCCCCTCCCTCTAATTCTGATAGAGAATATGAGAATAATCCATGAAGGGAATCAAAATTGGGGAAGACATTAATACATGTACAAACACCCATATTTCCTCCTTATGAATGCCCTTTATATGACAGAGCTGTCCAAACAGCACTTAAGGAGCTACAGCAAAACACTTGACAGACAGGCATGATAAGTTATGGCTCAAAATGTTTGCTTGCCAGACAGAAAGGGTGACTTCTTTTCTTTTTTTTTTCTTTCCTTTTTTTTTTTTCCCCCCCCGAAAATCCTTTCAGGTAAACTCACTCTATGTCTGCTGGCATGCAGCCATTTTTCTATAAATTCATATCACAATGCTGTATTTCTAATGGATTGGGTATGGTGCTTTTCCATTTTGCTAATGAGAAAAGCTAAAGGCCATTACTTGTTCTGATTAAGATCCCAAGGGAAGAAATGTGATGTGTATATTACCAGGCCATACGTAAAGGAAGTATTTGGCATGTCTAATCAATCAGATGAAGGGTAGACAGAAAAAGTCTTATCCTGTGACTGCAGAGAAAGAAGACATAAGGGGAAAAGAAACCATAGAAAGTGTCTTTAAAAGGTGACTTATGGGAATCAGTTTTAATGATATTAGTATGATCAATGACTATGGCTACTATCTGGGAAGGATGTAATTACCAAAATGAAAACTTTCAAATGGGAAGCCTGATCAAGGGCAGAGGTACTGTCATATTTCTCAGAGCACTGTCAGTTCTCATCTAGGCCATGTATTCCTGTGTCCCTTACAAGCATTACCATACCATGAGGCTTTCCTGTGGTGGGAGCAGACCTAGGGAGTGAGGGGCTGAGAAACTTTGCATTCAGCTCAAAACCACAGGTAAGTCTTGCCCCAAAGGCAAATTTAAGACAAGGTCGGGAAAAGGGAAAATAGAAAAGAGAAAAGTTGCTGTCATGACTGGCTTTAAGGAAGGTTTTGCAGTGGTGCACATTTAAAAACCATTTCAAGTAAAAGAAAGGAAATGCTGTAGACCAGTGACCTATTCAACATAAAGGAGAGGGGAAAAAAAATGTACAAGATATGCACTGCTCCGTTTGCAGAAGGTTAGTCTGGAATATCCTCTAAGATGTTTCAATATGCAATTGCCACATGCTTAATTCTGATGGCATAGAATTTTTCAAATTTATACTTGAATGAAATACAAAGTTTAGAGACATTTTTTTCATTCGTTTTTCAGTGACTGCATAGTTACAGCTTGCAAATGGAATAAGATAGATGCTGCAAATGGCAAATGAAATGAATAGAGCTTGGAGATGAGTGTTCTAAGAGAGGACAAGATCCTTTGATTGTGTCAGAGCTGCAGACATAGTTTAAATAATATATTAATTTCAGAGAATATTATAAATCACTCATGTACATTAAAACTGACAAAATTCTACCATACTACATCCCGTCAAATGGAATTTGAGATCAATGAAATATTACTGTCAATGATGGCAAAACCGTAACAGCTGATAAGGCCAGCAGGAGATCTTCTAATGCACTCTAGCCTGTACAGGTAAGCAGTCCTGGCCTCTTCTAAGTGCCACAGCCCAACCAGAGACTTGCTCTTCTCAAGAGGATCTTGCAGACTATTTATTTCTATGCTAGGTTGTCCACTTTGGTTTTTTGTTGTACTTTCGGTTCTGGCATATGGACTAACCAGAAAGCTTAGACATCTTCATTTTGCATTGCTGCTTACTGACCAGCAAAATGCTCCCTTTCTGCTCTCCTTTGACACACAGAGTAAAAAAAATAAAAAAGAGAAAGATTAAGTGCTGTGCAAATGTTTGCAATGGAGAAAGTCCTAACTACACTACGGATTTGCTTGTCCAAGAATATGACAGAGATGACAAAGTGGCCATTTTTCCATCAAATAAATTTATATCAACACTTTCGAACCATAGGACTTTGCATAATTCACCTTACAAAGAAGGATCACTGCTGACATACTAGTGTTATGCTGAACTCCCAGACCGCACTGCTAAAATACAAATTAGCAGAGTTAACATTTAGAAAGTGTATAACTGGCTATTCTCGAAGCTGAATAAGGGTATTTGCAGATTCCTCTCACTTAGTGGCTGATGTCAGGGACAATGAGTTTAGTCTTAGGATGGAGGGGGAGTGGGGGATGATGGTCTGCCAGCCTGCCCAGCTGTAATATCCCCTAATAGCCTGGAAGGAATTGTAATTGTGAACTGAAACAGCATCTGCTTAACTGTCATCCTAGCCCTCAGGACTGGAACTTTTTGCTTGTTGTGAAGGATCATGAGAAATACTACACAGAGCATGAAGATGAAAACAGAGTGAAATTAAAACCATTAAATAGAACCACCAAGGCACAGCTGTCTGTGCTGTTAGTGAACTCAAGGAAATATAAATGCCAAAATATATTTGAAATTCATGATGTAATTTGGTATGGCAACTTAGAACACTGAGGTAACTGCAAATTTCTAGTTTAAAGTATTTTTAACTATTATTATAGTGGACAGATTATTACAGATCATTCAGTGAGAAGCAATTAAGTTTCACTGCTAGGCACTAAAGCCAAATCTAACTAGAACTGGTAAAATCTTCTCTTTTCTTACTGAGAAGAATGGGCCAATTAGTTCAGCTGTCTTGACCAGAACAGCTTACTGCAGTTCATCATACCGAGAGTCTGGGCTTTGCTTTAAATGTACAGCTGAGCCATCCCTGGGTTTGAAACAGGAGCTGCTGTCCATACTACAAGAAAGATTACACTGTATGAGAGTAATTTTCCTCAAAGGGAATCAAAGGGCTTGCATTACTTTGCTTACTTATTTAAGTGATGCTATAGGTTTTACTTAATATTTTTAAAACACCTGGAGAATATAAATTTCAATATAGGTGCTGCTGCTGTCATTCTCCAGTTTCCTGCTTCAGAATGTCTCTGAAAAGTCTGGAGTCCTGTTTTATTTGGGAGGAATAGTAAATGCTACAGATCCCTTCCTGTATAATTTGTACTTTCAGAAAAAAACACCAAAACTGTCAGAAATATGTAGGATATGTGCAGATGGAGTTAAATACTTCCATAGAAACTCCACAGGTCCATAAACTGAACTGCCTAAAAAAAGAAGTGGTTACTAACGGTAAGTACTGCAATTTCTTAGTTTACAATGGGACCAGCTCTGCCTGCAAAGATCTTTATAGAATAATTACATACCAGAGACACTAATTCATTACACTTCTGTGCCAGACTTGTAATTGTGATCATGTATGTGTATATATATATATATCTATCTAAATCTAATTGTTCCTAGGAACACATATCTAATAGCATATGCAATACGTAAAAATCCTAATATTAAAAATAAACTCAAGATGATGCCATGATTCTTAAGCCATATTTTTCTCTTTTGAAACACAAGAAAATACAATGTTGCTCATTACATTTGTACAAAAATTAATGAAAGAGAAAATTGGATTTATAAGCCTTGAAATGTATAATTCTTTTCTTTGCCTTCTGTAGTAGGTTAATTACTTCAAACTTTTTCATCAATCATTTTCTGGTTTCCCACTGTGGTTTCTAACTCTGATACAATTTTTTACAAACTCAGATACAGTTTTAAACAAAGGATAGAAATTTGAGGAAGGTCTGTGGTCTTCTGCTCTCAATACCCTTCAGGCACAATTTATAAAAATAAGGAAAGGGAACCTCCTCCTCCAGTGGCCTGATCCACACACTAATGGAATTTTTTGCTGCCCACTATTTCTCTATGTTCCATAACACATTCAGGAAATTTGAAGTTGTTGCTACTTTTTTTTTTTTTTAGTTTTAAATAAACTTCATCTAATATGATAATCTTCTAGAGTGTGTATAGAAAAAAAAATACGATGAATCAAATTATAGTCACTTTGATGAAACAACCCTTTATTACTAGAAAATGAAAATTTCTGAGATGAGTATATTATCTTCAAAGAAAATCAGCCCTACTAAAGCTAGTTAGGAGAACCTGCATGTTAAAAGAAAGGCAGCAAAATAGCTTTTGTTAAAATATTACCTTTAAACACTAAAACTTTGAGCACTGATTTGGATTCTGTTGATAAACTAGGTAAGGTTATCTGTGGAAATACCATCATAGCCAAATACTCACTTCACCTTGTTACTATATTTCTGTCACTCCGATTTGGACTGTCAAAAATGGTCACTGAAGAAAGAACAAATACAACCAATTTTTTAGTCCAGTGCAGGTATTTTAGGTGGGAAGTAGTAGCAGCAGAGCAGAATTATAGTAAACAGGGGAACGGGAGCAGTCAGGTGCCTGCTTGAAAAAAATATAATTTTGGAAATAATAGCATCTTTGGTCTATACTACAAACCCTGCATACAGCTGTGGTTGACAGGGCCAGAGAACACAAACAGCATGAAATTTTTGCATCAGCGAAATCAGCTTGTGTCATATAAATATTATACTGACTTGAGAGAAATGCCCAAGGGAAATACAGCAAAGGAAAACAGGGAGTTGAGGCTGGCAAATGCACAATTATTTGGACATTTAGATACTGAACTCTTAAGTGTCTGTTGTTGTATTACAACTGCTAAAACTAGAAAAGTCAAAATTAGCAGCATACAGGTGTGCCTATCACATTCAAAAGCTGTGAAAAATCTGAGGGATAGAGTAGTCCTCCACGAGACCGACCAGAAAAGGATGAGCCTCTGAGATACAAATGCTCCCTAGACCCATCCCGATGTGGTGCAGTTCACCTCTGCCATAACAGTAAAAATCTTCCATGTTCAACAGTCCATTACTTTGCTAGAAAAACAATTCAGTGCGGCAAACTCCCAAAATTCACTCAGTGCCGCTGCTCTCAAAACCCTTGTTACAGCTCAATGAAATGTGCTGACTGAGCTGTTTCATAGTAAATATTAGGGATAGCAGAATTCTCCTCCCAAATTGAGTCTTTTAGGAGCAAGAGGATTCTACAGCACCGTAGCTCTGACACAGAATCACCCATAACTCAAGGATAATAAAATACCATCAGAGGGCACAGAGGTTATTGCCATCGGCAGGTCCCTGCGGAATTGTAAATTGTTTGAACAAAGCTTACCCTTTTCTGAGAACTTCAAGCTAGAAGTACTGTATATACAGGATCCCAGTGTCTTACACAATGTATGAAGACTGTTCCTTTACCTCCTTCTTTTAACCTTGCTTCACAAATGACTGAACAGTGAACAGGGCTGCTCTTTCCAGAAGAAAATAAGAAAGATACCTCAAAAGCACTGGCAATTTGTCTTATGGGAAGTTTAAACCTTTGGGGTACAAGCTTGCCAACCATTTGATAAGCCATGTGGATTAACTGTGAAATGCACTGTGTGCTGAAATTCTGTGGGATATGTTATGGGAAAAAGCAGTGAAATTCAATGGAATGTTATTTTTGTGACCATCTGCAGGTCCAGGACTTTTCCCGATACACAGGTTATTTCTGTCATTTAAAATATGTAAAATGCTGAACATCCTTCAGGTTAAATTTATTTTCAACTCCACTGTATGTGTTTTCAATAATGTGGCAACGTGTCACCTTCTGAGACACTGCAACATCTGCAGTACAGTGTTTCTTATGAAGTCCCAGTGCCCCTGGAAGTAAACTTTTCCCTATGAGAGAACACTGTAATTCACAGGCTGCTGCTTAGAGCAGAAACATTTAGCTTAACAAAATGTACCCATCCCACTGAAAAAAAAAAAGCCAAAAGCAAGTAGTATACTTACTAATCCACACAACACATGTTGAAATGAGTCAGTCTTACCTCTTGGTCCCAAATGTTTTTTAAGGAGTGGATACTGTGAATGGTCAGTTGCAACATATGTTTAGTCTTTGACTGTGTAAACTTCAGACATTGCAAATAAAATGTTATTTTGATGTACAGCTCTTTTCTGAGTCTTGGTACATCATGCTCAGTAAACATTTTTAAAAGCTTTTATAATTTCCTGAATTCTCAGTACTTAAATTAATAGAAAATAAAAATTAAATTATTATTACTTGTTTTGAACCAAATTAACAATGTTTCTTTGAGATGAAAAACAGAGGTTGGAGATGAAAGGAGGCCGTTAGACCACTGCTCTGGTTTTTTGTCAACACCTGAAAGTGCCTCCTGTGGATTTTAAGGTGTTTGGCCCAGTTAAATTCTAGATGTCCCAGACAATGACCTTTCCATGGTTCATTTCAAATGCTAGTCTACCTCTTAACATATTACCAATTTTTGCAGTGCATTAAAGTTATGCTTTCCCTGTTTTACTTTCAAATCCTTATTGTTAGCACAACTAAAACTTTCTTCTCCTTTCCATGGACACCTTTCACGCACCTACACTGAGTTGTAAGCTGCTGTTGTCTTTCACCTTCACACCCTTTTCTTCCAGCTAAAGTTTACATCTGCGTTTGAAGTTGATACAATTCAAGTACTTCACCTTAGAAAAGATATCGTGGGAAGGGCTGCAACAGTACTTAGCAGAAATTAGTTGCTCTTCCATATAATTTACCGTGTTGTTCTTCTCCACTGAGGATACCAGTCCCTTCAGGGTTCACAGGACTTCTTGCCGTGCCAATGCACACTTGTAGCATGTGGAGACATGACCATAATAAGACTGTTTCCCAGCTCTTGGAAAACTATGGAAGCAGCACCTCTGGGAGACACTTCTTGCTTTTCACACGGCCACGGTTCTGAAAAACATCCTTCACCTTTCCAAGATCCTCAAACTTGCCTTGTATTACACAGACCCCACAGAGCTTGTCTGCACCCCGATATTTGGATTTAGCACTTCTCTTGAAAGCCATATTCATCGTTTCTGTCAGAATCACCTGAGACTTCTTTAAACACAGGCAGGACAACAAAACCAAGTTTCATTCCAATAAGGTGAAGAGTACTGTTCTTGATTGGAAAATGGAAAACCCATTTAAAAAAGAAAAACACATCAAGAAAATACAAATTACAGACCTGACATTTAGAATACTTCTGTTTTCCACCTTCTATTGAGTTTGTCAGTTGTAGGTGTGGCAGAATGTTTCAAACATAGAATTATTTTCAGACTCTTTAAACTATTATTTGTTCCTCTTTTCTACTTCCCTGTCTGTTAAATAGAGATTCCTTCAGCTAAATCTTGTACAAATCACTAAAGCCAAAGTAAGTAGAGCTAAACTAAACTTCTCTTCCCCAAACCTGCCCTGTCATTTGTGGCATCAGCACAATGTCACATGAAAATGTGTGAACACAACCTTTTTTCCTCTTAAAATTCAAAGTTGTTAGGGGAATGATCTACCAGTAGTTAGCAAAATGAGTTCACAATCTTGGTTCACCTCTAGCAGAGATATGAACAAAAATTTCCAGGGGTATGACTATAGGTGAATATTCTGGGGGAGGATATTCTGTAGACCTCTAACTATATGCCAGATATTACCAGTTTTATGGCTTTTGGTTTCTATTCATTATTACAAAATAAAAAAGATAATTTTATATGCAGTGCATGGCTATCATTAAAAAAAACAGTTCTTTGGAAGAGGTAGCTTTGAACTACACTCCCACTGTCCTTCAAAGTGTCAAACAGGTTGCACTTCTAGAAATCACAAAATAGAACTGCAGCAGTCATATAAAAATGAAATACATGAGAAATATATGAGAAAAAAGCCTCTAAATGTTCTGGTTCACAGTTATAGAAGTCATTTGCAAATTGATTATGTGAATGAGATTTGTTTGATGATGAAAATGAAGTTATATTAGTTATGGCTCTTCTGGCTGATACTTTTTGCTTTGCTGATCCATCATTGGTGCTTTGCGTTGATGCACATTTTTATCACCACAACCAGAGATCTGAGTCCTTCTCTGAAAGGGAATCTGGGTTACTGTCACTTCTAGTCAGCAGCTGATACCTCAAAGAGAGGCAAGGAGTCCTCAACAAATGCACTTTGTTCACATGTGGAAGTGTTGTGTGAAAGTAAAATTTAATACAGAATAAAAGCTACTGACATGCTGGGCTCATATGAAGTGCTGCTTGAACCAAAAATGGAATTCCCTCCATCTGTGTTTATTTTCCTTTTATGTTTTCTTTTCCTGCCTATGGCAGGCAGTGGCTTTTAAGGTACATAAAGTCAAACAGTAAGCCACTACCAACAAAGGTAGGAAAGTAAAGCCAATTTCAAAAGAGAAGGGGGAACACTACAGAAATAGGATTTTACAAAGCCTGTTCATTCAAAGATACCATGTAACCAGAGCTATAGTCCAACGTGGACTGTGGAACCCATGTTGAAACAGTCGGTAAGAAAGAGTCTCATCTACACAATAGCTGATCGGCCCAATTCTAATATGAGTCTGTGGAATTTCAAGATGGTCCAAAAAGGAAAAAGATCACATCTTCCCTTGCTCACCCTAGCAGGTGTTTGCCCTCTACTGTCAAATTAAGATTTTTTTCTGCCCTGCTGTTGCATCCTCAAATGTTTCCTTTAGAAATGCTGAATGTATTTTTTTTTAAGGTTACTAACCTATTTGTCTCAACAATATTTAATGGCAGTGAATTCTGCGAATTGTTTAAATGCTTCATGATAAAGTTCTTTGTTCCCTGTTGATTGGTTTGAATCTGGTGCTTTTCTGTTGCACTGAGTGTCCTTTTTTTATCTCAAATTATGCAAGGTAAACAGGAACAGCCTTTCAAGAGACAGGGAAGGAAGGTGAAAGAGGAGTTATTTGGTTTTTATAACTCTTGAGAGACCTCATGTTGTTCTTCTGCTTTCTAACCAGAAAAATTTTTCCTTAAATGGATCTCCTGCCCCAGACAGTTCCATGTTGTTAATCACTTGCATTTGCCACGGACCTTGGCTGAGTAAATGGATAAAGAAGATCTTAGTTTCAGCCTGAACTGAACTATTTCATTTGCAATGGATTCAGTCCTATATTTTCCACACAAAGAGTAACTGAAACTGTCAGTCAATAAATAAAATAAAAGAGCTCTAAGATTAACACCTGATAACGTGAAAGGCACAAGACTGCAAAGAAACTTTGCTCCTGTAACTCTCCAAGGACCTTGTGACATACAATTAGAATAACAGAGAGTACTTTTTGAACAACAATCAGCTCCATGTAGCTGTAGTATGTGCAAATAGAATCACAGATTAAACAGGAAAAAAGCCAACCCTACCTAACAAAGCAGTTATTCTGCTGAGGCCTTCAGGTGACATTTTAAACCACTGGTGACTGTAGAGCATCCAAAGGAAATAAAAGATAAAAAACTTATAACAAGCTTGTTGTTCCATTGAAGGCTTCTGGAGATATCATCAAGCTTTGCTGGCAACAAAAAGAACTCACAAAGTGAAAGATAAGACTGATGTACCTGCACAACAACCCTGTTATTCCACTGAGAGATTTCGGTGATACTATAAACCAGGAAAGCTGAGATAGGGTAGTTTGCAGCTGCAACAAGATACCACATTATGTCAGTGCACTTCTTCCACCTGATTGCATTTTTAATACAGAGTATCCAGGACAATTAAAGAATTTTTGTTGTTGTTGTTTAAAAAGTGCAATGGAGAGCTTATTTTATAGGCTGCCTATTTCTAAATTAGAAACTGAAAGCAGAATGAACCATCTGCAAATGTGAAGAACAATTAAGCAGCACTGTTGAGCTAGCAGTTTTTAGTAAAAAACCTGGCTTCTGCTCACTCTTCCACTGGTGTGGGTCTCAAAGATTTAAGATGAAACAAGGCTACAGTGAGGCAGTTCCAAAAGAAAAGGAGAAAAAGCTGGAATTACCCCTCTGCCAATAAGGACTAACAAAGGCTGCCTCAGACTGTTTAATGAAACTGGAACCCAAGTGGTATCTGAAACGGATGCTAACAGCAGGAAGGGCAGGGAAAACCCAACCAAGAAAGTGCAGAGCAGCAAATTTCCTTCAGGAATGAGCAGCAGAGGAAAAAGAGAAGGGCAAGTCTTCTTCCCACTGAAGAAGCATATCATTGCTGCTGATGGCCAAATGTGGAATTGCTGAGCAACAGGGACTGAAAGCAGTGATCAAACTGCTCAGTTTTTACATTTCTAAAGGTTTTTGTATTATATCCACTCAGGCATCAATCACAACTTTATTAAACCACAAAACAAATGTCAGATCAATGGCTGTATCAGAAACATTTTGAATGACAGGCTGATGATGGAGCAATCCCAGCCTCCATACATTATTAAACACATACTAATGCTGCTCTTTCAGTGCTACCCTTACAGACTACTCACTCTATTCTCCCTCTGCAGTACCTTTTTTAATAGTAGACCTAATTGTAGATGAATATTACATCGGAAAAACAAGACTCACTATAATAAATAATAATTAGCTAGTAAAAAAAAAAATTCAAGCTTAAAATCAGTTGTCTGCCTTCACATTATGCCTTCTGTCATTAAAATTTTATTTTAATACAATTGTAGGAACTGAGACTGGGTTGTCAGCCTTAATCAGAATATTCAGAAGTATTGCCTTTTTGCTATAGTCTTGATGTAATTTAAGATTAGGTTTTCTTTACATATTTGCCCACAGCCAGCACACCCATGTAAATGCTTTCTGCTCTTTTTGAGTGAAGAGGTATGTATGAAAAATAAATAAAAATATGGCAGAAATTGTCCCTATGGCAGATTCTCTGCTTAACTCGGGATTTCAGGGAAGTGATCAGAGCAGAACACTTGCCTCTCAATTCATCAGTATCATAAACCGTATTTTCATTGGCAGAAATCAATTTGATTTTCACAAAGGCAGAAAGGAATTATGTTCTTGGTGGGAAGAACTGGTAGATATAAAGGCTGTACAAATTTCTGTCACAGCACAGGAGAGTACGGTTGAGTTGCCATAAATGGCAGACCCTTACCTCTCTTCCTCCCATGCCCTATACCATCCTTTGTCACTGAAATCAAGCAAAGATGGATTTGCAGATTTTCTTGGATTTGCAGATTACTTGGCCTGGTACCCTGGTAGCCTTAGTGTATCCTCTTGATTAAGGAGTGTTTAAGATAGCAGAGGTGTCCAATTTTATGCAGACAATGGATAACAAATAAGAATGTTTAAAAAATAAAATGAAATTAAATATGCATTTTGGGGGGTTTTAGAGAGAAAGGAAACTTGTCCCTCCCCCTGGAAAATGGTTTCCTAAACAGAATTATTTGTGCTTTTTGGGGAAGGCTTTCCCTAGCACAAGGGAAATGCAGCTGGCTATGAGTGGGTCTAGAGGAAAACTACTCTGTTTTGACTGCTGAGTTGCATGCTCCCAGCTGGAAGTGAACAGCCCTGCCAGCATTAAGCCAGAAATGCCTGCCCTGGGCAGGTGACTAAATATTCAAGAGGATGGAGGCAGCTGCCCCCTAAATTCTCATGGGTTTTAACATGTGCTTTGGGGCTGAGAGATCAAAACTCAAATCCAGGTTTTGGTGTCAAGGCAGGAATTGGCAGAGGCTGCTGTTACTTGGGTCACTTGCCTCACCAGAGGGCTAAAGAGTGCTCCTCTGTAAAGGGTCTCCCATCTGAAATGGCTCCAGCCTGGACAGAGTATTTTAATCTTTCAGAAAGCATTAAAAGGCAGAGTAATTCCCACAAGATATGAAGCTGTATATGCCTTTATGCTATTTCTCTAGCTCACTCACTAGAGAATAGATTTTCTGTTGAAGCAATATTTTAGAAACCCAGTGTTCATCCTGAATTGGGCAAGTGTGGAAGCAGTTTTGGAGCCAGCTCTCACTTAAATGACCACAGGGGTCTGTTTCAGCTGCAAAATATATTATGTTGATTAGCAAAATGCTTTGTCTGAGGAAGTGAACATATGAAAGCCTTTTAATAAAAACTGCTTTGCATACTGCAAGCTTTTAAATTAAATTGGGACAGAGTTAGAGCCAACACTGAGAAGAATTGTTTGCGACTTTTTATCTTATTTGCCTAAAAAATCTGGTGGCTCTTTATGGCACCCTGTTGCACAGTTTTAAGAACAGAATTTAAAAATATATTCATAACAGAAATGTATCATTTATGTCTTATATCTCCCATAAAACTTAGTCCTGCTGAGGTACTCAGTAGCATGGTTTAGACCTGGCACAATTCTTCATGCTTTATGCTTTCAATGCTCCTCTCTCTTGAACAAAACTCAGAATTCCAAAAAAATGGAGTAAAACTACCTCTAAATAAATAATATCTCTAATTATGTTCTGTTCATCACAATTTTTTTTCTGTAACAGAATACATTAGGAAGAATGAATTTCAAGTCAGGATGGGTACATCCCACAAAACTGCTACTGGCAACCCAAATCCAGAAGTTTTCCCTATAATTTCTAATAGGAGGAATTCACAAAAGAGGAATTCTTGATGACCTCCATGATTATCCTGTTTTCACAAGTACTTTGAATGAATATGGTGTTTTTATCAAAGAGAAATCCTGTATGTGGTAAAACAGGGTGTCATTTGAGATGCATGGAAAGCCTACGGATATTGTAGCACACATCAATCATTTGCTCTTCCTTGCTCTTTAAGTTTTCTGTAAATGAATTAGGAATTTTAAAGATAGAAAACATAAATCTGTATAGTATCCCTCTAAATGTATTTCAAGAAGTTATCACAGGGAATGCTGTGACCTTGAAAAATAAGGCTGTGTAAACAGTTCAGGAAAGAAAGGAAAGATTTTCTTTCAGTTGCAGTCACATAAACTGAGGACCTTATTATCACCTACTAAAGGACCCATTGCATTTCAGGGTCCTTCCCCTGACTTCCCAAATGGATTTGTTCCTATAAGCATTGTAATAGTGGTCTCAAGAGAGCATTAGCTGGGAATTTTCTAGTTTGCATTAAGGTTGTGAGACAATGAGTGCAGAAGACAATGTCTGTTAAGAGTTATGGAGTTGAAAACAACAACTAGAAGAAAAAATTGATAGGAGCTGCACAACAGCACAACCAGAATTCATTTTCAATTTCCTTCCCTTAATTTTTAAATACACTTTTGAATCACAATAATTACACATGCAGAATTCTCACTAGCCCTAGTATTTCCTTTCATTTCATTAAGGGAAAATTGCTGAGATTAACTTTGAGATGTAATTCTTACTTCTTTTGATTGTTGAATGCAGCATTTAACATAACAGGAATAAACAATTAGCCATCTTATTTAATTTTTGTCAGAAATGAATACAGAAGTCTTAGAACTTACATTCAACAGATAAGGAAAAAGGAGGTGAAGAGAAGAGGATGAGGAAGAAAAGACCTAAGTGAGTTAAATAACTTTGTACAGATGTGCTGTTATTCAGTAAG
Organism: Myiozetetes cayanensis; assembly: GCF_022539395.1. Lineage (NCBI taxonomy): Eukaryota > Metazoa > Chordata > Aves > Passeriformes > Tyrannidae > Myiozetetes > Myiozetetes cayanensis. Next base: position 110,459,835 of record NW_026086604.1, read on the forward strand.
TTATTCAATTAAAAAAAAATTTGGAAAACTCTGTTTTTGTAGATTACTATCAAGTAGTACAGTGGTGAAATAGAAAAACATTTTTAAGTGCATAACAGATCTTTCAAGTAATCATTGCATAAAGAGTGTGTGCTAAAGACATAGAAGTGTAATATTTATGCCTGTATTTTCACAAAAATTTACCTGTACATGCAGCATGCACACGTCCACATATCAAACCACCATATATTGTCTGTAGTTGTTGTATTTTAGAACTTTTAGGGAGCTTCAGTAATTTTAAGTAAGAGCAATTTTTGCCTTTCTCTGACTCTGGGGAGTTAACTGAGTCTGATTTACACATCTTAAAAAGAAAATAATAGTGGAAATATACATGTTTAAATATGACATACTGGAAACACAGCTGGCCATCATCAAATATCACATTTCTAATCCTGGAATAAAATGTGTATGGCTGGCTGTTATGGTTTAGAAGTGAGTAGTGGATCCTACCAAAATGCCAGAACTCCTGCTTCCCAGAAGTATAACACTTTCTAGATTGTCAAGCAATTTCATATTATAATCCAAATTGATAGAGGAGTACTTCCATAAATACATGAGAATTAACACAGAAAATTCCTGCTAAGTACAGAGCAGGTTTTCTTGACCTGCTATTTCACTACTCATACTACTTCATCATTTCTGTTTTGTAATACCTAGTGCTGACTGTATGATGTTGAAGCACTGAAAACTCAGGAGTAATAAATTATCTTAAGAAATGCAGTAAGCAATACATGTCTTGCAATATGAAAAGCAAATAGTGTAATCTATGATCTTACCGTTCCTGTTGTGCCCAAGGAAAGGTGGTTCATCTGTTGGGTCAGAGGGCCCATCATGCTTGCTGGCTGCATTGACATAGTGTGGTCCATTGTTGGTGTTATCACAGCACCCTAGAAACACACATTATTTACACTTCAACCTCTCAATTTAAAAAAAAAAAAAAAAAAAAAAGGCAGCATTCTCTAAATGAGTGAACCTGACTGAAAACTTGACATGAATCTTAAAGAGACTAATATATCTGTCAGAGGAAATATGTTTTGTTCCTATTGACAACCAAGCTACACACATATATTATTTGTACTGCTAATGAGGCCATTTTATGTCAGTTCCAATTAAGTGTCATTTTTTACTTCATTGCTTCTGACAAACAAATGCATATGTTCTTTCTATGATGAATGCTACTGTACATTGCAAAATGCCTGTCATTTCCATTTTTCCATATCCTATATAGAACAATCTTACAGACAGAACACATATGTCCTCAATTTTCTAAAACCTTCAGTCTCAGAGATCTTCAACCTATTATGGTAATTATCTTGGATTTTTCCAGTCGCAATTAAGAACCCTTGCTCATGACATTTTATAGCTGATTAAGTAAGACTAGCTATTGACAAGCGAGTTTAGTAGTGGCACCCATTTAAAACACAGTGTTTAAAAGCATTTTTCTTCTCCGCATGGAAAACAAAGACATTAATAACAAAGAGCATATGAACTAAAGCAAAAACAAGACTTTGAATAAAAAATGAAAAAAAAAAAGACATGCCAGAGAAGCTTTGGAGAGAGAGCTTCCTTGCCATTCATATTCTTTGGGTTTTGCCCTCTCTCTCCCCAAGATCCCATTTTGGGAACCTCATGCCTTAGTGAAGTGTTGATTCTCTGCAGTTCTATGGGATACAATGCTATTTTCTGTTTTGGTTAGAGAAAGTCAGTCAGAAAAAGTGGTCTGCTCTTTTTCTTGCAGATAGTGAAATAGGGAGGTGTTTCCAGCTATTTCTTCATATGAAATAATAGCTTTACTTAGTGTATATGCATGTTTGCATGCGCACATTGCAATTTGCACAATCACATTACACTACAAAGTGTGAAAAATGTATATGAATGTGTTTGTTTAAAATAATTGACTTCTTTTTATCTACGAGATTATTGACAAAATCCATCTATAAACAGGAATTTAAACTAGTTCCAAAAACCACAGCACATCTGTTCTTAAGTGTCTGTCTTATATTTACATAGACCTACGTTACTGTATTGTCAAGGATCTGATTAGAAGCTAAAGATTTCAAATTTTCAATAACAAATAATTAAAGAAATAAATTCCGTGGAAATACCAATTGAATTTTTTCTCACCCTTCAGCAATACTTTTTCTATGCACATCCTATCTGGGAAGCATAGAGTCTCCAGTCTCTGTGAACTCATTACTTGTATGTCCTTTTTGTAATACCCTCAGCATATGAAATATATATACACTTGTTTTATGTCCCATAGTAGATTACATTTCTTGCATTGACAAGAGTCCCTAGAGAAATTTGGCAAATTACAGAAGCTAGCCTCCACAGAGTACCTGTCATGAGTCCAAATAAAGGCTTACAAAACAAGCTGATCAGTGTGCACATATCAAACCTGCAATACTTGCAAACACTTTTGCTGCTTTCTTGGATATATTAATTTGCATGGGTTTACACAGATTAACATACTTATTGATTAACTCATTTAATGAACTACCACAGTGAAATCTTCCCTTTTTGCTGAAATGGTCTAAAAGCAAATCTGTGGGGCATATACCCATTCAGCAGTCCCTGCACAGCAGATTCAGTGAAAGAGTCTGAGAAACCACCATGCCAAAGGAAAATTATGTTCTTCCTATGTGTTCAAAATCAGTGGCCTGGGATAACATGCAGCCAGATGGGAGGGTTTGAACTTCACCTGCAATTTTTGATTATCATAAGGAATTGTAAACTTTATGATCGGAATGATCAGCATTTTTACTGTACCAAACCATAAATGCTCAAACTAAATTTGTCAAATGATAAACAGTTCTCAGTTTCCTCTACAGGCAGTTGGCTCCTTCAGCTTAGGGATGGAGAATTGCCTCAAGGCTATCCATGACAGACAAGCTGAGCTCCCACTTGTGATGTTGAGGAAGGTGATTCTCCCCTTCTCTGCTTTTGTGAGACCCTGCCTGGAGAAATGTGTCCAGTTCTGGGGGCCCAGTATGAGGAGAATGTGGACCTGTTTGAGAGGGTCCAGAGGAGAGTCACGAAGATTATCAGAGGGCATCAGTGTATACAAGCATCTGGAAGGAGGGTGTCAAGAGGATGGAGCCAGGCTCCTCTCGGTGGTGCCAAGCAATAAGACAAAAGATGATGAGCAGAAAGTGATGCACAAGAAGTTCCACCTCAAGACAAGGAAGAATTCCTTTACTGTGCGGGTGACCAAGCACTGGAACAGATTGCTCATACAGGTTGTGGAGTCTCCCTCCCGGAGATATTTAAGAACCCTCTGGATGCAATGCTGTACAGTGTGCTCTAGGATGACCCTTCTTGAGCAGGTAGGTTGGACCACCCACTGTAGAAGCCAGAGAGGAGACATATCATTGCAGCGAGGTTGGACATGAAGACATTTAAAGGTCCCTTTCAACCAAAACTATTTTATGATTCTTTGTGTGATAGAGTAAGCACCACAGCTTCATGCCAGCAATAGTGGCTGCAATTACTGTAGGATGTTCCAAAACCTTAAAATACGAAGCTTTTTTTGCAAAAATGCTTATTGCAAAGGTATGGCTGGAGGAACTTGCTGTGCTACAGATGTGACAGACTGATAGCTATTCCTGTGTATAAATTCAGGAACCTGGAAATGAAGAAGGGGCAGCACTGAAGGAAGTCTTATGATTTAGTGCAGCAAACACAACTGCCAGATACACAGTGGAAATATCTGATGGCAAATGTCTTTCAGCAAATAAGTAAGCCAGACAGGTATTGCAAATAAAATATGGACTGGAGAGAAAATACATCAGGGACAAAAACATTGCTCAGAGATAGTAAATATATTATTTTTAAATTGAAAAAAATATATATCTTAGTCCCTAAATATATACCATTTAATAGTTTAGGAAAAAAGTTGGGAAAACAAATCAAGTACTTGCAGCTTTCCTAAGACAGCTGAACATGTTCGAAATTGACAGTTATCTACAGCAGAGAATTATGTGCATGTTCCAGATTACTAATTTACCAGAGTTTGCAGAATCTTCTCATGATCACGTAGGAAAAATTACACTTAATTAAGGAAATCTCTTCTGGTTGTTAGGATGACGCTCAATCTCCAGACCATAATGCGTTTCATGATACATGCTGTCAAATCCATTTGTATTCAGTTTCTTTAGCAGTAGAAGACAACGTCTTGCATTAGATGTTGCCATCATATTAAAAGTAATTTCATTCTTCTCAGCCTGTAGTAGGTATTTGCTGATAAACATCCAGTTGGCTGCTGGCAAAGGCTACAGCAAACATATTTTTTGTCTTCATCTGTTTGGATATCTGATTTTACTGAGTTTATAAACTGTATAGAGACATATTAGCATTGCATAATACTACTTCAGACCCAGCTTAGTCAAAAAAAAACTGCACAAGAAATTATGATGAGGTTTTTGCCACCACCTTTGCCCAAACAAGTAGTTGGCCAGCTAGTTATTTAGGTCTGCCCTGTTGCCTCAGTATGATTACCTTTCTTTTCCATAAGTCCTGCAAGGAACTGGTTACTAAAGCGACTTCTACATTTGTCAAGATGTTCTCGGCATATGACTTGTCATACAATTCTGTCGATGCTGTAGTGGCTTTAAAAGAAATTAACAGGACAAGTAGCAGGGAATTACTGGTAGAGGCAAAAAAACCCCCCATGATCTTTGCAACATTGTGATATATCCAAGATATCCTGACATACAGCCTTTAATTCCTTTTCCATTTATTTGAGAGACCTTGCTGTTTTAAAATGCTTTAAGCTCTGTGAGCATACCTTTACTATAAGAAAGTAAATGCATATATTTTTCAGAATATAGTCTATCACTGGCAAAGAATGAAGTCTGACTTTATCAATTACAATGTACAACCCCTCTACAGCTACAAACTGAAATTACAGGAAGGACACTAAACGCAGTTTGTGTATTATATTAAGTAAACTATCTTTAAGCACTTGCCAATAGCAAAAGGCAGCAGCAAAAATAAAGTCTATGTTGGTGCAATGACACATGCCACCTTTAGTGCATGGAGGGTGGGAAAGTGACATCAGAAATAAAAAGTGTATTAGGAGGCTTTAGGATCAGAGAGTTCACTAGTTGAGAGATGCACTTAGGGGCCAGTGGGAGGACGGATTAGTTAGTCACAGCTTTCTATAATAATGAAACTGTATTAAAGGGTTCTATTTTATTCCAGTGTTCTAATATTAATATTGTACCTGAGGGGCAAATACCAGCTGAATAAATAAATTTTAAAGCTTACAGTAAACATCTGCTTATTTTGCAGTTTACTTTTTCTTTATTTAAGAAGTTTTAACAAGTTAACCATACTTATAAATTCTACTTTGTAAATACTGGCCAATGTAAAGCCAATAAGCATTATGGCAGCAAACTTACTTTTCAGATTTGTTTACAGACATGCTCTGCAGACCTATAAGCACCATTCCATCTAAAAATTTATTACTCTACTACCAAGTCAATGTATTTATGTTATTGAGAACATGTTGTTTCTTGAGGTTTTATTAAACTGAGTGAAAGGATGACTTTCCTTACACTTATCAGACAGACTCGTCCATCAAGCATTAACAGGAAAAAAATCAACATGCATACTTTTTTGCAGATAAATATACTCTCTCTGCATACTGAACAAATGATAACCATATTTCTATTGATTCACTGTTCTATCTAGGCTGTCTTGTATCTAGGCTGTCTTGTCTCATTTCCTTGGGCTAACTCTAACAGGGAGCTCACTTGTCGGAACAGTGAGCCTAGAGGACTACTCTGAACTGGCTGGTAAGTGGTCAAACTTTCATGACAACTGTAGGAAGATTAAAGGTAGTTTTGAAATCTTCTCTGTCCTCCGTCATCAGCTCTGCTGGAAATACTCACTGATATTCCAAAACAAAGGAGAACCTATTTTCCCTTTTTTCAATGAAAAGTTAGCAATTGCCTTGGCTAGATGATCAGAGATTAAATAATCATTTGAGTATGATGAAAAAGATCAGAAAACATCAGTTAATAATGTATATTCTGCAAATCTTAGGATTTGGTTTCATTTCATTACATTGTGAAATTTAAAAGCTTGATAAAAATGGGGTAAAGCGAGCAAGGAGGCCAAACCCTGCACTAAATTTAAGCAGTTTTATCTTTGGAACATGCAAACCCCGATACAGACCTTCATCAACTCTGAGCCCTGCTTCTGTACTGAGTATTAAACTACAAGTTCACATTGTAATATTTCTAATCTTGGGCATAAATTCAAATTCTTATCTGACATCCCCTTCATAACTTGGTTGAATTTCCTTGGAGCAACAGACATATTTGCTTTCCCTTTCTCATTTTCTTGCTGTATGTTTGTGAACTTCTTTCCTCAGATGAAAGTATATGTCATAGATCCAAGAGAGTTATTGCCCAGAAGTAACTGGTCTTAAAGGATTAAGAATCCAAATATACTGTGGTAAATAAAGAACAAAGGTGACCCTTGTGTATGTATCACCTTTCCTACAGCAATAGCCAAGGTTTTTGATGGTTTCTTTCCCACTGTTCTTCTTGCCTTTAACTGTTTTTCTTGTCTCCTAGTTCGAAATACAGCTTTTGATAATATACAGATAGTAGCCTAAATGCAGATTAAAGGATATAGAAATGAGAACATCAGGACATAAAGAAAATACAGCTGATTTCATAGGAAAAGTTTTATATTAGCAACTGCATGCAAAAACAAAGCAGTATCTGCAACTATATTGTACTAGTTAATAAATGCATTATATCAGGCAGTACCAGTGTGATTTTATGTCAGCAGTTTATGCCTCTAACAGAGTTGAAAAAAACAGTAAATTTCATACCATACATCTGTCTGTTAATCTCAAAAGACTTAAAAAAAAGAAATAGCATTTCTGGTGCAAGCAAAAAGTTACTCAGTGCCTAACATGATTTTGCATGGTGACTTAAACCTTTCCACCCAAAATAACATGTCAAAAGGAAGGCCACTGAAGAAAAAGAAAATATTAATGCAGGGAAAATATACCTGAGTTGCTACAGGGACTCTGAAGCAGAGATTGAGGGCCCCATGCTGCATCTCTGTCATTGCTGCCTGCACATGCAGGCTGGACCACAAGCCCATGTGCTTCTCTCTAGACTGAGAAACAGAAGTTTTCATACCCTTCTCCAACCTACCCCAGGAATAAAGTAAAATTACTGAATAAATAAAAAATAATAAATAAAGGCCTGAATAAATATGAGCAATTTTGCTGGGGCCTGCTAACAGAAAGGAGTCCACAGCAATTAGAGGAAGACCTGTTGCAGTGGGGTATTCATTTCAGCAAGTGCTGGAGCAGGCAGAGAGGCCATAGGCAGCTCTTGCGCACTTGTCTGACATATTCTAGAAGAGACTAAGAAATCACATTTCTTTTAATTTTTTTTCCGACTCTTTACTTCAGTTAATAAGTGCACTTGGTTGTATGACGGCTTTATGTAGCCAATCTACATAACAGTGCTTTTGTTCTGTCAAGATGCTTTTTTAACAAAAGCATCCTCACAACTCTCACAATAGGTTTAGCATCCCCAGAAGACAAAGAAGAAATAAAGAGGTGGTGCTTTGCCTGGGGCATACCCACTGTAATATATAGATCTTCTCCTGCCCTTCCCACTATCAGATTTCACATAAGAAATATCCAAAGGCCTGTTCAATACATGTCAAAATAAGCATAGATTCTAAAACTACGACATTATTAGTGAAAACAAATCTTTATTTCCTGCACAGAACTCCTGATCTATACCTAAGTGGTATATGACATATGCTAAAGTGTTGTGTTTGGCAATTCCATTCTGATTGTATTCTTATATACATTTTCTGATGTGGATGAGATCCTTCCTCTAGTGTCTTCCAGTGGCTGATGTGCCACCCTAGTTAATGGGAATCAGTTGTCTCTTTTTCCCGTGGACTAGTTTGTCTTAGCATCAGAACGGAGTTTCATCTATTAAAGCTAAATCCAAACAATATGTCCTCTCAAACAATTCTGTTGTATTCTCTCCCTTCTTGCCTATAACCAGGCATGAAAATTGACTTAATGGCACATCCTAGTTTTAACAAGGTGCAAAATAGAAATTATCAAACAGTACAATTAAAATACGAGCCAGCGCTAGTCTTCAGCTTAAATTTTCACTTCCTTGCCATACTGGGTTCAAATGAAACTTTCAGAAAGGATGCCACATTTGTATCTTCAATTGTCTGATTTTACATATACACACACACGTAATTACATATGAAAAGAACAAATGATATTGCCCTTTATATTACACACACTCAGGTCACAATGTTTTTTCAATATGTGGACGTATGTTTTTTTTTAACATTTGAAACTCCCAGTCCAGGATTTACTATGGCAAAAGTAATTAAAAGCAACAATGGCAGGGTTTTAAACTTCTTGTTCATGAGTAACATTTCATAAGTGATGAGTAAGAAATTCTGATATTGGCTGAAAATACTTATTTTATTTCACTCAGGGAAACAAGCTCTAAAGACAAGAAAAATGCTTAACAGGAAGATTTGCCTCCAGACCTTGTGCTTGGATGTAGAGGTGTAGAGGAGGTTGGTGGCATGAGAGCATGTATGGCATCTTTAATGTGGTAGGACCCTGGGTCTCAAGTTTTTCAGGCAAGGTGAGGCAGTCCCAGCTCTCTGTGTGTTCAGTGAAGGCATGACAACAGACATTTGATCAGACCAAATGTCTGATACACTGCACTGTTCTCTGCTTTTCTGTTAAGATTCAGTAATAGGTAGTATGCCAGGCCCAGAGAGTGGTTAACCAGGTTTGGGGAGGAAATGTCTGTGACATTTCTTCTACATGTACTTCTAGCTTCACCATTACAATGGCCAGTGACAGGGCAGCAGCTGTGATCCGTAACAGATGTGCTGTGCTTCATTTCCTGCCCAAAACCTGGAGGGGCTCACACTATGTAAGCTGCAATCTAGCAGCTGTGCTGGAGGAAAGGTTTTACTCATTAGAAGGACAAACACTGACACTGGGAGATATCAGAAATGCTGAGGAACTGGCTTCTAATAAGAGAAAAAAAAAATCAAACAGAAAAGCAGGCTGGTAACACAACCCAATGTCTTAAAGGTATATTAGAGTTCAGATGACAAAAATGACACCTTACACAACTGCAGCCAGAAGAAAACGATATGGCTGTGCATGGTGTTAACTCCACAACACTAAAAGGACTTAACACAACCAGATTTAGACGGAAGTATCTGAAATACCTACAGCTTTCAAAAAAGTGAGGTGATATCACTGAATCAAGCAGCAAGGAGACATATTGAGGTGCCAGGGCGGTAGACAGCAGAGTGCTCCTCTGTGAGATTCCTAATACTCAAGAGGAAAATGGAAAGAATAGTCAAGGAACGGATAACCATCAGGTTGTCTTCCTACAGCTCCAAGATCAGATCACTCTTGTAAGTCAGAATTTATTAGTGACGGACAACACAAGCAAGGAGGTTTCACAGAGTTGCTCATGGACTTCATGTCAGCCCTTGCAATGTCAAGCCACAAGCAACTCAGAGATCTTTGGCTAGGCCCAAATTTAAGCTGCATCCTCAGAGACCCTGACCCAGGGGCTACCATGTAATCCACATACCCAGCTGCACCGTTTGGATAGAAAGCCATGTTGAAATCCTGAGGTTAGTGTTGCTGTATCACTCTTGAGCTACAAATCCAATGTCCATCCTCCATGAGAATGCACTGTGGAGCACTGTCATCTGCTGCCTACACTCCTTTTTGTGCAGATCCTTCACAAAGGAAAATTAAAGGTACGGAGGGTCTGAGAATTTTGTTATTTCTTTCCTCTTCCCATTTTTCTGATTTAAAAGTTCTGGAAAGCTGATGAGGAGTAGTAATATCCACATATTCTTCCCAGGAATCCCTCTTATCCTACCTATTAGGACAGACAGATAGTAAGAGAGGCTAGAAATTAAACCCTGGCTGGGTAAGGATGTTTTTCTAAAGATATGCCATTCAATAATGGATTTTGGACTTGAAGATTACAGACTAGGAAATCTTGTACTAAGCCCCTGCTCATATTTTGTATCAGTTTAGTTCCAGATCACAGTGTTCCAGACTGATCTTGAAATCTAAAAATGTGCCTTTATTAGGAGAGGACAAAACCAGAAGTCTGTCGCTCTGTCATGTTTTGTTAGATTTGTAACCTGTTACGTTAAACAAGGCCCTTTCCCACATACTAATGGAAAGAAAACTATTCCAACCTGCCTTTCCTCTCATTTAAACCCAAAAATTTAAACCATGATTTTTCTGACTCTAACCACACTGGCTGGTGTTTAGACTCAACTCTGTACAAGCCAACTGCCACCAACACCTGGCTTTTGCTGCACCTGGACAATGCCACCCCTCTTGGATGATGCCTCCAATGACACCAGTGCAGTTTTTACATTGTTTTGAACAACTGATAATATAGGTACAATCTAGAGAAACTGTGACTGCAAAAACATCCTTACCCTAAACTTCTGTCACTGATGCACAAGACCACAAGAAGCCAGTAAAGCCGACTCCAGCAAGCACACAGAGCATGTCCTTCATAGGTAGCCACATTTAAATTAGTGTAGGTACAACTGATGATTTGATGAAATCAAACTGAAGCCCTCAGTTTTGTGTCAATAGTCAGAAACAAGGAGTCTAGAGAGTGTGAACAGATTTTATAACTAAAAATATGATATTTCAATTTCTCACTTAGGGTTATTCCAGTGAAACCAGTTTGTGTATTAGAATAAACTCTTGACATTTATAAGTCTCCGTTCTACTGAAGACCCCAAAATGTTTTAAAAACTGCATGATATATACAGGACTCAGCAGTTGGTCTGTTGTCAGACTTCTGAAATGGGTTTGGATCTACGTCTGAACTTTTCCAAGTCCACGAGTGTTCAGACTGAGGATACATCTTGGGTCATCACCATTGCAGGCCCAAAGAGGACAGGTGTTTTTGATCACATACTCCAATCTAAATTGATCAAAAAAAGGATACATTTTACCTCTTGAGTCATGCTGAGCAGATTTGAAGTAAATATTAGAAAATAGCTAACTTAAGTCTACTTTGCTCCACACTCCATTAAATTTTAAAAGAAAAACAAATTTTGGGAAAAGCACTTTAAAACTGACTCTTGTGAGTAAAAATTCAGTGTGCAAGTGGTTTAACTAGCCTAAAAAATAGACATGTAAAGTTCAGAAAGGTGCAGATTTTGGTTATTATTAAGGTAAAAAGAAGAAAAAGTAAGCAACTGATCCAGCAAAGATTACTTACTTTCTTTTTAATATATCTATACTGATTAAGAAAGAGTAAATTTATATATTCCCCCCCCCCTTTTTTTTTTTGTTTCCAGATAAGGTCACTCTTGGGCTGAAATCTTCCTTATAAAGTTTCAGCCTGAAGCACATTTTTACAGCTGAGTTATTATCCTTAAAATATGAGTTCATACTGGAAATGCTGGCAGCCCTCTTAACTATTGTATAGCAGCGAGCACAGCTGTAACATGTTAAATATGTTGAAAGTACATGGGGAGGAACAGAGTGGCTCAGAGGACTGGTAATAGAATAGGGAGTCTCAATGCTGGGTCACCAGGTTCGGTCATTGCTGGGACTGAAAGTCATTATCAAGCTACAGCTGTTCAGTTATGTCCAGACATCAGCTACCCACAGAGAAACCCTCCACCTAGAGAAAAATACTCTATTGCAACTGGTCCAGCAGCTTTCCCAAGGGTTGTGAAAGGTAGGGAGCTTCATCCCCACAGGTCAGCTCCACGTTGCATAGCACTGATGACACAGAGGGGAGAGACTTGCATGGTGATTGCCCCAAACACTGCCCAGTCTACAGAGGGTGTTCATCTCCAGCCTATGGCTACTGTGACTTTTCAAGACACTCAATTTTTTCAGAAAGGTGTTAACCACCAAAGACTGAAAGAGCCCTTTTCCCCATATTAGTGAAGGGACCACATTCATTCCATCACGCTACCAGTTTCAGAGGAATTCTGGTAATAGTGGTTAAAGGAAGGCAGAAAGCAGATGACAAAGTACTTTCACAGCTCCTCATTTTCTGTAATGCCTAGAATGACCAAATACTTTATTACCTCTCTCTACATTCATAGATGGCAACCTCTTGCTATTTACATCAAATTATAATCCATTTCAACCCCAAAATAGAAGTCAAATTTTTCATGAGGAGATGAATGCAGAGAGTTCTGTATTTCTCAGAATCAGGTTTCCTGCTTGAGTGCAGTCTTCTGTCACAAACCAAAGTAGCCAAAGCAACAGGGGCAAATGAAGTCCAAGTTTGCTCCTTCAGTTTTCTATAAATTAATTTATTGGAGGAAATCAGGTAAATCTCTCTGGTTTACACCTATCCCTACATGCTGCAGTAATCTCTGTTAAAAGCTTGGTTTATTATAGTGTTTTTGTACACCACCATTTCCTACCAGTCACTGTGTGCTAGCTCTCATGAATGCACAGCAAGCAGTGAGATCCCATCATATGACAAAGATGTTCTTTTCTTCTTTGTGGTTGTGGGGTTTCTACACACCATCTGATTTGCTGAATTTTAGGTTGAAATCAAAGCAATTGGGCAGCTTTCCTGAAGATCTTTCAGCTATTTGAATATTGTAGAGGTGCTCAGTTTCTCAGGAAAAAAATGTTTGTTTTAATTTCTCTGGCATCTAGAAGACAAACTACCAGTCAGCACTAATTTTAGAGGTCCTTAGGATGAGCCAAGAAAGAGTAGTTCAAGTTTTTTCAAGGCCTTTTTTAAACCCTACCTGAAGTCAATTCTTCAGGCTACAAGGCAGCTGATGGGAACTGCCTACTGCCAAATACTGCTCTGAAAATGTCTCAGACAGCATAGAGCACCTTGCTCTGTAGCCAGAGAAGAAAAAGCTGGTGGGTCACTACTATGGTAAATGTACCAGATTGAGTCTTTGACCTAGCTGAATGATGAGCTTTCTGGAAAGTGCTGATCAGGCAGCTGAGTCTGCCATGAGTTTAGTAAGATGTCTTTTACATGATGGCAAGAAAATCTCTACACTTTGGAGGAATAAATCATAGTAGAAGCTGGAGAAAAAAAGGTCAGCTGGATGGTATACACATATTGCTGAGATGAACAGTAAATTATTTGGAAAAAACACTTCTAAGAAGAATAAAACTTCTTGTGAATCCAGGTCACACTTGGCACATAATTGTGACCAAAAGAATGAAAAAACTGGAGCTGTCAAAAAAGCAGTGTTTCCACTATATTTCAAAATGACATGTCATTGCAGAATTTATCTAAATTTGAAGGGGAAAAAAAAGCTTAAAATCAGTTCAATAACCCAGAAATGAAAACAAGAAGATTACAGATATTTTGTCTTTGTTCTTCTTCTCACTCTCTCCCCACTCCCTAAATTCTCTCTGGGAGTGGAGTCAAAACATTTCCCCAACTTTTTCCATGTCACTACCCTCTCCATCTGCACATTTTGACTTGAAGACAAGTTTTAGAGTTATTATTTGATTCTGCCCACAAAGCCACATTTTACTATCCACAGAATATCATATATGTAATAGTCTTTTCAGTCCTAGCCAGAGGCAAAGGGTAGCCTCAGAGGAAAAGGAAACAAGAATCACCCAAAGGAAGATAAGTAGGAAAGAGATCATAGGCAAATGGCTAATATTCCCATCTTTTGTTAAGAGTTGTGTGGATAGAAACCAAGCACTCTAATTAATTCCAGAGTGATGGGGAATCAAGGGCTGGGTTCTGGGCACTGCATGCTTGTGAATCTTCATTCTGTGTGAATCTCCTTCCTTCAAAAAACAAACAAACTCTTGTTTTATCTTTGACATCAAAAGATGCATCATAACTAAACGCAGATGTTCTGATAAACTCCAGTATAGCCCAACCTTTTGGCAGCCATATTTCTGTTCTACAGTGACTTTTTCAGGCACACAGACAATCCCTTCGTGGGACTGAAAAGAACATGAAATGGTTTTCTGGTACTATTTCTTGTGGTATTTTTGGTACTATCGAGGAACTGAAGTATCATGAAGGACCCTGTTTGTGATGTTTTAGCTCAGTGTCACTGCAAATGATTATAAATGCAGAGAAATAATGCAGAGTTGCAAAGCTTGAGGCGTAAAACTGGAACTAGATAAGGACGAATTTTTAGCCAAACCTGTTTACAATTTCAATGGTTCAAACTTCCATAATCTAACAATCACGGTAACATACAGATCTTAGTGAATTTGAAAAATTTGGCCTGAAATCCTGGCCCCACTGAAATTAATTAGAATTTTGTCATGAACTTGACTGCTACCAATATTTCACATTGTGTTAATCCTCAGAGACAGACACCCAACTGTACATTGCTATGCAGGTATCCAGCAGATTTTTATATCACAGACAGATTTTCATTAATTAACTATCCCTAGCAGAGATGATTCTGCTCTTGTTTTCAGATTCAGACTGTAATTCAGTGATTTCTTTCCTCAATAATACAATTGTAATTTTGTGGCTCTATGCTGCCTGCAGACTTGTTTAATCAAGAAACAATTTTTTTTTTTAAATGGCAAAACAATCATCTTGTCTAGAAACTAAAGTAATTAATAAAGACAACCAACCTCTGGACAGGAAAGAAGCAAGTCTAATAACAACTTCCAGTATGAAATCATCTAATAAATACTTATTATGCACACTGAGAAGAATCCTTAGGCTGAAATGTTGCCATAAATTATTCATATGGAAGTTTTGGACTGTAAACAAATTTATGAAGATAATGATCTCTTTGCAATTCATGAACAAAAGTGGAGGGAGGGGTCAATCCCCAGAATAAACTGCGATGTATAAATCCACCAGCTGTAGGAATAAAGTACTGATGCAGAGATTCACTGCAGAAATTGCAAGATAATCCCTGTATGTTTCCTCTTTCCAGAATGACAGCTTTGAAGAGCAAATACAGAGCCAGATAACTTAGCATATCCTCATTTGCTGTTCTTGACCAGAGACTTGTGACTTCTTGACTTGTGATCTAATCACAAGTTAGGAATCAAAGTCTTTGGACTGTAATGGGTGAATCAAATCAGAACTGTGCACAGCATTAGCCTGGGCCTGCTTAAAACTAACAGCAAGCAAGAACAAAACCTTTGTCAATACAGACCACAAGAGGTTGTTGCAAGTTTGGGAAACACTGATGTTCATTTTTGTTTGATGTACCAAAGAGCTTTTCCTCAATTGAGAATCCATACTGAGTGACTAGGTGGTTTAATAAGCTAAATGAATTTCACAATGGCAAAGTTTACTTCCAGTACATTTATTTAATGGCTGAGGGAACTGATGAAAGGGAAATAAAAATCTGATGAGAAGAAAAAAAATTAGTCTAGAATCTAGACTCCCCTAGGACAATTTCTTGTGCTTTGTATCCTCTGTACTGACAGACAACATATTTGCTTTCTAGCTAATTACCAACAAGACTAAAATTTTACATCTTTGATGTGTATGAGATCAAAGAATATTAGGAAATAAAAGTAAGATTAACATAATTGTCTTGTACAGCTATAATAAATTATGACTACATATACAAGCAGACACCCTGCTCATCAGGAAAGTATAAACTAGAATCAATTGAACTAAACAAGAATCTTATTTAACTTTGTTTCCTCTGCAGCTTCTCACCTCTCCTGACACCCACCACTGGATCACAGATGTGAAGCCAGGAAATAGGCCCTCTCCCAGTGGCCCATCTGACATCCATAAGACCCCCGGGAGCTCCTGTTTCAGTTGTTGAGCCTTTGAAAAAAAATGTAGCTGCCTTGTGCAGACACAACAGGCCATCAGCAGAAGAACTAAAGGATTTCCAGGTTCCAAACTCACACTCCCTTGCACTTGCTTGATCTGAAGTACTGACTTCTAATTACTCTTTTTTTTAATGACTATTATCTATCTATTGAGCACAAACAAACTGGGCACCAAACCTCTTTTTGGGAGCATAGTGTGATAGTGCGACCTGTTCCTATTATGTATACAGGATACAATTCTCATCCATCAAATCTGTGTGACAGTATGCTCACTTCAGAACAAAAAAAAAGAAAAAAAAAAAAGAGAAGGGACCAAGTGCTTTGGTATACACCTGCATCTAATCTGCATAATTCTTACCATGGCTAAAACACTGTGTTAGGAGCATTGCAGTTTCTTTAAACTGTCTATGAGAACAATACTGCCCTATAATAACTGAAAAACACCTGGCTTTGATTGATTTGTTTTCAGCCTTTATACACCCAAGTATGTTTGTTTACTCCATAAATATCCAGTATTCCTACTTCATCAGCTCAACTGTGAGAAAAAAAATCAAAGGCAGCCAAAGTAGCTGCCTCATAAGAGTAAAATGGGTAGGAACATCTGGATCACTTCAGCTCATTAGGGTGATGGGAAAGGTCTACTTCTGGCTGGGAGCTGTGAGCTACTCCTTCAAGCAAAAGCATTTTGAAGGTTATATTTGTCATCAGGTGGCAGTGACAATGAAAAACATCTATTGCACTTCAAGACAGCTGGTAATAAAGCAGCGCAGGGAACGACTGACAGAATAACAGTTACTATACCAGTGTAGCTTCTAAGTTTTTACAGCCACTCAGCTGGAGTTATACCATTGTATTAAAAGTGGTTTAGGGTATAAAAAATACTTGGTACAGAAGGGTTCTCTTCCTCCCTATTGCCGTATGAGGAATCAGCAAAACAAAATTTGGGAAAAGCAGGTCTTTTGCCTAATTGAATTTAGGTATTTTTACTGTGCAGTTTTGCTTTAGTTCACACAAGGGCAAGTCTGAATATGTTTCTGACAACTGCCTCATTCAGCACCCTTGCAAGCAGCTCCCAACAAATCACAGTCTTCAAAGGCACATTGTTTTTGTTTGTTCTCATTGTAACAGATGTTTTGCATCATGTACTTCAACGAACTAATTCATCTGCAGAGGACCGCCTCCTCTGGCTGGTGTGCATCCAGCTGTGGAAATAGCTCAAGTGTCATCTGTGACCACTTTCATTCCATTCTTCTTACCTCACAGGATCTCAGTGGCTGCATCCAAGTCCATAAAAAATAAACAGACCTGAGAACATCCTTTTAAAAAATTTCCAGCGGAGGAGTAATGCTACTCCAGGCAGGAAGCCTTTCTGGAAAGAATGCAACTGATGTGAAGAAAGATTCACTCAGCTCTGAAAGTCTCCTCCAAAACATGTTGCTTTTATCATATGAACTGCCTGGTCAATATTAAGAAACACAGGGGCAATGTCATACGTGATTTTCATGGGGCTGAGAGCTTCTGACTAACTCAGTGCCATATCAATTAGCCCGGGCACCAGGCAATCAATCACCACTTCTTCTCTAAATGTACTGAGCTCCCACCAGAAGCTGCAAATACTGTGAGGCTAGTTCATCTCAACACACAGAGCAGGTTTATATACTGTGGCTCTACTGTAATATATTTCTGAAGTGGAAACAAAATCAATCTGAATTGCTCTGGAGTGGAAGCATATTCCACTAACAGCTGTGCACCAAGATTAAAAAGTATTAGTGGATAAAAAATAGTCTGCGTCTGTAAGAAGACAATTACTGCCTTCTTAAAAGTGACCAAATAAAACATGCAATAGTAATAAAGAATAGACTTTCTGAAAATGCCTTTAAAATCAGCTGGGATCACTTCATCACAAGTCAAATGGGATGGTGTAACCATTCCTTGATTAGCTTCCTTAGAAGAAGGAGCAACAAGTTGCACTCTTAATCTGTTGAGAAGTTGACTGCAGTTTCCCACAGGAAATAAGTAGTTCCTGATAAGATGCTGATCATACACTTCAATATCAGGTCCACTGTGTTTGCTAATTACTTTCAAACCACTTAGTCAAGTCACCCATTAAGAGGAAATGATTCAATTGCAGATCCACTGGACTGAGAAACTAGGTGACCATAACTCCTTGTGGAGCTACAATTACCCACCTATGTAAGAGGGCTCGCAATATGTCAAACCGAGTAGTTAATTTCAGTTTTGAGAAGCAACTATGGCTGTATTTAATTAGATGGCTTGGCAGGATTTTTAATATTTTACAACACCAATTACTAGAATATTTCAGAAACATTTCAGAAGCCTTTGAAAACCTTCAGGAAAATTACAGCTTTATATCAATCATCAGAACTGATTCATCACTTTTAGGAAGTGGCATTCCAACTCTAATTCTTCAGCAAAAAGTCTAAAACTTGCTGGAAACTGTCCTATAATTTAGAGATAGTGATTCATCTTTTCACTTCTCATCAGGTGTATTTACTACACACCTGCTATTTGGGTATATCTATGGGTCAGCTGCTTCAAGGTCTAAGCAGATCATGCAGAAGGCCTGAACAGGTGGCTGCAGCTCATGACATTTTTTGTAGTTCCTAACTAAGAGGTCAGCAAAATGGACTCACTCACAGGAAAGTTAAACAATTTCACATTACTGTGCACTGACTTCACAGCAACTCCTTAACCAATAATACCTAGGTTAAAAATGGGTGCCTGACAGAAGACTCTTTGGGGATTTTTAGTCTTTGGCTGCTACACATTCTAGCCTTCTGCTGATTTGGTTGTTGCTTAGCTTGTTTGGCTTGGGCTTCCACTTTGGAGCATGTCAGAATGATAGATAGTGTTCTCTGAAAGAGAAAATACTTCTCAGTGGGGAACCACTACATTTGAGTAAAACTATTGTCCTTTAGCACATATAACACACAAAAGTAATGCCTCTGATGTGTCTATGACTTATACTGGATATTGGAATTGTTAACTTCAAAGAGTTCCATCCCTTGAATTTATCCACCAGAATTTTACCAGCAGAAAAGAGTTAATACACCTTTTTAGGCTGTGAGAAGAAGAATAAATATCGCATAATACCCAGTTACATATTGTCCCAGCTTGGCCAAGAAGATGAAATGAAAGAGCAAGACACAGTCTCCTACTTCACTCGACACAACAACACTCATGGCATGCTTCTACTTGCTCCTTTGCTTGTGTATTGAACAAAATGATGAAAAGAAGCTCAGAGAGGATTCAAATACATTTCATATTGTGGAGGCAAGCGAACATCACCACAAACAGATCATTGCTAATCACCACATCCCACACTGAGCCATGACCTACATCACTGATTTTTATCTGGAAGACAGATTTGAATGGCATGTAGAACTCTAGGAAGAATGACAAATTTATACAACAGAACACTGAGTTCCCTTGTAAGGAAGTTCTCTTAGATTATGGTACTCAAAACTTCTCAAGTTCTGTTAAAAAATCTTTGTAATAAGCTTACCTGGCTTGCAGCACAAACACCTCCAATTTTATTATTTTTTTTTTCTGAATAGGTGGCAGCTACACTCATTGATCCCTGTAAAAACATCTGAGGTTACTATCCACTGAAGTACAAAATACGTAATCTCAAAGACCTCCACATCGCCTGTGCAGGCCCAGCAAAATGTTTTTCAGGGGTTACAGCCAAACCTGAACTTTGTCACTCAAGGATAAATAGTTTTGCTTTGCCACCCTGGAAAGTGAAGGCAAAACAAAGGAAAGGACAAAACTTTTATGGAGGTCCTGGGACGTACTGCAGGAAATTCTCACCAGGCTTTACGATGAACACTGGCATAGTATGAAGGCAGGTTTGCTCTGTGAGTCCAAATTTGAGAACTGAGCCCAAACTCTTGGCAGCAGCAACAGTACCGAGGCTACCTTTCAAAGACCATTTTCCCCCCAGCACCATGCTCTAACCAACTGCCTAAAATTGGCTCTTTAGTCATGTCCTGGTAAAGCTGATGTGCCCAAGGTGTTGAACACCTATGAAGATTTAGTTGAAATGTTATCAAATTGGATATCAAGTGGAGGTTGAAGATGTGAACTGGGTGTTACTCTCTGTAGAAGGCAGCATTAAACCAGGGGAATTGCATAGGTCTTTCCCTTCAAATTCTTCTTGTGTTGTTTCTGGGGGAAATGTGGCCTGTCACAGCTTTAGCTGTCATGATGTGCGGCTTTGCTGCTGAACTTGGAGTGGGAGTCAGCAAGGGAGCTAATACGGCTTTGCTACTTCCGCAAACACAAGATGGAGTTCTGTATCTGCCTGTCTATCAGAAACACTCAAAATGCTCCTGACACATGTCCACCCCCTCCTCTCCCTGAAGTAAGACCTGTGACAAGCACCAGGAAATGATCATTGCATCAAACACTTCATCCTCATTTAAAATAAGTGCATCTAGAGCAATCCTGTCCTTTCCACAAAAATGACATGGTCTGCCAGCAGCAAGAAATGTCTGTGGTGGAATGCATATAACCACACTTTTCCTGTAACAGTGCTTGTTCTCCTGGCCCACTGGAACTCTGCGTTAGCCAGGAGCAGTTGTGGCAGTGTGGATGAACCAGCTTTACAACGGCAGGTTCCTTCCCCCACCTGCCCACAGAAAATATGCCTCTGGCCTCAACCCTGTCAGATGTGGGACATCTGTGAATGTGACACCCACCCTGTTGGCTAGAGGCAGGCAGTAGACTAGTAATTTCCAAAGCTGCAAGCAAGAGTTTTTCATTGATAGCACTAAAGAGGAAGGCTATCAAGCTGAGAGCTGACACAGACTCACATCCTGTGTGGATTGGGCAAAGAGGGGGTGCATAATGATTTACAGATTGCCGTACTGCAAAAGTATAAAGGCAATTTGAAAGCAGGCTGTGTGCTGTGTGAATCACGTCCAGCCCTCTTGTCCCACCACAGAGATCAGCTTGAAGCGATCCTCAGCTTGAAGTTGAAGTAATCATCCAAGTTATCCTGGAGTGAGCCGCAGATGAGGACACTGTACATGTTTTTTCTCCATGAATCTACAGCTTTTTAGGAGGCAGACGTAGACATCTGATAATGAGGAACCCAGTTGTCTTCCTGCTTTGGGATGTGGGTGTATGGTTTGTGATGCATAGAGAAAACGTAACTTCCACTTCACTGCTCTCTCAGAAAAGCACAGTGGTGAAAGGCTACACCTGGGATTTGAGATGGATGTTAGAGATGAGCTCTCCTGGGCAATAAGGCCTGCAGTGGCATTACAAAACCTCCTAGGTGGCTTATTTAAAAGGCACAGAACGGGAAAGGCTGTTCAGTAGACATCCTTTAACGGGAAGCTGTAGTCAGTAACGAGAAATAACAAATTGCACTTAAACCACAGTGAGAAGAAGTGAAATTCTTTTTAACAATAGACTATTTGATAAGAGAACCTACCCTGCTGGAAATGCCTGTCTTTGGCAGGTAGTCCAAAAGTAGTGGTTTCACTAAATAACAACTTGGCACTCCTTCAAAATTCTTCAGACTCTGTTGATCTGTCACTGTGTTACACAACTCATTCTTCATCAATCCACTATGAAACAGCCAAAGAATGTTCAGTGTTTGTGCTATTACACTTCACTATTTGTTTTTGCAATCATGTAAGAAAGAGGCTGAAACCACGTTCTCAACAGTGTGGCAGATACCACTGATTCACAACAAGAGGCTTTATGGCAAACACTGTTTAATGCATGGGTTTAGAATGGATTTACTCCTAATTTACACCAGTTTGAGAGTAAAGCAAGGCCACAAGGTTACAAGTCAAAAACTGTAATTAAGCAATTACTCCACTTCAGTGGAACTGAAATCAGTTTAGGAAAGATACACATGATTTGCCTCTGTACTGCAAAGCTTAGGTCAATACTACATTCTTTCTAAAGGCATTTGAACAGAAAAGAAAGCATTTTATCTATGAGAGTAAAAAAACTGAATGGCAAATACTGTTAGACCTGACTACATCAATAATAAGCTATTACTTATGATATCTTGGATGTTTCTAGCTTCCAGGATGTCAAATCACAGTGTATATTTATACACTGATATAAAAAAATAAATTGTTAGCACTGTCTCTGCAAAAATAAATTTAAAATAATTATGTTATTAAGATTCTTCAACAGTTACAGTCAAGGAGGTGTTGATTAGTCAGACACTTACTCAGACACTGCAATAAGTATATTAGAAGGAACACAGAAGGGAGGAAAACAAAAAAGGCAAAAAAAAGATACAACTGGAGACCAGAAGTAAGATTTGCAAAAAGTCTATCTGAGACTTTGCAAATGATATTCAAACACCTAAAAAAAGGTTTCTCATATAGATAAATGAAAAACAAGTAGAGAAGCCAGAGTTCAGCTCACCATACAGTGAGGATGGGGGACACATTGAAGGTACTTCAGAAGTAGCCCCAGC
Source organism: Myiozetetes cayanensis (assembly GCF_022539395.1). Taxonomy (NCBI): domain Eukaryota; kingdom Metazoa; phylum Chordata; class Aves; order Passeriformes; family Tyrannidae; genus Myiozetetes; species Myiozetetes cayanensis. The sequence continues at coordinate 110,482,166 of NW_026086604.1, forward strand.
AGGACAAGGACACTCTCAATTTCTTACACAGACATCAGACAGCAGAGGCAGCTTTCTGAGAATGAGCATTTGGGCAGAAAAATGAATACAGTCAAAGGAGATGAAAAACCCAAAGAAGTCAGTGAGCTCAAGGTGAAATGAGGAACCAGGACTGGATCATCTCTGTTGCAGAGCTGGCACATATAAGCACAGGTCCAGTGGCCAGGACTAAAGGATATTAATGAAGATAGAACATAGATAAATCAAAGATAGAGCTAGCTAACCTCATTTTTTAAAATAAAATGACCTATTTTCTAGACAAAGGACATGCAGCAGATCTAAACTCTCTGAAGGTCAATAAAAGTATTTCAAGCAGTGCTAACCAGAAATTACTAAACTTTGGGGATCATAAAGGATTAACTAAAGAGGAAATGATAACAGGTTGTGCTTAAATACAAGTTATATTGCTTAAGTGGGAGGGTCACTAAAATTGCCATAAGGCCTGTTCTCATCCAATGCTTTTAATAATGCCCTTAAATAATAAGATTTGGGGAAATTGTGAAGTTGTAAGCTACATTTAATAAAGTGACAGATTGAACTACCATACAGGAAGGACTGGATCACACAGAGCAAGGTGTAAATTCATGAAGACAATTACGCTCATCTGTGGTTTCCTTTATCACGTAGGAGTATCTGCTGGAAACTGAAAGAGGGAGAAAACTTTGGCATATCAGTGAATTACAGGATTACTGCACTACCAATTATGAGCAAAAGGGAAAAAAAATATTATTTTAAAATGCAGCAAAGCTGTCCCATAGAAGAGAAGGAAATATTAATACTATCTGCACAAAAAAAGTTGAAAAACTGTGAGCACTGGCTGTCCCAGAAAAATGAATTCAAAGTGGAATAGATCCAAAGAAAGGTCATTGTTGCAATGAGAGGTACAAAATCCCTAAATTACTACAAATGCAGTAATGTTAACATAGTTAGCCTAGGAAATGAAAATGTAGATAAAATTTTTGTCTACAAATTATTGTGGTGAGCATGGAGAAGAGAGAAGAGTTACTGAAGGTAGGGAAGAATGTTTGACCAAGAACAGATGGAGACAAAATGAATAGGAGCACCTATAGGCTGGAAATTAAAAATACAGTGCTAAGCCTCAGAGTAAAGGTATTTGGAAACAAATGTCCTGATAGGATTATCCAGAGGCATAAAATCAAACTATTTAATCAGGTTTTGCAAAGGATTATATAGCATGGTTCCTGGATACAGGAATTTTGAGTCTTATGAACTGGTCACTAGTCCTTAGAGTACATAATTATAATTTTTTACACAACTCCTGCACTACATAAATCATGATGCAATCATAAGTAACACATAGATTAGCTAGTTTCCCCTACTTATGTAAATTGGTCCTTGAATACTGTTTGCATAACATAATGGTAATTTATGGAAGTGCTTTTGTTCTAGAGGATTAAGAAGGTGCCAGAGTCTCCTTCATCAACTTATTGCTGCAGGTATGGTTCTCTTCTAATTCTTAGTGTTTCACACCTATGCAATTCAATTTTCTTAAGTCAAGTTAATTCTTGATTTATAATGGTAAAAATCAAATCTAACATGAAAACTTCAACAGTATCATCGTGAGGATGTGTTTAGAGACATCAGTCAAGATAGACGCTTGTTTCACCAGACTTTTCACAAACATCGACTAGAAACTATTTAGTGGTATGACAGTTTAATAAACTAAATAGATTGGGATTAAAAAAAGACAAATCTGAAACAGCCTAGGAGAAAGACGTTTTCTTCAAGGTCAAAAAACTGATCAGTGGCAGATGAAAAAGTATCTGTCACTAAGTGTTCTAAGCCTATGTTTACTCTTTGAAACTAAGGTGAGGAAAGGCAGGCTTAGGTCAAAAAGGAGCTGCAGCAAGGATAAATAAAGCTATAAAATACATTTACAGCTGAACAAGTATGCATGATTTCCATTTGGAATTTTCCTCCAAAACCAGTTGAAGCCTCTGAGACAAAATCCCATATGAATACCATATTTTAAAAAATAATAATACAATAATTAACTTTGCAAGATTATACCTTGGTCCTTACAGAACTCCCTTCCTACTGAGTTGCATATAAAAGGACATCTTGTCAATAGCCTAAAACTTGACTTGATCCTTCACTATCAGGAATTCACTTTTACAACTTTGACAGGTTGCGACAGTCTTTATAACTCCAATTTTGGAGTTATCACAGTTACAGGGTTGCTGCCCTGGCATTACTCTTGTTGTAAAACATAGCCTTTTCTCAATAATGCTATTCTGGATTCCAGAGCTGTTTCCTTCTCCAAAGCTGCCCAAAGTCTCATCTGTGATGGAAATGCTGATTTTCTGCAGTGTAGGGATGGGGTCCCTTTCTGCTGGAGAACTGTCTTGCAGTAGCATTTTGTATTCTTAATTGCACTATGGAAACGAGAACCACAACTCCATCATGGGAAAGGCACCCACAGATCATTCCCAGCCTTTTCACCAGCTAGTGTGAAATCTCTGTGCTCCCAGACCACAGAGCATATTCAAAGCTTTTTACTGCTTGTGGTAGATGAAAATTTTTGCCTCCACCATCACAGAACTTACATGATTGGAAATTTGTCACAAGCAGGCTTGTGTCCCACTTACTACATGCATATCATCTAATTTGCTTAAGGCACCATAGCAGATGATGAGCTAAACTGAGAAGTCCCCTGAGAAATCGCACGCTTACCTAATTCACCACTCCGCTGAGCCCATTACTTTCTGCACACTCATTAATCTAGCTCTTGGCTTATAATTAATACCATGTGCTTATGCAGTCCATCACTCTTTCCTGATCCTATCACATTATGCCTACTTATTAATCTACCACCAGGACAACACCTAACTTGACCAGTGATCAACAAATGAGGAATTTTTGCTCAAAATGGCAAACATGACATGAATTTTACAGTTTGTGTTAAGGTTTTGACTTTGTGTAAATTTAAAACTTGACATAAATGCAGATCTACTTGAAACCAGAGATATTACAGAAATTATATAAAATAAAGTATTAGTAACATTCTTAGGTGATGTACATGAGTTGGAAAAGTTAAAGCATAATGAAGGCATTGTAAAAAATTAGATTTTTTTTTACAAATGCACTACATTCTCCCACAGAAGATACTCTATTGTCTATTGATTAGTAACTATCTTTAAAAAGAATAGTCCTCTTTGGTAAAACCACTTATAAACAGCTGTTGTGTCAAGATTTTTCTTGACAATGAAGGTTGAGGGGTAAGGTTGCATCTTTCCTGTTAAAAAGAGATCAATATTCTATAACCTCCACCAGAATTTCCTGGCTTCAAAGTCTCAGGGGTACCTTTCAAATTTAGTGTCAGATGTCTTCCAAATACCTTTTCCATTAACGTTTATAGATTTTTATGAATCATAGATATATGTTTTTGCAACTAATGTCTTTAAACAAAAATCTTAGAATGATGTTTTATCCATTTAGTTAGTATGCACACTATCTGCAGAATATTTGAAAGAAGAGAAAATTTTACTAGACCTCTTAAGCTTTTTTAGGATAAAACAGCACAGCACAAATTCCTCAAATGCACAGGTTTGTCTACTGGAAATATTTGCAGTTCTCCCATCCATGTTTTTTAAGTGAACCCATATGTGGTGTGTCTTGCTGCCATCACAAAAAATGTTCATTTTCACTAGGGAGCTCAAGTAGAGTGTCAAGAAAGGTTGGAAATCTAACTTAAATGTATCTTTTCCTGGCATTCATATTAATTTCTACAACACCAGAGTGAACGACTGCAGCAATACTTTGATATGATTCCAGGAGCACTGTATAATCAAACGTACAAACTGCTACAGTTGAGTAGATGTAACTCGGGTGACTTCTTTACACCTATTTTTAAAGGTATGAGCGGGTTGAGCTTGGGCACTGCTTTTCTGTCCTGGGTGCTCTCCTCAACACAAAAACACCTGGCACTAAAGAAGGTCAGCACATGCTCAGCTGAGTCTGAAATTACCCACTTAGTAGCACTGATACAACATCTACATTAGAGTGGATGCTGGGTGAGAGGGAGGTAGAAATGACCTTATGTGAGCCTGCCTGCCCCAAAGGAACATTGCCAATTACTGTCTTGATTATCAGTTATAGAATTGGCAGTCTTCGATTTTCTGCCTCGGGAAACACTGGAATTAAAACTGTTCAGCAGAACTTTGGCATTGGTATTTGGTTAGTTATTTAAGCCTCTAAACACTTTAGCCTTAAAAGTTCAAGTAAGTTCATGTTCAAAGGATCTCTTAAAAACACACAGCTAAAAGTTAAAAGACTAGCTGGAGATTCCAATTTCTAAGGATTATTTCCTGTTTACTTTTTATACCAGCTAGCTGAATTCTCACATTTCATCTTGGAAGCAGGACTTAGCTGTCTGCAAAGGACATCCTTTACTTCCTATACACTCAAACAGGCAAACTCAAGATTGACTCCTGCCTCTGTTTACTAAAGAGGTAGAGTAATAAATGTGAGGTAGGGAAAGCTGTCTTGGGAGAGGGATGTGGACTGGAGCACAAGGAACTTCTTTGTTCCAGAGTGTAGGAATCAAAACACTGAAACTGCTGTGGTATTTTGGGTATTATCCAAAAAAGCAGAGTCACTAGTGAGAAAATGAAAACTGATACATTTCAGTTGAACAATTTGTACCTTTTGTGCTACATTCATGCACAACAATAAAAAGGCAAGAATTTGGAGTCCTTACTCAGCCTTGTCTCTCACCAAAGTAGGGGTTTGACACTGCTTATGAAACATTTATGTTTTTGCTTTTAAAGACAGATTTAACTCAGCCATGGGCCACAGGAAGGAAGACAGAAAAAATTAAGGGTGTTTTTTAAGGCATTGACCTTTCTAAAAGGGCTGTAAGGGCTTGAGAAACATTCAGAAGATAAGTTCTCCTCAGCACCCTTTCTCATTATCAGTGGTAGCTTCTTCTATATGCTACTCTGCTTGCACCCTTTATGCTCCCCTGGCATACTCCAGCTATTATGTAGAAAGTATTCCAGACTGACAAGAACATCTATCTGTGCATACCCAGTAATTACTTATGGTCACACAGTTTCACTTGCAAATAAAAGAGGGTAAGTGTAAAAGCATTGTGTATGTTGAGTATTAGGGTAGGATATTTCTGTTGGTTCACCAAAAAAAAATTGCCTTTAAAGAGGAAGACTACATGTATTTTTTGTAAAAAAGATTTGAATCAAAACATTTTACTCAAATGTCTTTGTTAGTAAAAATGAGATTGTCTATATGGGAATTTAATATAAACACATTTTTTAAAGTAACCCCTGAACTGTCAGACAGCCTTCAGGGACTACAGGAAAAACACAATAATACAGCAAATGCTATAATCCCCAGAATAACTCTTATCCTATTTATGTTTTGATTCTGTCATCACTATCCATCTATCCTTATCCTGAGGCAGTAATGAAATACAAGACTTGTTTCAAGTAGGGAAGAGTGAGCACTGAACTTTGAAAGCTACATTTAACTAAATGGAGCCCAGACTGCCATCAGTGCTTCAAATGTTATGCCAATTTTAATCCAAACCCACACTGCTATAGCTCTTTTGGAGCTTGTCTTCCATTACAGCTATGGAGAGTGACCAGGGCACATAGCAAAGCAACACAACTGGCAAATTTTAGTTATTCTTACTTGGAAAAAGTACAGTCAATATGGGGAAAAGTGGTAAAGGTTCAGTTTAAAAAGGGTACATTTTTCAGAAGTGTCTGAATCACACATGAGCCTCAAGGTAAATTTTTCATCACATCCACATGATTCAGGAATCCTGTTTTCCAAAGCTCTGAAGGTTGTGCAAGCACGAAGATGTGACAAGTTTTCATGTGTGACCCTACTATGCCAGCAGAAGTTTATTTTTTATTCTATTTATTCAAAAATAGGAATACTACCTCAACCTATTTGATATTATTTTGCATAAGATCAGCAAAAATCACTGATAACAAAAAAATAAAACCCCTTTAAACTGTATTGGCATCAACCTACAATATCAATTCTATACCTGCAGATCCTTGACTGTCCATCTGATTTTCTCCCATTAGAACAAAAATTTTCTGACTGTTATTTTCTCAGAGAATGACATTTTGGTTGTTATCTGTTTTTAAGGGATCACAAAAGTAAGAAGACAAACAAGACTGGGGAATGGGAAGCAATATACGCAAATATTTTCCAGTTAATATACATGCCATTTTTGTTTGTTAGGGTCAGAGGCTTATGTGGCTGTAGTTAAAAAGCCACAGAAAGAACTGGAGATATAATCTTTCACTAGAGTGGAGTTTTTAATCCACCAAGTAAATGGATACAGAATGCACACATGCACACATCAGGAAAACGCAGCTGAAATTGATATATATAAAGGAGTGATATATCTGGTAGGCCATCCTATTACAGGAATATCACTGAAGAAAGGACTTGGTATTTACTGTATAGGGAGGTGGGTAGAAAGGGAGATGAGGTGGGCAGGCAGAGAAGAGGCAGGTAGGTACAGGATGGTAGCACTGTGAGGCACACCTCTTCCTTCTGTGGGCAAGCTTGCCTGTCTAGGATAAGACTGCCCTGTGTGTGCACAGGACACAGAATGAAAACCCTCCTTTGTCTACTCTACAGCACAGTTCTGCCTATTTTTCTGCCATGAGGGACACTACATGATGTTGAATTATACATAAGTATGAAGTAGGACTTTCTGTCAGAATGAAAAGCTAATCATCTAGTAACATGATTTAGTGGATACTTATAATCAAAACAAAGAATTAACCACCAGTGTTTGAGTAATTCAAACTGTGCTTTCTGTATGAGTTCACCTCTACTCACAAAAAATAATAGAGGCTTAACAAAATGTTCTCCTTCTTGGGGCAAGAGGAATGTAATATTTTTCTGCTGTGGTTTCCAGGGGGACATCATGCGCCACAATCAATCACCTTATAAAATATTATGAAGTTAAGTGGTGGCAATTTAGATAATAACATGAAAAATTAAGTTACAAGAAGAAAAAACAACTAACCAAATAAGAAAATTCCCAATTTCATCAGCTCTTGGGGTTACCAAAACTCATGTCTTAAATTCTGCCAACTGTATTGTAATCTTTTCTTCATTTTATTTTTTAAGCGATGGAGTTGCCTAGAATAGAGTCTATAGTTAGGCATGAAACTACAGTGAACTTAAAATGGACACACATTCTTTATTTTCTTTTAAAATAGACCATTAATTCTGAAGCCTCGTGAGTCCTCTGTGTGGTAATACTCCAACAATTTTTCAGACATTTCTAATAAAGAATTCATCTCTGAATGAAACCTGGGGAATGGTAGTTCTGCCTTTTTGCTTTTATACCTCTTCAGTACTAAATGCCTCATGTCCACTTACCTAAGAACAAGGTCTTGGGAAATACAAGGGAAAAATCTTTTGGTGAAGAGACCAGGATTGCTACAGAAAACCATGCAATTGTTTCCACAACATCAGTGACACTGGAACTGAAATGTTACACCACTTATCCACTGCCCCTCTGCTTTTCCACCTAGGAGCACACATCCTTTTTTTGACCTGACTCTCTGGTTGACAATGAACATGAATTTAACTTGGCATATTGAGGGTGCCACTCACTATAAAAGACAGTTTTCTTTTCATGTCCTCAGCAAGGGGTAAATACATTTGATAACCACACCAAAAAGCCTCTTCTAGTACTGCAGAAAAATGCTTTGCTGAATATTGTCAAATAAAACTCAAACACACGTATACATAAAAACTGGGATTGGTAAAGTGCTTAGGTTTTTCTTTTAGAAAGTGAGTCTTTCTGCAAGGATCAGAGACTTCCATGAGTCTCATAACTCATCATATTTAGACATCTAAGATTTCTTGTGGCTTGCAATTAAACACAAATATTAGAATACAGGACTGATTTGTAACTGGGAATTTGTTTGTCTCCCTACAAGGAACATAACAGCAGCTTTACTTCATTGAGATGTGAATTTCCCCCAAGGGCTGCAGAGAGGCGAAGTTTTGCAGAGGTAGGAATTGGGCATCCTGGAGACAGTCAGTCCCCATGCTATGGTCATTGCCTGGTGAGAGAAAACTGAAGAACTTGCCTCCAAAGAGTTAAGGGAAGTGAAAGGGGGCTTCAAATTCCTATGAGAGTCCTGTGCTACTAAATTTATATGTAGTGTAATTATATTCATGTTGTTGTACAGCAAACTCTCACCAGAAGTTACTCTATTGTGAAGTCATAATATTTGAACCCAAATGTGCACAACAAATAATCCTAAAGTATAGAATTTCATTTTAATTTTACTCTCCTCATATAAATCAATGTATTGATGTGTATGTGAAGCATACATTTAAATTTTGATTAATGACACTCTTCAGTGGATCCATACCTGAAAAACTGATCAAAGGTAGGAAATGGAACTAAAGCAATATGTAAACAGTGGAATTCAGTATGGTGATTGCTTCTGGTAGATTGCTAATGTTTGGACAAAGTGACCAAAACTCTTCAGTGAGGAAGACAAAAAGTCAGTTGCAATACTTCTAATGAATGTTGGTTAGAAGTGTAATGCAGCTTTAATCAGTAGTTATAAATTGATAGAGACGGCGATTTACTCAGAGGGAAAAAAAAAGATTTGACTGGTCAAATCATAATGCAGATTCACTATTGGCAGAGACTATCCCAGAGAGTTGTGCTTCACCCTTTCCCACTATGTTTAAATGCACTAGTGAGGCACTGAGGATCCTTCATATAAAACTACCCAGGAAGCTTTTGATGGATAAGCATTTAAGGGAAGGGTAACGTGCTGATCCTGGCAATTCAAAATATGCAGGAATGCAGTTATCTTGCTTGTAGTCCTAGAAGCAGAGCTTCAGAGGTAACACTTCAGAACTGGTTAGTCTCTCATAATCAAGGCAATTAGATAACATATCACCCATCCTCTTCTTTCCACCAAATCAAATGGTTCTCCTTAAAGGAACAGAATCTTTACACCAGAGGGCTCTTGTCACAGGGAGCAGCTGGCTCTCTTACATGACCCAGGACTTTAATAAGAATGGACAAGCAGAGCGAGGCTACAATGTATGCACTTTTAGCTGGATATAACCAAGTATCCACTTACTGTTGGTTGCATAACATACGGCGGATGAGGCATCCATGAAGTACTCTGGACCTGTATATCAAATACTTATAATTAGCACAGAAAAGTTTAAAACTTAACTCAAAGATTTACTTGAAAATATTCTCTGTATTACAACTGTGGTGCTAATTTTGACAGAAGACTTAAGTCGTGCAACTCAACACAAAATTAATTTATGCTTCATAAAGCTACTGACAAAGAAAAAAGCCTTTCAAATTTCATTTGATAATGTTTTCTACCAAAGTCAAGAGTCTGAGTGACTGCACCACTTCTGTGATCTGCATCATTGTATCTCATAAAGCAGTCTGCAACATTCCATATTGTCCTATTTTTTTCATTTGTATTGTTTTCTTTCATCTATCAATATAATCATGAACATGTCATTTGACTAACAGTGCAGGAAACATAATGTGTTCAAAGTTTATTTATAAAAGTACCTGTATGAACTTTTAGAGGTATAACATTTTCAGAGATCCCAGAATGATTTATTTTGTTTTCAGTAAGAGCTGCAGATCTAATTCAGAGTTTTTGAAACTTATTCTAATTGAAAGCTCTCATGGCAAAGCTAGCTTAAGAAGTCTCTCCACTCTAGGATCATTCTTAGCTTGGGCATCTTGGGGTCTATTCCCACCAGAACTCCATATGTCTCACAAAGTCCTTCTTTGTTGTTCTGCCTTATGACTGATATGTAACACATTCCAAGGATAGAACAATTTTACTAACAACTACAAGCATTACAGAGTGTTTGCATATTTGCTGTGGCATCTCTGAGCCATAACTCCCTCTTGTGCTCTGTGTGAATGGCCCACATGTTATCAATAACTCCGACTCAGCCCCAAGAATTGTGTATCTTCCTCTCCTTTTGCATCAGTCTGGGCAGCACAACACTCAACAAATAAACAAAAAATGTAGCTGTGCTACAGACATCAGTGGGCACCCCACTTGCTATTCCCAAGCTCACAGAGATGGGCATGTAACACCTCAGACAGAACATGACCATGGATAAAAAGGAGAAAGCTACAAGATCCCACTTCTCCAGATGCCCTGTGATTTTGCTCATGAAGCAAGTCGTGAGTATTATTTGTATTACTGTGTGCTTCAACATTTGTATACATTTATCAAAGTATATTTTTTCTTGAAAAGCAAGTTCCTCAAAACATTTTTAGAATGAAACCCAGCAGACGCACATGCAAACACACCTCTACAACAACATTTTATGTTGTGAATCCCCATGAATTAAAATACACTAGAGCTGCCACAGCTCACTGCTCATTGCTACCACTCTTGCACCATTCCAGTTTCTTCTCTGTGCCAGGGTAAATGCCTTTGGGCTTACACTGCAAACTATCTGAGGAGAATGATATGGGTTAAAAAAATAAAAATGAATGTTTTTGGTGCAAATGCATCAAACCACACATGGATGCAATGGTTCAAACCAGAATGGAAAAAAGGAGCAAATGTGAACTGTGCAGCAGTGATGGGAATAAGTAGCTGTGTGGCCAGAATTCAGTTGCCTGAATGAAAGGGAGGAAGTATGACTCTTAAGCCAGCTTTGCTACCAAGAAAAGCTCATTTGAGCTGCACTCGTATGCCTCTGACACTTCTTTGGTGTTGCCACTTACTGAAATTTACTGAATTTACCTCATCAAAACAACTTTGTTTGGTTAGTGTTCCTTAGCCATCTAAAATAAAATAACACAGAAGTCAAAAAAAATCACAAAACTCATTTGTCTTTGAAGATCAAGTTGAAAGCACAGTAACCTCCCAGAATTACCTGTAAGCAGTACTATACTGTCTCAACCCCCCCCAACCAAACCAAACATTAAGAACAACCCACCTTGCAGCTTTGCAAGTTTGGATTGCTTATTTCAGATAAAACTCAGGACTGGAAAAGCACTGATGCCATAGGACAGAAATAACTAAAATTGGAAAAGGTATAACCAATGACCAGTTTCTGTGAAGTGATATGTTCCCAGAGAATGGCTAATAATAAAACTATACAACCTGGTTTTGACTTCCATCTCAGAAAGCCAAAGCAAGACAATAATTTCCCAGTGGAAATATGTGAGGGGTATGCTGAAAAGAGAAATTCTGAACTACAAGGTGTGTAGCAGACTAAAGAAGGATACGAGGGTAGTTATCCTCAAGTTATGTTTTTTGTCAAGGATTATTGGATAAAAATGAGCACTTTTAAAGGATGCTGTTACTGGAGCAAATACAGCTAAGGTCAAAAGGTCAAAATACAATGCAGTCAACATAAATGATAAAAAAAAAGTTAAAAAATTTTGGCTAATGAAGGGGAGTCAAACTGAGAAAAACATTTCAATAAGGATGATAAGCTTCTAGTATTGTCAACTGTAAATTAAGCAAAATGTTGTTTTCTAGAGCAGCGGATCGAAATCAAAAATTATGGTCATTTTCATTACTACTGTAAAGAATGCAGGAAACACTTAAAACTCTATACCCAATGATACCTGAATACTACTTGAAAGACCTTTGTTTAACATGTGACTTAGGAGCAGCCACACAATTTTCTATGGTGTACACTCTGCCTTCATCCACATCCAAAACATAATTAACTGGGAAAAATAGTAGACAAGCGCAAATCTGACGTACCTGATATGTAGAGACAGGGGAAGCAGCAATGAATGGCGTGATTGATGTCTGTGGAATCATGCGGTTTGTTGGAATACTGTACGGTGAGGAGTAAAATCTGAAACAAAGAACAAAAGGGAGACTTTTTGAACTTTTTGACTGCTTAGGCTCTGACGAATTCACTGCCTCCCAGGCAAAAAGAGTCTACACAGGTAATTTATGTCCATCTAGTTCCAAAAGCACAATAAAGAAGACGTGATGACTCCATTGAGCAGATCTTTAAGATGGAAAGGAGGAAGAATATTTACACAAAGCATATTTTTTTCACTTCAACTAGCACAAATACAGAACTTCACGATACAAGAAGTAATTATCTGAAATGCAAAGACAGCTGATTTTCCAGAGTGCTAGCTATTGAAAGGAAATTTCTTATGCGATATTGAAGACAATATTACTGATTTCAATTTTACATGCTGTACTGTTTTCAGATCTTAATGCTTCAGTGCTGAGAATAACACACTCTATATACATGCCTGAATTATTTTATTAAGGGGTGCCTACAAAAACTCTGGCTGAAATTTTTATATTCATCTAGGCAGAGAGCAAAAAACTCTTCTTCTGGTGAAATGTATGAAGAATTATGAGCCTAAATGCCCCAGACAGCACTGAAAATCTGAGACTGAGTTGGTTTTATTTCCACTGTTGCATACTATGAACAGAAGTTGCACTATCTCTTGCTCAATGGTAATAAATGTTATATTCTTTCTCCTTCCCTGTCGGTTAATGATTATTGATAAAATTATCACTTGGAAAATATCAGTATTGCATAAGTCACTATTGTGTAAGTATTTAATATACGTGTGCTTGTAAAGACTTTTGCATTTGCCCTTTTTTCACTTTTAATTGCAAGCCAGAACAATAAAATTGCTTAAAAAAAAATAGAATGTTTGTGGTCTTCCAGTTGTCAAAATGATGATATTTTGGACTCAGACAGAAACACTCATTTTCTTGTCTGATGTAAACCTCACGTAGATCCTTCTCATACAGCATGCACCAATGAGTAATAGAAGATTCTGCACAGTGAAGTGGATTACATTCCTTCTCTTTTTATAATTTTTTTCCTTCCCACTCTGAGGCAATCAACAGTAGCTTTCCTGAGAGCTATGCAACAACAACAAAAAAATCATTATTGGTGTTTAAACAAGTGCTCTATTTCCTGATCTCCCTGGCATCACAGATTTAGTACTAATCTGTCTAGTTCAGACTGGATGCATTCATTGTGGATGTAGGTTAAATAACCACCGACTTCAACCACTAGCCTTGGAAAAACAGGCTGCCATCTTTGAAGGTTGGGGGAAACATTCGAAGTTAGGAAGGGATAGGGAGACAGAGAAGCAATCATTTGTTCTATTCCAAATCAGATTTTAAAATGCCAAAAGCAGCAGGTGGCGTCTGAGTGATTTCTTGTTTAATAGAAATACAATGCTATTTTAGGACCATTTATCTACCCTTACAATGCTTGCACAGAGACTATTTTAAAACTGTGCCTTTGCCTGACTTTATATCTATCTTATTATGAGAACTTAGAGGCATTTGTATCCCTTTGCCTATATCAAACATTAAGTTCACACAGCATCGGGGTAGAAAGGATTTTTACACCACTGGCCATGACCATCTGTGGCATTAGCATGATGCATGTTATCTAAGTCCTTTACAGGGGTCTTCTCCCCGGTCAGTGTTAACCAGAAATCACTTGGACTATGCTGTTGCTAAGTGGATGAACTGCGAAATGCTGTGTGCAGCAAATGAAAACTGTCAATGGCAGACTGACAGAATTTACTCTACAGGTAAAATGCATAATGTATAGAAATACGTATACCTATAAACCTCTTAAACTAAAAGTTATATACAAACCCAAAACTCTTTTGAGAAACCCACACATTTTTGTTCATTCTGTTCTCATTCCATTTATCAGCCTGGCACTGATGCTGGGTTCATATTCATACCACATACGAATTGCTTGGACAAAGACAAGTACAGGGGAGAATCAACTTTCCATTTGGAAGTAGTGCTGACTCTTTGGAATCAACTCTCCAATAAATCTCAGTAAATACCAACAAATTTACAGAAAATGTGTGCTAAGCCAAGAACTTGACAGACAGCTCACCATTTCAGTTTCAGCTTAGAGATGCAGTTATCTGAATAGTACATAAGCTTGTAGAATATACACTATGGTAATGTGAAAAATACAGCCCTTCCAACACCCCTGCCAGTACCATTTATCTATTGTCATTTGGAATGCTCTCAAATAAGCATCAAATAAAACATACTACCAGGATACTCAGCTATATTGTGAAAATTCATGCACTAGGGCATCAAGGAAGAGAAAGGAAGAAAATCTGATGCTGCAAATGACAATGTGAGAAAATCCAGTTCATATATTTTAATTTTAATAATAACAGTAAATCAAGCTTAACAATCTGATTCACTGTGACAGGCTGTAGGGCAAACATTTTGCAATCGGGAATCTCTTACACCAAGAGACAAAGACTTGTCTTCTTCCCACAGTGTCACTTGTAGCCAAAGGTATCTAAAAATAAAGGATGTGGATCTCTGCCACACATGAAATACAGTGGTATGGTGAGGATAGGGATGTCCTTGCTGTTGACAGACCCAAGCAGAGCAATCCTCAGGTATGGGATGCTCAACCTACCACAGTGCTGGAGGCATGCACTGCCATGACAGGGCCCATTGACAAAGAGGGCTCAACAGACCCTCACCCATGGGACTCGGAGGCATCTCCCTAAATTCCCTTTACACACAAATAGGCAAATATGTACGTAATTGGCATAACTGACATGCTGGAGATCTAATAAAAGACAAGGGTAACAAAAAATGCAATAGTGGCCTGTTCTGGTGTAAACCCTACAGCATGCCAACAATATCTGCAGCTGCTGACCTTGCTATATTCAGTCTTAGGCTTTGCCTTTCTTTTTCTTTAGGCTCAGGGAGAGGTTAAATGAGGTGGAAGATGCATGTTGTAAGTTCATTCAAGGGAACACAGGATTCTCAGTCATCAGAATATCTACATCAGAAAGCAGAGTGGAAAGAGATATGAGTTATGCTGTTTTTGACTCATTTTAGATATATTAAATTATGCCTCCAAGTTCCCTGGCATTAACATGCACAGTATCTAGTAAGTATTTTGAGAGCTGTAGACATTGTGATAGTTGACCTGTGAGCTCCAAAGAGAGCTCTCCAAAAGGCTCAGATGCATTTTCTGCAAATGCCATTTGCATCCTCAGATTGTTCCGTGGTTTGTTGGGGTTTTTTTTGCAGACATAAGACAGTGTTCTTGCTCCTCAGCTGCAATTGCAATGATAGAAGCACAAGGGTGCAGGTGGCAAGGGCAACGCAAAATGGACATTGCCCTTGTATTAAAAATGGACTTTTTCAACATGGCCATGAATACAGGGGAAACTCCTCACTAGGAGGCAAAAAGATGTTCTTTGATGTTCCTGAACAGGGGTTTATAAAGAAGGGCTCAAAAGAAAACATTTTTAAGAGATGTTGAAAAGAACCACATTTCCAGGACATCATCAGACATACAGAGGCAGCGTTTTAACAACAGTTTCAGTTGCTTAACAGACAAAGCACATACTCCCCTGCTACATCAACCCTCCCTTCACATTTGGGGACTGCATTATCTGCAGTGTCTGGTCGCTATTTCCCTGCCAAAAAGTAGAAAAAAAAAATCCATATGGTTCCCATTCTGTGGGGGAATATGCAAGCTTCCACACAGAATCTGCACAAGAGCAAGATCCTATTTGCACTGCAATAAACACCATTTGCTCAAGCCTCATGCCTGCGGGCAGTACTGAAAAAGTTAGATTCATAAATAGTATCCTGGGGCTCACATAATGTAAGAGTATTACCAAGCATTATCAAGGCAGCAATCTTCTGTTGCAATAAGCCACACAGTCAGATGTTTGAGTTGGAAAAGACCTATCTGAATATTGAGCCCATTGGCCAGCAAATGCACAGCACAGTCCCCCAGATATCAGATATTAAACTCTTACAGTACATCGCAATCTTAGACAAATGGCCAGGAGGACTCCAGCCTCTGGAACATTTTAAATGAGCTTCCTAACCGTGCAAGTACAAGACCTCTATCTTGTTCTTAGTGTGAGTGCATAAAACTACTAAAACAATGTTAATATAAAAAAATTGAAAAATAAAGAGCATATTACAACAAGCACACTACTCCCCAAAATAAAAGCTGAGTACCTTTGCAAATGCAATTCAGAAAAGTCTGATTATGAACCAAGAAAAGGCACAGAGAGATTGCCAGGTGAAAAGAGCTTATCTACTGAAGTGTGTGCTTACCATATTTTCAGTAAGTCATACTGCAGTGCTATGGTACACTACGGGCCGGATTCTCCACTCCATTATACCAGCTTTATGCTGATGTAACTCCACTGGATGCTTAAACAGAGCTACATGGGCATAAAAACAATATAATGAAATGGAGAATCAAGCTTTACAACGTAATAGAGTCCGAAAAAAATTATCTATTGCTTAGTGGGGAAAAAATTTTAGTTATTTTTAGTGAAAGCCTCTCTCTCACTCTCTTTTGTTTTATTCCTGCTATAGTTTTTCAAGGCAAATATGCAGTTATACGGTAATAAAAGCGGTAGTACTACACCAAAAGCAATGAGAATCCATCTTTTCAATTGGAAACAAGGGTCCAGATTCTTCCCTGAGGTTTGGTTATGGCTCAACTCAAAACCTAATATAATCCATACCTCTTAAGGAACTGCAAATTTTAAACACCATGACACCTGCAGAGACATGTCTCCTTAGTAGACTTTCATGGTCCTTATAATCCTGTGTGGAGTTAGCTACTTACATGCATCAAAATGCATCTATCAACCCAATAAAGAGCTCTAGTAAATGTCAGCATGTGCAGTTAATCTTTCTTCTTAAGCTGTATTGGTAATTCATAAATCTTCTGAATCATCACCTCAACTTAGTTGTTTTTTACATTTCCCATCCCCAGCCTCAGTTCAGTAAACTCCACACTGGTGGGCACCCACCACACACAGGTCTACACCACTCATGCTTATCACAGCCTGCTTGCCCCGACTGCTGCACAGACCAGGCCTGCTACAAGGAAGTGGCTTTTGTTTTACAGATGTTTGTGTAACATTGCTCCATGCAAACCTTAACAGCTTGACCCACCTTACTGCCAAACTATTATGCAGCATCATTTGTGCAAGGGTGGGTGTGAGCACATCACATCAACACATGGGGGCTGTAAGCAGCAGGTTTGTGCTCACTTCCAGGCTGTCCTCACCACGAGGAATACCAATGTGTTTGCCTAACACCCCTTCACTGATGACTGAGTTAACCTGGTTTACTTCATAGTGATTAAGAGCCTGTAAGTCTCTTGCACCATGGCCACACACCTGCTACGACGTCTGTGTCTTGTATCAGCAAGCAACAGATTGCATTTACATATTTTACTGGCAAAAAGCATCGAGGTGCTCCTGGACTTAACTAAAATAAACTCCACGAGTGAGATTTTTATTGTTCTTGCAAGTAAAGAGGTTTATGAAAAATAGTAAAAATTTATATCCACAGGATATGTAAAGACTACTATGTGAATGCCTGGGCTGATTAGAAAAATATCGAGTGTAACAGGACAGGAAAAAATTGCATAACTTTTGATGGACATATTTTTCTGCATAGTAAGAGCTTCTTTGATACTGCATACAATCAAATTCTCACCACAAGAGCATTTTGAATGATGGTTTAGTTCTAATGAAACTGAAAATATTTTGACACTCTAGAGAGAAGAGATATGTCAAAGCAGTAATTAATTGTCACTCTTAGAGAGATATCTGGTACTGTAGTATATTTCTTGCTCTACAAATAAAAGAATATTTAAAAAACTGCAGAGCTGAAATTCTCTGTTTTGTAGAATTTCTTTTCCCAATGATAAGGGACAGCGTGTTCAAATGATTGAGTGACCAAACCACCTGAGCAGTCTGACTACCTGAGCACTCTGCATACTTGTTGATACAAGTCATGTCTGATTCCGAGATAACTTTCATAACTTCAAAAAATTATTCTTGAATTAAAATAATATAAGTCTCAAAGGATCATTCAAATTACAGTTTTCAAAACATTCACATAGCGGACATGTAGGGACTCATTTGAAATAAAAGCCAGTTTTTCCCATGAAACACTGGTGGATTATGAACCAGTGATGGTTTTATTTATAGACTATAATGTTTTACCAGCTCAAAAGTATAACAATAGAAGAGAAAAACTCATTTGGAGGTCGGAATAGGGAAACAGAAGCAGAGGATTCTGAAATCACAACTCCAAACAAACTATCTTTTCTTCTGAGTTTGGCCTCTTCCTCCACACATGGGGCTATCACGAGTCCTACAAAACCATTGTTTGTAAAGGGCAATTAAGAAAAATAGACTATTACTATTGATTTTGGTTGTTTTTTTCTTTGTAACTAGTAGGGATGTTAGTTTTTTTCCTAAATGCTTCAAATAGCAGTGTCCTAACAAAGATTTAACAAATAAAGCCATTCTCATCTACATCAATAAATTTTCCCGTTCGGCTGGAGAACACAGATAGGAGTATGCATGGAATGTAATAATCATATCAAACATCTCTCTGATCAAAGAATGACTGTCAAAGAGTTCATGGCCAAATCTCCTGCTTCTCTTCAAATTGTTGTTAACCTCTCTGAAAGGAGAGCTAGATTTCAAGGATATCTTTTTCTATTTCATGAAATATTTGGAACTGCAATCATGCAGGTAAATAATGTGATGATGTAATTTCTCTGCTTAATTTGAGAAAAAGTTGCAATTCCTTGTGTCAGTAAATGGTAGCTGAGAAATGAAAAAGAGTGTTGCTCAGAATTTTACCTCTAAATTCCATCTGCTTATACACTAATTTAAGGCTTTCTCCCTATCTGGCATTTTTATTCAGACAATGCCATGGCAGCTAGCCAGCCTGCAGAGAGAACCCCAGATGAAGTAATAGCTCTATTATCCAAAATACACTGGAATCTTCAATGATTATTTTAACAAAAGCAAACTCAGTAAAGGAAAACTTTACTGGTTTCCACTTCATGACAGAGAGAGATGAAAAAAAACATCCACTAACATTTGGCAAATAGTGATGGAAACTATTAGGAAAAACAACTTCCCATTCAAATAGATATTGCAAACAAGAGGGCATAAAAAGGAAAGGGAAACCAAAAGAAGAACTTGACAGTATAGCATTACATGCTTCAGACAAAATATGACTGGGTCAATTTGCTTCTGAAGAAGTTTCACCACAGAAAGAGAAAATAGAAGATGACATTCAAAATAATTTTTAAAAAGGCATAAGAAAACATGCATTCCTTACCCATTCTGTATAGCAGCTGTTGGATCGTAAGTCAAAGCCATGCCAGCCTGCACATAGTTAGGGAAGAAAAACAGATTTTTACTATTACTGCAGGAAAAAAACTGACAAGAAACATATTCTAAGCCAATGTGAATAAAAACTGAATGCAACTTATATGGAAATTGAAATTCTTAAGGGAAGCTCAGATGGCCCAAAGCAGCATGGAACAGATTGGTTACCTCCCCTGCCTGAGAGATCACAGATGACAACCAACAGTCTGTTGGTTGTCATCTCTCCATAACATTTAGGGCAAATGGTGCTTTTCTTGCCCCAGTATCAGTTAATAGCTCCATTGAAATCAATGCCTTTTTGCCGATTACTCACTATAAAAAGACGGGGCCAAATCCTGCTGTTGCCTGTGAGACAGGTAGTTGGTAAACATTACAAAGTCAATTTCATGAGAGCTTCTCAGGAAGGAATCTCATCTTTTCTACTAAGGTCACACCCTGCATGACCCTAGCCTATCCTTTCCCTAGGGTGCCACTCACAGTTACTTCATTACCATGAGACAAAAAAAAAAAAAAAGGGCTGTGAAGCAGAAAAACTTGAGCTTTTAAACAAGGCTTTTAAAATACTTCAGAGGTCTGGACAGCAAAAGAATGTGTTAATGTGTTACATAGAGCTTTTCAGCTCCCATTTACCGCCAGGCAGACAATGACCTGTGCAAAAGGATTTGGCATTGTCAAAACATTGTCCAGTTAACAACTGTCATCACTGCCATCATTAGCACAGACATATCCACAGGTACCACAGAAAAGTCAGAGAGCAGGGTTGGAGATAGAATTTACTGCTCCACCTTATGCTCTAAGACAACAGTCGGGGTCACGCAGGAAGGACCTTTTTGCCCCCAGCATTTACTTGAAGACACGGAACTGACACATACTGCATTTGCTTTAAATTTTTGCCTTCCTTATTTGTTTTTTTCCCCTCCATTTGTAAAATACTTTACAACATAAGACACTACCATGAGATGGGAAGATGGGAAAAAATTGCCATTTGTACAGGACTAGAAGCACAGGGGAGAGGAACCCCATTATTCAAGGTGTTGCTTTCCCATTGGGAGCAGCTGGAAAAAGGCCATGGTACCACTTTCAAGGCACTCTGTTTCTTTTTGTTTGTCATAGAGATCATATGATTGTTGCCTGAGATAGGCAGCATTTTCTTCAAGGACAGATGCTTTACCAACCATGTGGCAGGGTCTGTGCTCCTGCTGGGAGGCTTTTAATGCCCCTAAACCCATCTACTGAAGTACTTTTGAATAATGGCGTCTGCCCCCTTCCAGATGGCTGCTCCAACAGGTCAGGAAAGTGTTTGGGCTTGGCAGGTTCCTATGCAGGCAGGTGAGCAGCCAGGGTAAATGCTCTGGTGACAAGCAGGCAGAGAGCGGGCAGCACTCCTGGAAGAGCCAGATTAGCCCAGCAGCTGCACAGTGGTCTAAGAGGAGGTGGTCCAAATTTCCAGAGGCCAAAAATAGTTTCTGTTCTGAAAGGCAAGGCTTCGTACTACCTTATGTCGCCAAACAAAAGGTTCATGTCTTTATTAAATTTGTATAATTTTCTCATTATTCTTTTAAACAGATGCTAGGGCAAACGCTCTGCTTTGTGAAAATGCCACTGTTTTAATAAAATATGTAGTCTCTCCCAAGCAAAGGAGACTAAGTCCAAGTACACGTGGCTGTTTTTTAAAAAAAGTATTCATTTCATACAAAGAAAAATAAAATGGCTATTTCTGCAAGTTTAAAATGTCCAAAAAAATGAATTTAGGGTGACCTCAACCACTTCTAATTTTGATGCAAAAAAAAAAATTGGCTTAGAAAATTGTCAACCCTTACTTAGTTTTATATTCTTATGTCTTATACATCTCAGCATATTATATTGTTTGGAAAGGTTGCATTAATTCCTAATGGAAACATGCACATTTTAAAACAAAAGAGAGACAATTAAACTTTAATATCATAAACCTTTTTTGAATGCAATTCATTTTTGAGGAAAAATACTGTCTTGTTCTCCTTTCTATTTTCAACACTTATAAAATTTGTTATTGTTCTCTTTTTATACTCCTGCACTGGTAAAGACAACCTAAATAGTATATAAAGCCCTAGAGGGACAGAAAAATTAGCTCTAACAACTCAAAAAAACCCCCAAAACCAAAAAACAACCCACCAAAACCCAAACCTTTTAAATAACGTAAGATATTCTCTATAAATTGAGGTGTTGACATTTTAATGTCTCATCACACATCTACTCAAGACTAAGGAAAAAATCACTTATAATTTCTTGGGAAAAGACAGATCCAAGTTTTCTAAATTAAGGAGTTTCCACATCTAATTGTCCTTAGAGTTGCCTGGATTAGAGCTCACTATATTCCACAGCTCACATTAGTGACCTTGGGACAAAATGGCAACAAGGGAGGTAGTTCTGTGAGGAAAGGGGAAAATGAACAACTGTTGTTATTTAGTCTCTTTGACATAAATAAGAATGGGGTTGCAGAAGGGACAAAGTGCAGCACCTCTTTCACTGCAGCCCAAATGATGTTCACTGTCCACGTGAGACCCGCAAACACATATTTATGCCACTTTCAGTTATGCTGCTTTTCTCATGGATATTTGAGTACATGGTCATTGCATGGACCCTCATTGTGTCCTCCAGCTCCTCACGCCCCAGACCTGTGAGTGGGTGCATGCAGACAGACTGCACATATTCCATTCTCTATGTATTAGCACCAGGCCCATTACATAGCATCACTATTAAGAATAGGGGACACAGTTGTGTGCCTGGTGAGAACAAAATATGAAAGGCTAGACACTCATCCCCTTACCCATGTTCCATACTGCGTGGAGACAGATTACCAGAATCTGTTCAAGTACTTCAGCAGTGACCACTATAAATATCACCATCGCATTTACCAGAAAATGAAAATTCTCACATTATACAAACAGGACACAGCATGCGGCAATACGTGCATATGGTAACCACCTACAGTTTGCCCAGTAATATTGCTACTATCCCCCATTGCTGAATAGCCTTAAACAGCTGCTATTTCAAATAGCTGCTAACACAGGGCTATTTACTTCTTTCTCATCAAGTTGTGCAATTCCTCCCTACAAAATTATGCTGGCTAGAAGCCCAGGAGTGGCAACAGTTAGCCTGGACCAGTCAAAGATTTATGATCTGAAGCATCCTCGTTCATCAGGAATAAAAACTGATGAGCAATAATAACTTACTGGAAAATCATCTGCACTCTCCTCCATAGCATACAAACAGGAATTCCAAAAATACCAAATACAGAATATTAGGGCGGCATCAGACTTCCACGTGATAAAGGTCCAGCTTATTCTTTCAATACCAGAATTTAATATAGCCATCACAGTGCTTAATACAGACTGAATTATACCAAGGCAGAGGTTGATGCCTCTATGGCAGCCCTTTGTTGCGCTGTGTTTTATTGTGGGTTTTTTGCATCCACTGCTTTGCTCACGTTTCAGTGGAAGGACAGGGTTTTATTCCTTCTTCTGATAGTGATACTTCCTGATGAGATGGAACCTGAGAGAGAGGTACTGATGATGGACTGCTGCTTTAGGAAAGTATTCGTCAGATAAACCTTCTATAAAGGAACAACTGAACCACAGAATTTTTACGCCACTCAGCCAGATAATGGATATGCACTAAGCTATGAATGAAAATCCTGCACCTCAATATTTCAATATGCAATCCTTTAAATTAATCAAAAAAGGGATAGCTGCTATAAGTCCCCTATGTAATGGAAATAAAGATCCTTTTCAATGATTACTGGTCTGTTCAGAAAGTCAGGTGATATAGGAATAAAACCAGCTTGTTTAAAACATTTTTTAAAAGGACTATTTAAACCACATGAGTTTACTTATCTCTGATACTTAAGACAAAGGAATGAAAATGTTTGCTATTTTTTCTGCATTTGTCTAACTATTGACATCAGTAAGCAAAGAGATTCTAAGAACAAGAGAATCAGTCTGCACCTTTTAAAAATTTTAGCTCTTTCCTTCAATAAAAAGCCTCTGGAAAGCAAGGGTTCCCCAGGAAGTTTCAAGGCCTTTGTTCAACACTTCACTGTGAAAAATTTTCCATGGACAAGGTGTTCTGTTTCTTGGTGGTTTGTTTTCTCCTCTCTTTGTTATAATTTGAACATAAATGAGCACATTTGCCTCATTAAAAAGACTCTTAGACCATCACATTTGCATTTCTTATATTAATTGGATTTGTAAATCTCTCAAAGAAATGATTAAGTTTTGGAGTGATTATTAAAAAAATGATCACATCTTCAATATCCTGTGAAACAAGGTGGGTTCATTATTTCTCTTCCAAACCTCTGTGATGTCTCACAAGAACAACATTTATGAGTGCAGTATCCTTCTTCCAGCAAACATAAACACCCATAAATGACCATTTTGTTCTGTGCATCTTCGATGAATCTCAGCCTCTTCTGTGTTGCTGGGAAGCAGCTTACATTAACAGTTTCACCATCACATCACCACCTACTCTCAGTGTACGTGTCTTTCCAACACTGGGGGCAAAAATTCACCATAACATCAACCTGCTACAGAATTGTGCTATGCCTCTTCCTCAGAGGTGTGACTTCCACTTTATTTCCTCAAGCCTGCCCTGGTCAGCCTATGCCTAGTGCTGCAGCACCTGCACAAGGCAAGGCTGCTGCCAGCACAGAACTTCATATTGTGTAAAAGGCCACAGTCCCATTAGAAAAAAAATTGGAGAGGCCTACAAATTAAAAAGAGGTGAAATCCATGGATGTGATGGGGTTTTCAAGCAGATGACCCCTTGGATTTCTCCTCCTTAAGGTGAGATTTGGAAAGGTAAGGTAGTAGAAAGATAAGGTAGAACTTGGAAACACCATCTCAAGCGTATTTGGGAGTGGCAGCCCTACACTGGAGACTGGAGAGAAGCTGACAGACTTAGTTCAGGTGAGCCCCAGGATGATTGCCAGCAGGAGGGAGCCTCTGCATTATGCTGTGGCAATTATGCAGAATTACCTGTTCTGTGAAACATTTGCATGGAATTTCAACACTCAGACTCAAGGGATTTCTGTGATGAACTTATATGGGAGTTAGACCAGAAGACAAGTCTCTCTTCCCCATCTCTGACTCATACCTTCATCTTTTCACAGGAGGATTGCCATCCCAGGAGAATGGATGTGCCCTTGGCTACTACAATTGGAATCAACTGGAATTTCAGCACTCAAATTCCTGTACTTGTTTTGTTACCATTGCTAGTATCTGCCAGGCATCACAACACAAGCATCCCTTGTGCTCTGGCAGCAGATACTCTGAAACACTTGGAAGAAAGAAGAGAGAACAGGGGGAAGAAATCATCAACCCAAATGAGATTCATTTAAAATACTAATTTTGTAAAATAAGCTCAGTCACCAGTAAAGTCAACTTGGCAGAATTCCTTCCTTTGATTATTTAAACAGTTCTGTCAGAAATATTCCACATTATTAGAAATATTTTTGAATTAAATTCTGAATAAACCCCTCTACCTTTCCTTTTAAGAGAAAGATAAATCTAGAATGTAAATGTGACACCTCTTGGATATATAGATATACATGAAAGAAATGGAGCATTTCCCAATAATGTGTGCTCCTTAAGCTGCTGGAAGTATTGAGAAAAAAAAAAAGGTGGTTGTGGAGAGAAAAATATATAACATAGATGTCAGATTTGAGAAGTGATTCATGAACCTCAGAAGGTCAGAGGCTGCACGGATAGACACAAGTTCATATACCTAAATGAATGACAAGAAACTCTTTTGCCCTACAGAACGGGAATGGAAGTCTGACCTACACACCTTCTGTTCTTGGGGTCAAGTCACTTTGTTCCCACTTTAATTTATCTGATTAGTTAAAACGTAAGTGCTGAAGTCTACAGATTTTGGAAAGAAAAAGAAAGAAGAAAAGAGGACATATGTAATACAACATAATTATTCTGTTTCCATGGCCAGCTCATACATTTAACCTTGCCATCTTCAGGTCTACGAACCATCTGCTTTTGGGGATCCAGCACAGCCATTTTGCCATCAGTCTGATCCATTGTTGTATCAGCTGTGGATTACAGTCACAACTGCGCACTAGATGTGTGTGCTACAGTGAGCTGGGAAGACTTCCAGGGATGGCTTGCAGCACTACTGAAAATGACAGCCCACCTGTTGGGGATACAGCAGAAAAGGGTATGCCCTTTCCTCCTTTCTACAGCATCTGTTTCTTCTGCCTAAGAAAATACTGTTGTAGTAACAGAATTCGGAGGAAAACCCAACTACAGAAAAATCTCCAGGGCATATGGCATGACATTTTTCACCACAGAAGGAAATCCAAAGCCAAAATGAAAACTAAGAAATGTCACCTCTGAGAACAGGTACAGTGATGATTCTATTTTAACCAAATCATGACCCTTATTAAGAGTAAAACCAGTCCCTTTTAAAATCCTGCTTTCAGTAACAGTGATTTCATAGGTCATTAATTAAAAATATTACTATGTGCTTTATAAGCTCAGAATCCAACCATTTAAACTGGTCTTTGGGTTTTGAGCCACTAAGGTACCTTTTCAAAATGTTGCCCACAATGACAGCATCTTGTGTCTTGAATATTTAACTCATTGCTTTGCACCTTTTCACTTACTGATTAGTTATCTTTTGCCCTTCTCTTTCTCCCTCTCAGCAGGCTTCTCTTCAGGTTCAGCTGCCCTCTTCGCTAAACTAAGCTTTTGTTGAAAATAAGCATGCAAAGTGCCAATATTTAACTTACATACATGCTAAATATATGTAGTAAATGACTTTGTGGGTGGTTTACACATTAGGATACTACTGCTTATCTGGACAGAACTGGAAATTGCCTCTCACAGCAAAGAAAAGTTATTTGTCTAGGTATAAAATACATCAGCCCTAGACACTGAGGATTATGGAGCACAACTAAGTAGTACCTATCTCCTTGGAAGCATATAAACAATCTATGTCTGAGTTATAAATGGGCCTGTCACAGAACTACTAATCATTTCTAAATGCAAGTTGCTGGTAAAGAAGGGACAACTGGCACCAGGAACAACTGCTTCTGCCCTTTGCTGGTACGGACCTTACAAAATTCAGGAAGTCTCTTAAATTACCTATTTTATGTTTTTCTCTCTAAATTACTGTTTGCATTAGGCAAAGTTGTAATAAGTAACAGATAAAAAGAGGAATCATTAACAAAAGCAACATTCCTGAACTACCGGGTCATCTTATTTTTCTAAGAAAGAATTAAAAGCACGTTTAATTATTTAGATATTCTACCAAGTGGTCTTGAAAGAAAACAAAGAAGAAATGAGGAAAGGAGGAAGAGAAGAAAGGGAAGGAAAGGAGGCTAACTTCTTGGCTATTTAGAAACAAAAAATGCAATCCAGATTATAGAAGCAAAAAAGCAATCAGTAGAAGAATTATTGGTGGCAATTACTAAATATCAGTGTAGACAGCAGACCAAATTCAATGGCAAGTTGGTTGCATTCACTGTTGTGGCATATGTACCAATACTGCGATGGTGATATTCTCTCACAGGAAAGACAACAAAAATATTTTAATCATCTAAATTTTACAGAAACTAGTAAATGAAATTCCAAAGACTTCAAAATATTGTGTCTCCAAAAAACCCTTAATCACTCCGGGCTGACCAGATATAGAAAGGCTACACTTTCCAAAACTGTAAACAATAACAAACTTTGGGTAGATTTCTCAGTTTCTATCAGCTAACTTTCAAATAAACTCTCTCTTAACACGTATCAAAAAATGTATTTCTGAATAACCAAAACAAAGTTTCAGTAAATCTGCAATAGAAGATTACCTTGAAAAATTTATGTTGAGGTTTTTAATCCAATCTGATCTCAATTCGTGACTACACTTAATTCCCTGGGTGCATTCTCAGCTAATGAACATTTTTCGGGAGCTATGTCACCCACCTCTAGACTTGTCAATTGCAATTTAGAGGTAAATTAAATCAAATATTTCACAGACAGGATTTGAATACGATTATCCTCTCTCACCATCTCAATATGATCTTGTCAGGGTAAGTTTCAAAACAGAGTGCTGAATTAAACCAGTGTGATACATGAGAAACTAGCCTGAAAAAAAATTATTGACCTCTGTGCAGAAATCATGTCACTGGTTAGGTCCGAATTTCACTGTAAATGTTTCCAGCACTTGCAGGTTTCACTGTACGTTTACTGCACTTCTGTGTTAGATGTCTAATTTGACAGCCTTGTACAAAGCCATCACTAAACCCAAACTCTTGGCTCCTTAGTCCAGAACTGGTCAGCCATCACAAATCCTTAGTTAAATCTCTCAGTAAATCTGCTGAGCATTTCCTGGGACTTCAAGCAAGAGGGAAAGGGCAAGGACCAGAAAGTGCTATTTAAGATCTGGCATTCTTCCCTAGTTGCAACTGGCCAAGTAACCAAGCACCAAACCCACCCACTCCCCAAAAAACCCTAGAGAAATTCAGTGTATTCCTAAAGACTTGACTTTAAAAGGGAAGCCAATTTAACAGCCAGTTAAAGTATTTGTATACGGCTATGAAGAAATCTATAAAGATGCATATGATAAGAATAAGATTTTCTATTGCATTCTGCAATACGATCTGAAAACTTTACCAAAAAAAGAAAGTAGTCCTGTTTTATAAAATTCCACAGAAGTTCTTCATAAAAGAGAGTAAAACCTCTGAGAACAGCATGGCCAGAGAGGTAACACTGCAGCAAACCTGCTTCTCCCCACTGAATCTTCTGCCATTCCCTCCCTTCAACAGAGTACTGGGCACAGCTGTGTGTCTCCATTTTGCATGCTCAAGTTTGAGGCCAGTGACAGAATGGCTGGCGTAATTTCTCTTGGATATCCTGCCCTTCTGACAAATAATTCTCAGCCACCCTCAATGCTTTAGAAATGCCTTTCATGTAAGTATTTAAGAATGCACAGCCAAAATACATCTTGATCTAGATACCACAGGATTTGGCCAGGGTGAAGATACTAAGGGAGTATGGATGCTATTTCAATACTTTTCTTTGGGGAAGAAACTGAGAAAAAGTAGAGGTGAAGGGAATATTTCCAGATCCTATTTGTAATCAGAACCATGACACCTGTCATTTATCAATTATTTCTCACTACTCACTGCCTGTTCTTTTTAAACAAAATTAAAGCTGACAGGAGTAATTGTAGAAAGGTTACCTGAATGCTGCTACATAGAGAACAACTGAATGATACATCATGCTTAGAGTAAGATCATTAAAGGACAAAGGGTTAGAAAACCTTATTGCATATAAAATAAAAGAGTAATTATACAAAAAAAATTCACATTGGAGATAAGAAAATCAACAACAGTGGGGAAGGAATCCAATAAATTAATAACCCTAAAAGAGAACATGTATCCTTGTCTTTAATGCTCTGAGTAGTAAATATCTGATGTGCAACAAAGTATTAACCAGATGTTAGTAAACAGAGAAAATCTGAAAAAAATCTAGTCTGAAATATTTCTTAGTTTGTATCTTTACAATCTTTCCACATTTGTACATTATATCATGACAACAGCTCTGTAGCTGACTGCAATCAACAATAAGGGATGACATCTTCCAGCACTGAAAATTAATTTTTAAGTGTTAATGCTATAAACACACCAACCACACCTTGCCTCTAGCTCACTAAGATATCACTGTGCTTAACAGGAAACACTCTACCAGCAGTAAATGAACTATGCAGGATATAATAAGCTGATGCCCACAGGCCACAGCCATAATGGTGGCTTGCTGGCTTAAACTTTATATTCTCTTTCTTCATTGATTTGAACTGAAGGAAATATAGAAGAGTGGAGATAATAGCTATGATAGTATTTACTATTTAAACAGGGATTTAGAGGTCTTTAAAATACGGATTGTTGACCTTATTGAGGTTTTATTATTGTCTCATATATATATATATGTGTGTGTGTGTTTTCAAGCTCTGTTTACACTGACCTCAGTCTACTGCTTGAAGTACTTCTTGGTCACTTGTTCCTCAGTAGACCCTTAATATGACAAACCATAATGGCTCCTGAGAAGACATCTCCATTTCTTGAGATATACAGCACAAGAGACTGCAATGAACCTTTGGAGACTTCTGCAATCTCCTAGAGCAAATGTATCTGCTGCACTGAGATTTTCAGCCCACAGAGCTAAAAATGGATCACTGCTGTTGGAACAGTGTACAGTAACCACCTTGATGGTGGGAGAAATTTCTACACTTTCAAACAACCTTTCTGTTTGTTTTAGGAGCTCACCAATTGTGCTAGGGTACGTATATCATAAACTAATGGTCTGAAAACTACCAGCTAGCAAAATCAAATCATTACAAAAAAGCAGAAATCATCTAGTAATACTCATATAACTTAGAAATACCACTTATTATTTTTTTTAAATTTGCTTGTAAAATTGAAGCAGATACAGCAAAACCCACCAAAAAACCCATAAACAAACCAGAAAAAACCCTCCCACCAGCTTGTATTCTTGTAGGTCACAATTGAGCAACATACTTTTTTTCCTGAAAGTCTTAATCATAAATAGAAAGAATAGTTGTTTAGGATAGAAATACTTGTAAGTCTTTCAGCCTTCATAGCTATCACCATGTATAAGAAGGGACTATGACCAGGTCTACCTTATTTATTCAGGAGTCTTTATTCTATAATAACATTCCAAAATAGTAAACAAACTCCTGAAGAGTTTAATAATTTCCTTTCCTCTTTCACCCACATTTGGGCACACTTAACATACAAGGACATAGAAAAGAAACTCCAGTAGCAGACTATTTGCAGTAGAGCAGAAAGCAACTACTAGATTATTTTAAAACTTTGTACACGATGCAGCTGAGACTACCGTAAAACATTTTGTCTTGAACAGAATGAAGAGTTCAGCCCAAATAAGCTTGCAAAAAACTTCTGCATGGACCCTACATTTGGATGTGTAAGTGCATCTCTCCTTTTTGAAACAGACCACCTATTTCCTAATGATCTTTTATCACCAGGAACTAGATGGAGAAAATAATATTGTTCAGTTGCTTCAGTGTAAGTTGATTTGGTTTGTAAAAGGTGCACCACAGGTGCTGATGGCACACCAGTAAGAGAATGCTCGGCTCAGGTCCGGTTGCAGACAGAGGGCTCACGGTGGGACCAGGCTGTGCACAGTTCCACACCAAGCTTGGAAATTCTCCTTTCCTGTAACTTTACACTCCACACATTATCATAAACCTCCATCTCCCCACCGCTTACAAAGCTTTTTCCGTATGAAACTATTGTATTTTGTGTGCAATCTGACTTCTTCGTACTCCTGAAAGGTAGACCTCCTGGTCTGCAGCTGACTTCTGCCAAACCCCAGGAAAATAATTGCCGCGTGGCACTTACCTCTCCTTCTCTGGGCCACGGCCTTCCATTCTGTGTGTATTTGCTTTGATTCTGGCGCTTCTTTTGCCCTCCATCAGCAAATTTGCACAGCAAAGGCTCAGTGGGGGCTGTGAAGACAAGAAACCCAGCCTATATTAGCATCCCCCCCAAAGAAAGTGATTATACCAGCAACAGTAGTGCTTTGTAATACTGATCTTTTGAAGTAAAATCTTGCCTTCTGCAGATATTTTTTGCCTCTTTTAGCCTTGACTCAAGTGGCAGCTGTTCTTATTAACTAAGCTTCAAAAAATATATACTGGCAGCCCTTAAAAGAATTTAGCAAATATTGTTGAAAAAATAATCAGCCTACGCAAAATGGTAAGTTTTTGTAGTGGAATAGTATAGTCAGGCATTAGTTCCAGCTAAGTTAGACACGTATTCATGACCAGCATTAGTGCAAGGATAAACACTGCTTTAGTAAAGTAGCTTTCTGTATTTATTGTAAAAAACTTTGCAAGAACCTGTTTAAGGAATAAGTGTCCTCACTATTTCAGTGTTTCTCAGCACCCAATCCTTTAAAAATCTGGATAAACAGAATAGAGACTTCTGCCAAGCACAGTCCAATTAGCTTTCTTTTCCTCTTAACTCCTCTTTTAAGCAAGTTGGCAGCTAGTGGCTAAGGAAACTCTTTTCCTCTCCAAGTGAGATCTGATGTGTGTGAATACAACAAGGAGGTGAGGGGAACCTGAGGAAGAAAGGATATTCACAGCGCTGCACACCCAAAAAGGTAGCCCACAATAGGGCCCCCTAGTGAAGAAATCACCACACATCAATGGGTACAACAGGAAGGGAACTTGGTGTCTTGGGATCTTTTCCCATCCACCCAGTTTATGACAGCCTCCTAAAATATTTTTAAAGCGTAATTAGCGTGTAATTAGCTTGTCTTTGCTACTTCATCCTTAGAAGAGGAGCCAAATTCTACCCACTTTGTTAGGGGTGTGTCAGGGTTGTCCTTTATTGCCTACATCAACAGAGAAGCCAACCAATATTAGCTTGGTTGAAAGAAATCTAAAACTGATGTGTCACATCTGAATCTTTTCAGGAATTTTTGGATTCCAAGGCAGAATAAGTCTGTAACTAATTACCCAGGAAGTTTGATGGAAAAAACCAAGAAATCTGGTTTTTTCCTTATAATTTACTGTTTCTGAGAGGCTAGAAATGTTGAAAGAATACAACTGCAGAGATATAAAGAAAATGTTGTGGTAGGGGGGTTAATTAAGTTGTTGACTTATTTATTTGTAATAAAAATTATGATTTGGTTAAGGGATAAGTTCATATAGTATTAAAACAAGCTAATCTCCCCAACCTCCTAGTTGCAGCCAGTTCAATATGGGTCAGAAAGCATCACTTAAAAACTTCAACCAAGAAGCCATGCATGTAGAGAATCTCACATCAAAAAAACATTTTGTCATTGGAACAGCATCACTTGGCTACTTCTGAAGCTATAACAGCTTTGTTTTTTCATCACCATTTTACTAGGCTAGTAATTTCCAAGGTCACTGGAAACTGAACTGCAGCGAACAATCTATTATTGGCAGAAAACTTGACTCTGTGACATCAGAGGACCTTCCCCACCTCCAACTTCGATTATTGTATCAGATTTTGGTAGAAGCAATGCTCAACCAACCATCTTAAATTTAAAATAATGAAGGTTTGAAAGCATCCGGGTGGCTATGGAGAATTTTTCTGCAGATGGAGAGATTTTACAGGGCTGACTGCCCTGCACTTTTACCAGTTTTACTTCACAGCATGATGCTGCACGATTTCAGAGTGGTTACGCAGAGTTCACTTTGATGTGACTGTGAGGGAGGAGCAGGTTCTTAGCCAGCATTAAAGACAGACCTATTAAACATCATATCTAAAGCTTCAAAAGCTTTTTGTTTTAAGCACTGAAGAACTACCAAGTAACATATAATGCCACTAGAAGGACCATGTAAAAACCATCTGCACATTGGATATTTACACAAGCCATGATCATCTGCTAATGTACACATGTGGTATTAGCCCATTTACTGTGATGTGGTTGAAAAAGCTAGGAAATCACATATTTTACTACACATCCTCTCTATATATTAGCCAACCATAAATAGGAAGCTGTTGCCCTTTCCGGAATTCCCACTATCCAGCATTACCGTCTGACAGCCTCATATTTAGTAATTAGTGGCTTCCTAAAGTTGATTGAGATTGAAAAGAACTGCCAAACGACTTTATTAGCCCCATCTAAAAAACATGTGGAAAACATTGCAAAGACTTTTCAGGAGATTGGAAAGAAGGTGGAGGAAGACAGTGGTACCATACTCTACACGGGCAAGTCTCTGCATGAGAGGTTATACTCCTCTAGAGCAAACTGAGGGGAATTCTGTGGAAAAAGTCAGTCTGTGTTGATCAACACTAAACCAGCCAAAAAGTTCAAAACAAAATATTTTGACAGGAAGACAGAGCCCTGATAAGAGAGTTTTGGGTTGAGGGTTTTCGGGTTTTGGGTTTGGGGCTTTGTTTGTTTGTTTTTCCTAAACACAGGCATTGTAGCATCAAGCAAGACAGAAAATTATCTTAATAACTCTGAATTAGTGTAGGTCCTATCGGTTTACACCTGGAAAAAAATATCACGCTCAAAATATATAAAAAAAATCAAATTAATAATCTCTTCTTTCAGGACACTGTAGAGTGTAACAGTCTTTTGAGTTTAAAGATGTTGCTTTGAATACACAGAAGAACTCAAATCTCTGGTTTACTTCAGCCCTCTTGAAATGCCTTGTAGGAAAGGTTCTCCAGGCTTTGCAAGATCAAATGCACACAAATATTTGGCATTCTTTCTAATCAAATACATAGCAACAGAAGTTACTAGAAAGAGCACATCACATTCCATCATGCGAGCAAAACTATTTCTAAGAAGTAGAATTGTTTTTAATGGTTTCATTAAATTTCCAAAGCACTTTAAAAAAAAAGAAATTTATTTCAGACAAGAAAAAGATCATAATTAGCTACTATGGCTATCAATTTGAAAAGAAAATATTTAGGAACAAGTCAAACGATATCAACATTAGATGAATGATAATGATAGATTTGCCATAGAAGTGCTACATTTTAGCACCAAATGCTTCTGAAGGAGAGGAAGGAAAATTGGGAATATTTTAAACTTTCCAGTTTTTTTCTTTTCTTTTCCATTCCACACAGATACTCTTCAATTTATGGACTGCAGTTTTACTTTTCTCCTTTTCCTCTGTATGAACACATTGACTGAAAAAAAAAAAAAGCCTATGTCCCTGCCTCTTCTCTCACCTTTTGTACTGCTGGCTTAATAGAAAATGTAATTTGTATATCTGTAGATGTTCACATTTTGAAGCGATAAGCATATCTTTTTATATGGTTCTTGACATCCTCTAAGTTTTGAGCATATTTGGTATTTTGAAGCATATCTGGAAAATCTACTGTTGCTATTTTCCTGTCAGAAAAGTGAGAATTGATTCACTTGAAACAAATTTCAGGCTATTTCAGCCTGATAAACTCTTCAAGATAGAAGGTACTGCTCTTTCTTTGACTTCTACCTGACAGTAACAAACACAAATATCAAAAATGAATAACAGCTTTAACCTGAACAGGGTTCATTAAGCCATAACCCATTTTTCAAGGAGAAGATTTAAATGCTTGCTGCAGTTCCCATCCAAAGCCTGCTCTAGTTAATAAGACATAAATAGCCCTGAACTTGGCTTTGAGTCCTGAGAAGGAAGCAGAATCAAATTGATAGTGCTTCTAAACAGCATTTGCCAAGATACTCAGGACTGCCTTAGGAGAGGGTAGTAGTTGCTAGTGTTTAAATTCTGTTCCCATGGAAGTCAATGGCTAAACCCCTATCTCTCTTCACTCAGGCCTTGAATTTACTCTAAGAGTTCAGTGGAGGTGAAAGAGAGAGACTGGCTTTGTGTCAATCAAGCCTGTCGATATTGTTGGAGTTCCCTCAGGAGATCAGCTTCTCATGCTCTGCTACTTTAGATGGACAGATTGTGCAGACAAACAGCACAGAACTGCCAAAAGGCTGTTAATATCACCAAAAGCAACACTGGTATTTAAAATATCCCCAAAACCTTTAGAAAGAAGGCAATGGGGATAACAGTGCCTCCTTCTCGGAACCTGCAGCCTCTAAGAAATGTTCCAACTCAGGAAGTTAACTTGAATTAAACAGGAAAACTCAACAACAACAAGAAAGCAAACTTCTAACTAATCCTGAATACATAATTTCCTTATTCTTTCATTCACTGGAAGGCAGATAGACTTGAGCTTCTACATATGCAAAAATGTATATATTCATGAGCATGTGCTTCATAAAGGAAGATGAAAGCTGTCATTTGCATTCAGTGAATCTTTTTCATTATTTCAGATGCTCTGAAACTTTTAATGTTTTATGAGTTACTGAGAAAAGCTTGTCCTCTACAGTTTCTGATTCAGTCCTATAGCATCATCTGTCCAGCAATGGCAAGAATTATCTATATAAAAAGTAACAAGAAGAACATTTTTATGCTTTATATCTGTTTTTACTATGAATGTTTTTGAAGACAGAGATTTTTTAGCATGTCAGGAAGAGTTTAATCTCTTCATATTTTGCAAAAATGAAAGTAACATTTTCAGTAGACAGCCTAGTAACGTGCATTGTGAACATTCACTGCGTCTTTAGACAGCTCTATTTTGTTATGGGAAGAAAAATGATGAAAAAGTCATTGGTATGTCAATGAATGGTCAGTGCACAGTCAACGATCTCTGTCAAAGTACGTTTTAATGAGAAAGTTGGATTAATTTCTTTTCCAGCCTTGGCAAATCCTCCTCCACAATAAAAAATTAAGCACAGTAATAATTGAGTTCACAATTACAAAAAGCAGACAAACTGATCAAGCTCTGATAACTATTTTTCTTCCTAACTGCCTTCCAAATTTTAACTATCTTGATAACATTTTCATGTACAAATCACACAGAACATCTGGTTGAAACACCCATGCAAGAACCAACCTCTTTGTCTTCTACAGATCTATCATTTATAGTCTTTAAGGAAAACTTCATCCTACGGTAGCATCAAAGCCATTTTGTAAAGAGACCTGTTTACTCACAGAGTGTTTCAGAGAGAGACATGAGAGACACAAAAGCTCTAGAGAAAGGTAGGACAGAGCAAATTTAAGTTCTGATTCTACATCTGGGCTCAGATGCATGCACCCAGCAGGACTAAGGTCTTCATAGGTCTTTCAGAGTTTATTTACAAAATGAATTTTGCTGTTGTTAGCTTTGAAAATGTAGAAGTTCCAGGACTCCACCAACAGAGTGACTCTCTGCTCTAGTGAGTCCACTGGCTTCTAGGAAAGTGTTGTCACGCAATACTTATTCATCCCAAAGTTGTAAATAAATGAAACTCAAATTCAAGGAAGATTATAAAACAAAACCCTAGCTATTCTGCTCTTGGGAAATGAAGATGAGGAATTACAAAAGATGGTATGTGGCACAAAAGGACATGTAAGGACAAAGTGTTAGCTTAGTAAGGAAACCATAAGTAATGAAGCAAATAAACAGTTCATCCTACCCCACATGAAGTTGTTGAAGGACAGAATAGAACAATTCATTTTGTGCCAGAAGTCCATGATACAGAATGTGATGTCACAGGACAGACCCTAACACATACAACAGCCAGTTCTTTTTACACAAGTCAAGAAATATATGGCATATTTCCTATAATCACAGAATCATAGAACATCCTGAGTTGAAAGAGACACACAAGGATCATCAAGCCCAATTCCTGGCCTTGCACAGGACCTCAAGATTCACACCGTGTGCCTGAGAGTGTTGTCCAAACGCTCCTTGAACTCTGGCAGGCTTGGTACTGTGACCACTTCCCTGGGTAGCCTGTTCCAGGGCCTAACCATCCTCTGGGGGGAAAAATCTTTTCCTAATATCCAGCCTAAACCTTCCCCATCACAGCTTCATGCCATTCCCTTGAGTCCTGTCACTGGTCACCAGAGAGAAGAGATCAGTGCCTGTCCCTCCACGTTCCCTCGTGAGGAATTTGTAGACTGCTACGAGGTTTCCCCTCAGTCTCCTCTTCTCCAGGCTGAACAAGCAGAGTGACCTCAGCCTCATATGGCTTTCCCCTTTAGGCCCTTCACCATCTTTGTAGATTTGTCCAGTAGCTTTACAGTCAAACTGAACTACATGATATTCACTGGACATGTATAGCTGATTATGAAAGCGAAACAATGAGCTACCTTTACATTTTAGTTTCTACAACATTATTGCTTTCACGTAACAGAAAAGGAAGCCAAAGTAAAAAATATAAGGCAAACATCTATTTGGCTAAGCGAGAAAAAAAAAAAGTGATTTACTTTTGATAAACTGTATTACAGCCTAACTAATTAGCTCTATTTCAACTCTTTGTCTCAAGAAATGGGAAGCAATCCTTTCATCTCCTTGTATAATAATTATTTCTAAAGACCAAGAATACATTAGAAAAGAAAATAAATCTTAGAAGAGAAATAATGAGTTAAGCATAAAGTTAGTGTTTATATCCTGAGAAACAGAAATTACTCAGAGCAGGTAGAACAGATAACCATATGCTGTTGGAGAAACAGCATGCCAACTTTGAAGTGTGGTCCAGATTTTGTTGCAAATGCTCAAGCTACTAAATAGAAGAGTTATGCTTAATCATATTGTTGCAGAAACACCCACAAATATTTGTTAGAGCAGATCAGCAACTAAGGTCGCCTTTCCATGAGAAATTGCAACACTCATGTTATTGTTTGTTTTTGTTTAAAAAGCTATTTTCCTTTTAAAATTTTCAACAGAAGAGCAGATTGGGAGCACCTGATTCTGGCCTATTAAAATGCTCCATTCCAATGTTGCTGGTAAGGAGGAACTGTTACATCTGCTATAGAAATGGATGCCTCAATATGGTATGGAAGCTTAAATCACAGTAGCAAAACTGAGATTAAAACAGTGCTGAAATGTAATATAATGACATATTTTTATTTTAACAAACTCCATTTCTCAAACAACTCTAGTGCTAGTCTCTGTTGGAGACCACGAATGCATGTCAAGCAAATCCTGAATAGAATTAAGAAGTTTATTATTTAACTTTATTAACTAATTAAATAACACACTGCACTTTAACACTGGTTTCTGTCTTTATTTTAAACAAAAGGCCCTGAATCAGAGCTCACAGAAATCAGACATTCTCACTGAATCCAAAGCCACTCTACTAAACCCAAATTTAAATTTGAGGTAACCGTGAGTAAGAGTAGACTGTGGCCCATGAGTTGTCCCAGGGAAACCAGCTTCCTCAAACTTGATGATACAGCAAAGTTCCACCCTATTGGAGGTCCCCACTGTAATGCTGAAAAATAGCAGCTGTAGTTCATCCTTTGTACCCATGGCTATGACAGCTGTTCACAAGCTTTAACTACTGGGTGAAAAGGAAGCTGAAGAAGTCAATCATTTCACAGTTTTAACATTTCTCCAAGAGCCTTTACATCAAAAGAGATTATCTTATTGAACGACTGTGCAACCAAACCAACTAGGTACATTCATCAGTTTTCAGAAATCATTTCACACACCTATGCTCGGGCCAGCTTTTTCCATGACTTTTGGACAGCATCCATAATCAACTGAAATTTAGAGCACATTCTTTTAATGTGCCCATCCTAGTTACAAAACACAGAATTTGGTTGGGTTAATACCTCCTCCAAAAAACACTTTGATAGGCTCCTTTGGATTCCTACCTCACTGGAAAAGCCATGTACCAAAAAAACTGAGGCAGTATCATATTTTGAAGAGAATTATTTGCTCCGTCTTGAAAACACTTCACATACTATCTGAGACATAGATAATAAATAATATTGAAACAAGTAGATATCAAATAGCTTTTTTGTTAAATAAGTAAGGCCTCTACCTTGCTCAATCAGCACTGTTAAAAAGTGAATGTTTAAGAAATTAACCCACCTTTCCATGTTTAAAGAATCTTTGTGTGGAACTTATGTACCACAGCTTCCCTGTAATTCTGTCATGTCAGAGTAACTAAGCAAGACACTGAATAAAAAATAGTCTATGCAGCTCTTCTCAAAAATATGTAAATAATTAGTAGAATAAAGATTTATAATAATACAATGGTTCCCTATCAACGTTTCTTCCCATTGACAACAGCTGAAAAGTGTGAAGTTTTTCAAAACAAACCAAAAATTATATTTCTTATGATTCTCTATAGATTTTGAAAATATTAATTACTGTCTGGGATTCTGACTTCTATGATTAAAAAAAAAAAAAAAAAGAAGAAAGAGAAAGAAACAAAGGGTTGCCTGTACCATTGTTATGCTATTAACTTACTACTGCAGAGGCTCACTGGAGTACATGTTTGGGCAGGAGTTGATTGCTCCAAATAAAATGAAAAAAAAAGCCAAACTAAAGATATATTCCTGAAAGCTTTTTAAAACATTTTGCTGGTTTTAATTGTGAATTTCTAGATCATGCATGACTTGCCACACAGACACACGCTAGAACTAGGAGGGATCAGGTGAATAATACCCAACTCAAGATCTAGTGAAGTTGATGAGAGCACTTTGAATACCTTCAATGGCTTGTGGCACAGGCTTTTAGCCTATGACTTGACCTGGAACTAAATATGTTGGAGTATCTCTTACAAACTTTTTTTTCACTTCCAGTATTTTTTTTTTCCATGCAACCACTCACAAATTTCACTCACAAAAAATAATTACACAGTGATGTTCTGCTGTCTTACTGTGATGTCTCTCATCCCAGAGAGGCATCAAAGCCTGAAGTTCATACATTGAGGCAGTGAGGTCTGATTTTAAAAAGCAGCACCCTGACTTTAGTGCATTTACTTCATGTTGGTGTACCACCCGAATGCTCCTCTACCAATGCACACCAGCTGCGCATGTGGTCCCAGGACTCCAATCTGCAGGTAGAAGTACAGAAAATCTCACCCTCTAAATGTGGATCCAAAACCCTTCTTTAAATCCCCCTCTGAGACTGCCCCATGAGCTTTCAGGAAAATTGTACTTCCTATACCTTTTTGTCCTCTCCCATCTCAGAAGTTATTTTGTTTGGATGAAAATGGAGATCTTGTATTTCTTACTGTTCAATTATTAAGGAACAGCAACAGAGTTGGCTTCATCTGAAAGGCTCAGCGATTTTTAAATGATCTCATGTACCATAATTTATAATGGAAAATCAGGTACAAATAGGGTGAGATGCTTTCTAGTTCCTCTCTAATGGAAATAAAATGAATTCCTGGTAATGGGTGACCCTACTTGCTTCTGTGGTCACCCATTTTACTTTTTAGTG
Source organism: Myiozetetes cayanensis (assembly GCF_022539395.1). Taxonomy (NCBI): domain Eukaryota; kingdom Metazoa; phylum Chordata; class Aves; order Passeriformes; family Tyrannidae; genus Myiozetetes; species Myiozetetes cayanensis. Next base: position 110,522,215 of record NW_026086604.1, read on the forward strand.
TTCTCTTTAGTAGTCTCAGGAGAAAGGGGCAAATGCAAAGCTTTTATCTGAAGCTGCTTCTCAAAACAATAGCTCTGTGCTTCTGCTATAAAATCTATTTTTACTATTCTCATAAACAAATATTATTGATCACAGAGACTTTGCTATTATTCCCACTAAGAAAAATGTACTTGCACTGACAGTCCAGAGATAAAATTGTTAGAATTTATGCAGTACAAAGAATTAATTCTCATTCTGTTTATAGAAGGTTATTTCATGTATCCGTTTAAGGATTTTTTTAATATGTAGTACGCAATTTATGTAAATGTAGTCTATTAATTATTTATTAGTTTTTATTATGTATTTATTTAGACAAACCAGAACTTTATCATCACATCATTCATCTATATGATACTGCTAGAACTAACACCAGAGGAAAAAAAAAATCTCTTCCAACATATGTTTTCAATATAAACAAGGAAACCAGGCCAAATGTTTCATGTCAATACGATGATTTCTTTCCACCAACATAATGATAACTGCTGTACACAGACATTTATTTTTTATAATTAAGGTTGAGTTTTGGCATTTGCTGCTCATGCTCCTACACATGTATACCATCAGTGTCCAGAAGAGCTTATACAACCCAGTGTTATACTTCATGAGTCAGTTATGACCATTAGCTTGTTTAATTCACACGTACTTGTCTAAATAATACTTCTTTTTCCCCAGTTATGGAAAGACACATCTGTTGTATCTTTGTGAATGGTCACTGCAATAAAAAAATGGTCATATATGTAACGCGAACATTATTTGCAGCTCTACTCATAGCCTGTTAAAGAGCAGCAGTAGAAAACATATTCAACAGGAAAAAATATTTTATATGGGTAAAGATGCCCTGTGTGTGGTCAAAGCAGTAACACGACTTTCTTGATATCACACTTGAAACAGTATATTCCTAAAAGCACTCATTAATGCGGATGCATGAAATATTCCTGTGTAAATGGGGAAAAAAGTGCTAATTTTTAACTAGCTATCAATCTTCTAAACAGTTTAAAAATATTCAGAATTATTCAGACTTTTTTTCTCTGCCTAATGAAAATTATTTTATTTAAATCAGTTGTAATTAACACATATTCTAGTAATGACTACTGGGTGCAGCAACGAAAACTACATCCATTTATACTCTAAAACATAGATGAGCCATATAATTTTGCCACTACTGTGAGAAAGAAGAAAAAGCCAAAGGGGAAATTATTTTTATGGTTATTGCCCTTCTTTCATTTTACTCTTCTGCATTCACTGAAAGATATAAAGTGTATGCCCTAAATGAGTGAGTTTGCTAAGAGCATTGCCAGCTTCCTCCCTTCAGTGCAGGAGCAACTTTAAAAAGCGGATTTGACCCTGACTGGTATAGGTTACACAGCAGAAACCATTTACAAGACAGTGGCTGACTGGTTCTTAAAGGCAGGAATCCATTTTGCTGCGGTAGAGAATGTCCAAATCACACTAAAAGACTTGGACAGAATAATTAGTGTACCACAAAACCTCACTGCATGATTTTACCATCTTCTTCTGTAAACGGGCCCAAAGAGAGGGAGGGAATACTTTAGAAACAATGCATGACAGCAGAACATGGACTGCAGATTATGCAGCACCCACGGGACAGACCAATACCCCTCACAGCTCCAGCTGGGTGCATTGGCTGTTCCTCATGGCAACTTCCAAGCAGAGTCTGAAAGACATACATTTTTGGGTGCTACTGGGCTGAATGTCAACTGCTCCCCTCCCCAAGTGCCTGCAGGCAGGGAGCATGTGTGGCACTGTCAAGTATGTGCCAGGAAAGGACATAAACAAAAATGTACATGGAAAAAAAAGTGCCGAGTAACTCCCATTTTCTTGAAGGGCAAGAAGGCAGCAAGGCCCTGTAGCATGCAACCACCTGAAGCTCCTGCCAGGACATGGAGGTTTTGCAGCAGATTAATGGCCATTAAAGTCTCTTCCTTCAAGGCACAATTGTACCTGTGATTTCCATGACAGAAAACTGCATAGTGCTTTCACTGGGAATTTTCCACTAAACCATCTATTTATGATTACACTTTATCCAAGGGAAAGACAAAATGAAATTATAATCTTTTCCCAAGAGAATGGAATATCTTACTCATACTTCTTAGCTCTTTTCAAAAATGCGTTGATGATACCAACACTAAATCTAATGTGCTATGACATAAGAAAAATTCTATCCCTTGCAGCTTAAAAATCTTTTATTATCATCTGAGACAATATCCTAGAATATTAAATAGATAACATTAAACCCTTCTGAAATTTTCAAATGCAGAGCTCTCAGTTGAGGGTAGACAAGGAAGCAAACTTGCATATTAGAGACTGAATGATAGCCTAATCCGTAACTCTGTGTAATACATGTTTCAGAGGTTGTACGAAGGTCATACTAGATCCTATTTTGCCATGCACCCAAAAATTACAAAAAGAAGAGGATTTGAAGGCTAAGATTGACAAAGCAAAAATTAGTTCCTCTACTCTTTCAGGTAAAAATACTGGAATAATCAGAACAGGAGCAAGCCAAGCACAACAAGGGAGAATAGGTGAAAAGGAAATAAAAGGTATAGAAATATGCAAAGCAAAACACTTTAAGAAAATTAAGGGAAAGACAGGAAAAGAATCAAGAGGAATGCTTCTGAATTGCCCTTGAAAATGTTCTAGCTTCACAGAAAAGCAAATGCAACTCATGTCCTTCTCCATTTCTGGATGACAACAGGGGCCTTCACAAGCACAAAGATTGCAGCAAAAAATAAATTCTAACTGCCTAAATGTCACAGCCTATAGCAAGCAGAATGACAGAAGATTATAAAAAATTTAGTTTTATCTGAAAATAGAGAATGAAGACCTGTTCTGTTGTATTGTGAGGAACCCACTAAGTCTGTGGCTAGTCTCAGAGCAATTGTATGCCATCAAACCACTAAAAGAACTGGGGAGACTGTTGAGTCTCCTCTACACAAAAAACCCAAGTTTCTCTTATCAAAGTCAGTTTATCTCAAGATATGCAGATGAGCCAGCAATTAGATGCCATGGCAAATACAATCAGAGATGACTACATGAAGATGAAAAAGCAATGACCTCTTTTGCACATAAATTACATTATGAGAAATAGTAATAGTCTCTTATGCCAAAATCCAATCATTCTTTAAGGTTTTGTCCCCATTCGAGTAGGATCATTCCCTGGCTTACAGGCATGTGGATGTAGCCATGCTGGCATGATGAGTCTGTGTGCAACTCTATTCAAAGCATGATTACAACTCAACAGCAGTATCAAAGTCTAGTCTGACAAAAGCCGTTTCCAGCTGATGTTAAACAGCAATTTTCTTCAGAGTAAATTATTTCATGAATCAGCCAGCAGGGAGTGACAACATTCTGCTGCCAGTGACTAAGTATATAACCTCTGGGTTGCAATTTCCATCAGCTTAAGAAGAGCCCATTGAAAACATGATCATATTTTTCACTCTACTCTTAACAGAGATGCTAATCTGGCTCTGTTTCCCTTCTTTCTTCTTTTTTTTTTTTTTTTTTTTTTTACTTTTTAGCCACTTTATTGCTTGCAATGTAGTATTTCCCTGGAGACAGGGAAGAAAGTCTAGAACAGGTTGCTAATAAAAATTGAAGACAACACAGTAGAGTAAGAATTAAAGGGCAACAACTTTTCTACTTGCCTAGCAGAGACCTCATGGCTTTCTCCTGCAATGAGAAGGCAACTTAGTACTGAACCTTGCACACTGATAAAAGACAAACACACTGAAGTGAGTGGGAGAAAACCTTTTCGAGAATGCTTTCTGGTACACGTGCAGAGACAGAGGAAAAATCCCAGTCCTGAATATGGTCAGAAAAGGTTTAAATAAAGAGTAAGGTAAAGACTAAGCAATGAGAACATGAATACTGGCCAAATTATCAAATGTTATCTAAATACTTCAGCTAGGATCTGCACACAAAAAAAAATTCCAGCTAAAGAACCACAACACACTGATGTCAGTATTAATGCTACTGAATTAACACAACAGCAGAATAATGTACTGCCTTATGAGACTTGATTGTAACAAAAAAACATAGTAGAAAGTGCTTTATTTATACCTTTAATAGACAGGCATTCTTAACTTGAACAGAAGTGTTGAGGAGAGGAACAACAGAATCCCAGAGTTTATTAAGCATCAGGATTGTACTTGACTGTTGATTCTAAGGGCCAAAATCAATGGCTAAAAAAACTGTCATTAAGCCACATTTTTTATTCCTATGCAGTACAGTTCCACTTCTTGGGCTGTTACCAGTGGGGAGGACAAAGCCTCAGACTGTAAAACTCTGCTTGGAATTGAGAAGGACAAACTTCTAATACTGTTAGTCAGTGATACTAAGACTCCATGCCAAGGGTGTAGGAAAGTGTATTGAATAGGCCAGTATGGATTTGTCAGTGGAGCAGAAGATGGAAAATACAAGAATTCTTTGTCTCCACGTCTGTCTGAGGTACCTTGAGAACTGGCCTACTTGGAAATGTGCCAAATTTTGTATTCAGTGGGATAGAGTCATATGAGATTTCCTAGAAACTTACTGGTCAGCTACATGGTATGTGCACGAGTTTTTTAACCATCCTGGACAGAAATACAAGGACATGTGACATCAGATGCAACCACAGTGACTCAGGGTTCAGCCCAGCCTTTTTGCAACAGACTGCTCTGGTCCTGGATAAGCAAAGATAAGCAAAGTGCATTTGGGCAAGAGCTTTTGCTTTCAGGATGCCTATGTACCAAACCAGAATAACGTGACACGTTTGCTCCAGGAAGGCTTGCTTTACAATACTGAAAGAAAAATATAGCTATTTCAAATGGTCAACTCAGACCAAACTAGCTTGCTTCTGTCTCATATTTACATTATGTGACATGTACTAGTGCTGTAGGATTAGGGTATAAGCATGCCTACGTAGTTCTCAAGCTGTGTCATGCTGTGCTGCTTTAAGGTAACTTCAGCTGCCACTTTTTACATACTTAATAAGATGGGGGTCTTTACGGTGCTCATCACAGACTTTGTTTGCAAACACCTTACAAGCACTAATGACTTCATTCTCCCAGTAGGCAGTGAATTATTTCCTTTGTTTCACAAAGAGACGAGCTGCAGCATGGGGATAATGCAAGTTGTCCAGTGTCACACAGACATTGAGTACAGATCTTCCGGGTTCCTGTGCAGATTCATTCACAAGATAACCGTTCTCAAATAGCTCTGCCTAGCTATGCTATTTTCTCAGCCCCATTTCCCACTTTACTCTACTTCAGGAAAAATCTCTTTCACCTATCCAAGTTTGCAATGACACCATCATTTCACTAAAAGGCTTCATCGGAAGACAGCTTGATCTACACTGCTCATGAAAATTGAGCTTGTAGTGATAGTAAGAACTGGATGCAATTTCAGATGTACACACAGACACTTCTCTGTGCATGTTTGTGCCTCTGCACATAGCATATATGCATATACATATACACATTATCAGGTGTCTTAGAGAGTTATTAAATATAGAATGTCAGAACAATCAAAGTGCAGTTATCCAAAGCTTCAAATAAATGTGTATTATCCACTGTAATATTTAGCTATTCCAAACTAACACTCCTATCTATATCCCTAGAGGGCAATGTCATCTAACAGGTTGTGCTCATGTCCCTGTCATCTTCATATGAAGTCAAAGATGATGTTATTGTGAAGACACAGAACTAAGTCTGTACCTAATAAAATTGTATTTATTTAAATATAGACTTGTCCCTTTTAACTTTCAAGAAGTTTTGAAGGCTGATTTCAAGAACATCTTGATTGTCCAAAATTCACCTCCCTTTACCAACCTCTGGGATTATCCTGCTACATCCTTATGTCAAATAGTGTAATAATGGCCAGTCTTCGCGAGCGAAGATCCGGGGAAGGTCTTTACACCTTCCAGCCTGCGCATTGGATTTTTCAGGTGAGACACAGTGTGCGCAGAACTGAGCCCACCCTTTAATCCTAAGGTTCATCTGCCGGGGCCAAGCGAGCTTGGACGGTGGCAGCGAGGTCCTTAGGACGTAGGTGGGTTGCCTTTAAGGGCTAACGAGCTCCATCTGCCCGGGAGTGGCCCTGACCGGGAATCGAACCCGGGTCTCCGCGGTGATAGCGCAGCGCCTTTACCACTAGACCACCAGGGGCTCCTCAAATAGTGTAAGACACAAGTAAAGACACAGTTCAAGGCACTAAGGCCTTAGAGAAGAGCATGCAAAAATCTGAATGCCTGCACAAGGGAAACTTGAAGGAAAACAGAATGGTCGTTTTCTTGCCTGTTTTCTTGCCTTGCTGTTTCTCATTTATTGTTCTTTTTGCAAAGTTTCCTGTTGGCAAGGCCCAGGTTTATTCTCAGGTCTCACTCCACATCTACACTCAACACTGTTCAGTTTGCATGCTACAGCTCTGACAACTCTGGTGTAAATAATTTGAGTGGTCTCTTCTTGTCCAGGTGTGAAATGAAACCCCTTACTTCAAAGTCAGTGTTCTACCTCTGAACAGGAAATGATGTTTCAATTGTGAAGTTTCCCAGCAAAGCTTCTGACAGTGTGACTGCAAGGTAAGATGTAACTGTTCAACATCTTCTAAAAGCAGAATAATTCCATGTAAATTGCCTTACTGATAGATTCAGCAGCCTGAATTTAGCCTCTAAAATATAAAAATGAAGGCTTCTGTTGTTTGCTTCCTTTTTGTTTTAAATGATTGATAATTATTTCACAAATGCCTTCCCCTGACATTTGATTTACTAGATAATACACAAACATACAGTTTCTAATGAGTTTTCTGGCCTTTTAACCTAATTTCTTTTCTCATTACTTTTCATTTTATTTCTAATTCTGATATAAAATCTATTTTCCAGAAGATTTTTGCATGATCTGAAACTTCCTCACTTTAATAACCTACAGAGCAGTATTTTAAAACAACTACAAAGCCAAGATCAATTATAACAGAGAAGCAAAATCAACCCATATTTTTAACTTTTCTCTTTCATGTTGAACTCCTCTGCATATGTTCTCTCCAAGAAGGTTCTAATATTATGATGGAAATGAATAATTATTTTGCGTATTTTAACCTTTTACAAAATTTGCCATGTGAAAATATTTGAGTGAGGACAAAACAAGAGAGTTCAGCATAAGAACACATATTTTTCTGTCAAGCTACCAACTGGCATAGTTACTCTATTGTAAAGATTTATTAGCTAATTAATGATTAGGCAGATCACAGATTAAGAAATGAAAATCCTATCTTTTACATTTTTATAACACAGAAAAAGGAAATAACAGCTAAAACTTGAGAGACATATATGTGTGCACAAATAAAAAAAATTAAAAAAAAATAAAAACAAAAAAAGAAAAACATCTCAATATTAAGGGAAGAGAAATAGTGAGTAGGAATTCCAGTACAGTCACTATGCAGTGGCAGTGACTAATAAAGTCTGGTAATCTATTTGCTATAACATCATTTACAATCTTTGGAAAAATCAGGCTGTAGTAGCAATTGTTCTGAATGTATCCTTGGGATTGTACTAATTTACTGAAGAATTGAACTGCTTTTTTTGATTTTCCTCAGCCAGTATAAATCTGTTGAAGTCAGTGGACCCTTGTGATTTTTGGTCTTATGGCATTCCAGGTCCACCCACCACTCCATTCATAAATGCATGAAAATGCAGGTCATCTTTCTAAAGAAAACTGCTAAAAAGTTTAAAGAACAATTGTCTTTTGTGTCCTTTGATGGAATCCTACACGACTCAGAGGGAGACATTTTTTTTTTTTCCAGTCAAGATTCTCAATATGTCATCTGTATATTATTCTGTACAAAGACTTACTAAGATTTTCTAGCACTATATTAAACAAATTAAATGCATTTTTGTATTGCTACACTATTCAAAAGATTGTTTCCTGCTCTAAGACTCGGAAAAGAGGAAGTCTTCTGAAAGAGAAGTCTAAAGAGAACACAGGCAATCTGTTATTTAACCTATTTTTTCCCACTCTAAAGTCTGTGATTTTTTTTTTTTTTTTTTTAAGGTATGGCTCTGGGTAGAAAAGATAATGCAATCATGATCTTCAAGCAACAATACCTGTATTGTAAAATTGCAATTTATTCAGATGTCCTTTCCAGTGTAGTCTAAAGAAATAACCTGACATGCTAACGGACAGGTTTCTATTTAAGCAAAAAAGAAAAAACAGAAGTCTGTAAGAAATAGCCTCTAAAAACATGTTTTTGACTCTTCTCCCTGAATTCCACTGACAAAAGTAATGAGTGAGGTGACAAGAAACCTGATATTAATTCTGCAAGTTCTAACTAGATGTGCAGAAGATCTAAGCTCAAGGAATAGAGCTCAAATGCAGAGCAAATAGGCAATTATTCTGAGCAGAAAAATTCTGTGCCTGATGATGACTTGCCTGTCTCCATTCTCTGGTGTCGGTTCTACAGAGACTGTAATCGTCTATGTTGATGCCTGTATTCAATCTTAATGCCTGATACTGAATGATGGGAAGCTGTAGGGATTCTTGCAAGATTCACTGTTAATGGGTTTAACTCAATTGGCACATCTGCTGGGATATTTCATAAATACATAACTTATGCTATGTGATTGGAATAATTAAATAGAATCATGCAGAGCACACATCTCAACATGGCACTTACTGTTCTACTTTTGCAACCTTCTGCTTTACCTTAAGTCACTAATTTATAAAAAAATAATAAATTCTGCTAAGAGGATATGGAATGATTTCCCCTTTTCTGCATACAGTTCCCACCTTTGCAATCTGAGATTCTGAAGGAATCCAGCTTTCAGAAAGTAAATTTTTGCCATATGATGGGATGGTCACAGTTCTTCTCTACTATCTGTGTGCACCATTCTATAGTACAGATTCAAGCTATACCCAGAAAACGAAAATTTCTGTCAGAAAGAAGACACAGATTTTGCATTAAAACTTTTTGAGAAAGAAAACCCTGTTGCAAATGTGCTTTTCAAGCAGCTTAAGTCTATCCAGCTGTTTTTGGTGGGTTTTTTTTCTTCTGCCTCTTCGTTCTCTCTTTTCCAAATGCAACATCTGCTACCTTTGTTAGCATATGACATGCAAGGGGTTTATTTGTATGTAGGACCTCTCTATAAGCAAGGCAGTTGCTATAGTTTCTGACCTATCTGAACACTGTCATTTGCACTGGACTACATTCACTGATATGAATGGGCTTTCATGACATGGATCTCAATAATGCACCAGTAGCGATTTTCTCAGTATTTGCCTCCTTTGCATTATTATACTAAACAAAAAGGGGAAAGTGACATAGGGTCCACCTCAGGGAAGGGTGTTCCAATGTACTGTGACAGATGATTCAGGCATGGTGACACCATGCATGGCTCCTTCCTCTAAGCCTATCTTCATTGTACAATCTTCCCAGTTGCTTCAAAATTAAGGAAGCATACTAAATAAAATACATGTTCAGGTGTACAGGATTATTGCATGAGCAAAGTGTTCCCACTCGGTCTGTACGAGAGAATCCCATGGGTTTATTCGGTTTGCTAATAACCATCTTGCTGAAAAAAACATGACAATGCAATCTTCATTTCCAATCCCATCAAAGCACGCGGCTGAAAATTATTTTCTGAAAGCTGGATCTCATCAGATCTTCTCGTAAGAGTTTATATGACTTTGATGATGATCAATACGAACATGAGAACTTTGGCCCCAGGAACTGCATAAGGTAAGGTTGACAAGAAAGAAGTCAAACAAATCAAACAAGGAAAATCATACTATTTCAGTTTTAAGATCAAACTGACAATGTCTTGTGTTTGTTTTTAATAGTCAGGCTTAGTTAATTCCCTTCAACTAGTAGATGTTGAAACTTTAGTTTGAAATAAAAAAAAAACATATTACAAAGTAATTTATCAATGGTTATTACCACTTAAGTCTTTCAGATGTGCAACGACGCAAATCCGCCAAGCACCATTCTGACTATATTTTCATTACTTGGATGAAATTGCTCATAGAACAATGAATTTCAATAATGTCATCTGCTACTTCATTTACAACCTGTATTTCAAAAGGAAAGTGTCTGTAAGGTAATTTGTTCAACATTCTCCATCTCAAATAGTTGCCATTTCAATTTTTTCCAGTTTTGCCTACTGCACTGAATGACTCCATATTTGGTGACATTGTATTTTCCATTACACTTATTTCTTGACTACCTAATTGGTTGACTCGAGTCTTACAATTCAGTAAGTCAAGAGTAAAAATCTTGACTAAAGATATCTTCATGTTTCAATAACTCTGATTCCAGTCACAGAATTATACAGAGGAAAACCACCACCACCACCAACAAACCTGCCCCCTAAAGGCATAAATAGACCATTTTATTCCTATAGTATTATAGTATACGGGGCTGAACATCCTATCATCACCCTCACCATTATTATGGGTTTGAATTACTAGGACACAAGAGAGTCTTGTATTGGGTTCCCTACAAGGAACAAACAAAGCGTTTACTACTGAAGTACAAAACTAGAGACAAAAGACACATAAGACAATATTTGGCACTGTTCTTTATCCACAGATAATGTAACTTGTCCGTTTTCTAGTAGTAGATAAAGACTTTGCAAACAGAGTTTTAAGGATGGACCATCAGGAGAAGAACTGTGATAGGGGATTTAGAGGTGCTTATGCATTCTAGATACATACAGCAGAGAAAAAGACAAATAATGCACATTTTACAGGAAAGACGAACCAAGAGAAAGGTGTTACAATCCAAATGAAAGTTAGTTCAAACTCATGTTCAGGACCATTGAAATATCTGAGGTTTCACTGCTTAACCATAATGCAGGAAAGTTTTGTGATTTTCATTCAGGAGAGAAATCCTATGAAATCACATCCCTTCAGACAGAAAGACAAATACTCTGGAGTAAAATAAAATACTGTACTTTTGTCTGGTTCCAAGTTTTCTGTTTGTTTTCAAATTTTCTCTCCTTGTTCTCAGTTTTCTTTGTTATTTCAACTTAAAAGTTCCTTTCTTATTTTTAAAGGGAGAAAAATCAGCACTTCTTTTAGAGGCTGGCAACTCTTCCTGAGTTCTGCAACTTGTGCCCTTGTCTAGAGATATTTAACTTTGACTTCAACTTCTCCCACTTTGAGTGACAAAATGAAAATTAGATCAAAGTAGCTGGAGTTCAGCATTGTTGCTGTTGATACATTCTTTGTGAATTCTTTTTCATACCATTTTACCCAAATAATTCTTTCAGTTATTCCCATTTTTTCATTGAAACATTTAATTTTTATGTATCTGCAATATATTGTGCTGTAGAGTTTTGTGGCTATTAAAGCACTGAATCTGTCTTAATTAACCATATGAAATTAAAAAAAACCCTAGGTTATTAATATTTCACTTTTTTTTTTTCTCCCCATTTTTTGGCACTTTGGAACTAACTCTAAAATTAAAATTGAACAAAGAACTATTTGCTATTCCCTGTGTTGCTCTGGAAACAACAAAATCAAGGGGTTCACACATTCATATTGCACACACTTGAATTCCACATCTATATATCCAAACACCATCAACATTCAAAATGATTCAGTAACCATCTACTGCTTGTGTTACAATTGTATAGTAAGAACCACAGAAATAAGAAAAAACTAGAAGTGGTGGTAGCAGTGCATGCATACTGCCTTGGAAAATACCAAGATAATATCTATACCATAAAGAGCACACAATCTAAATTAGAGAGACAACATAATGAGAAACATATACAGCCTTTGGATAGTACATCTGCACATAAATAAATTGAAAATAACACATATTCCATAAAAACATTTCTTGCCCTTTTTTTTGTTAACTCTTCTTAATTGACACATCTTACCACACTGCAGTATGACTGCTAAATTTGCAAAGATATTAACACCAAGAAATTCTCTGTAGGTGTTTGTTTCTGCTTGTAGCATGCATTTGAAAACTGTGAGAAAAAGATGAGGCTAGGCTAGATCTAAAATTCTTTGAAGCCTATACATTTAATGTTAGTAGTTAAAAAATCAGTTTCTTCAAAACTGGGGCTGAGATCTGCTCCTGTCTTTCCCACTTTAGGTCAAGCTGCTAAATACTATTTTGATTTCCTACTTAAATGAGGAAAAACTGCATATGTTACAATAACCTTGAATATTCCTTTACTGCACCTTCTGTAAGTGGGGTAACCCAGTATTTATTGATTTGATACTGGTAACAGGCACTGCTTACAGTAGAACATCTGGTGAATCAATCACTATTACCATAGTGGTACATTATGTCTCAGTCCAAGGTTTTTGTGTTCACAGCACAAAGTAAAGGATGTTTATTACAGGAGAACTACCAACTTCAAGCCAAGCATGCTGTGTTATCGCATATTTTATTATAACTTGTGATACTAGACTACGCTCAGCATGCTCAGCTGCAAACTGGCTTTCTGAGGGAGGAGATGGGGGAGTCTCATCTCTCTGCCAAAATGAACTGTAAGAGAGAGGCATTACAGCTAAGTCCATAATAAAAGATTTCATCGTGCCATCCACAGTTCAAGTAATTTTTTCTATTCTACTGCATTCAGTACTTCGTTTTAATATTGAACAAGTTACTTTTCTCTCTCACTGATGGGTTAGCACCTCTCCAAATCACTTTTTAAGAAACCTGGAAAAACTTACACTGCTCTTCCTTTTGCTCTGTGCAATCAGAACCAAATTTTTTGTTGAAGAGAATAACACATAAACCACCAGACCAACACTTACTGTAGGTACAATCAAAGTTAATTTTCTGTGGAGTTCATGGGGGAGGTTTCTCAGAACGATTTTCTAAGCAACACCTAATGCTACAGAGGTGGTGGCTACCTGCTTCTGCCAGAGTCTGCCTATCAACCAAACTCAGCAGGTTTTACTAGGGACAACTGTTATATTTTGCTGCCAGTAATATCATGTTTCCTATGAAGTTTATATACACACTCGCTGGGTGAAAACCCTGCTAAAGGTATGTGTTCTCTCTCCAGAGGCAGGGAAAATGCAACAGAAGGAACCGCACAAAGAATAAAGAAGCTCTTTGCCATCAGCTCTACAGTTTCTAAGCAAGATCTTCTCATGCTATACTGAACTTCGACTTTTCTGGAGGAATTATTTCAACTCAAACAATTTATGGGCATTACAGATTTCTATATGTGAGCTGTTCATCCTGAGATTCCTCTATAATCAATTAAGATACAAAAGAGCAGTCTTGTGACTTGGGACATATAACCAATTTCAGGAAAAGATGAAACACGAAAATGCCTATTTGCTTCCATTAACTGTGAGAGGAAACAAGATGACGTAGTAAGATGTAAGTTTCTACATCCAGCTTCTGGTGGCTAAATTCAGTCTCTTGAGCCTGCAGATTAGAATTGATACTCATAGAAGTACCTATCAAAATGGAGTGAGATTTGATCTTTTCTAATCTTTCTGTCAATACTATAAAGACAGCAATATACTTAATATAATATAATGTTAAAAATATGTAGAAAAGAAAAAAAAAGGACAGCTAAATCATAAAATCAGGTAAGAAAGTAGGTAATAGTACTTTACATATGGAAGTTAGCGTTTTTGATAGAAAAACACCAAAGTTTCTTGGTTGCTTGTTGATGACATGGCAGGAGTTGATGTCACTGATTTCCACCAATGCACAGGGAACATTAGGCTGCAGTATTATGTCAAGTTGCCCTACTGTAAACAGAATTCCTTTTCCAAAGCCAAAAGCAAAATGAACCTTGATTTTATACAAGAAATGTATGTGTGCATGTGTGTTGGTGAGAGAGTGTCTATGTGTATCAGCTTGCTTTAATATCAATGAAGCTGCTTAGGCACAGGGACATTCTCTTCTTTGTCTGTGTTACATCAACTCATCCTTTAGCTAAACAGGTCTTATTTCTGACGCAGTAATGGACAAATGTGAATGAGAGTTCAGGGAGAAGGATTCCTTTCAGTCTTCTTTGTTGTACAAAACAAAAAAGGGAACCTAAGGAAGAGTTTGATTAAGACTCTAGTGTGTTTCTCTTTTTGACTTGTCTGTGAAAACTGTCCTCACCATATAGATGGGTGAAAGACAAAAATAATGACAGAAATTAACATTGCCCCATTCTCGCTACCTACAGAAGACACTCATATTTGATCCACACAGTGGGCTCAGTCATCGTCTTCAGTCCCTTACTTCTCTTAACCATTCACTTAGTAGCATATCACATTGGTCCAGCATACCAGATGCTTTCACTAAAAAGGCTGAGAAATAGAGATGCTTGCTGGTCCGGCTGGGAATTTGGAAAGAAACTCAATTTAAAATCACAAGGAATTTAAATGTCTCTGGATATGGCCCTGCTGAAAGAGGCACTGCTGAATCTCTCAATTTATTCCACCAAGAACTTTTAGGTTAATATATATTAATGAATTTTTTGTAGGTCTGCAATGCATGTTTGATTTGTTTCTCCTAGAAGCAATTTAAATTTAAATTCCAAAGCTGTAGACATCTGAAGAATGCTTAGGTTCTCTTGCAAAACACCATATACAGGGATTAAAAGAAGACAACAGCCTACATAGAGTCTGTTTAGAGAAGTAGACACTTGATAGTAGTAAGGTGGAATAAAAAAAGAAAATAAAAAAATCCAAAAGAAACCCTTAAAACTTTCAGATAGATTATTAGACCCAGCAGGTTTGATTCTGGTGTTTAACCAACAGAACCAATTACATTCAGCGTAAGAGTTGAGAGAGGAAAAAAAGTGAAGAGACCTGTTTGGGGCAGCATCTGAAGTAGTGTGTGCAGTTCTGGGCTTCTCAGAACGAGAAAGACATGGAACTCCTGGAGTAGGTCCAGTGAAGGGTAACAAAGATGATTAAGGTACTGGAGCACCTCTCTGACAAGGACAGGCTGAGGGAGCTGGGCCTGTTCAGCCTCGAGAAGAGATGACTGGGAGGGTACCTTAACAATGTCTGTAAGTATCTGAAGAGAGCGTGCCAAGAGGGTGGAGCCAGGCTGTTCTCAGTAGTGCCCAGCAATAGGACAAGAGGCAATAGGTAGAAACTGATGCACAGGAAGCGCATATGAACATGAGAAAGAACTTCTTTACTGTGTGGGTGACCGAGTGCTGGAACAGGTTATCCAGAGGGACTGTAGAGTCTCCCTCACTGGAGATATTCAAGAACCTTCTGGATGAAATCCTGTGCAATGTGTTCTAGGATGACCCTGGTTGAGCAGGGAGGTTGAACCAGATGACCCACTGTGGTCCCTTCCAACCTGACCAATTCTGTGATTCTGTGAAAGCTGTCTTCACATTCACAAGCCTACTCTGACCCTTCTTTGAATTAAAGATGATGGACAGTAAGTTGCAGCAAGCATTTCATCTGCAGTGGGCAAAGATTGTGAGCCAACAGCTCTGCTCCATGGAGGACAGGGGTTTTTTTTACTATTTCTACAAAATTTGAACCAGGAGAGACAGCTGTGCCTGTTGGGACTCCTCTGTCATGATGGGGATCTCTGGCCTCCAGCTGTCAGAGGAGGCAAGGGGAAAGTATAACTGTGGGAGTGGTAGGAGATGGTTTTAACCCCTACAACCCCTAGCAACAATCACCACATGCAGAATACCCAAACAAGGAACACTGTGGGGAAAGGTGTAAGCTGGTTTTTTTTTGAAGTTTGATTTGGGACACCTTTTTACAATGACATAAGAGGAGTAGGTGTTGACACCTTCTGTGTCAACAAGGAAAAGTCAGGTCTACTTATCGTGGGTTTCTTTCCTCATTTTCATGCAGCTGCCTTTCACAACACTGGCCATTGATGTAATGATATTTCACAAATTTATGCACAAATTTCACAAATTTATGCACAAAAGGCTGTAAGGTGTTAATGATAAAAAGTGGCAGGTTTCTCACCGGTCTATTTTTGTTTCTGCAATTTTATTTTTTTTTTCTGGAAAAACTAAAAATCCCATTAAAATAACTTGGCTGTCTTTCACTTCTACTAATCAGACTGGCTAGCAAGTGACTTCTTGGTAGATGAGAAATTCCTGTCTTCCAGACTTTACCAGTAACATCAATTAACACAGTGGGAAATATAAATATTTCTACCATCATTGTAAAGCAACTACACTCTGCTGATTAGGGTGAATGATGACTCCCAATACCTCTGCAAGTTTCTACTCTCCAGCAATGCAAAAAAAAAAAAAAAAAAAAAAAAAAAGAATTGGAGAAATGTTTTTTTACCTTTTTCAAGAAAGAAAAGCTAAATTCTCACTGAAAAAAAAATCCACAACCCATATTTATCAGAAAGTGAAAATGTATCAGAGATGTAATGTTTATTAGCTTCTATTTAGCGTCTTCCTCACACCAGGGAACTTTCTAATAAGAAGCAGCTGAGGAGAAATCGATGTTGGCCTCCATGGATGTTCTGTATTCATAGGGATGGCTCCTCTGATTGATTTGTTGGCAACATAAAATAAAAATAATTTAATTTTTTTTAAAGAAGAGCTTAATGAGAGCTAAAGTCTATATGAGAGAAGAGTGGGATAGTAAAACCAAAACAAGAAAGAGATCCCTAACAGCTCCTCTAACCTTGCTTTATTTACATACTTTGTACATGGAAAAGAGCAATGGAAGGAGAATGACTTCTCCCCTAAATTTGACCTGCTGAGGTAAAATAATAAGATTAAAGCAGTCTAGGCATTGCAGAGTACAAGAGCAACTATTTGGCTGAAATCATAGCAGAGAGACATTTATTCTTCTCCAGTTTGTAAACTAGACAGCCTTATTCTTATTTCTTTATGCTTTCCTATTTTTTATGGTAGACATAATAATGTCTCCCTACTTGCACTGCTGCAAAACTAATCCTCCAAGCCTGCACACAGCACTGCTGGGATGATGCAAGTATACACCGTAGCTGCAAGTCAATTCAGCACCTGATACTACCTTCAGAACATAGTCCTCCCCAGAAGAAATACTTCTCATAACTGCTAAAACACATACAGAATGCCCCTTTCCTCTTTCATACAGAATTCCATAGGCTGTACTGTATACATGTATACTTAGCCCTAGATACCTATTTTAGCAAAGGTTTATACAGGGAGCCTACATCTGAAGGCAGCAGAGGAAGACCTGGAGCATTCACAAAGGTATAGATGAATGAAGCTCGAAACTGGTATGAAACACAAATTACACTCAGTATGAATGATATGAAACATAAATTCAGCCCAGTGCCACTCTCCATGTAAAAAGCTAACTACGCATTCTTGGTGAGCAATCTTCTGATGCATATTTTCCTTCCAATCAGTGTAGTGCATCTCTTATCTGCACTGCAGATCTCTGCTGTATATCCTGACAGTGCCTAGTATACAGAAACTCCTCTGAGATCAATGAAACTTCTATTCATAGAAGAGGCAGGGAATGAGCAACAGAGATCTCCGAGGTAGATAAGTCTTAAAAATCAAGTTCAAGGAAGGTGAGTTTGCCCTGTGTGACTGGTAGAAGATTTATTTCAGGCTTTATACAATTCACTGAAAGCCAAAGGTCTGGGGTATTACCTGTCATTGCTTTTAAAGGAACACTGAATTAATTTCATCTAGAGGCAGATCATGCAGCTCTGTACACTGTCCAGCAAAGAGAAGTCACTATTGTCATCCACAGAGTCAGCATATAGATGCACTGAGGTGTAAAAATTCCAAATCGAGTGGGATTCTCAAACCTAATCTATAGTTGTGCAATTAGTATGAAGTGCTTTTGTCAGAAAAGAATCAAGATATAACACTTAGGCTTAACAGCAGAGTACTTACTCTAGCCTTTTGTCTCCTGGTGATGGTTAAGTGGCAGAACAGAGCTGGTTATAATGCAAAGTGCTTTCATCCATGCAGGATTACGCCCCTCTCTATTCCTCACAATTTCCATTTGTTTGCTCTCCAGGATCAAGTATATTTTCCCAATACATGACAGATTTATCGGGGAAACAGAGCTCTCAGAAGAACTCATACCTTACCATCACTGAGCCAATCCTAGTATTTCATACAGGCTTCCCAGGATCACAGCTGCTATAAAACACTGAGGAAACTCTGAAGGACACCAAGATTAGGACATCAGCTGACAACACCACCAGAACATAGAGCAGAAAGTTTGCTTTAAAGATTATCTGTTTATGTGATTCACTTTGTCTCAAAGCTTTGCAGTTAGATAAACATTTTTTTTTCTTCATCTGAGTTAGTACATTCCAGTGTAACATCACAGTCTCTTCATCTCATCTCTTGTAACTCACCACTATAATCAAAATGTTAACATGAATGACCCAGAAAGCACGCAATCACTCAGCATCAACACAAAACTACCTCTGTTAGGCCACATGGGCTTACAAGGTACAAAAGAGCTTTTGGTCATGAAGGACAGATATTCCAGCAAATACACTCAGCTAAATATCCACCTACAAAAGTTAAAGCTCTTCATCACACAGCTCTGATCATACAAGTATTCCCAAACTAAAAAATAACATGCTCTTTGCATTTTATGCTCTGCAGTATGCTTTCATTGTTAGTCCATTCCACTTCAGTGCACATCAAATCAGCTCTACTTTTTTCCTTAATTTTATGATTTAGCACAGTCTTCACATTTTTAAGAACTTCTCTTTTTTGTTTGGTTGGGGGGTTTATTTATTTTTTTTTATTTTGTTTGTTTGTTTTTAATAACAGAATCTTCTCCCTCCAGAATGAGGAAGCACTGCCTGTTCTTCTCCTGATGAATATGCCAGCTGCCATCCACTACAGGGTCTCTTTTGTTACCAGTTCAGTTACCCACAGGGCACCACTTTTCAACTGTTTCAGCAGTCCACTAAGTCCTAAGAGTAATCCCATGTTACTGAACTGCAGAAACTTACAAAACACGTCAACCAAACAATGCAAATAAATGCATTTATACAGGTACTTTCAGGCAGATGTTCAGCTGAGCATAAGGCTTGTGCTATATTTGTATCCATACCAGGTTACTAGCACAGCAACCAGCACTTTGTTGTTTGAGCATATAATGCATGAGAAGTGGAAACCTGGAACCCCCAGCACAGTACGGCATGGGCCCCTTCCTCATGTCATGGTCTGGAGTATTAGGAAATATTTAATGAAAAATTTCTAGCTTCAGATCTTTTGTATAGAAAAATGCATCATTGTACTCAGAGCAGTGACAGCCTTCCTCACTCATGGATGGCCATGTATTTCCATGAGTGGTTATGAAGAATACAAAAAGTGGCTGCATCTCCCATAACTTCCTACCCTGCACAGAGAGTCAGGAGTCATTAGTCTTAAGGATTCAATCATAGAAACATAGAATGCCCTTGGTTGGAAGGGACCTCAAAGACCATCCAGCTTCAACCCCTCCTGCCATGGGCAGGGACACCTTTCACTAGACCAGGTTATTCAGACAACCCGGCCTTGAGCACTTTATGATTCAGTCAACTCACCTGAGGATACACCTGATCATGACTGCTAGGCCAGCCTGGAGAGTTCAATTCCCAACTCTGGCAGCACAATTGATTTACATACAGATGATGAAAAATGATGAAAAATCAACTCAGAAATGTAATACAAAAGAATAAATAATATATTCAGATACAGCTGTCTGGCACAAATGAAAGCACACCAATAGAAACCAGGGAAATACGTTCTAAACAGAAACGCTCCAAAAACATAGGACCCAACTACTTACACTAAAATAAGTTCTCACTAATCCCAAGATTTATATTCTGTTTTGAGGGCCAGACAGTCTAGATTAGGAGGGTTACAAACATATGTTCTGGTTATGTTCTGGTCTCAAAATTAAGACCCAGGTTTAGAAAGCTGGAGATCTGAGCTCTGTTTCTGTCTAGGCCCTAGAGACTCACGCTAGGAGGCTTTCACACTGACCGCACAGCAACTGCCTCTGCAATTCAGCGGGCGAAAATTTAGGGGCTTCAGTTCCGCACGCACTTCCCAGAAAGAGCAGGAGTCTTCAGATGAAGTCAATTCGCCTGAGTAAGATGCTGAGTACACAAGGTGTCAAGCACTCCAAGCCATCACCTCACCGTATCTTTACTGGGGAAAGTAGGAGGTTTTCCTCATATACAGGAACTGAAGTAAGCTAAAATAATTTGTATTTGGAAAACATTACCTTGAGTACTGCTGAGAGAAACCAGATTTCTTAAACTGTTGAGAAGAAATAAGATAGCATCCCTGTTCTGACCCTAAATATGAACAACTTTGTATCCTCAGGCATGAGGAAAGAAAGGGGAAGCTGCAGTCATTCTTTGCCACTCTGTGGGTACCATCAGCCACTGATCTCTCCCAAGTCCTGCCTCCCGTAATTGCCACATTTTCATACAGTTTAACCCTGCAAAAATCCCCTGCATGAAGATTAGCTTTTGAAAAGTGTCCTGTCCCTTCTAACACCCATGTTGTCATTTAGGACTAAACACGTAGAGGATCTGGATATTTTATCTTTAATGAACATTACAGCAGCTCAAACCATTAAAATCCACTCATCATTGATCACCTAGAAGTGAAAATCCTTCAAAGTCATGTAAAATTTTCAACATAAATCACTGACTTCTTTCACAACAGCTTT
Organism: Myiozetetes cayanensis; assembly: GCF_022539395.1. Classification (NCBI taxonomy): domain Eukaryota; kingdom Metazoa; phylum Chordata; class Aves; order Passeriformes; family Tyrannidae; genus Myiozetetes; species Myiozetetes cayanensis. The sequence continues at coordinate 110,542,863 of NW_026086604.1, forward strand.
GAGGATATCTAAAATGTAATTTCTTTACATAGTATGAACGTGATCTTCAGGGACTGAAGAGAGAGAGAAGCATGTGTGCATTTTGTTTTACTCTCTCTGACAACCTTCCCCTCCAAACACATAATCAGGTCTAAGGGATGATTAAATAGGTAATGGAATGAGGTATAATGTGACATCTTACTGAAAGATAAGAGGGCAGACACAAGTATTTAAACCTTTCTTCTAGTTTGTGATAGATAAAGCAAGCACTCTTATGTAGAATAGTCTTCATGTTACTTTAAATATCCTGCACATCTCCCATAAAGCTTTTGTGTAAAATCCTTCCCTGCATATATAGAAATGAATCATATCACATTATAGCTGGCTATGCATTCTTCCCTGAGCACACTATGTTTTAAATTGCAAAATCCATTTTTATTTTCTTTTTCATTTGTCACCTCACCAGTGGAAGGAAGGTTTCCTGGAGCGTATTCCATTGCATGCCTGACAATATCAAGTCTGCCTTCAATACATTAGTATAAAAAATTGAGGATAAATGATTACATTTACATGAGGTCAATGAACAACTACAGGAGCTAGAAAGCCTACATGATTCATTGTATCATCTGCTACAAACCTCTGAGAGTTCTTGATGAGAATACAGATACAATAAATAAGCAGTTAGCAGGGAAATAACTCATTTTTTTAATCCTCCATTAATTTTCAGATAATTTGGATACATAAACCTGATATGAATATGTCTTCTTTGTTATCTGCTATATCACGATACAGTAACATGCTGTACACTGTTAGCCTATCCTTGTCCTTAATATAACTCAGTCACTTGGAGATGAGGTAGTGATGGATTTTCTCTCTGAGGCATTCTCCTTTATAATTCTGAATTAGTACATCATCCCAATCAGTCTATACATTCACAACATACTTATGCAATAAAGCTTAAAACTGGTGCAAGCATAGTATAATTTGTCACGCATTTGTGCTTGAAAAAAAGAGACAGAAAGAGTAACATACTTGTAAAGCATGTATAAAGCAGAAAGGCTGAGCATCCTCTGCAGGGCTAAAACACTTTTCAGGAGACTAAGGCAGAATCTGTAAATATTTAACATTGCTACAAGCAGAGGGATTAACAGAGCAGAGCTCTTTGATCAATACTTACAGCATCATGTATTATTTCCAACGGGCATGAACAGCAAAATGCTATTTATTGACTAAATTATGCTACACAGCATTGAAGTTTAATACAAGGGGACATGAAATTCTCTCTTGATCAGGAATAAGCCACTGACTTGACCACTGACTAATCAACCATTTCTTGTACTGCAGTAGCACTCTATGGTTCCCAGCCTCATTTTTCTGGGAGCTTCCATGACATAGACAAATCCAGTCTCTGACATCAAGAGATTAAAGTATTAGATAGTTTAAGATTAAATTAAATAAAGGTGGTGCAACAGAACGAATGGAAGTACGAGCAGTGAAGGAGCAAAAAGCAAAAAATCACTTGGGTTCACAGACTAATTAGGAATTCAATAAGCAGTTTGGAATAAGAAACTTTTTTTTTTTTTTTTTAGTTTTCTATCTTACAAAAATAATAACAAAGGGCTTTGGTAACTTTGTCCCAATTTCATTGAAGGTAGCACCACGCAAGCCAAAAAGGAATAGCAAAATTAACATAGCTGTCAGACAGAAGATGGTGCTTGCTGGGGCAAACCAGAAATGACCTGATCAGACTGATGCTCTGTCTGCCACAGACAATGCTCTATATCCAATACATACAAGGAAAGTTCAAGAAAACAAACTGTAGACATTTGTGAAATAAACAGACAGGAAGAAAACATTATTTGCCTTGTCATCCTGAGTCTCTTCATATATATTGCAGGGTTCTCACTCATTAATCTCACTAGGATACAATGAAATTATCTAGCACTACTTGGCGAAAATCAACCTGTAAATCTAACTGCTCTTTTAAATTTCACAGACTTTCAGTAGCTGAAATACTTTGAAATAAATGGTATGGTTCTCATCCTTCATGCAAAACCCTGCTGCACATGTGACTACAAAGGAAAAGCACAAACAAGGAATTTCACATCAATCATTCCTAACACTAAGACCTTTGAAGATAAATTATTCCAGTCCACCACCCTCACAGTCTGCTCCCAATGTTCGCCTTTTCTCTTGCTGTAGCATGCAGTGTTTATTGTATTTATGAAAAAGCTTGGACTAGATAATACACCAGATAGTATACCTGTACAGGGGCAACACATACAACAGATTTAGAGTCCACATGAAATTCTTTTTCTCTTGATGTTGAACATGGATTAATTAATCTCACACCTGTCTGCACCTGAAAATTGTGCTTGCCTGCTACTGAAGAGACCAAACTCTCACTGAAGTGCAAGGGAAGGCCTTCCAGTGCACAGGAGGTGCACAGGAGCTCAGCTGCCTGCAGGCCCATCACCTCCCGGGGCTGAGCTCATTTCCTGTAGTTCATAACCTACATTTGACACCGCTGAATCCAAACTTGTGCTGCTTATTTGGGTCTAGGTAATCAGAATAGAATGAAACAACTTTTACTCAGAATGGAACCCTCTCAATTTTCCTTCACAGAAGCACTTTCTATTACTAAATTTCAAGGAAACCAAAGTGACTGAATGCACCAGACTTAATCTTTTTAAATGGCTTTCAATCTTTTCCTCACTGACTGATGTCGTAAGTAAAGCAAAGAGGATTTTCCCATGTAAACTCTGAATAAACTCTTCCAGTAAGTGTATTTCAACTCTTATTTCTAAGAAGGAAGTGTATGAGCAATACATGTCAAAAGCTAAATGTGAAATTCCAAAGAAACCATAAGTCACCTTACCAAAAATGTCATTTATTGCCCAACAATGATTCCTGACGATAAGTCCTTAAATTACCATTTTATATTTTTCCTTTTCAAATATGAACCTCTTTTTCCTGGCAAAGCATTCTGAGTTTTCTTATACAGTTATCAGCTTTTGTTAAGATTCTTCAAGTGTTATGATAACACCTTTATGATTGCTTTTAACAGTTACACATAATCCTGAACACCTATGAGAGATTCCAGAGAAAAAATTCAGCAGTCACTGAAATAAGAAGTCTCCAACTTCTAAAGATTGGCCCCTCAAGCTACCAGACTGACTTGTTTTCTACATCTGGTGTAAGAAATACAAACAACTCCACCATGCTAAAATAAATGAAGCCAAATCAAACAGTGCAATGGTTGAAAGTGCTGATAGAGGAAAACAAACCATGAACATAATAAAAATATGAAGATCAAAATTCTTTCCAGCACTCCAGCCAGCCCACAAGAACTCTTTAGGGCATCTGAGCAAATGATGGATATTCTTTTGGCTGATAGCATGGCTGATGCACAGAACACATTGTGTACACAAATTATGTGACGTGATGAAAAGAGGATGAAGAGAAGAGGATGTATGCACATAAAGAGAAGCAAAGGCACCAGGAGTAAGAGAAAATATCCTGGAGGAAATTTCTAATGGTACTACAGAAATGAGTCATACTTAGAGAGACTCAGAGAGACAGATGACACTGTATGCTGAGGTAGGTGGTTAAAGGCAGTCTACAGGTGTACATTCAACAGACAAAAAACTAAGGAAAAAAAGAGAAACAGTCATGCTAATGAACCTCCTCGCCATGAAACTCTTTCCCACCTTTTTTCCTTTTTAAATATGAATTGCGTATATAAATGTGCATAAGGAATTTTAATGAGATGTACACTTTAAATGTATTAAAATGAATTATGCAGAAAAGCAGTAGGAGAGCAACAGATGTACAGATTCAAGGGTGACATGCTTAGTTTCACTTGATGAATGTTTGTTTTGCTGTTTTGAAAAATTAATGTAATGAAATATTTAAAGTGAACAAGAAACTTTAAAATTGACTTAGGGGATGGATTACTCCCTTACAAGGACAGGGTTTTATTAAAGAAAATATGCAACTAGCATCCAAATCAGGATCCTATAAACAACCATTCAAATAATCTTGATATTTTAGGAATGTCTTAGAGACAGTGTGTTTTTAAAAGCATGGTATAACACCTCTTATGGACCAATGAGATCAGAGAACAAAGTCTTCACAGCAAGCTTCCAGGACATTGTTTCTAATTTAAAAGGCAATGAGACGGTAACCTTCAAAACCTTCTAAAGGCTCAAAAAAAAATCTGGACCACTGCTTTTACCTATACTAAATAGAGATAGTAATAATTATAGAGGCTCCACAAGCATTTTATCATCTTCTTTCCAACTGAAAGAATTAGAGAATTATGAGAATTCCCTCCATCTCATATTTCTGTTCTTAAAAGTGTCTCTTATCTAGAGCATAATTTTCTGAGGTTTCTGTTAAGCACTGAAATTTTCAGTGGTCTTTACCTTTGAAAAAATATCTCCAGCTATTTAAATTTAGGTATCTAAACCAAAAGGACATCTGAAAACGAGGCAAGAGATTCTCTGGCTAGTCTCTTCATCTTTCACTGGCAAGAGCTATGAGGGAGTCACATATGGCTGCTTGATTCCTCACTGCAGTCTGTACAGCATATAAAGAAAAAGCAAGCACTAAGCTTTTGATTTCCCAACCCAAAGTCAAATCCCAAATTGTAAATAAGAGTGAAGTTGTAATGCCCAATGGAAAGTGACTGTGAATAAAGCAACAAACTGGAATTATTAATCTTGCCCACACCACTTCAGGGAATCAGAAAATTTTTACTATTCTCAAAGAATAAGAATATTCTTGAGAATATACAGGCCCTCCTCCATGAGAAAATTGTTCATGAGGCAAATAAAGAAGAACAGAGGAGGTTATGATGACATAACTTGCATGCCGAGCCTTTGAAACGTTAGCCTCGTGAGAAAGAACATGAATCAGAAGGATTATTTGATTTTTTCTCTTTAAAATAAAACCAAAAAAACTCACATTGTCCAGTACTATGCCCTTTACCATTTAGAATGGCTGGTAGCCAAGAAATGCAAACTAACCATATATGAATGATACAGCTGCAAGGTTGCTCTGCAAAAACAAAAGAACTTTTTGTGGCCTAATAATGTTTCCCGACTCTAATCTGCCTGTGAAGAGATCACTACCGATAACAGCAGCAGCAATGGGAAACCTTCTAGGTAAAAACGTCTACGTTGCAAAGTATGTGGAAATTGTATTATTTTTGCAACAGTTTAACCTCAAGCCTTATCTACAAATCTGATAGACATTCCTTCTCTTCCCTATATCATGATACCCTATATACAGGATCCACAATTAGGACACATTTTCATAGTGGACTTTACCAAAATCTATTTTACATTCATGAAAATTCAATTAAACAAGAGAGTGTAATTATCTGTTTACTGGCAAACAGGCAGTCCACATTAGTTCAGCTCTGCTTTGCTGAGCTGTGTTCAACTGCTCAAAGCATTTATATGTTTCATTATGAGATTTCATCAGACACCTCTGGTTCCACAACCATGGCACAGAAAATGGGATGCACAATGCCCACTGCTCTCCACTTTTTGGCTCATGCTTCTTAAAAGCTGATCCTGCTCTCTACAGAAACTGTCTATGAGTATACTAAAGGTTAGAATAGCTTCATGTATATATGGTTTACTTTACCCACATCTTATCCAGGCTGCTTCCCCTCTCACATTTTTTAGCACAGAAAATTGAAAATTAACTTGAGTGGTTTTGATTTTGTCTCACTTCAGTCATAATGGCTAAAAAAATCAACAGTATACATAGTATTTTATACTCTACTAATCATATTCAGCCTTACATCCTGGTGTAACTTCCCACCAGTGCATACAAAGCCACCCTGTCCCTGCATGGCTGAGTGGCATCCACATGCTGATGGTACAAGATTCATCTGACCGAATTGCCATTTAAACCTGAAACTCCTGATGGAGCCAGAAAAAACCTTGATCCTGGGAAATGTTTCAAGTGAGCTGTCCCCCTTCCCAAAGAAGACAGATCTCAGATCTGAAATGTCACGCACAATTACCCTAGAGTCTTTGACTGTGAATCTCCAAAGAACTTCTGGCATCATGCAGACTCTCCTCTTCCCCCAACAATTTCAAGACTTGATTTTAGTGAAATACAGTGATTTTTCCTTCATAAGTAGCGGCTAAAATGAGATCCATGACTCAGCATGGTGGGAAAAAAATTACAACATTCATTCTTACAAAATAAGCAGCAGAATGCAAACTGTTAGGAAACAAATTGTAAGACTGCCTCTATGCAGCCATCTAAACATTTCCAGTGTGTTGGTACTTCACTGAGCTGTGGACTGAATCACTTTACTTGACAAGAATAGGCAACAGATTAAGAAAATCTGAGACAACACCTTTGTCACATGAGTCACCACCAGCGCTTGTATAAATGATGATGGGGTGGACCCCATGAAGCAAAGAGATAGAAACAAACTCAGGGAAGTGGGCTTACCAGAATTCCCTATAGGTATATGTTCCTACTCTTACCGTGGGATGAATGGATTAAGTTCACTGTGCAATGTCAGTAATCACTACTGCTTGTCTGAGATGGGGATAGAAAATCACTGGCAACACCTCATCCTCCTTGGTAGGGAAGATGGGCAGAGGTGAGGTACGTGATCATGAAGTTTGGTGAAGAATATACAGAGTGACCACAGGCTTGTAAAGAAAACTGAACTGAACTCAATACAATGGACACCCACAAGGCAAAGATGCCTTTATTTTAGATGAACAGTACTATCGAGTGGATCACCTATTTGTGGAAATTTCCTTGAGTTCATCAAAAAGGTGTAAATGTCCTCCTGAACGAGTTAGACTAGCATGGAGGAAGTGTCTACAGATTTCAGGCCCATTTAAAGTATAACATATCAGCAACTAATAAAAAAAAACCAACTAGGATCAAAAAGCAATAGGTTTGAGCTGGCTTCAAGCCATATGTTCATTTGCAGTGACTAGGAATGCTCAGCATCATGACAGAGAAGCATATAGAGACTGGTCCTAGGAATCATGATTCTATTATGATTCTGTTGTAGGTAACAATTGCTATATCATGCTTCTGTTGTAGTTTCAGTTTATTGCTGTATTGCTCTTCTAAATCACAGTCCCACATAATGTCAAATATCTTTAAAAAAATATAGTATTAGAACACTGAACTCTTCTTGTGTGAAATATCTGAAGGAACCTGCTCAAAAAGTATTGAACTCTGACAAGTATTTAGAGTCTCAGGAGGAAAAATGCTTTCTGTGGGCTGTTAAAATGCCACTGCCGACAATCTAGTGCTAAGGGATTTCAAACTTCCCCCTTTTTATTTCTACACAGTGAAAAACTCAATAAGCATAACAAAGAATAAAAATAGAGTAGATTAGAATCTTTTCTCTCAATCAAGCAGTAAGAGCCATGGGAAAGCAGTGATGATGCCATTAAGTGCCTATTCCCCAGCATCCTCTTCCCATGAGCTCATATGCCCAAAGACTTCTCAGAACTGTCATCTTACTGGGTATGGAAACAAGTAACAAATTTTAAGGCAAATAAGGGTAACAAAAAAAAAAAAAGGCATTAGGAAAAAAAGGAGGGGAAGTCCTTTAACCAGGAAATTAAAACCAGAATCTGACAAAAGCCTTAAGCATGTTTCTAATTTTGGCAAAGGAAGAGACTGAGCATTTTGAAGACTGTCTTTTTTTCAAGAATAGACCTTTGAGATTTCCAAGCAGGCAACAGGCAGTGAAAAAATTTCAATACACAGCAAAAATAATGAAACTGAAGACCAAATAGTAAAAGAAAAATCTATCAGGATGTCAAATTCAAGGGAATGTGCTGAGAACAGACTGTTTTTAAGACTGACGCAACTCTTAAAAGCTAGCACGGAAGAGGAGGAACTGTTTTAAGTTGATAGATGTTTTTGAATTCTTAACAAGAGAAAACAGGAAATACCTAAGGAATTGTTATTTTGGTTTTGGCAGATATTAGGGACAGACCTTTAAAGTGCCACAAGAGCAAAAGGATATCCTCTTCAAAAGGAACAAAAGTCCTTTTCCAAGAGCTAAGCTCAATTGCAGAAGCCCATAAAAATGAACTGAGGCAAGTGAATGTTAACATTCATGACTCAATTCCCCATCCAGCTCAGCTGAGATTCAATTCCAAGAGACAGGTATTTCAGCACAAAAGCACATGTCAACAAATTCAAGCAGCATCCAGATGGAAGATGCAGGCAGCAGTGGTCTCAAAAATAGGCATACAATGGTAAAATATCATGAAACAATTCCTTAAAGTGGATCAGCTAGAAAAACAGGTTTATAATAATTAAAACCAAAAGAAAAGTCATCAAAACCGTAAAACTGAACACAATCTTACTTTTAGAAGAGTGAATGAGCTTCAACTAAGATGTAGGATTAAAAACCAGTTTTCTTTGAGATCCATTACTGGGGTTGTTTAGTCTGGAGAAGAGGAGGCTCAGGGATGACCTCATCACTCTCTACAACTACCTGAGAGGAGGTTGTAGCCAGGTGGGGGTTGGTCTCTTGTCCCAGGCAATCAGCAATAGGACAAGAGGGCACGGGCTTAAGCTCTGTCAGGGGAGGTTTAGGTTGGATATTAGAAAGAAGTTCTTTACAGAGAGAGTGATCAGGCATTGCAATGGCCTGTCCAGAGAGGTGGTGGATTCACCGTCCCTGGAGGTGTTTAAGATGAGGCTGGATGTGGCACTGAGTGCCATGATCTAGTAATCACAGTGGGGTTGGATCAAGGACTTGATGATCTCGAAGGCCCAGTTAATTCTATGATTCTATAAAAACGTGCACGAAAAAGCTATGCATTAATTATTCTTATTATTCTTAGTGCTCCAGACTTCTTATATGCGATCTTCCCTTCTTTGCTCTCACCTTCTCTGCCAAACAATGGTCAAAGATTTTTCTCTATATTATTCTGTGAGTTAATTTGTTTGTAATATGGTCAAATATTAGGGACGTTGAATGGAATAGAAATAGATATGCATATTGAACAAACAAAAATGCTCAAAAACTTTAAAGTGTAAAAAGAACCGAACTTTTTCTATTGTAACTAAATGTCAATATGTCTCTAAAAACTTGGTGATTCAGAGGAGTTCTTAGCTTGCTCAACCAATTCAGGTAAATTGATTTTGATCTATCAAAAATTACTAACTTTCATTTGACTTTAAGAAAAAGACAAAAATCATTCTTCAAAACCCTGGTAGATGTTAGAAAATGAACTTTGCTCTCTCACCCAGTTGCTCTTTTACTCTTTATGTTGAAGTTTCAGACTCGGGAAACCACTGCTGTTCGGGTAAAGAAAAAAAATCACACATGTTTTCAAAATTTGAGTAAGGATTATTTAAGTATGTGCTAAAGAAACCTTTTTCAATCAAGGTTATCAGTAAGATTTCAGGGAAAAAAAAACCCAACAAAACATATATTTGTACACATATGCAAAATCCTATGAGAGTCAGCTTTGATGGAAAATGGGATTGCACCAACTCTGGCATGACAGGTGGGACACAACTCAAATTTTCTCAGTTTTTGTTTGTATCTTCATCTACAAAAACCAAGAATGCAAGGCATATTCAAGTCAACATATTTCAGGCATGTTAAGAGCTCAAAAAGCCCAAGCAAAATAGGCAAAGCAAAATGAGTAGCTGTCATGTGGACTTAGCTCCAATGATACTAACTTGTTATCAAAAGAGGTTATCAGACAACAGGTGGTTTCTCCTGTCTAATCTGTCACAGGCTAAAACATTAAGCAATTTTGACTCTGCATTGAGAAAAGTACAGCAACAGACAGGCTCTAGGTCAAAGTCATTGGCGCCCAGTCTGCCTACCAGGAGTGGAGGAATCTGTGCTGTGTCATCATCCAGCTAAACCCTTCCTTCAGGAGTGGGTAAGTGACAAGATGCAGACAGTGTCTGATCTAGCGCTGCAGGCACAGGACATGTAGATGCAGGATTGTATTTACAAGAAGTTCAGTGCAGCTGAGACTGCTCAAAACTCATGAAGGAAATTTTTGAAATGTTGGCATAAAACAGATGGTGACAGCAAGGCAATGCTGGCTGCAGGGAAGACACACCACACTAAGCCTGCTGGGAAAAACAAGGAGTGATGGACAACCATTTTATTAACCGAGATGCTCCCCTCAAAATGCTCAGAGGCAAGGAAAGTGAGAGGCAGTTAGCTGTTCTCCAAGTAGCTGCTTGTGCAGGTTAAGCTGGTTCTTACCAAGAATGTAGCAGTTTAAGAAACACTAATAAAGTAAGAAAACGAGGATTAAAACAAAGACCAAACACACCATATTTCCAACAGCTGCAGCTCCCTCACAGAAAGCATGCTCTGTGTAGTTTGCCCTGTGGTACCTACCAAAGGGCTCTCAGCTCATAGTTCTGGTAGGAGGACTGACATCCTAATGAACTTGGCATTGTCTCTTCCGCTGACCTTTCCCTGCCACATCCCTCTTGGATGGTGTACACAGACCGTCGATAGACCCCTATCTGTAATCCATCAGCTGGGTTAGATAACTGAGTTACTCTGATTTCTTAACTAGCGTTTCTAAGTTCTGACAGCCACATTTTGTTTTATTAAGTGTACCTGTGCTGGCTAAAAGCTTTTCACGATACCTCCTTAGGGCACTATTACAGGTTTCAGATTGAGACTGGACTGCTTGGGAATGGTTGTGTTCCTGGAAAAAGGCCTAATTACAATGGCAATCTTGCACAGTAGTTACCTGTAGTCTTTGCCTGTACTGCTTTTCCCCCGCAGAGGGTTAGAAACATGAAAATAAACAGAATTAAGTTTGTGTTTGTTATTAGAAGATGTGCAGCAATCAGGCAGAAAGGTTTTCATGTTCACTGCTAGGTACAGGATCTGATGCATGAGAAATGGTAATTAGATAACAAATTAGCCATTGATTCAGACCTGTCAGTGGTGACTGAAAACCATTATGTGGTGACTGCTCTTTTTTGGGGCTCTGTTTGAAGTATGTTGGTGGTCCTCATGAATTTCGTAGGAGAAGAACATCTGCTGAACAAAAACTACTATCAAAATCAATATAATTAGCATCTTTTTGAAACTCTGGCCTTAAAGGAAGGGTGGATCTTTTTCCTTATCCTGAGTTGATCTTTCTTGTGGGACAAACAGAAACTTTCAGCTTCTAAGTTGTTGTTGCTGGATAAAGAAACAGTTTTATTTTCCAGGTCTGACAGTCTGGTTCCATCTATTAATTTTCATATACTTGGTTACATTAATGTTGATTAATGGGCAAATTAAGCCTAAATACCTAATTTTAAACCTAAATACCTAAATACCTTCAATATCTATGTGTCCATGCAAATTAATGGGACTAACTTACTTCTCTCTCAAACTACTTCGAAAAATGCCAACCATGTTAAATAAGGAACAGATACTGGAGGAGTAGTATGGAGCCCACTTACAGAATAAACCTCCTTCATGTCACTACTCTTGCATCCAGAAAAAGCTTTTGGAATCAATGATCACACTAAATTATCAGTACAGCAAAATCTTGAGAGAGACCTCTCCTTATGTACATTTTTAGGGGTGCTGAACGTCTTTTACTTTTCCAAAGCCAGCAAACAAGAAATGTCTTGGGGGAAAAAAAAAGCTTCTATATCTTCAGCACCTTCCATCTTGAACTATTACTGTTCCATCTACAATTCAAATTTGTGTAGTGTTATAATTCACATATGATCACAAAGTTATGGTATTTACTGAAAGGGGAATGGGGGGAAAGGATGGAAGAGGTGAAGAAGCAAAGAGGGGAAAAGAAGGGGGAAAGGAAGAAAGAAAATGAAGAGGAGGAGGGAAAAATCGAAAGGAAGGAAAAAGCCAGAGCACAAAAAGGCTCAGAATCAGTGAATTCACTGTGTAATCAGTAACCTAATTGAGAAAGATGCTAATTGTATTCAGTAATACAATACAATAACTGAAGAACCACCCATGATAACTGGGATATGTTTTGTTTGCTGGTTTTTGGGGACTTCTTTTTTTGTGGTTAAAATCTGCATTTTTTGAAATATAATAGTCTTATGTGAAGGGAGACTTGTCAGACTTGGCCTTTGAAAAGTATTTTCTCATACCATATCTCTGCAATCTAAAAGTTTAATTATTTCTTTTCCCTTTTCTGTCTCATATTTTGGTTTCTTTTTCTTTACTGAACAGTAGCAATTCTGAAAATACTATATACTTGAGAACTATAGACTGGGTGGTAGGGGGACAGTTACATTTTATAAAATGCAGTTTTAATGAGCTTTAACAAAAAGGACAAATGTAAAATCAGATATCCATCACCTTTCCCCTCCCTCTTGATGTCTCTTACATTGTAGAAGGTAAATTGCAGACACATCATAGAGAGTGAGGCAGTCCTAGAAAAATGTAGGCTGCTTTGCTCCTCTTTCAAGTTCCTATAATTGAACCTGGGAAAGACCTTTCTATGATCTTGTGATCAAATGCTGCCATTCAAACAAGAAAGGCTAAGAGAAATGGCTAAGAAATGGGGCTTTTACAGCTGCTAAGGACTGCTGACCAGCATAATGACATTGTTATTGTGACAAACAAAGCCAAAATCAAATAGAATGTCAGCCTCCTGCTTTTCCAGTGCTTTCAGGCTTAATTGCTTTTCTCTGTTTTGCAGTACCATTTGAGGAAGAGAAGGGGGAGATAGAGACTTCAAGCACACAAGAGCCTCCTGCTATTCAAAACATATGGAAAGGGAAGAGAGAGGCTTCAATTATGCAAGAGGCTTCTGGTATTCAAAACATATGGAAACTGCTGTTGTGATACCACTCATCTTACTTTGTCTGGATGAATCACAAAGGGAAAAGATCTTCACACGCTACTTCATTCACTTCATACCACTTCATGCTCGGGGGGAAGGCCTGTAGGAGAGTCCTCAGTGCTCCTCTGGTGGCAAGGACAGGGAGGGAGGGTGGCAGAAAGGCAAGACTAGGAAGGGAGGAGAGACTCTGAGTACATTTTTCCCATTATATGTGCCTTTCCCTCTGTTGTGACACTCCCTTTCTCACTGCACAGTCATTCCTAAAGGCATCAGCACCAAAAAGTTTTACCAAAACACTTAAGGACACACCAAGCACCTACAGGCTGGTTTCTGCTCACAAAATTACTCAGAAGTTGGGATATGTATCCTCTCTTTCAAGCCACTAAATTCTTTACAAGCTCTGCCATTAAAAAAACCTGTGTTTTTACTGTTCCAGCCCTGATGGAGCAAATCCACCTGAAATCCTCCATGAGGCTTCTGGCCACCCAAGTGTGCTTGAAGGGACATTGTCTGGATGTTTATTGATTTTCAGTGGTGTTCCAAAACATGTGAAAATTCAATTAGGGACAAAAATCAATTATTGGGACATTTAAAAAGGCCTATCCCAGAGGCTTCCACTTCTGGCTAAAATACGGATGTCCAAAGGAGTGTGTCAAAAAATATGTATTTGTACATTGTTAAGCTTCAATAAAACATTTTAGTTCAGGTTAGTTGGAATTTACAGGACAAAGGTTCAGACTGATACTTCTCACATAAACTTCACGATGCTTAGACTTCAAAGGTGGTTAATGTGAAATCAAGTGGAAAAGCGTGAAGGAGGCAGGGAGGAGAAAGGAAGAATTTTTCTATGAAAGGCCTGAAAAGGAAACAATTTTCCTCAGATAAAAAAAAAAATCATGTAAAAAAAATGTTATTATTATTGAGCATAACACACTATGAGCCCGAGCAGTTAGTCTGTGCTCAGCCTTCCTCAAGTTGCCTTTTTAAATGAGTTAAACTAGTTGGCTCAGGTGTGACAACGCTACACTGCAGCAGTAGGGTCTGCAAAGCAGATGTACTCCATCATTTAAAGTGTCCTGAAGGGACTAATAAAGTAACACAGGAAAGGAAGAAACAGGAGGAGTTGTGCCACTGTTGGCCACAGCTGATGAAAATGCAGAATTCCTCCCTGAAATCTGAATCATGTATAAATGACTTTACAGTGTTCCACATTGTTTCACGCTCTGATTTGCATATTTTTATTTGTTTGTTTTAAATTGCCAGCCCTTTAGACCTAAACAATCTGAAATTCAAGCTGTGAGACTTTCTGGCTCATAAATTTTGCCTGCCATAACACCTGTGCAACTCGTCTGTCTTGTCTTGGATTTTACAAGTGCATCCAAGGAACAGCACTGTCCCTGGACCAGAAACTTGTCGACACTTTTCCTGCTGATGTATGAGGTAAGACAGAATTCAGTACACACGCTCTCAGCTGTGCTGGTTATACAGCAGTAATGTATAGAAGAGACTTTTTTGTTCGTAAGCAAATATATCCACCATTACACATGAATGGAATGGATTTTCTGAATTGGAGGATTTACATAGTCACTCCTACCAGCAAAAAATGTATTTTGAGTTGAAAGAAAGAAAGTATATATTAAAATTAATTTCGATAAACGGTGGCACAGTTCATTGCCACTAGATACTGCGAATGAGAAAGGAATGCAGTTCTCTGTTTATGCTGCAGACTTCTGGAAATCTTAGGAAAGATATGACAGGTGATACTGTGACAGGAAAAAACAAGGAATAATCTTTTCTCATTTATATGCCATATTGTTCTCTAACTTTCATTCTTATAAACCCATTGAAAGATCTTAATCCAAACTGCAATACTGCTACTTCATACACCATGACCTGAATTACTGTGATATCACAAACTGATCTTATGCAATTTTTATTACTTCTAGTTACAAAGTAATAAAAAAACCCAACCCTGTGAAAGACTTTCTCCTTAATTGTAAAGTCAGATTACAAAACTCAGAATTCCATCATACGTTTTTTAAAATACAGAAAGATACGATTCTTTTCCAAAGAACCTACAGACCAGTACAAGCTCAAATGAAATGCAACATAAATACATAACATATCAGATTTTTGAGACTGCCCCCCATCATCAACAAGTTTCTGGAAAAGCAGGCTTTAGAACTTGTCAAAACTCTGTCTTCTCTCACATAACTTCCCTCATGAGCTCAAACTACATGATTTAGCACTGGTACACCTAATATCTGAAATACAAATTAGCTCAACTTGTGTTCCTCCAAGAAATAAGCACATATTGGGGTCTATTGGGTAAACATCTAATTCCATATCCTCCTAACCAAAGGGAGTCTTTTTTGAACTAAATGGAAATGAGATAAAATCTTGAGTAGATAGGATTTTTTTTTTTTTTTAAGAAAAGCATCCCTTGCCTTCAAAGAATATAAATAATACACAATCTTCAAGATCCAAGAAATCTAGGAAATTTGGAATGGATCTTTGCAGCATGACATGGAAATGTAGAAACCACAAGCATCTACACAAATGTCAGCACAGCAAGGACAACTGAAGGTTACATAAACGTAGTTCTGAAGAAATGAAAAGGAAAAAAGAGGGATCTAAAGATAAACTAGTCTTGTCCAGTGATACAAAATGACACACTTAACATTTGAAATTCTCAAGAATGCCATGAAGAAAAAAAAGTATCATTAGACTTTTGAAGTTTGTCTTTGAAAAGAGAGAAACTTTGCGAAACACTTGATTTCAGTTGGAAATCTATTTCTATTGGAAATCTATGGCTGTAGAGTTGGTACAGGCTGGATTAACTACAAAGGATATTTGGTCAAGTACCATAAGGAGGGCAAAGCCAGGAGCCTGAGTGGCAGTGTGTGACAGCCGTGGCTCTAAGAGGGAGAGCAGAACATGGAGCAGCAATGAGGTTGGCGACATCATAGAAACCTGCACGAGCAAAAGACCAAAGCCACAGAGATGTAACCAGGGAACTGTTTTATAAGAAAAAGGTTTTATATTTTCCACTAACTCAGTACCCATTCTGTAGTTTCTTGGTTAGAAAGTCCATCTTTATGACCGTCTTCTGCAAAGTCAGTGTGATCTTAACTGTCATGTGATGTCTAAAAAATGAAAATTTATTTCCCTAGGGACACTGTCTTCTGAGAGCTGCATATATAGCACTGAGACATCTCTTAACATCCAACATGACCCAGGCAACAGGTCCACAATGCCCATTCAGCACTGAACAGTTACACTGGTCTCATGGTCATCACTAGGACTCATGGAGGACAATGACAGAAGGAGTTAAAGATTTTAACTGTCTGTCAAAGATGGAGACTGAGAACCAACAGAAATTAAAAAAAGATTCAGAGGGTTCAAGATGTAAAAGAAATTTCTGCTAACAGTGAGCTGAGCATGTGCATCAATGGAGCACAGAATGTGAAAGGTAACAGCAATTCCATAAAAAATGTCAGCCAGTAATTGGAAACAGGACAAATAAATAGAAAATTTGTTAAATTTTTTTTTTTTTTATGAAGTCTTACATGGATCATATTTTCTGATACAGGAGGGAGGTATTTATATAGTACAGTCAGCACTATATATAACAATGAAAAAACATATATATAACTATATAAGAATGAAAAAATAAACCTGAATTCTTGGAAGGTAGACAATATAAAGGATTCACTTTATATAAAGGATAAACTAACATCACATACATGAAAGGAACTGAGAATACAAGCAAGAGAATTGGAGGTTTTTGAACAGAGGTAATTCTTGAGGATGACAATATGTAAAAGACAATCCCCTTCTTAAACTAGCTTCACTGAGTATTACCAGTACCAAACCTAGCAGAATAGAATACCCCTTATTCTAGGTTCTCTGTAGTATCCAACAAATGTTTTAAGATAACTACAAACCCATACCTAGACTTTGTAGGTTTAGAGTTTTGGCTGCTCTTTAAAACAGCAAAAACATATACATATATACAGACAGGTCGGTAGTGCCTCAGGAATACAGATTTGGAAGAGTTTTTTCAGTGTTTTATGCATATACATGAACAGATATTTAAATAAAAAGATAAACAACAATAAACAGGGGCAAAAAAGTTATCAAACAAAACATTTAAAGCTCATTCACTCAAAAAAACACAATTTACAGCCTCACTAATTATAAACAAAATAGTATTAGTTCATCCACTAAGAGAAGAACAGTGGAAGATGTTGTTAATATCCAGTTCATAGTTAGCCCGCAACTAGAGTACTGTTTTCTCGTGACCATTTGAGCCACAATTTCCTAGAAAACATGTTGCTCTAAACAGAGTATTCCAAATTCTACTTCTTTGAAGCAAAGATCAGTTAATTGAATCTACTCTCTGCAGTGGAAGAATCTAAGAGATGACCTAAGAGAAATATTCAAACTAAGGAGAGAGGTAGAAAATATCCATTCATTCTGGTGAAATGAGTTCATAAAAATGCAGTGCTTAGGACCCTTAAAAAAAAAAAAAGGCATGGTCATTAATGATTAAAGCAAGATAAGAGGTATTTGCAAATACATCCGTATTGTTGCAGATAATTTCTTTCCCTTTAAGAGTTTTTGCTCTGGTAAAAATCAGTATCAAGATGCCACTATCACTTGTTACTTGTGGGTTTCTTAACCTACACAAGGATAGTACTTCCCTCTTCTTTCTTTTTATCAGATATTTTTTAATCTGGCATCAGAATTAGCAACAAAAAACCCTACAGAAGAATATCCTTGGCCATGTATTGTAGCATTCATATGTCCCAATTGTTTTAAATTTTCCCTGAAATAGGAACTGGCCCAATGTCTTCTGAAAACCCAAAGTATTTACAAAGCAAATGAAATTTAGGAAGTACTATAATGACTAGAAAATGCTGTGAGGGAGCATAATGGATGCATCAGCAGAGGATAATTACTGCAATTGAGGCATGTTCCCTTGAAATTCCAGAGAGAAAAGTAAGAACTTGTTAAATCTTTTCATTTATTCAGAAAGAGAAAATGAAGTTATCTAAAGACATCCAAGGATACTGGGAGATGAACAATATAATATATATAATGGCCAGTCTTCGCGAGCGAAGATCCGGGGAAGGTCTTTATACCTTCCAGCCTGCGCATTGGATTTTTTAGGTGAGACACAGTGTGCGCGGAACTGAGCCCACCCTTTAATCCTAAGGTTCATCTGCCGGGGCCAAGCAAGCTTGGACGGTGGCAGCGAGGTCCTTAGGACGTAGATGGATTGTCTATTTAAGGGTTAACGAGCTCCATCTGCCCGGGAGTGTCCCTGACCGGGAATCGAACCCGGATCTCAGTGGTGACAGCGCCACGCCTTTACCACTAGACCACCAGGGGCTCCAGGGAGATGAACAAAAGCTCCATGTAAATATCATACCCTAAGCTTGCCCATCCAAGGAGAAATCAGTTTGTTACTGACAGACCAGCTAGGAATTTTTACTTGAATTCAGTGATTGCAAGATGTCATAGATTAGCAGGGTTTTCATATTCACCAATGAAAATAGATGCAGCACTGAGAGAGAGAGCAAGCTACCTTCATCATTAGTAGTGCTCTTCACATCTTGATGGAGACATAGAATAATACAGTTTGATGCATTACTTTGCTGACTTCTTTCAGAGTGGTAATGTGGGCCTATACAGTTAAGTTTCATATAAGGCTGCACTCTCTATAGGGAGAAAATATACCCAGCAGGCCTTGGTCTATTTATCTCAGAAAAGTGGTGCTAATAAAGGGAAAACAAAAAACTCACAAATAAAATCCACTAAAATAATAATCACTCAAAGCTAGTTAGAGTATATATGAAGTTCATACGGAATCTGCCAAGCACTGAGATTTTGCAGATTTCTGGAGACAACTGTACTTTCTCAGTTTGAAAAAAATGCAAAGATATTAACTAATTATTTATGGGACAACGAATTCCTTTGTACTGCACATCTAAGACTGAACATCATGAAATGCTTATTAGTTGAGCAAGCAGGACAGTCAAGCAACTCCTTCTGGAATGGAATGAAGCCAAGGAGTCAGATGGAGAAGGATCCTTAATGAGAATAATTCACTAACACAGACACAATACTGCTCAATTTACCTAGGAATTATACAACTGACCAGCAAAATATTTCAAGAGTCACAAAATAGCCCATACATTGTCACTGAGTTGAAGCAGAGTGGTTTGGAGTTGCAAGTGCTCAGTTCTATGATTTTTAAGAGACAACAGGCAGTACTTGAAGTTAGAAAATCAAACAGGGGTGAGTGTATTTTTGCCTCAGGAACATGAAGAATACAGTCTCCAGAGAGCCCTGTGTGCCCTCCTTTCTTTGAAGATGTAACACTGCTTTCCTGCTGTACTGTTGGCCTCAGTCAGCTTAGATGCACCTGGACTCAAACATCCAGGTACACAACAGTTACTCTCTTGTAACTTCTTTCTTACTTCCAACAACAAAAAATATATATACCCAATTAAATTTACATCTCATTTGCCAAGAAAAAAAAATAAAAGAAAGAAAGAAAGAAAGAAACAAAACCAACAACAACAACAAAAAGTTGAAAAAGAGCTCTGTATCCAAAATTAATGTTTGAGATAACTCTTTGGGAAGATATAACTAAATCATGACCCATGATTTATTTTGGCATGAAAGCCAAAGACATGGTGCCCAATCTTTCTGATGGGCTGTTCAGCATCATGTGAAAGCTACCTGCTCCAGTTCTTCTTCCATCATGACTCAGTAATCAAGCAAAACTGCCCCTGGAATACGTGAGCATTTTATCCTGTAAACATGATAATCTTAGAAAAATACATCCTACAGGATGTATGGGTGACACAACACCAGGATTAGATCTCAGGGAATCCAACTGGGGAAGACAGTGCAGATGGAAGTCAGCTGCCAAAATGATTTGTCTGATTCACAATCCCACTGCCTCAGGCCAGTACCAAATGGCCTGCAGCAGGCTAATTTCTTTCTTGATGGGCCTCATGCAACCTTCTATTAGCTGGCAAACCTGAACCAGAACACTAGAGCTTGGATGAGAGGAGATGGGGACAAAAATGCAAATCCCTCCCAGTTCACTGCTACACCTGAAAGAAATCCAGCTGAAAATCCAAAATCAATGTAATTTGACCCTTAAAGGATTGATTCATTTCCTCTCTCAGTAAGAGCAGGTCTCTGAGAAGCAGAGGTTAGTAACAGGTAGTGTGGCATACCTCTGCTAATGTTCTCCAGTTCCTCATTTTTAACTGCTATCCATAAAGAGTTCACAACAATAACTAGAGATGATTCTGTTTTTATGCCAATTACTGAGATGCTGGGAGTATCATTTTCAGACTCTGATTGTGACTTTCCAAGTACACTAGGAGCCTTGATTTTCCTTCCTGCTCCATGCAGGAAGATAAGCAACTGCCAAGAGGGGAATAAAGCGAGACACTCCTATCTTTGCTGAGAGTATTAAATACAGGTTCATAGCACAGATATATAAACTGAGTACAAGCCTTAACAGGAATCTATGTCAAGAAGAAGAAACTAAGAGTGAGTATTCTTTTGCACTGGATCAATGGCAAATGAATTCAATACCTTGAATCACCCCAACTGCAAGGGTTGAATACAAAAAATCTTATAATTATGGTTTTAAAGAGTGCCCTACTCTAATAATGAGTCACAAATAGCCTTTTTTATGTGGACTAAATACCCTATGACAATTTCTAAGGCTCTGTGTTTGGAGCTACAAAATCTGTCTCCCAAAACTTGAGTACAAAAAGGGATCTTACCTAGTGCCTTAGCTGAGTGAGTTCAGTTACTGGTTCAGTGACTTTGCCACGAGATACTTTAGGCTATACCTGCACCTGAACAGTACTCAGGTAAATTAAAACTCTTAAAATGGTAACTTCCCAAATAATCCTTGCAACTAAATGCCATCTGATAAAAACAATCACAAGAGAAACTTTGTAGATAATCTTTCCACATGGACACCTTCTTCAGGAAACTAAGAGCTGATTCACGTCTTTTAAGAGAGCATCAGAAATTATAGCCATTAAAATCCAATTTCAGTGTATCTCTTGGACTAGAAGTAAGTAGTGATGCTATCTTATCAAGACTCACATCCTGATATTTCACATTGTTCACGCTGAATACCCAATATATTCCTGATTAATTTAAAAATTAAAAGAGAAGGAAAAAAGAAAATTTATTTTCCATTTCTAGCTTTCATTCTTTACTATGTAGCCTTTTTTGTCTCAAGCAGGTTCTGTAAGAATATTCTACTTTATTTCTGGATCTAATGATGTCTCTCTGAGACAACTGGGAATGTGACCACGCAGGGTTATCATGACAGAGCTGGACTTACTGATTCCTTGCTATTCACACTCTTTCCATTGGGTGTTGCTACGATATTAAACAGATTACTACTGGGACTCAATGTATGCATACAGAAAGGCATGATAAGTTGTCTGCCTACGTTGCTTTGCCCATTGTTCTATGCAGCCCAGTTCTGTTGCCCTTCACAAAGTTGGTGGTGTAATTCATTAGTTGGTGCTGAGAAAAATTGTCAGTGACTACTTTCAAAAAGGAAATCGTAAAATGGAGCCTTGCAGCGTGTACTAAAAGCTTCATATTCTTTCATGAAGGTGATATGACTAAAATTTATATGTGCATTGCAGCGTTCAATTAATATACACAGTAGCTGTGCAGATGGCTCTTCTTTAATTAGAGTATTTAGTGCATCTTCTGCACAAAGAACTAGGCAATGAATAAAGAGGAATTTAATGAAAGTAACTGAAAAAGGAAATATTTTAATGGAAGTTGGAGGCGGGAGGGGAGAGAAGAAAGAGATAATAACTTAGGACACAGTTCCTGCAAGTATTTCCTGCTCATTGGATGCAGTTCCTCAGACAATCTAAAGGAGAAATCTTTGCAGATCTGTGGCCTTGGGGAGGTCTTGTCAAACACAAAGTATCAGGCAACTGATCACTAAACTTTGCACAGCTGAGGATCACACAGGTAACAGATGAAGATTTGAAAAACAAAATAATGGCTGGAACTTGACTTTCAACGTGGCACAGACACACCAATGAGTGTATTCTATGGGTATTATGAGAAAACGTCAGGACTTCATTATGTTATGACAAGTACAAATGGTATAAAAAAATATAATATTTACCAACACTAACTAGTAAGTGTAAAGAATATAAAGCTACTAGAACCTAAAATCCTGGCTATTTTATAACCTATAACATAGTTGCTCATCTAGGTATATTACTAGGTTGTTAGAAAAGCACCAGCATTATGTGGCCTCTACTCTAATTGGGGAAAAAAAACCCCAGCAACATTTAATAATAAAACATTTAAACAAACACATTAATTTTATATGTTCTTAAATTAACTGCCGTCAGGCATAAACGCTTGAAACATACAAACTTGGGCAAGAAAGAAGATGCTATGGGTCATAAATGATTGGCTTCAACCAGGGAAGTTATATGTCCTTTTAGCAGGGGCAGTAATTTAACCCACTGTCAACATAAATTTCAGTATTTCTGTATTCTAAACTTTTCAGTGAATTTTAAATTTCACAATGATGGCTAGACTTACCTGGTAGACCAGGTGGGGTTTTCAGATATTTGCCATTAAAATGTTGAATTACTACTTCACATTTTTCTGTAGACTCCATTCTGGAAAAGAGAAGAGAGTGGGATATGGGTAGAGGCAATATGTGTTACTAGATTATTACAGAAGTACTCAGTCAGCAAAAACAAAAAGCAAAAGGAGAAAAAAAGGACAAGCACAGATGCTGAGAGAAATCTTCAAAGCCGCTCTTGATGATTTCTGTGGAGAAACGGGTTGAGCTCATTATGATACAGTGTGACTTGGGAGGAGGACCTGCCACCCTCACAGTCTGCAACTGCACTCCCGGCTGTGTGTGAGCTGCGACAGTGTCAATGAACAGTCTCCTCTTCCCTCCGGGGAATCACCCTGAACAAGGATAGTCTTTATGCTCTCAGGTACTTCTTGGAAAGGCAAAAGATGTGTTTGTAGATTTCTCATGTACCCAAAATAACTTCAAACAGCATAAAAGAAATGAATTACAGGATTTGGAGAACAACACAGAGGATTAAACAACAGTTATTGAGGATTACAATGTTAAAAAACAACCTGCAAAGACAGACTGTATAGCAAAACCAAAAGCATTGCATATATGTCCATTACAACATAAATCCAAATACTGAGTGAAGATAGTAATTTACATGTAGCACTGGCAGGGAAAATGCTTTACTCTTCATCTCATACGACCTCAGGTTAACTTTTAGCATTGAGACATTAAAGCATTTAGAGGGAATTGGTACATATACTTTTGAAGAAATATAAGGAATATAAAGCTACTAGTCAAATCCCAGACCATGGTTATACCACATCTGGGAAATTACCATTCTTTCAGGTCTTGTAAACTGACTGCATACTAATCCAGAGAACAGTTGACTTTGCTACAGAGTGGGTACACAAACTTTGAAAAGAGGAAAGAGAGAAATGTAAAGCTAATAATTTCTTAGAAAAATAGTGTTATGCCCAATGCTCCTTCAATATACCAGTGCTTACCTCCAGGTGCTCTCCACTGACATATATATTGCTTACTTCTCACCAATCTATATCTTGTTTAAATGAATTTATCCACCATGCTTCATGTCATTTGGTTTTTGGAAAGAGTGGCTCACATACAGCAGCAGTTTGTCTCCCAGGAAACTATTGTGCCAGAGTTCGAAGGACCACCCCATACTACCGCAAAAAAAATAATTAAAAGATCTTGCTTGCCCATTTAAGTCTTTGAGGAAGTCAAAGTCTTTCATCCTTTTGTTTCAAGTGAAATCATTAAAAATTGCCCCTTCCACATTGTATCACTGCATATCATGTGGGCTGGGCTATTTCTACAAGCACAAAGACAGCGACTTAGACTGTTCACTTTGGCTTCATTCAGATTTAACTAAGCGAATGTCTGCACTGAGCCTTCAGAGACTCTTGTCTCTGAAAGAATAAATGCAATAAAAGTCTGTTTTCTGTAGCTGCAGGCACTTGGTGTCAAACCATGTTATGTTGCACCACACAGCAGTGACAATTTCATTTTAATACACGGGGTACATTTTAACAAGCCAAAGCAGTCCTTGCAAAGAATGCAATATATAAGCTGCCAAGTGAAAGAGACTCAGTGCACTTCATGCATTTTATGAGGGAAGAGAATAAAAGCGAAACCCACAGTGTTCTGGGATAAAAAGGCCATCATTCGAATAGCACTCCGAAAAAGAATGTGCACATTTTCTTCTCAAGTTTCACAATTAGTGGCTCTCAAATGCCATTGCCAGCTATCTGTAATCTGGCACACGCTTCGCTTGAAACCGACACTGGCATTATCGACTCGGTTTGAAAAGGCAGCACAATAGACAAAGCCCTCTATACATGTTCCATTCAGTCGTGTTGCTGAGTAACAACTGCATCCATCCCTCATCCGCCCCACCTGAGTCCTCGCGTGCTTCCTGCAATACACACCTCTGGGGGTAGACTTCACTCCCGGCTGTGCTGCGGTTGGCCAGACAGCCCCTCACTAATCAGGATGGCATCTATTCCAGGGCCACTGAAGTACAAATTATAATTTACACTTGCCCACAATACCCCTTTTTTTTAGAAATAACCCATTCAAATTGTGTTCTTCAGGATGACTAGCTCACTGACTGACTGGGAAGAATTAAGAGGCAGAAAGCCAGTAGATATATTACTGAAATTGTATGACACTTGCCATAACAAGACCCTTATTTTAGCTTAGTTAAAATTCGGATCAACACGAACCACTTAGGTGGCAACATCTATGGCAGGCACCCTCAGGTGAGCTGAACCTGTCTGCAAACATCAATTCAGATATTACTCTTTCTCTTGTTTTATCCACAAAGACTAGCCATATCTAGGCAGAGGCCCAATAAAAATATACTTTTCTCAGTTCCTCACTAATAAATTCCACCTATTTTTTCTTCAAAAAGCTGTGTCACTCCTCTGCTGTAGAATGTGTTTGGAATTATTCTTCTCATCTGAGATAGACATGTTTCAAAACGTTCTTGGTGCTATTGTTTAATAAAAGTATCACTAACAATATTATTACATGTTAAGAGCCTCTAGGGGACAGGTTTTCTATAAAAGAATGTCATTGGAGCCCAGGTAAACTTGGGGGAAGAGCACTCTTAAACACATTTTTTTAATATTAGGTTTTTTTTTTTCATAATTGATAGAACAAAAATATGACCAAATATAATATTCTAGATAAAAGATAAATATCTTGTGTGCTTCAAACATTTCTATTGAAAGATATAGGTATTCAACACTCCTGCTGGAAAGGGAAGGACATCGCTTCACATAATATTAGAAATTTGTTTCTGATTAGATAGTTTGTGAAGTATATTTTCAAATTCCTTTCAACAGCATGTTTTTGATACTGATCATAGCAGGATCTAAGACAGTAATTCATGTTTAAATGCAACTGGGGGAAAACTATAATGCATCTGAGCACTATTTTGAATCAGAAAATGCAGTGAAGGAGAAAAATTATCAAAGTCATAGACTTTTATGATTTTTTAAAGGTACAGATAACGATCTAAAGCCAAACAAACTAGTAAAACCATGAGAACTTATTTTTACCTGTATCTATATATCTCCTAGTTCTAGAACTAAGTTTTAAAGTTCCCAAATACAACATAAGTAATGAGACTGTTTATATTCTATTCTATTTGAAAGGAAGTAAATTTTAAAAAATCTGTAGAGTGTTTTTATGTGTTTTTTTCTAGCCAGAGTTTTTAAATTAAAGATATTTCAATAGGATTAGTAAAACAACAACACCACCAACCAAAACCCAACCCCAAACAGAAACAGTGGGATGCTTGAACACGCATCAGTACCAAGTAATTTGATGTTCACATCTTGCTGTTGAATATTTATTTTGGAGAGGAGAGGGGAAGAGAGGGGAGGGGAGGAGAAAAGAAAAGAAAAGAAAAGAAAAGAAAAGAAAAGAAAAGAAAAGAAAAGAAAAGAAAAGAAAAGAAAAGAAAAGAAAAGAAAAGAAAAGAAAAGAAAAGAAAAGAAAAGAAAAGAAAAGAAAAGAAAAGAAAAGAAAAGAAAAGAAAAGAAAAGAAAAGAAAAGAAAAGAAAAGAAAAGAAAAGAAAAGAAAAGAAAAGAAAAGAAAAGAAAAGAAATTACTAAAAAAGAAATTACTAAAAAAGAAATTACTAAAGAAAAGCCCTAAAGCTTATAAATGTTTATTATACAGATTGATACAGTGTCAAGATAAAATTTAATAAAAATGTATATATAAGGAATAACATAATGATTACATAATTATTACCTGAGAAATATTCAGTACCATGTAATTACCAGTCAGTGGAAAAATGTGGGTTTGCTTTACGTTGACTATAGCCACTTTGCTTAATAATAATAATGTAAATGAGAATCTGGACTATATCTTTTTATATACAGAGTAAATATTTAATTGTTACTACCACATTTATGTTATGATCTACATATGAATATTGTTTTTATGTATAAGAGCAGAAATAATAAATCTTGAAGGACAGTGTTTCCTTACTATTTAGGCATTTTGCAAAGATGGAAGGTAGGCAGTAGCAGTATTATACAGTCCAAAGAACTGAGGCCATAGTCAGAATACACGCCAGAGAACTCAATTTTTTTAGATATCAAAAAGATGACTAGAGAGACAGTCTGATAGCAGTGCATAAGTACCTTTGTGGGGAGGATAAACTAGGTAGCAAGTAGTTCTTTAATCTTCCTGAGGAAGTTGTGACAAGAACCAGATAAATTTGAAAGACAAGTTAGGTAGAAACATTTAACTGCAAGGAAGATGATCCATTGGCAGACATTAGATAGAAAAGAGGTGGTTCCCTTTTTTTCTGGTTGATGGCTTCAAATCACTTCTGAAAGTCTTATTTTAGCAAACGGCAAATATTATCTCAATATTAGGTAACTGGGAGTATTTCAACTGCCTATGAAATAAAAGACATCAGGCAAAATGATCTTCAGGTTTCAAATACTCTAAAGCTACAAGGTAGTTTTGATTAGCATGAGGTTTCTTAGCACCTCTTTATGCTCTACTCTCACCTTTCTATGGAAACCTTTCACTTATTTTTTAATTTATTTTGCTCTTTTAATTCCAGGCATTCTAAGACCTTGATATTGCCACAACCTGTGATTTTCTCCTCCCCTTTAACTGACTTAGGTATTATATCTCCCCAGCTCTTCAGCTGGTAAGAGATTGCATCAAGATGTTTTTACTTTTTGGTTTGAATCCATTTTATGCCAGGAAAAACTACTCCTTTTGTCACTTACAGCCTAAGAAGAGATTTATTTTGACAAGTTCTCCTCGTTGCTCACAAATTGTATCTTTTCCCAACATGTCCTGCCTGTATATTCTTCACCTCTTTGCTTGAACAACAGAAGCTTGTTTACTGTCTAAGATAAATATGCAAATACAGAAACAACTCTTCTCTGGGGATATGGTCCATTCTATATCTTGCAGAATGACCTAGTATGCCAAGACCATTTTGAGCTGCCTGAGTATCTCTGCACTATAGTACCAGTATCTACAGTGCTCTCTATAGAGAAATCTCTTTGGCTCAGAAGAAATCTAATAAAACTAAATGACACCTACATTATACTGAGAAATCCTGAAAGATGCACCCAGAGTGTTTAAATGCCTCATTACAGACCCCTCCCCAGCTGGTTTACAAAGGGACAGAAGCATCTCCTTGATGTGTACCTTGCTCTGAGGTGACAGCTAATTGAGAATCTCTTGACTTCGGTCATTTGCTGGAACAGCATCATAACATTCTTTTATGATAGTTTGTGTTGGACAAATTTTCTCATGTTACTGGAAAAGAATAGTATGAACAGAGTCTTTTCCACACAGACCCAGGCTGATTTATGCTACTGTCTTCACAGTCTCAGGTTAAGTATTATACTGGTGCCCGCCAGCAGTGCAATACTTGACTGTCTGACTGTCAGCATTTCCATCATAAATTTCTGTTTTCAGAAGCTTATGACTTTGTTATAAAATGTCGCTTGGGGGGGTGAATCTTGCAAGGTCATTTTAAGTTACAAGACAGCAAACAAAATAAAAAAGTTAGTGGTTTCTAACTCTTTCTTTGCACTTTATCACTTTAAAAGACCTATAAAATGCTTTTTCTACTGTTCAGCTATGTGTGGCCCATGTATGGTATTAATGCTACTATCTCTATAGGGAGAATAATTAAATAGTACTTGAATGGTATTTTACTGTGGCTTTATAAAAAACAATTTTTATTAAATTGATTCAGTGGTACCAGTTAAGTCCTCCCGCAAGGTATATCCCAATGTCTCCTTGCTCCCTTTTCCATGTCCCAAGGAGTTCTTCAACTAAACTCAAAGTACCTCAGGCTTCGATGATGCAAATTGCTCAGTCAAATTATTTAATGGCTCCTAACTTTCCTTGTTCCACCCTGACCAATTTTCAGAGCTTCATATCCATTTTCATCTTACAGAGTCTCACTGATATTTGTTTAGGGATCCCAACCCATCTGTCCTTCTCTGGAGTTTGCTTCTCCCTGAAAGTACTGCTCCATGCCTATCAATTGTCTTAGGGGTGTACAAAGTCTACCAAAATTTGGTCTGTGTTGCAACACCAGAGGAAAATGCGCGAGTGTCCTCATATAGATCTCCCCAGTACCCTGCAGTGTTGCTCTCTGAGCCTTTCAGTGGAATTTTATCATCACAGGCATTGGAATATTTTACAGATATCACAAAAAGTCTTTGGGGAATGTTTGGGATTTCCAGTTTCACCTGAGACATTAAATTATAAAGCAATTTCCTGGGTAAGACATAGGATGTGACAGATCATTCTTCTGACTGACAGTAGGAATGATCCTTATAATGTCTAAGCCTGTACTACCACTCCAGCTGATGGATTTGTTCAAGCTAAATTTATAGCACCTTTTCAACTGCCTTCAATTAAACCCTTGAATAAGGAAGAACAAAGCATTTTCCCTCTTCATGAATGCATACTTAAACTACGTGGATGTTCTTCATCCCCTGATGCTGCTAACACTTCTCTATCTCCAAAGTAGCATCATCACTGATCCTCAGAAATCCCCTTCTAAATATTCCACCTTTCATTTAGCAAAACAGCACCACTGCTTTGCCTCCACCATAATTGTGTTATTTCTTTATCTTCTCTTACCTTAACATCTGGAACTCATCCTTTGTGGGCCTGTGGAAAGCCAGGTCTTCCAGCATATACAGTTACCTCTTTATAAGTGGCAACACATCTTCAGGATGAACATAAATATTTCCCTCCATGCTCTCAGTACCTTTCCCTATGCAGTAATTCCAGCCTCCCTCAAAGACCTTCTCACTCCCCTGATTCCCTTTTTATTCATACCATCAACAGCACTACTAATGTTGTTTGCCAAATTCATATGATATCAGTTTTAAAGTTCTATCTTGACATAAGTCTTCAAATCTAGCTTCTGTGGCTTTTTTCGCTTTGTTTCTTTTTTTTTGTTTTGTTTTATTTTGGTTTTGGTTTTGTTTTGTTTTTTTTTTTTTTGAGAATGAAGGACTTTTTTTCTAAGCTCTAAAGAATACATTTATATTTTTTAAATGAGAGATCAGATGCTGAAGTTATTAGATGGCTCCCAGCAACAGGGATTTAAGAGAAACACCTACAAATTTAAACGCAGTGATGAAATCTGTGCAAAGGCAACGCTGCGTCATTCCCTCTTTTGACACACAATCTTACGACAGACTGAACTCAAAGCTTCTCATCCGCAGTGTCTTCCTTTCCCAATGTCCTGGCATTTCTTCCCCCTCCTACTTTTTATTTCTCTTTCTTCTTTGTGTTTAGTCCCAGCTTCTGTTTGCCACTATCAACAGAAACACATGCTGCCGAATGACAACCGCAACACGAGCCCCGTGGAATGCCAGCTCCCACAGAAAGCCTGAATCCAGGTAGGGTAGCCTGGAAGCACAAAGCCTGAGCCAGGGATGTGGCAGAGGCAGGTGTCCAGGGGTTACAGCATCGATACACGTCTAAGAAGCCACATTCAGAGTCTAAAGCTTCCCTTTTCTGGCCCCTTGCTCATAACTTTCCTCCCCAAAATCTCCCCTGGGGTATACTCAGGCACAGTTGGCTCAGGCCACAGTGAAAGGCTCTGGAAAGTTTTGGGAAAATCTGTTCAGTTGCTTTTGAGGGATGCAAAAGAGAGGAAATACTTTCACGGCTTAACTTTCACTCAGAACTAGTTTTGTATGCACATACTTTAAAGGAGGTTCTTAATGTCGCCAGACATTACTCAAAAAATTTTGATCCAAAAAACATTTGAAGTTATCCCGGTTATAAATGATTAAGTAGCCACCTGCTGTACTATAAAACTGCTAATAACACCCATTTAGGAGAAGAGTGTGACAATAGCTGCCTACCTTAAGTCTTTACTTCTGATTGCTTTTGAATGAACACACTTATTTTGAGATTGACTATTTCCATAATTGGGCAGACTCAAAAAGTGAATTTTAATCATCATAGCACTTAATAACTTCAAAACATCAAATTTCAAAATTGCTGGATATTGCAGCATTTTAGCATATGCAAATTTAACTTTTTCACCTGTGCTGCTGTGGCTCAGTTAAGAGCTATGCTAAGCAGCATGGCACACTCCACAAGCAGGAAAAGATATACTGTGATAAAAGGCCTCATGTCAGAAGGCACAATAGCCAGGATTCCCACATTGATTGCTGGTCTGAACTTCTAAAATCTTATTTGGACTGGAAATCCAGCTTCCATCCCCTACCTGTACAGTACTAGTACTCAACTCAACATGTGCTCACAGTGTAGGTACACTAGAATGAAACCTTCATGACTACAAGCAAAGGTAAACAAATTAATCTATTTGGATTGACATGCAGAAGAAAGATACCAAATAGCATTTTATTACAATAAGAAGTTCAGCTGGTCATGTAATTAAATCTTGTATTGATAATTCTGCAAAGACAAGAGTCAGCATTCAACTATGGTTCCAAATTCCTGGATTAACTCTGGCCTCACTCAAGTCAGTGGGAGGTCTGCTGTATACTTTGATGGAATGAAGGTTTTACCTCACTGTCATTTGCATGGTGAATTACACAACCTTCAAGTCAGATCATTAAAGGGCTCCTGAAGTATGTTCCATAATTAAATACATTTTCATAAAATAAGTCAATTTTTAGGAATGCAAGTTTATCCATAAGTTAGACTAATCTTTATTTAGTGAGTTAGAAAAATTTATTGTATTATCTACAAGAATGCATAAGGAACAGTGTATCATCATAAATGTTTTGCCTTCTTCTATTTGAATTCAGACAATATTATCTTAATATTTTTCATGCACGATGATCTTTAACACTAAGGACGAAGGTAATACTACAACGTCACTTATCTTGCAAGCTAACTTTTTATCATACAGTACCTCATTTCACTCAGTGGTGCTGTGACACTAACAGAAGTGTCATGATATACCAAGACATGAAGTATTTCAGAGAAATTTGCAAGACGAAGAAGTCATTTTGCCTCCTCTGTAAAGCACAATGTTATGAATATTCTGTAGAAATAATGATTTGGGTTTTTTTTTTCCTTTTCTTTTGAAGCAGAAGACTGATTTACAGGAGAATTGCAAATTTCTCTTCTTATTTGCTTTTTCAATACCTTTCTATATATAGCACTCTATTCCTTGGTTTTTCAAAAGAAAACTATTTGATTTGAGAATGTTTCAAGCTGAAGAGAATCTATGTAAATTTTCCCTGAGAGTAAACATGGAAACTTGTCTATCCATATTAACAGTGAAGTACATGATAATAATATGTTGCCTGTTCTGTCTAAAATATCTGACTACTCCGTTAGGGCTTGTTATATGCAAATATTTCTTCTTAAGCTCTTCTCATAGCTGCAGTTCCCCGCAGCTTTCAAGGAAGACACATTTCTTCAGTTATAGTTCCTACCCTTTGCTCTTCCAACTGCTAAATTTACTTTTTCCTGTTGCAAAATCTTTGCTAAATATTTAAACAGTTTGACAGAACGGTTTGGGTTGGAAGGGACATTAAAGATCATCTAGTCCCTCTCTGTATTTCTTGTAGGAGCCCTTCAGGTACTGGAAGGTCACAATAAGTGCACCCCAGGGCCTCCTAAGCTCATTCCTTGGTTTCTTTGCCAGGTGTGTGCTTCTTGCTCTAGGACATTTACTATTATCCCAGCTTGATACTGCATGGATAGCTCAATATTCCTAGTAGGTTTGATTTGCATGTATCTACATACAATTAAGTGTTTTTTAAAGCAAAGAAATGAACATCCTTCTGCCTTGGTATTCTTCAGCTGGGTGGAAAGAACAGACACACAGTCTGATAAAGGTGCCGCTCTGCATTTTCCACAGCTGTGAGACTTCAGAGCTACAGAAGAGACAGTATTTGTGAAGGACCAAAGCCAAAAAATGTGCATGAATCAAAATAAGAGTAAAGGTTTCACCTGGCAAAGCCGACTCCTCTGCTGACTCCATTAGCATCTCTTAATATTCTGGTGGAAATGACATGTCCAAAGGGTTTCAGCATATTCTCCAGTTCCTGCTCATCCATGGAAACGGGTAAATTTGAGATGTATAGATTTGTGGGATCTTGCTCTTGTTGCTATGACAAAATAAGAGAAATATCCTCAGTTAGGCTCAGCAAAATAGAATAGCTTATGGCTCATACAACAAGGGCTACTCAAAATAGGACCAAGTCAAGAATTTATAGCTGCATTAGAAGCAAATCTGAGCAATCTGTTCATGACAGCGACATATTTGCCAAATTTCTTCAAACTCTCATGCATGTGCTTAATTCTGTGCGTGATTGCTGTTATTGAACTCTGTGACACTACTCATTTATAGAAAATTACTCTCATGCACAAGTGTTCTTGGATTTGTGTCCTAATTTAGCAAAGAGATTGTGAAGAAAACGTGATTTCCACAAATGTGCTCACTGTTAACATAAATAAAGAATGAAAATTCAACACATATTTTAAGCAGATGTGTTTTCCAGCCTGCAGAGTTCCCATTCAATCCCTTTATCATGAACAAGGTTGGTTGAAAACACAGAATATTTTTCATAGTACCTTTCCCCTTTTTTTTCCCTATAAAAAAATATCTTCCTTCATAACAATCAACAAGATCTAACTATGCAGGGGGCAGGAAGGGGAGTTCTACAGTTCAGCCTGAGGTCCTGATATGTCACACATTTTCTCTCAGACTGAACTAAAATATCTTATAAGACAAAGCCTGTTGTATCAATAATTAAGAAAAAAAATTGAAAGCAGCTTTCTTATTCTATTTCAGATTTTGAGACTAAACTTTCTGTTTTGGCAACCATTCCAACTCCTATTCTTGCTTGCTGAACTACTGCAAAGAAACACTAAAGAGGCATAGATGCCATATGTAAAATAAGCGGAATGAAGCAATAAATAAAAACCTTGTCTAAGGACAACCAGGTCTTGATTGCATTAAATCAATTTAGTTAAGCCCTTGCAAGTTTTCATGGCTCTGTCCATTTTCATTGAGACAAGTCCAACATAATATCTGATCACCTGACTGGGATCAGGCATGACTACATAATTTCAGCTCATGGTTAAAAAACAAAAATATAACATACAATCTTGACAACACCTTACCTGAGAAAGTTCTCTGAAACAGATTTTTGATTCTTTTTATTACACATTTTAATGGGTAGAATTAATTTGTACTTGTTCAACACTGAATTGACAACAGTATTACTTCTTTTTGTTATGAGTTGTCTTAAAATCCGATTACTACTCTTGCAGCAGCACCACAACCTTGCACTGTTATGAAATTACACACAGTCCTGCAGCCATCTGCCCTGTTTTAACCAAACTAGTTTCAAATTACACTCCATTAAAATCATTGAGGATGTGCCTTGTCAAACAAAATCACTCATTATGTTTCTAGAAGATGTATAAAGACAGGACAGAACCAAGATGTTTGCTCCACCACTGCCTTGTACATTCAAGGCCTCAAAAAAGGAAGGAGAAATTGTTTCAAGCTGTGATTCACATCCCCCATCTTTGCAGGAACAAGAATGACTAAGCCAACTTTAATACAGCTAAATACCAGAATCAGAAGCGAAAGCAAGATTTTAGCTTCTCTTACCCCAGGCTCAGGGGAAATATTAGCCTTTTTGGATGAGAGAAAAAACTGAAAATGGATACCCCAAAAAGGTCCAAAATCAGAAGATTTGTAATACTGTTTTACTGCTTAATTTGGATTCTGACCTAAGAGCTGTGAACACTTGCCTTTGGACATAGTGCTTAATGCCCACTGCATTCTACTTTGCATCTCCAGACTCATTACCCCACAAAACAACGCATTACCATGCACATTGAATTCTCCACTATTTTACAAAAACAAATAAATAAAAGAAAAAAGTATCCATGTTTTCAAGCTGCTGTCCATAAAAATTATTACCACTTCTTATAGTAAGGGGCAGAGGAGAGGAACACCACACACAGGAACAGTGAACTCACTGCAAATTGAACTGAAGTTACAAATCTCAAATCTAGAATAACATTATTTCCCTTTCCGGTGATCTTTCCCTGCAAATCAATTTATATTTCTACAGATCCAAAAGCTACCTCCTCTCCAGTACCAAAAGATGCTGGTCAGAACTGATAAAGTATCAACAATGTGAGGAAAACCATACAAACAGTCCTGGAGGGAACACAGGCAAGGAAAGAAAGGAATATGAGCTTCAGATCACAGGTTCAGCTTTGGGAAAAGTAAGCAAACAAAAACCAAACACGTTTTCTTTCTCCTTTCCCCCTTCCACACCCCTCAGAATTTTTCCCTTTTCTGTTTGCAAACTGTTTTAAGTTTTATTGCTTTTTACTTCTCTCACAACTCATCTCCAAAGCCACAGAAAAAAATAAAAGATGTAGGAGTTTGGAAGCATCTTCATTGTTACTAAGTACTTTGAAAGTGTGAGCATTAGAGGTAGGTAAAGCAGACGCATTCTAGAAGCAGATTGAAGAAGAATAGTTTACAATTCTGATAGGCACAGTTCTTCAGAAATAATCCCATTGTTATGCAAATCTCTACCCATTGATTGGTTAAGGACTTTGATTAATCCACCAATCAGTGCTCAGGGACTGACATCCCTCACTAATATTTAGAAGAAATATGCAGATGAGATCCCTGTAGCCAAAGGTCAGACTAACATGGAAAAGCTAAGTTATGCATCAGTAACTTCCTGACAGCCTCTGCTTTCACTGAAGCAACTCAGTCCTGCAGAATATTAAAATGAGAACTTTTCTTTTGACTACTCAGTTTTCAAGCTGGGACAAACAAGTAAAATAAACAAGAATCACTGCCAATGTGTCTCACTTCTGAACCAGGAACATATAAGCCTTTTAACTGTGCTAGAGATTAAATGTTGTTGTTTTAAATATCTGTGGAAAGGTAGCTGAGCTCTGAGGATGAATGAAAGACTAGCAGGCCATAGTCACTCATAAGGATTTGCCAAGCCTATCTTTTATCAATGTGATAAATAAGAGCTGCGAGCAGAGAGAGATAGATGAGGCCACTCATGCTAACTCCACAGCACAACAGTGCTTTCTAAGAAAGGAAAAGAAATCCACATTATTTTTCCTTACTATACAAATATAACATTTAGAGAAATATCCCTTTCCTTTACAGAGAAATATCACCCCACAAATGCCATATATCACACAACAAACTGCAACAAGATGAAATGCCTTCACAGTGATGCAGCCTGGAGCTGAAAAGGTCTTACAGGACCTGTGTGGAACCCAGCTTCTCTGCCACGGTGCAGCCAGACCCCACCACCACCTACCCTCACGAGGCCCTGTTTCTCAGGCTTGGTCCTCTCCCAGCCTCTAGCACTAAGGCTCCTCATGATCATTTTCAGTTGGGCAGAGATCCCCTCTTCAGGGTTAGGTGCTGACACATGCCTCTCATTTTGCCAAAGCCTTTTCCTACCAGGTTCCTCAAAGCCCTGCATGATATATTCTCCCCCCCATCCCAGTGCCACTGCTGAGCTTCTCAGTGTCAAAGTTAAGTGCCCTGCTGTTCAAAATATGCCTATTTGTTGATAAGGTAAGCCTAACCAGAACTGTAAGCCTGTGCATCCCATGAACTACCAGCCTTTCATAATCCCAACCTGACAGTGAGGTTTCTGCCTTGAGTGAAGGGTCACCTCCCAACATTGTAGGACTGGTGGTGATGGTGGTATCTGGATCCACATAGTGTGGCTGCTCAGACTCCCTCTGTTTCATTTAATTCTTTATAAGGTTTTTCACCAAACATTAAGAAATGCTACTTCCCATGCAGGGATGCTAAAATCCCATTTATTATTGTCTCCAGTCCCAAACTGAACTGACTGACCAGTCATCAGTGAGAGAGCTGAAAATTATTCTTTTCATACTCAAAGTCACTTCAGAACTGTGTTTTCTTCTTATAGCCCCAATAGTTTAGACAGGAACTAATGTCTCTAAGCACCACATCTACATGGTTTTTTAACACTTCTAAGGACAGTGATTTTACCACTCCCTGGGCAGCCTGTTCCAACCTTTGACCACTCTTTTAGTGAAGAAATTTACCCCTGCAGACCACACGAGAGACACCATGCTGGCCCTGCAGCACGGGGGGATGACACACCTGCTGGCAGAGTCTTCCCAAAGCACAGCAACCTCTTGGGTTTAATCCCCCATGTGTGAGAACGGCCTTCCCAGGGTGACCAGGGCTAGCCACTGCAGTTGAATGCTGTTCTAGAGGCTCACAAGACAAGGGTGCTTCTGGGAGCAGTGGAGGGCTCGCTGCAGCACAGTTTCTTTGCCTTTCCCAGACCCTGTGTGCCAAACGGGGATAAATAATGGATACAAGACCAGGCCAAGTTGTTGCTTCTCGAAGAGAGTAGTAAGGCAGCTGTGGCTTCTGCTGTGTGTGCCAGCTGCAGATGCATCATGCTCAAGGCATGCAAACTTGCAAGCTCCATCTCAAGCCATAATCAAAAGCCTGCTCCTGGCTGTCCTCGCTGAAGTTTGTTTCAGCCCAGATCTCCCATTTGACAGCCCAAGAACAGTCACATTTTCCAGGTACAGTTTGCATTTGCGATGCAGACCCAAAGAAACAGGGATGAACTCATCCAGTCAGTTCCAACCCCACAAAATCCTGGCAGAGCCTCACACTCTAGGCTAGGCTCATTCTGGGGTCCTGATGTGTGCCAGTCTGTGGGGGTACACAGAGTGCCACAGTATGAGCCAACAACAAAAAAAGAAATGAAGGCAATTTAAACTCCTCTCCAGACAAGTGCACGGCCTCTTTGCTCCCACTGCAGCCTGAATCACCATCAGTGTAACCCAAATACCTCAGTTGCTCTGGCCTTTGGGCTCTAGGGACATGAGCTGCATGCATACACTGCAGTTGGGTCATTCTGGCTGGGGATGTATAAGACAGACACTCTCAAAGCAGTCAAAATTGCAGCTAGGAAAGTTTAAAATTGTGAATACTGCAAACTAACAGTAGGTCAAACCCAAGTTTTCGATTAGCTCAGACCAACTCCAGCAGCCAGCTGCAGGTGTCCTGCTGCAAGGCTCCGGAGTTCAGCAGTCAGGAGCAGTTGTACTGGGGAAACAGCCAGAAATTTTGTCACTGCCTTTTAGCAAGAACTGGGCCAGTCACTCAGCTCCCAAGGCTTGTGCCAAGGAGGCAAAATAAGTTTATAATGCAAAGGATTTGAAATGTACTACACCAATAGCATTTGAAACAGAAAACAAAACAAAACCAAACAAAAAAAAACAAACAAAAACCCAAAACCAAACCAAAACAAACAACCAAAAACAAACAGTGGAGGGCATGCTGCAACTCCAAGTTTGCTGTTTGCTTTGCTGGGCCCTCCCAGATACTTTTGAAAGGAGAACGTTCAGATGGGATTTTCCCTCCCATCTTGAGATAATCTTTGGAAGCAATGCATGAAAAGCTAAAAGAACAACTCCTGCTGGTGTGAGCAGAGGCTGAGGTTCTTTACGCAGTACATTTAGTAATGCATTCTTTAAAGACACATGTGTAGGGAGGGGTGGGCAGTTTTTGGCTGCGTTATTTTTTCCCAAAAGGAACTCAAACTTCTCATAATCTTTAATCTCAGTATGGTTGGTAACCAAGTGTGTTTGCTTTATCTGGGAACCTTATGTACCAATTCTTTTTAGTCAATCTAATTTATTTCTCCTTAGAGCAGTTTGCTCTAGGAAACTATGTACTGATTATGAGTTCAAACAACTAATTCTTCCATCTTCCAAACTTTTTCTAGGAATAAAACTTCATATGTGGATAGATATTAGATTCTGAACTCCTTTTTTAAAGATAAAATCAATATTTATATTAGTAGATCATATGCTTTTCTTGTCTTTAATAAATCCAGACTTCATCATATTAACATTGACACAGGTCAATATTACAGTTCACTTTTAGAAGCATCTTTATGAACATTTTAGACCCAAGTTCAAATAACCCTCAATCAGTATTTTCCCTAAACTATTTTCCCCAAAGATGACACAGGTCATCTCTACCTTGTGGTTACTGCCCAGATCTTTAGCGTATACACATAACTAACTCCTTCTCTCCTTTAAAGATCTGGGTTGAACTTCTGTCTCCCCTCAAGAAAAAAATAGTCCCACTTTTTACAGAAAAAGCAATTTATACGGAACTGTTTATATGAAACCAGATCATTTGTATGGAAACATTTATGTGCCATTTCATAAATTCTCCAGTGTTTGCTCACTGTTTTGAAAACTGTAGTTGTATGGCAGCATCAGTCTCACTTTCAGTTTATTAAATTATTTCTAAACTGGATTCTGTACAAGCCACTGAGCTTAGATGAAATTTAGAGGGAGCATGTAATACTTTCTCTCAGTACATTCACATTCAATAACTCTTCTTGTTGTTTCATTTTTTAGTATTTACTTTTTTTGTACTGCAGATCATGAGAACTTTCCAAGGCATCTGAAACAGACATTCATTCAAAAGCTGATTTGATGTGCATTTGATTTGATTCACACACCAAAAGTCTGAATGAAAAGATTTTTTTCCTTTGTTTTCTGTTGTTACTCCATTTATTCCTGCTGCTTTTCCACATTAATATGGTATATTTTTTCATGTATGTAAAAGATGTCTGGCTTTCAGATAGCACAAGCTCCTGAACTTACAATCCAGGTATTTAACTTCAGTTCTAATACCTAATGTCTTTAAGTAACATTTGGAAAAGTTCTCCCTTCACTGACCTTCACAAGTATAGCAGGATGCTCCTAACTTAGCTATCACTGTTAGATAGGATGAATATGGGTTAGTGGTGTGAAAGTTAAAAGAAAGTCACCCCAAACTCCACCACCTCCTGGTATCAGAGAAGTGATGGCAGGAAACCCTTTTCTTCCTTCTCAGGGGGGGTGGGAGGACAGGGTACAGTGAAATATTTGGGGATGAAGATCTTGCCTGTGTATGTTCATGCGGTGCTTTCCAATCAATGAAGATACACTGATTTGAATTAATTGTAGTAGCCCTGTTTTCAAAGATTTCTTCTAATTATGGTTTGCTTATTTGTTTTTTATGAAAAGAAACAAACTAACAAATCCACATGAAACATTTGCCATAGCAATGGCCCAGACCATATAGCCTTCCATAACTGTCAATGACATATTTTGAGCCATCATTGCAGTAACAGGAGGTGAACAAAATGAATCAAGTGCAGCTGCCAGGGATTTCTTTGACTTTTTCCTTGCTTATTTGCATTCCTTTGTGTGGGTAGATTTTTAACAGCGTAGACAGCTAAACCAAGGGCCAGTTAACTATTGATCCTGGCTAGTTTCACTCACTTGTTGAGCAGTGCAACAAAAAGCTTGCAAGATTGTATAGAAAGCCTTAACTTTACATGCATTTTTTTAGTGCACTAAGTATTAATAATCCAACAGATACAGTTGAAGAAAACTTGTAAAAGTGATGTTGGACTCCTTTTCAAGAGTCCTTCCAAAGCTCTTTCACAGAATCATAGAATTGTTTAGGTTGAAAAGGACCATTATGATCATCAAATCCAACCATGTCCCTAACTGCCACATGTACATGTCTTTTAAATACCTCCAGGGATGGGGACTCCACAATTTCCCCAGGTAGCCAGTTCCAATGCTTAACAACCCTTTCGGTGAAGAAATTTTCCCAACTATCCAATCTAAACCTTCCCTTCTGCAACTTGA
The DNA here is from genome assembly GCF_022539395.1 of Myiozetetes cayanensis. Lineage (NCBI taxonomy): Eukaryota > Metazoa > Chordata > Aves > Passeriformes > Tyrannidae > Myiozetetes > Myiozetetes cayanensis. Next base: position 110,583,052 of record NW_026086604.1, read on the forward strand.
GGCCATTTCCTCTTGTCCTATCACTTGTTACCTGGGACATCAATCCCAACCTTGCCAAAACCTTCTTTCAGGTAGTTGTAGAGAACAGTAGACTCACCTCCTTGAGTCTCCTTTTCTCCAGGCTAAACAACCCCAGGTCCTTCAGCTGCTCCTCCTAAGACTTTTACTTCAGTCCCTTCACCAGCTTCATTGCCCTTCTTTGGACACACTCCAGCACTTCAATGTCATTCTTGCAGTGAGAGGCCCTAAATGATCACAGGATTCCTGGTGCGGCCTCACCAGTGCAGAGTACAGAGACAATCGATTCCCTGGTCTTGCTGGCTGCACTATTTCTGATTGCAAGCTAGGATGCCATTGGCCTTCTTGGCCACCTGGGCACAGTGCTGGCTAATATTCAGATGGTTGTCAACCAGCATCCCCAGGTTCTTTCCACTGGGCAGCTTTCCAGCCACTCTTCCCCAAACCTTCAGTGTTGTATGAGGTTGTTGTGATCCAAGTGTAGGATCCGGCACTTCACCATATTGAACCTCATATAATTTTGGCCTCAGTCTATTGCTTCAGCCTGTCCAGATGCCTCTGCAGAGCCTTCCTCTGCTCCAGCAGATCAACACTCCAACCCAACTTTGTGTCATCTGCAGGCTGACTGAGGGTGCACTCAATCCCCTCGTCCAGATCATTGACAAAGATATTAAACAAGACTGTCCCCAGTATTGAGCTCTGAGACACCATTAGTGACCAGTCACCAGCTGAACGTAACTCCATTCACCATTACTCTTTATGGTCAGCCAGTCAATCAGTTTTTATCCAGTGAAAATACATGCATCCAAAACATAAGCCATCAGTTTCTCCCAGAGGATGCAGTGGGAAACAGCGTCAAAGGCTTCACTAAAGTCCAAGTAGACAGCATCCACAGCCTTCCCCTCATCCACTAAGCAGGTCACCTTGTCATAGAAGGAGATCACGTTAGTCAAACAGGACCTGCCTTTCATAAGCCCATCCTGACTGGGCCTGATCCCCTGGCTGTCCTGCATGTGCTGTGTGATTGTGCTCAAGATGATCTGCTTCATAACTTTCCCTGTCACCGAGATCAGGCTGATAGGCCTGTAGTTCCCCGGATTCTTCTTCTGTCCCTTGTAGATGGGTGTCACATTTGCAACCTTCCAGTCAGCTGGGATCTCCCCAGTTTACCAGGACTGCTGGGTAATAATACAAAGTGGCTTGATGAGCACTTCATCAGCTCTCTCAGTATCCTTGGGTTGTCCCATGGTCAGCAGGTCACTAACCATTTCCCCTTCAATTATAAGGACTTCATTCTAATCCCATCCCCATCTTCCAGCTCACACGGACAACTGCTGGTCTTACTATTAAAGACTGAGGCAAAGAAAGCATTAAGTACAACAATCTTTTCCTCATCCTTTGTCACTGTTCCCCTCCACAAGTTCTCCTTAGCCCTCCTTTTGTTGCTAATGTATTTATAGAAGCACTTTTTGTTGTCTTGTACGGCAGTAGCCAGATTAAGCTCTAGTTGGTTATTGATCCTGACATTTTTTTTGGGGGGAGAAGCCCTAATTATTATGTGGCAATTCTCAGGTGCTTCCGTGTTTTCTAACAAATCAATAACCCTTGCATTCTTTCTACTGCATGGATCTCCATCCCCTATCTCCACTGAGATGGCAGATCTCACTAACACACTGTCCTCAAACCTTGGCATGATGCCCCCAGGCTTATCTCCAGTGAGCCTGGTTTTATCCCTTTTCCACTTTAATTTCTTTGTACTGAGCACTGTTGGAAGCATGAGCTATCTCCTCAACCAAGACTGTCTAAACACTGAAGATTTCACAGGGAAAATACTGAAGAACAGAGGACATTCAGGGAAGCTTATTTTCTCTTAGGTACCTTCAAAAGAATCTGTGTGTTGTTTGATGGCCTTCCAAAGGCTCCAATATGTAAAGATTTAACATCTTAAGATGTTAAATCTCTCTTTCACCCTGACAGATCGACTTCACAGTAGTCACCGTGCCTTCTTAGACCATGCTGACTACGTTTCACACATTATCTTTCTTCTGTACGCAACCCTTCCTGACTTTAACTCTACGATGGTTCGAACTCTATTAGCAGTGTTTCCAAAGAGCCACAGGAGATTTGGCCTCAGAATAATTATGCAACCACTACGCAGCAATAATTAAGCCAAATCCATCAAACATTATAAATGTAGCTAAAACTAAACCTGCGATATCCATTTTCTGCATAAGCTTGATTGTCACCAAGTCATGTAAAAGCCTGTGAACAAGGACACTTTCTGAAAAGACACAGTGGTTCTTCACTCTAACACAGAAAACATTCATAAGTGCTATTCAGAAGAAAAGCATTTTCCCAATGACTTTCAAAAGTATTTTATTGTTATTTGCATAAGTAAATTTAAGCACTTCAGAGCTTTATAATGACCCAAGAAAAGAACTCCTGCCATAAGAAATCCTTTGCCTAACCAGAAAAGAGAGATGTAACTTGGGCATCCAGCATTATTGTGCCATCACTGAAACACTCTTTACAGTTACTTCTCAAACAAGCCATAGGCTAAAATTTGCTCTACCAAATTTTGTCCAAAAATTGCAAACAAGCAAATTCTTAAAACCCCTGACCTATGAAGAGAAAAAGAACTAAGTATTGTAGGAAATTATTTGTCACAAAGATCTGTATGAGCTCCACAGTGGAGTATTATTTATAAGTACTGTTTTTTAATTAAAACCATGAACTTTAAAAGAGTTCAGAGTTTATATATGCCCAGATTTCTTCTCACTGTGCAAACTATCAGAATGCTGTGCCTGCTGTGTAAGCTGGACTCAGCTTTCTTTTAATTAAGTTTGTTCATGGACAGTACAGCATTTGCTAAAGCTAAATACTGCTGGAACCAAATTGTTATTGGTCTGTTCAGTGCAGAGCTGCTGCAGAACCTTCCATCATGCATTTCACCTGCCAGTGGTGATTTGATTCGCCCCTTGTCTTGTGTGGGAAATACAGTCCTGAGTCACTACGGCTGCTGCCTTCAGAACATTCTGTAAGATACACGGTACCTCCTTTCATTTCCACAAAATACAATCATAACTGGAACTATCACAGGCTGATAAAAGAACCTATTTTTCATACTTCTGATATTGCAAGGTAAGATTTTTAAAACTCCTTACTTCTTAATTTTTCCTAGAAACAAACTTCCACAGTTTCCAACTTGCACAGTGCAGTGCAGCCAAAAAAGCAGATCGACCTCTGCAAAAATCACTGTGTCACTCTAGCTTTGATTATGTTTAGTTGTCTCCATATACTGTTTCACACTGTTTTAATGACTGTTTTGTTATTTTTATTGTTGATAAGTAAGAATCAATTAATTACCTCAAATGACCTGATGATTGTTTATAACAATTTCTGAAAATGCTACACAATCCCCTAGCCGTGAACCCAAGATCAGAAACTCACTGATGACCTCTGGAAGCAAAAGGTTAATTTGCCACATGAGCTGCAATCTAAGTTGAACACCTTACCTATTTATTTCTATTTGTCGATCAGCTGGTGTCCCAGTGAACTTAAGACACAATGTTCTATTGCCCGTTAGACAATATTGCCCCAAGTATGTTTGTTTGCTTTATGTTATACTGGGTTAATGACATACTAATTGATGTATATTTTACAGGATTCTCTTACCCGTATTTAGTCAGGAGTCAAGTCCTTTTCCCCTACAGAAAGTCTATGAATCTTAATATCTAACTTCTACTATTCACATTCTCACAGACTTGTGTTTTACATGATACTGTCCCCATAGAAAGGGTGCATTTGTGCATGTGCAACAGAGAACAAACAGGTCACAAAAGAGATTATGTGCTTTATAGAGGACATAGCATGAAATCAGGCCATAGTATAAACTTTCCATTATCAATAATGGAGGAAAGAAAACTAATTCAATCTAAATTGCCATACACACTACATCAATAACACTAAATTAACAGCCTAACTTAAAGTGTTCTTAAAGAAAGAACCTAGAAATATGCACTAAAACATCCCATTTTCATGTATTTAATGTTTCAGTATTAAGTATCACTGCTTACTTCAGTTCTTTAAAAAATACATGCAGTGCCATCTACACTAATTAGTTCAAACAATTTTTTTTAAATATATGTAAAATTTTTAGAGAAAAAATTTCCAATTGTAATAATATTGAAAATAGAAAATTATAATTATTTCTGCTCTACTTAAAATCATAATACTCCCAACCCTGACATAAACACCAAGCAATTCAAGATAGAACTCAGACAAAACAAAAGTTTTTCAAGAATTCTACAGTTTTACTTTGCATAAGCTGAATCCTTGAAAGTTACGATAACAGATCCTACAAAGCTGGCTTGGTGTACAAAGCAACGCAGATACTAGAGTAAAGGGTTAAAATTATTACAGAATTTTTAGATTTTGCCTTTTTAGTCTACATTTGTCAAGGTGGCAACTCTCAAGTCTGGTGAGTCCTGGAGCTCACTGGGCTGTGCTACTTCCTTACTTCAAAGTTTCAAGCAGTTTTCATCTCTGTTCTGATGACAGTAACATTGGTTCAAAAGGATTACAAATGGTATTGGAAACAAACGGTTTTCTCCCGAATTTGTCTCAGGATACAATACCACTTGCTCAGTGCAGACAGATTGTGGCATTGTAGTGGACAAACTTGGGTTCCTTGAACTGTAGATATAAAGCATTTAGATCAACCTGTGGATTAACCTCTCCTATGTAGTTTGTGAAGACTGTACCAAGTGTTAGGGCAGAGGTTGCATGCTCCTCCTCAAGCTCAGCAAAGGAAGCAATGGAACTTCTAAATAACAGGAGCATGGCAAAGGGGAGGGCTTTGCTGTCTGATCTCCCAGTGGCCATAGGATATCATAATGAAGCAGCAGAGGCACATGTTACAGATGTTTTCATGCAGACACAACCTGTACTTGGCCAGGGTGGTTTTAGGACTTTCTGTCCACTATTTCTAACAGCTGTTCTCCTTAAGGACAGAGTATTTGCTCTGTCATGGACTGATCCTACTCTAACTGAATTCTACAGAAAATTTTATTTGTTTTTACTTGGCAGTATCAGAATCTGTGCTTGGAAAATATTTTCAGAACTACATTCAGATTAATAAAGATGTAAATAACCCAATGGATGAATTTCTTCTGATGACAATCATGCATTTATTGTTTGCCTTTAATATTTCATTTCAAAGCTGCCAGTAAAATAAAGCCAACACAGATTTGCACACAGGGTTGATTATTATCAATACTGTACCAATCCATAGATCAATAGGAACTGATGTGTTTCTCTTCAGAAGCTTCTCTAGATTGAGGCTAAGTCAGGAAGCTCAGATTTCTTCATGTAAAATTCAAAGCATTAGCATTTTACTGTCTACAGTTGGACTAAAAAGAGACCATAACTATTAACAGTAGTAAATTATCAGCACTGGGAAAGCATTAGAAGCTTTAAGAGGACTTTTTAGGACAGTATAATGCTTTTTAATATTTGACCTACTGACCCAAAAGCGAACTCAAGCAGCACACAGCTCCCATGTGATTGCTTGAGAAGAAAATGGAAGGTTCTCTTTTGTCATGTTTTGTGTTACTTCCTATAAACCATAAATGAAGTCAGAATTTTCTTCTCTGGGAATTCCTGTCGGGATAAAGGTTGAGGCCTACTTAGCCTGAGTCCATACAAACAGCTAGAGAACAGTTATTCATCTTGATGCACATGCCAGAAATAGAAACCTACTAGTCCTTGAGGATGTATCAATTTTTGGGGAGTCTGGATTCTTTTAACTACTACAGAATCCTAAGGAAAAAATCTACATAGACACTGTTTAAGGAAACCAATATCCACCATAAAACACAACCTTGACAGTTTTATTTTGAGAAATCTGTATTTAGCACAGACAAAAATACCATTTCCATTTAAGATCAGGCTCAACTCACAAAATATACACTGCAGAAATACTTATACTGTATCTAAATGCATCAGATATAAAAAGGTAACCAAGTCATGTTCCAAATGTGACAAGGGATGGTTATCACTCAGAAGCACAACAGACGCAACATTCCCACATTTTCCTTGTGTGTAAAATTTTCAATGCTGAGTCAGCAACTCCCAGCAGAGGGTTAGCAAAAGGCCTTGAAATACTCAATTTTCACCCTCACAGATGAAAATTAGAAGATACTATGAGTAAGGGAAGAAAATAAAACTTTGATATTTAAAACATAAGATACTAAAATAGAACAAAAAAGCAGGAATGAATTGCTGTGATTAACACTGCTGAATCCCATTGTACAGAAGCAGCTGAGCAGCCTGTGCTCTCCTTAGCACCCATCAGAGCAAGTTTTGCTCAGTATGAGATTGTTCCAGTAAATGAAGTTGAGATTAGGGGCCAACATCAGGAAAGCAACATGAAAGGATTAATGGTGGGGCTAAATTCCTGCCAAATCAAGCTGGCATGGTCCCATGCTGTCCAGGCTCTACCTTTAGCAGTGCTGGCACTGTCCCATTAGGTTTTTTCTGTCAGAGAAGTCCACTGCTCCACAGCTGCAGTCAATGTCAAAAAGTCGAGCCTAGACAGCAGGGACTGGGATGTGTGGGGCCACTTCCCTCCCTGCTCTGGCCTCAGGTAACCTGGGGTGGTGATCAGCTCCAGAGGAGCTGCAGAGGTTACAACTAATGAACAAGAAAAGCATAGCAATGACATTAAACAAATCAATAACCCAAGACGGCCACTGGACAAGCAGCAGAAGTCTCCAGATGGGCAACACAGGAAAGAGGGGCCAAGTGTCAGTCATTCCTCATGGCTTGCTTGGGAGAAGATGTGCTAAGTGTCAAAGCTTCCCCTCCCTCACAAAAACCCAGCCCCACTGGGAAACAAAACAATATTTAAGGGTATAATATGCTTTGTGTAGCCAGAAAATAGGGATCCGAGTGGTTCAATGCATTCAATGCAAATGTAGAGGTTGGAGAAAGTCAGAAGAGGGTAGTAGACACTACTACACCTCTAAAATCTTGGGGGGAAAATGAAGGTTAGAGAGAGCAGTACAAGAAACATGATGCTTCTCTTGCCAGTTCATGAAAGCAGAGAGGGGAGGGGATTTTATTATGCTTTTCCATCTACAAAGAACACAGTGGAAGATGGGGGGGAGGAGGGGCAGTGAACCAAAGAGGAGTCTATGAACTCTCTTACTTCCCACAACCAAGGAAAGCGCAAGTTCTTAACGAGTTTTCCTACAAACCTTTCATTAGTTGCTTTCTCCTTTCATATCAGCTAGAAGAATGCAGCTTTCTGAGCAATGAATGCTAACTCAAGTTTTCCAAGTCAATGAATGTTTTCAGTTGCATATTCACAGAAAAAAAAAAAAAAGCAAAGTCAGCAATTATCTGCAGAAGGAAGCAGAAAACCGCTCTGAAATTAGAACAGGTATAGCAAGGCGAACAACACGGCCAGTTCTATCTATCTATGAAGGGCCAAGACAGTTATAAACCAAATTTTGTTTAGCCATGAGGAGCCAAAACCTGGTCGTACTGTGGAGAGAAAAAAGAATTTCCCTCCACTCAAGAAACTGATGTGAAAGAGCACATGTGCTGTTCTTGTGGTAGAAGGCCATTAAGCAAAGATATCTGGCATTCAGAATGAAGTAACAGACACAGTTGTCTGCACTCAGCTGGTGAGGTGCAGCAGGGCTGCGGTGGCTGGACAGGGGCTGTGCAGCACAGGGTTGTTCACAGAGTGGCAAGGGCAAGCTCAGAGGTGTTGCTGTGTGAAGCTCATGCAATTCATTGCCTTTGTAACCAAGAGACCAGGAGGCAAACTGTACATGGATGGCATAGGCTGATACAAGAGAACAGTATAGCAGAGATTGAAAGATAGTACAAGTGGAAATCAAGACAGAGCACAACACTTGAGCCTGAGTACACATGACCAGTCCCTGTGAGGCAGAGAAAAGGAATAAGGAAATGGTCCAAGCCCTGTAACTCTGTCTTTTCTTCTGTTTCCAGAAGTCTGTACTTGGCTGGTTGTGACTGGTCAGATGTCAATGATGTTGTACTAAACTGGCCTGTGAGAAAATGCACTGGCATTCCAATATTAAGATCTCTGAGGCTCACGCTTATCTGTTCTTATGTCTATATAGTGTTTCAGCTGTGGCTAATGTGTAATAATATTAATGTGTTAATATATGTATATGTGTGAGCCTACGTGTGTGTACATGGTTGGGAATCATAGAATGGCCTGGATTGGAAGGACCTTAAAGACCATCTAGTTCCAACCCCACCATGGGGCACGGACACCTTTCACTAGATCAGGTTGTTCAGAGCTCCATCTAGCCTGGCCTTGAACATTAACAGGTAAGGGGCATCTATAAATTCTCTGGGCAACCTGTTCCAGTGCCTCACCACCCTCACAGTAAGGCATTTCTTCCTAATAGCTAATGTAAAGAATTACCTAAAGAATACGTCTAAAGAATTTTTTTCCCAATATCTAATCTAAACCTACTGTCTTTCAGTTTGAAGTCATTCCTCCTTTGCCTGTCACTACGTGCTCTTGTAAATAGACCTTCTCCCAGTCTCTCTCTCATCAATGGTGGAATGATGTGTTTAAGTACACAAGCACAGTGCTATATTACATATGTAATGACAAAAAAATACACATAAAAGTGCATTCCAGCTTAAGTATGTTTTCAGTTTTGAAGATCTGGCTAAACAGATGCCTATGTGTAAAAACATATAAGACTACATCCAGACTTCCAAAAAAAGGAGGCACATATGCAATTATGTATCATATGTGTGAGTGACTGTGTACGCAAAGTAGATATCCCCCATACATCGTCACTTAATATGCTTAGCTATTGGTATGCTTGTGTGTGATTAAATATATCTGCATGTAATCATATTTTACATTAACTTCTATATGTGTATAAATCGTCCATATAAAAAGTGATGGTTGCATCAATCCAACAAATGGAGGATGTTATTATTCTCTTTCTCACTTATAAATCATAAACAACTCTAAGAACTTTCTGCAGTAATAAAACTGTAAGAGAAGATACACAGGCTTGAGCCTCAGGCTGGAGAGGAATTACAATTAGGCATTTTGTATGTAGTGGATGGCTGGGAATTAAAGGCAAAGGGGAATCTACAGTAGGGTATAGAGTGAGTGGTGTGTGTCTCCCCCTAGGATGCTGAAAGCTGAACCTGGCTCTTGTGTTGGTCCTTAAATGATCTCAGTCAGCAGGACAAGAGGGAATGGCTTCAAACTTAAAGAGAGTAGGGTTAGGTTAGATATCAGGAAGAAATTCTTTACTGTGAGAGTGGTGAGGCACTGGAACAGGTTGCCCAGAGAAGCTGTGAATGCCTCATCCCTGGCAATGTTTGAGACCACATTGGTTGGGGCCCTGAGCAACCTGGTCTAGTAAAAAGTGCTCCTGTCCATGGGCAGAGAGCTTGAAACTTCATGATCTTTAAGGTCCCCTCCAATCCAAGTCATTCAATGATCCTATGACTTTGCTCCAGCTTTAGGATGTTTTTTATAATGAGAAAGTGTTAAAAAAAGGAACTCAAACTACTGAACACTTAAAGCTTCTGGATTACCTCTCCCAGGTGCTGTATTCGTAACTTGTTTTCAGAGTGGGTTTAGTGAAAAGAAAAGCTGAAGGCTTACAAACCAAATATTTTGAACTCTCAGTTCTCTAATATTATACCACTAGTGCAAAGAAGTAGAAGGAGAGAAAGCTGTTTTATCATGTAAATTAGGAATGTTTAATCAGAGTTGCACTTCTTATGCCAGTGCTTATCCTTGCTGATACTGACATCAGGAGTTCATGACACAAGCAAAACAACCCAACTTCAACCACTTTTTTAGGAGGTAAAATGCAGTTGTTTCTAAAGGAGGTAGGACTGAAAGGTATCATGCCTTTATGTGGATGCCTACAAAATTCCAGAGTTTGATTGCAAAGTTCCCATCATGACTGTAGCAATTCCTGGTGGCACATGGTAAAACATACAGTTGTGGACGTGTGAGCTTTCTTTACTAGCCATGTAAACAATTTAAACCTAAGGGATCAAATCTGATATTATGCAGCCCTGAGAAATCTGTACTCTGCTCAACTTTGTCAACAGATCAAGCTAATGTTACATGTATTTGTGGGTCACTTGCAAAGAAAAAAAACCCCAAATAACAAAAAAAAATGTCTATCTTCTAAATATGGAGTTGGTCACATCTACACAAAACCCCCTAAAAAATCTTAGGTTCTCTGAGAGAAAAATAAATATCCACTGGATCCCACTGAGTAATGTCTCAGTCTGATGTTGATTCAGTTGTGGACCTGCAGATCAGTGACTGTCATAGATGGATAGCACATCCAGCAGGCTCAGGATGGGATCTAACACTCAGAGGTTTCCCAGCCTTACCATGCCAGGGAGTAGATGAGGTTGGCTCTGCTGAGAAAAGCATGAACAACCTCTGCAGCATGTTTGTTTTTTAAGGGAAATAGTTTCAAGTTACATGACCCTATTTTTATAGATCTTTCAACTTAACCTGCTAGGCTGCCTTTCACAGGTTCTTGAGATACTACACTGTTTCAAAAGATCAAGCAATTCCCAGAGAAAGTGAGTAATTAGAGAGTAAAGCTATTTGCATTTATGCTACTATTAATTTTAATATCTGAAATGATAATATTTAAAGAGTTCAAAATAGTCAAGTGTGGGAAAAACATTTTGAGGGAGTCAACCAAATCAAAGGTCATGCAGTGAAATAAGAAGAAAAAACAAAATACACAACCAGCTTCTGTCACTTGAAATACACCTAGAAAACTGTGTTGCACTGTCTCAGTGTTGCTGATCCCCATGCAAGTAACAAATTTCCCCACTTTTCAATTCTGCTAAACCTTCCACCTATTCTAAAAAGCTCCAAAATTAACATGAAGAAATACTACTGAGAGACAAAGCCCACTTGAAACCAAGACTGACCACTGTGGGACAATTAAAGTGCAGCTTGGGTATATTAATCACATCATTCCAGCCCAGTTCCGAATTGGTCAATTACAATCTGCCTACCTCAAATTCTCCCCAGTTTCAAATGCAAGAGTTATTTGTGATTTCCTTCCTATAAAAAGTGTTGGTTAGCACGGCCAATAAAGACTGGTTTCATTCAAGTAATGGGTGAATGACCCACACTGACTATAGAAAATGTGTAAAAGCACTTTCAGATCCTTCAGGAAGAAGGACGCTTTACTACATGGTCATTTTACAGTGCTTTTATTTTTCAAAGAGGAATTACTCCTATCTAGATGTTTCTTGAAATGCCTATTGGTAACCAAGTAGTTCAGAGTTTGGACTTGTTTTTCTAAAACTAAATTATGTTAGGTTATTTTTTTCTGGAAATTTAAGATGATAGATTTGAAATGCAAGCACTGTATCACAAAGACGGTTTCGAAAACACACACAACTTCTTCTACTTTGAAAACTATTCAGACAATTTTTGAGTCAAAAAAGATTAATGATTTATTATGGGGCTCATTAATCAAAAATTGTGTGTGCATGTTTTTTAAAGGACGAATTCCACTGTTCAAGTCAATTAGGTCCTTTAAAGCTATTACATCGGGAAGGAGCCGTAATATTACCAAGACTTCCTGCAATATTGTTGAGACTTTCCCGAGTGTATTTAGAGTATAAAATAAATGCTATTATTCACGAGATACTGAATTGCTAAGCTTCTTAAATTTGTACAATTGGGAACTTGAAGTACATTAAAATGCTGAAACTCATTAAGAGCCCTTTTCACAGCTGCAAAATCGTTGGCATTCACAGCACCGTGCAGAACAATAAAACACTCCCCACACCTTTGAACAGGGTGACTTCCGTTCCTCCAGCTCTGCTTTAATGAATCACTGAGGCAGAACTGGTATCTAACCTCTCCGTCAACCTCCTTCATTGAAAGGAAGAAACAAAAAGCCACAATAACACTAATATTCTGAACAGAAAAGCAAAATGTAAAAGCATACTGTACTAACCCTCCCCCAACACAAAAACCTCAGCTATCACTGCAACTTTGTTAGAATATCATTCAATTTTCTCCATCAACACAAAACAAACCATCTTCAGAAGCAGAAAATAATCCGTGTTTTTCTCCCAAGCCACTCACCAAACTATGCCAAGTAGACTTTGTTTCCTTGGGTGTCATTTTTCTGCACCCAAAACCCAGGACTCAGCATTTTGGTGGGTGTTAGCTGAATAGCATCACTCTGCATGCCAAAAATGTCCTCCTGTCCTAATCACTGAGGGGCTGAATTTTGTGTCTCCAAAGTGGTACCAGAACAAACATCCTGAGTACTCAGCAAACTTGTGGGTACCCCATATATGTTTCCTACACATTCTCCAGCAGATGCACAGTGTTGGTCCTGATGATCAGAAGACAGCAACTTTCCAAGATTCAGCAAAATTACATCTTTTCCAACTGCATCAGGGTAACCAGTGCTCAACCCTTCTAAGCCAGCAGCCAGCCACTCCGCATATCGAGTGATTGCAAATAGGACTTAAAAAAATACAATGTTTCTCTTTGATCTGGCAATGGAATGTTCTGCCTCCTCCTTACTCAAGAGGGTCACAACTGTGTCTCTGATATCTACAGGTCTCCCCAACCCCAGGGCAAAGAAACCCAAGTCTTATCAACACCAGTGTGCATCAGTTTGATTTTTTTCAGCTGAAGGATTTGTTTGTAAGTAAGTTTCCACTGGGCCACCTACTGCGCTTCCTTCTGGTATTTGAAAAACAGAAGAAAAAAAAGTCATGAACTGACCAAAAATTAAGTGTGAGTAAGAACTATGGGAATAGTGACTACTCCAAAGATTTCACAAGATTCATCATAAGCTTGGTGCTGGACAAAACTGAAAGAAACAGTTTTGGGGACTATTATTTAGCTTGTTAAATTCTATGTGCAAACTCTATCTGTTTACTCCAAACTATTCCCCAAAGCAATGAATGGATTGTCTCCCTGAGAGGGGGAAATTGTTCCCTTTTCTCCTCAAGACATTTTTGAAAGGAATGGAGGAAAGTACAAAGCAAAACTGGTGAAGAGGATTATGCATTTCAGAAGTGGGCTTGAAAGATTCAACAACAGATATTCACATTAAAGATCACAGAATTAATTACAGGAAAAAAGGGGGTGGGGTTCTGTGTGGGTGTTCCTGACTACATCAAACAAACTCAAAGAAAGCAACATTATGAGGGAAGATTACAGAATGACAAAAACAAGGCATGTGGTTAAAGCAAAAGATGCTTTGATAGTGTACAAGCTGAGGTGGTTTTGTTACTGGCAATAAAAAATGTAGCTTTCAAAGCTTAGCTGAAGAGTACTACTCAAGTCCTATGGTTCTTGACAAAACACAACAGACTGGCACTTGGTTCTGACTCTCTATGTTCATCTGGGAATACGCAACTCATACCAAGTGAGGAGAGTAATAAAAATTGCCTGCTGACTGACACAGGAGCACACACACATGTACTTCCCCATATCCCCACCAGGATCACATTTCTCAACAGCTTCCCAGCCACAGAGACATGGGACCAGCCACCGCTGGTGCAAGGCCATTGGTAGTGTGGGCAAAGGAGGTGTCTGCCTCCATGTCCAGCACTGCAACAGGCACAGCAATGCCAAATCCCTACTTTTACCCTGAAAACAGGCCCAGTAAGAAAAGGGCTGTACCAGTTTCATCTGGCCTGACTGATACTCACATGGAGACAATAAAAAGAAGAAGGAAGGGAGACCTCTAAGCTTTTCAACACATAAGTTTGATAGCAGATTTTTCCATCTGAACAGGAAAACAGTGCCCAGAAGAAAAAGAAACGTTTTGAACAGCTTTTTATGTGCAGTATTTGGAGTATCTGATTAAACTGAATATTAGTGTAGGAGAACAAGCCCCATAGGCACTGCAGAAGATGACAAACCTTTCACATTCCCTGGTAGCACTGGAACAGTGGCAGAAATGAGGAGAACTGGGAGTAGGTACCTCATCACATACAGTTTCCCTTCAGCAAATATGAGAGACATTTAAGAGCTGGTTTAGCTTGAGTTGTTGTCATAAGGGACCCCAGTTATCCTAAATCCAAAACTGCTCTGCTTTAGTACCTGAGCATGGTACCAAAATCTATATGAACGGGCAAAGAAGACTGTTTGGATTGCAGACCCCAGCTTGAGGACTGTGTCTAAGTTTGAAAGCTTTTTCTTTGCACTGCCTCTGATTACCCTTTTAGAGATGGAAATGAGGGGATGAAGCCATTCTAAATTACTAGACTAATTTTAAGTATGCTATCTAAAGTCAGACCAAGAATTTTTGCCTAAGAGTTTGGGTTGTGTTTGCTTTTACTCATAAGGGAGTTCCAGCTTGATCCTAGAAATTGCTTGTGTCAGCTGAAAATGGTACCATCCCTTCAGATCTCATCTTCATTCAGATCTCCTGCGGTTTTGAGCATCTGGCCTTTCCTTGCCAGCTGACATCAAGAGGACAAATGTAGGGCTCAGAGTAGGGCCAGTGAACAGCTAATTTTCATAAGCAGCTCCTAATGTGCAGAAATGGACTGAAAAGACATACAACAACAGAACCTGTATTTCTAAAACAGAATTTCTAAAACAGTATTTCTAAAGCAGAAAAAAGATCCCCACAACACGCAAAAAAACCCCAGTAAAAACTAAAACAACAAGAATCCTCAGCAAAGAAACAAAACAAAATGAACAAATAAAGTAAACGCATAAAAAGATCCCGGTTTCAGCTGTTTCAAGTATATAAAGTAATGATGTCTTTATCAAATCATTTTGCTGATCTAACTTTTACTAGTTCTAAGAAAACCTCTAGCAGCAACAGAACCATAGAGCCAAAATTAAGCTGTCAGAGTACATCTTTCCTTATCTTTTGCTCTAAATACTATGTGCATAAGTAAATCTTGAAGTGAAAGACTGCCTGTATTTTTGATACGAGGTAGCTAAGTTTTGGTCCAACTTCACTGAAGCAGTTTCTCAACTACTCCAGTACAAACTAACAATCAAAAAATAGAGAGTAAATATTAACTTGGCCAAGCAGGTTCAACACCAAATTATGCTGAATGGGTCGGGTTATGCACAAGCTAAAGCACAATACTTGTCTCTAAATACCAAGATGAAACCTGTAGAAACAAAAAAAGAGTGCACATCACTAAACTCATAAGTTAAAAGAATATCTAAAAATAAGGAAGATTCTTAACCAACACTGGGAAAGCATGTACCAAATGCTCTTTTAAATTGCCTTTGAAAAGACAGTCCTTTGGGTTTAGGTTTTGACACTTTTATGCTTGTGCCCACCCTATTATAAAAAATGTTTGTTTGTTTGGTTTTTTCCATTTTTTAACGTGTCAAACTTGTGGCTATACTTGGACTGCTAGACTCACATGTTCACATCGTTTTAAAAAAATTCTTTAGTTTGCCAATATGAAGAGGACAAACAAAGTTGAAATCTTCTTATGAAAATGTTCAAAGCTAGGAACAGACTTCTGTTCCTAGCAAACTAAAGAGAATTTAAGCATAGTTCAAATCCTCTGAGAACTACTGTAAGAGCACTGTCATTCTGAAGGTACATAAATAGTTAATAAAGGAGTTAACAGTAAATGATGCTTAAAATGTGGACCTTAATTCATGGACTTCATGAGAATGATAAAATATAGTGATGGGCTTTTCTAATGGCTTCCACAGTTCAGCCATCATCTCTTAATGGGTAGGACCTCAGGTTTTATAGTAAGCATAAAAAGACAGTATTTGCCATCCTAGGTGAGGTTACTTGTCCACCTAACCTGGAGATTACATCCCTTTACATCAGTTTTGTCATTCACAATGCAAGACCTTTACTAATTTACTAAAAGCAGCTTTTACTAATACAACAGTGGAGTTTGCTCACATATAAAGGAAAGTGAAAATATTACAGTCATCACTGCTTTATGCAGTACATAGAAAACAGACTAAATTAAGATACATTTCAGATCTAAAGTTTCTTCAGGACTTCTCTTTGTTTGCCAATAAAATGGAAGGCTGGCTTAAAAACTTCCAAGACTGTACATTTTGTCACTGGGTCCTGCCTGGCTCTCCTCTCCCCTGGCATGGCAGTGGTAATGGCTTAGGAAATCCACTGTCCTGTGCTTTGGAGACCCCAGGATGACACCACAATTTCTGCCACATGGAGAAATGACAAAATGTTTTCAGCAAAGCACATCTTTTAGGTTGACATCATCCTTCCAGAACATGTCAAATACAGTCACTAAAACTGCAACCTACATATGGTTTAGATTAAAACTAACAAACAAACAAACCAGCCCTTAAATTATGAGGCCTTCCAGAAGCAAGAAGCCAAAAGTACAATAATTGCTTTATACTGTACTGCAGGGACTGACAGCAGAGCTGGTCGCAAGCGGAGCACTGCAGCGTATCCGGCACCACTCAGAGAAGAGATTGCTCGCTGTTTCCCTGTGAGCACAATGGCATAACACCCTCTCCCAGGGCAAAAGGGTTGCTGGGATGCTCTTGTCTATGCTGCGCCCTGGCTGGCAGATACCCTCAAGGGCATCTGCACTGACAAAGGGGAGGAAAACATAACACAAATCACTGAACCACCCTCCCCGTGTAGCTGTGTGCAATGGGCTTTGGACCTCAGACTCGAGGAGCAAAGAGCTCCAGGATGGTTTGGTATTAATGACTAAAATGAAGAAATTAAATTTGTGCAGATTCCTACATTTACTAAAGGAAATTATGCATTTCCCACAAAGCCTAATGCCAGCTCCACAGGGATTATATTACTATTTATTGTTTTGTTTGCTCAAATAAAACACCTGTTGAGGTCAGCTATTCGAAGAATTTTTAATATACCAGCCTTATGCTATGGAGAGCAAGAAATGTTTATAGAGGCACTCCTGGTAAGATTGTTGGCTTTTTTTCCCCCAGGTAGGTGCATAATGATTTAATAACAGAAACAGCATGCCCACAAACCTCTGAACCTCAGATTTAAATAAAAACCAATATATCTGAAATCTGGGTATCAATCTCCACAGCTCCTTCAGCTTTTCCTGTTATGGAAGGAGGCGTAACCCTAGGATACGGCATCCCTCTTTTATAAAGTCCCATCTTAACGTGTCAGGAGTCAAGGAATTAAAAACAAAAGCAGCATAAATCGCTGTCAATCATTAAAGTCTTTGATCTGCTCATTGCTTCAGAAGGCATTATGCCTCCTAAATGGAGGGATCAATCACCCTATGCCAGACCCGCTGCTAGGCACTCCTGTGCTGTGCTGCAGGCACGGAGGGCAGCCCATCACAGCGCATTCCAACTCCCCTTCCAGGCAAACCAAGGGCAGAACTGTGCCAGCAGGAAAACAGAACAACACGACACAAACCCCTTTGTGCAGCTACACAACATGAATGCTTCCCCTTTTGGCATTTTTTTAGGCTTTTCTATTAAACAGCAGCTCACTTTGGCCTGTCTTTTCTGATTTGTCCTCACTTCATGTTCCACCATCACCATGCCTCACTTAATAAACTGGATTATTGCTTTTTTTTTAAAAAAAAAAAAAGAAAAGAAAAAATGTTTCTATTTTCACTCATTCATAGCTTATGAAATAGTATGTTGGCCTGCCTTAGCTTGTTTCCTCCTTTTTTTACAGTAACTAAACAGGATGCATAAGTAAAAGGAACAAAATTCATTTACCTCTTCCTCAACTGCCAAACCTCCCAAAATGCAGCACATTTATCTCACCAGGAAGACTGAAGAGTTAAAAGTAAAGGGAAAAAAAAATCAAAAAGGAGATGAACTTTCTCACTGCAACAGCTATACACAGAAATATGTAGACTGACTTAGAAAGCCATGGTTCAACCCAGATGGGCCCTGCTGTCCTGTCGGGATGGATCCTGCAAGAGGGCTCAAGAGGAATGCAACCTCAATGTTCTGTTCCAGCGCAGAAGACGCAATGAGCTCCAAACAAATTCATCAAGATTCAGGATTAGGCCCTTAATCACAATGCTGGCTGCCAATGGAGTTGCACAGATTTTGTGGGGGAAAAAAAAAAAAGTATTTTAATGATTGATAGCAAATGGTATCAATCAACTGCTGGCAAAGGGACAGTATGAAGAGAATACTTGTTTAATAGGGGTGTACTTGGCCTGTGGCAAGAGTTAAATAACTTTTCATACTCATTCAAACAGGTTTGTCACTTTAAGGTTTCTATTCCTCACATGTCTCCCAGGGCTAAATTCTATCGCCCTTCCTCAATTTGAGGAGAACTCTTTTCCACAAACATTCCCTTTAATTTCAAATTATGGCAATCACAAACACAATCTGGTCTTTATAAACAGGGAGCTGAAGAAAAAACAAACATCAAAGAGATAAAAGTAGTATCCTACTTTCAATTATTAAAGTATTTTATTTCTTGTAAAGGAACAGATTCACTGCTCTTTTCCAGCTGCCTTGCATCATCACAGCAATGCAAAGCATTGTAAATCCAGTTCAATTGAATGGTTACAGTGAGTTAGCAGCTGCTTTACATCACTGGAGCAGCATAAAGCATTTCAGTCTAACCTATAATCTTTCAAGGTACTTTACCAAAAAAAAAAAAAGTTTTCTTCTCCATCAGTGACTGCTGCTTAAGTGAGAGCACAGAACCATCTAGTTAAGAGGAATAAAAGATTTGAGAGAAAAGCTCTGCAAACAATTTTGACACAGAATTTTCTGACTTTTCTCTCCTTTGGCTAGCAAGAACATTTCACTATCATCAGTGTCAATGGTGGGAGAAAACTGTTTGAAGTAGTATGCCTCATTTTCAAACCTGATTCTAGACAATTACCAATACAACGCTTCAACACATGTTAGAAGGGTAGATTCAGTGTTAGTTTGGGCTTGGAGCATAGAGAAATCAAAACTCAGAGATAAAAACAGATAAGCACTTTGAGTGGATATGAAATAACAAGAAAAACACCAAAAAATACTACTCTCAAAACCCTACTGCTTAGCTAATGCAATGTAAGTGTGGTATCTTCCACAAGGTGACTGCAATGCTTCTATCACTTGTTTTCAGTCTTGTGTCCGTTCAAGGCCTTCTCTGTTCATGAACTGAACTGCAGCACAATTAACAGAGCAATTAACTATGCTCTAGGTGGTTCTTTTTTCACCTAATTGTTGTTTCATTTCTCAGTTGAATGGAGGAATTCCTCCTGTTTGGCTAAGCTCTTAAGAACCACAACAACTAATTTCCTTTTTTTTTTTTCAGTGGAAGGCAACTGCAGCTCAGAGTGAGCATTTTCTTCTAACTGAATGCCATAGAGAATGAGGGAATAATCCCATGGGAATGGCCTCCCTCATCAACATATGCTCCATTCTACATGTACATGCACGCACACCCCCTCATTCACTTTCAGTTGTCTTCTTTTACCCTGCCATGTTCGGAAGATGACTAGAAAAACAAAAGCAGGCTTCCTTCCCATCTCTGATCAGTAAGTAGTGGTTGTTTTATCGTAGTTCTAGGAAAATGAGGAAAATATAGGATCATATAATATCCTGAGTTGGAAGAGACCCTCAAGGACCATCAAATCCCATTCCTGGCCTTGCACAGGACAACTCCAAAAAACATAGCACACGCCTGAGAGCATTGTCCAAACACTTCTTAATCTATGGCCAGTTTGGTGCTATGACCAAACCTGTTGTTCTCCAGTGTTCATCATTTTGTAACATAACGGCACCTTACTGACACATTCAAAAGAAAGACAAGGTTTTCAAAGATAAACTATATTCCTACATGTCTTTTGCCAGAAAGGAAGATGAGAGACCAAGCAACTTCTGTAGGAAAAGACCTGTAAGAAAAATAGTACATGATCACATTTTGTTGGACAGCAGATTACCCACATAGGAGAGCAACCTTATTAATGCCTTCATCATGAAAAAAGTTTCACTCCGATCTTGTGAACTTCTGAAACAACCCCATCAATCAACTTTGCAAGAGAAATCTGCCAGAAACCAAGCTTTGTTAGTTCTGGTGTTCAGGGAATGATGTGTTAACAATACCACTGCAGCTAACTGTGCAGGATCCTTTCTTGGCTCCACTCTCTGATCTGCCTGCACTATGGGTGGCTGGGCTACAGGAACATTCAGGTTTCCTGAGTTACCTCTGTATTTGCATCTCCACTGATCTGCACTGGTGCTGCCAAATGCTGAACTTCACTTCCACGCAGGGTTTCAGCATATGAAACTGTTCATCCTTACATCCCTCTCTCCCAGTGACTGTGGCATATCACAGGTGAGCTTGGGCTCAGCACTGTGGTCTGGTTGATGCATCACTCCTGACGGATGTCCCAGAAGCACTGTGTTGGCTTCCCCATTCAGGAAGCAAACATGGAAATTTAAACACAGACAACACTTCACCCAAATGACAATTACTGTAGTGCTTTCTTGCAAGCCATTTCAACTCAATTACTTCACTGAGCAGTAACATTTAATTTTACAGCCTGGGAGCACAGTGATTCTGTAATTTAAATGTTCCTGACAATTTCAATCATACTACGGTGTTCATGCAATTTTGTTCCTGACTTTGAGTGACAGAAGCTGCAGAATTGATGCCACTTGCCACAGTGGTATGTGCTCATAATCATGCCGTCACAACAACCTGGCAGCCTGGCACCTGGGCACATCCATAGCTTCAATACTACTGACCAGCCAGTTAAAAAAAGGTGTCAGAGTCCTCACTAACATACCTGATGCTACTTCAGGAAGCCGACAGCAGTAACATCAGCAATTTATTCCTCCAAATATCCCATTTCTGAATTCCTTATAACAGAAGAACATCAGCACACTACATGCCAGGGATTTCAAGCGCAGTCCATCACAACAGCCCACCAGCCTCATTTCCCACTGCAGGGATTACCCACTCTGAATTTGCTGTAGGGACAAGCACTCTTTCTTCCCCTCCCTACAGGGAAGGAGTGGGGCAATATGGCAGTTCACTAGGTGACAACATGGCTGTGCAGCTCTTACCATCACATCTGCTCTGTGTTTCTAAAGGATGGCTGAAACTTACATCCTCAATAAATTAGGACCCTGCCTTCAGAGACAAGTGAAAGTTGCAGTCACTCATACACTAGAAATCTGTGCACTCACAGTGAATGTGCACACCTTTAGTTCCAGAAAAAAGTAATAATAAAAAAAAAAAAGGCAACCCCACTTTAGGTTTGAACTTCGTGGAAAAGCAAAGTTTTTAGAACTATCTTTCTATAATTAACAAAAAAAAAAAAAAAGGAAAAGTCAATTTAGCTTAAAACGTAATTTTGAATACCAACAGACATTTCTTACGACTAAGTTATATCCAATTTGGCCTCCTGGTTTACTAGTACTGACACCCTCAATTTCTATTCTCCTGCCTGAGCAAGGTAGGGATGAGTGATGGATGTGGACAGAGACCATTCAACGTAGACACCAGTCCAAGTCCATTTTCCATCTTCCCCTGTCAAAATGAAGAGGAATGAGAAGCCCACCATGGTGAAACAGGGGGTAGTTGAGTGCAATGTCAATGGCACCATTACCATTTTGCAAAGGCACTCTGTCATTCCTGCATATGCAGCTCCCCTTGCCACTCTGTCAGCATGCAGCAAAGCAAGCGGGAAGAAAAGCAAAGGACAGCTGTCTGGCCACTGAGCAAGGAAAAGTGCAGGGATAGTTCAGCACCAGGCACAATCCTCCTCCTTACTTTTAACCCAGACATGGAGTAACATTTCCCAGTCTCCCTCACTTTCCGTCCTTCCTCCACCTAGTTCTTTTCTCCCCGAGGACAAGCATTTATCACTAGGAAGGTCACTTCATAGTTGCAGAGTGTCTCTCTGGCTATGAATGTCCTAGCTGAAGTTAGAACACTGCAGGGTGTGAGACAGAGTCCTGCAGACCACCTTCAATCCAAATCCCTACTGCTATAATTAAAGTAATTGCTATGTCAAATGACAGAGCTTTAATTTCATAGGGATTCAGGCAAAGCCAGAGTGCATCTTCCTTTCATGAGGGCTACATAACAAACTCCAATGATATGGTATTTTATTCTGTCATTTTTATTAGTTATTAATTTTAAGGAAAACACCTCAAATATTTTCCACAACTACGATCAAATATGGTTAAGCTGTGGAAAATGTGCTATCTGCAACTGAAAGCAATTACAAACAATGTATAAGAATGCATGACAGCAAGGGACTTCTCTTTCAGAAACAAAAGTCTACTCCAAATGAATATGCTTCCCAGGAAGCAGCAGTTTTACCTACAGAAAAGTTTTGGTGTTGGAGCAAGTATTTGGTCTACAAAGACAAAAATTATTTGAATTGTTGATGAAAATATTATATATACATATATATACACACATATATTATATATACATATCAACTCGTTCTTAAAAAAAAGAGGCACAATATCAATGATGTCAATAATACTTTTTCTACCTATGCCTTCTGAACTACTTCTCCTGTGTGAACTCCAACAATTTTTATCCAGAAATTTTTTGAAATCTATGCCTACAACTATTGCACGTATTCGGTAAACTCAGTTTAGAAACCTCATACTCCGTATGTTCCTTACAAACAGTCGACATGTCCACATGTAAATCCCAACACAACAACTGTTGGATTTATTTTTTTCTCACAAATCATCTGGGTGACACATTCATGGCTCAATGCTTTGGACTCACTGTGCATTGCGACACAGCAAAGCATGCATGAGCAGTGACTTCAACCACGCATCTGCGCACTGTGGACACGGCTACAGAGCACAGAGTTGCCCCAGGGATCCCTAAGACAGTTGGCAGTGAAAGTGAAGTTGAGTTGAGTTTAACAAAGGTCTCATATACTGCCCAAATAAAAAGCCTTGAAAATGCCCTCATTCTGTTTGTAAAAGACAGACATTAATGGAAAAAGTGGGTAATGATCCTTTTATTAAACTCCTCTCTGTACCCTAGATATCAAAAGCTGACCACTGCACAAGCAGGAGGACTGCTTGGGTGGTTACTTGTTTCCCAGGGAGGCACAGGAGCCCTCTGCAATGCATCCATTCCGGAAAAGTAAACTCAAAACATCTGGTGCTTTTCTTTTCTTTCCTCCCGAAGAAAAAGAAGAGTTAAATACTTAAGAGCCCTAGGAGATTTGACATGCAACTACACATAAAACATCAACTCTCCTCAGCGTGTGAATAGGCAGCTTGATAGAGCTATGTGGAAACTGCGGGACTGGGGGAGCTGTTGGGTAAAAAGGATGAAAGTACATTTTTCCCTGAGGCTGCAGTTTCAGTCCAGCTCCAGAGAGCCAGAGCTGTTGCTGCCAGACACCATTTCAGTTATTCCTGTGAAATGATGGATGGTCTCAAACCATTCCCTAATGAAGATTTCATCAGGAAGGCTGCCATTGCCATCAGCTTCTTTTTTAGGGCAGCCCTAAAGGATAAGCTAAAGAAGGGGAAAAAAAAACAAAACAAAAACCAAACACCTTACCTCCCCATGCACTGATGTGGTGGCAATTTTGTGAGGCTGGAGATAAAGACAAAAGATATGGGAGAGTCTAAACTCATGCATCACTGGGCTGCTGAGCTCCCCCTCTGCCTCCTTGTACTACCATCACATACATACAGGACCTCAGAAGCCATCTCTATACACTTCAGAAAAACAATGTGCTAAATGGCAGCAAGAACATCTTCAAGAGGTTCCTCTATTGTGTTTATAAGTGTCTTCTTTGTGTAAAGGAGAGAGGGGAGAGAAGGCCTTTCCTACAGACTAAGATACCTCAAGCAACAAGAATAAAAGATGGTGATGGAGGAACCAAAATATGCATGTGGAATAGTGGAACTTAATCTTCCCACTATAATGCTGTGAATTCAGGCCACCAGCTAGTTATAATAAAAAGGAATTTCTATTATATTTTATAGCATCATAGTAGTCAACAGGAAACACTTCATGGGATACTCTTGCAAAAGTTGATGCTGAACACTCCACCAAAACCTCTCTCGGGTCCCTCTTCTTCAATGTGTTTAAAACAAACTCAGCCATGTTTTAGGTGTTAGTTGAGAGAAAGATAGGAACAGAGGAAAGCTATACTCTGGTATATAAATGTATACATTACACCAACCTGTAAACTCATTATAAAACAGAAAAATAAATTAAATGCTTGCTTTTGTCTACACTGCAATGGCAATACTAATCAGAAGTGCAATTAAAGATAGAATCATAAATTAGAATTGAGAGTGTTCTTCTGAACAAGAAAATAGAAATTATTCATGTCTAGTAGCCTGAATGATGTACACAACAAATGACATCACTGAGAACAACACTATTTGCTGCAGTGTGCAATGGTTTTGTTCTCTAAATTAACCTAGTGCTCCATTTTGACTTAGGAAAAAAAGATTCACCTTGCTCAGTGCTTTTGGTCATAAAACATGCTTTACATATAGAATACATAAAATGTTTACATAAACCTCTAAATATTTTAGATCTGTCTCATTTGATTCACAGTCCTGCGACCATTGTTCTTTCTTATACTTTCTTTTTTGACACAGTCAAATTCCCTGGTTTTTAGATGGAAGATGCCATTCAAGTAAATCAGTTTCAATGCAAGTTAAACTATTCTGGTTGATTGCTTTCAATAAAGAGTATGCACTGTTTCTTTCTCTGTCTCCTACAGATCACTAAGGTCTTGCTTTAAACATTGCTTACTCTTATTCATGATCTTCTAATAAAAGCACCTACCACTCCACCTCCTCACTCCAGTTCTGCACTTAACACATGGAAAGTATGACAGGCACACACCAGAAATAATGTGATATAGATATATGAATTCTATTTGCATGGCCTATTAAACTAATATTTATTTAATTCACTACAACCACAAAATGGGCCACCACAGCTGAGGTCTGTCTCTGACGGTTTGACCCATCCCCCCACTCCAATGTGTCTTAATCCAGTAGTTCACTTCCTCCAGAAATCTTTTCAACACATTCTTTAGCATCATCACAACAGCGATCATCACAACTGTGTTCCCCACTCCCTTGTGTTATTACTGCTGCTTACAGCTGCCTTCTCTAAATCTCCTGATAGGACAGCAGATAGAAAACCCAGATTTACTCAGAAAGGAAGAAAAGGCCCTGCTGTCGCACAAGAAAATAACACAAAGTACAAAATTGGAGCTGTAATTAGAATGGTTACTAGCCAAATTTCTAGCATGTCTGTGGCTGGTTGGGTTCCAAAAGAATGAATGAGGTTTCAGAACATTTCTAATATCTGAAATGGGCAATGCAGCCCTACTTCACATAAAGAGGATACAGCATAATGAAACACAATATTAATTTAGCTAATAAAATCAAAAAAGAACAATTCTTACCTTAAACAGTCTCTTGTATTATCCAGATATAAAATGGACAGACCAGAAACCTCATCAAAATAAATACAACCAGCCATCTAAAAATTAATGTGTATTCTTTTAGCCATATTCTTTTTTGTCTCAAGTACTGTGGTCAACTTTATCCATTTTTTGGGGAAGAACAGAAGACTAACTGTTCACCAGTGTTATACCACTTTTTCAGTCGTTAGCTACAAAGTTAAATAAAAGCAAGTGCTATTTAGTCATCTCTTCTATAAGAATGGTTTGCAGGAGATTTTCCCTTGTAAGATTAAAGACAGAATAATGCAAGTACCTAAGACCAGGACAACCTGCTACCTTTTTCTAAAGAAAAGAGCACTGTCTCCCTTAAATTAGAATAAAGCCCTAATCCTTCCACAAAGTCATCAGTTGACTGAGAGTGGCAGCAGGGTGTTCCCAATGTCTTCTGAGAAGCCACAGAAACTTCTTGCTTTCAGAGCTTAAACATCGTTGCTTTTAATGTACTATCAAAAAAATGCACCTGTGTTAAATTTTCCCCTTTTTCAAGTGGGCACAAACTGGTCATCGCACCAGCAGAAGACTAGATGAAGAACTTATTTGTAATACTCTTCCAAACATGAAGCTGAATGATGAGCAACGTCACAGATGAGGAAGGTGCGATTTTAAGAGCACTGAGATCCGCAGAGTCCAATGCACTGTCTTTACCGAGCTTCCACTGTTGTCAGCAGGGGGGAACCACTACAAAATATATTGACAGTCACCATTTACACAGTTCAAAGCCGAATGGAACATTATTGCTTCACTTAAATTCCCATAGCTATTACTTATGAAGACGCACTGCTTCAGACAACAGCGAAATTGATAGAGCTAGACTTCATAACAGCGGTGCACATGTGGCGACTTCAGGGCATTGCATCTCAAAGTGTCTGATGCACTGCAGCTGCTACCATTAATGGTCAGAGCTTTGAGCCCAATTTGAAAATTCTGGGGAAACAAACCTGTCCTCGTGGTAATTACACTCAAATGCAAACCACAACTTTACTCTATGCACGTTTTGAAACAGACTGATGGGATTCAGACTGTATTTGTTAGTATTAGCAGCACCTCTTCACACATTGATGATACACCTCTCTCCCTTACTATGTCACTTGCCACGGGTATGTCAAGCCCTACACTCAGCCAGATGTTCTGGGGTTAATGCAGATTATTAGGTGAGGTTCTGGGGTCAGTTTTGTGCAAAAAAACATCTGCTGCACCAATATCTATGAACGATATGGATGCCCATTACTTTCAGAAAGACCACATTCAAAGAGAGGTAGCAGCTCCCAGGCACAGATATCTTTCCGTGTAGCCTTCGCATTTATTAATAGGTTGCCTCTCATTTAGTGCTCCCCCCACATCTAGAGCATATGCAAGGATGTAGACTTTAGTGGTATAAATAAGCAGTGGCTCTTTTAGGTATGTGTTAGCATTTCCAACAATCAAATCATCTCCCTTTGTTACTGTTTTCCTGTGTGGATAAGCTTTCCTAATTAAAAAGTGTCCAGTAAAAGGAGTAGAGGGAATAAGAACAATTGAAAATGCTTTAAAGTCTTACAGAAAATTGTTTTTCTTTCCTTGGTAATAATATTAGGATTTAAAATTTTAAAGTCATTCAGGGATAAAACCAAATATTAGATCTCTGAGATGTTGGGTGTTTCTAATCTCATTTTACAGAAATAAATTCCCCTCCTAACTACCAAAAAGTGTATTATTGTACTGTTTATGGAAATATCCTGCTATACTTTCACAGTGCTTAAGCCTATTTCTTCTGCATCTGCTAAAAGCTACTCTGATGAGCTACTGCATTTGGTCAGTTTCAGGACAACTGCTTTTACCTTCTAATGGGCAACTACAGTCCAAAATGGTAACTTCCATACTTTTTAAAGTGGAAATGACAACACAGCAGAAAGAGTACCCTCTCCTTTTCAGATCACCAAAGTGATGTGTGAGCTTTATTGCTGGTCAAAACTTTCAAATATGAAAAACAAATTCCAAGAAAGACAAACTAGAGGAGTACTGCAAGTAAAAATGTCCAAATTTCATCTTGTACACAAGTTGGTATATTAATTTTTTTATTTTTTTATTTTCCCTTCTAAGATTAAAGACAGAATAATGTCCTGAGACCAGGACAACCTGCTACCTTTTTCTAAAGAAAAAAGCACTGTCTCCCTTAAATTAGAATAAAGCCCTGATCCTTCCACAAAGTCAGAAGTTGACTGAGAGTGGTAGAGGTTTTATATTTTTTTTGGTACATTTATTTACCTTATAAATGCAACTGCAGAAGAAGCTGTCATATTCTGCCATCAGATGTATACAGAGACATGTATAGACAGAATATTCCCTTCACTGGTAGCTGGTATTATACTCTAAGGCATACCCGTATAAATGATACTTGTTTAAATAATTCTGGTGGTTGTTCTTCTCCTGTTTATATTAATCCAAATTTTTACCTAAATGTGATTTTATTCTCACTTATCAAATCCCTTTATCAAACAAGAAACAGGAAATGTCTCCCTTTACTAGCTGCATAATATTACGAATGCAACACAACTAAACTTTAAAAAAAAAAAAAAAAATGAAAAAAACTAATAAATGAGAAACTGGGATGGGTTTGTAGCTCACTTGGGCATTGTGAGGAGCAGGTCCAACCTCGGCAAGCACCGCTTAGTTTCAGCACATTGTAAAGTTATCTCATGTTGGGACTAGGAGTGAAATTGAAGCTTCCATGCAATCCAACAGGGCATGTTGGAATACATCCTGCCTGGTCTTCATTAAACTTGTAAAACATGACTGCTAGAGTGCAGTGCATAACACTCTCTAATAACACCATTTAAACACCAGTCAACACAATAGAAGAGGGAGAGGAACATGACAGAAGCATTAAAGCTAAATCAGCCCTGAAATGCCTGTAATTGTTTAAACATATATCCAAATCTCTTCAGACTTGGAATAAAGAAGAGAAGTCTTGTGTGAACACAGAAATATTTTTTTCCCAATACCTGTTTTCAGTCAAGCTTCAAATACCAAGAAAAAAGACTAGCAATATCCAGGAAGAAAATATATTGTTGGAATAAAAAGTACCATATATTTTCCTTTTCACCTCTCACTGGCTGAAGTCACTCTTTTACCCCACAGAATACTTAATTCCAATGAAATGCTTCACTTCAAAGAGTTCCTCCATTATCTTAAAGAGGAAATATGAAGCAAGTATTCTCCAAGGGAGAGTAAACAGTAATCTAACTTGCTGCTGAATTTTAGAGTGTGAGTTGGGGGAGACAGCATTCAGTAACCGGCTCCAAATAAAATGAAAAATTTTTAAAAAAGAAAAGCATAAATTACAAATCCAGGGAAAAGAGAAATTGGTTTTGAAAGAAAGGGCATTTCTCTCCTTACTGTTTTCAGCACTAGGAAAATTTTCTTTTAAAAACACTTTATCTGTTATTTGTCTCTAAGCATGTTGAAAGTGTGTGTGTGGGCTTTTCCTCTAGCTAGATTACTAGTTTACAGCTTTATGAACAGAAAGTTATGTGATAAAAAGGAGGTTTAGTTTCAGAAAGGCATGTCTAGTTGAACCTTCAAGTATTGCAGGAAAGAGCGTGCTTGCCTACAACGTTTTTAATCTTGGAAGAATTTTTCCCTTTGAGCTGAGATGTAGTAAAATTTCAGTGATGTTGACTTCATGGAATTTATTTGATTTCAAACTTCAATATTAATAAAAATTCAGTGCAGTTATCTGAAGACAGCCTTATTGAACTTATCTCAAGCTATATTGACAGATAGCAAAGTAACGTCCAACAAAAATAAATGTATAGAGCATTTGTAAGGATCTGAAAGACTCCTGTCCAAAAGAAGATTGTTTCAGTAAGTTTATTCTACCTTCCTTGCTTAAGTACTACAGGCAATGAAATTATTTCCAAAATGTTTCTTCATAAAGTAAGTGTTCAAGTGAATCAGTACTTGTAAACAAGCTCTACTGAGGATTCATGCTGCCAATTTAGGATTTTCTATTTTGTATATTCAACTCCATTTCTCTGGTAAAATTTCCCTAATGAAATGTAGTAAAACTCACAAACCATCAGATCAACACACACCAGCAAAATTAAACCCCTGAGAATATTCAATGCTTTATTTTTATTAGTACTGCTTTAAATATTCAAAATGTATGGGTCATAAAATTATGCTTAGGGCAACATTTTCTCATAAGTTCATTTGTGCATGTTTTAAAACAGATTTAAAAACTAAATAATTTCAATCTCAACCTAAATGCAGAGAGAGCCAGAAGTAGTGTTGGGGGCAAATCTTAATAGCCCCCTCCTCAAGTTGTTAATTTTAGGGTATTTTAGGGCTAAAGAATGCTGCAGGCAGTAAAAGGAATGTATTTAAATGCCTGAAGCAGTTTATATAATGCTTCAAATTTCTAGAGCAGCTCCTACATTCCCTGCCTTGCAAATACAAGATAAAATTACTTGGTATTTCCTTATATTATTACTGAATATAGGACAAACAATAACACAGTCAAGAGTCAGACAAGGTGACCCATGATTATTTTTCATGGAAAGATCACAGGACAATATGAAATCTGACCGGTCAGCTAGAAAAATGGGATTCCATGCAGTTCACATACACACCTCAGCATACAATTTATCGTGTTATTACCCTGGTTACAAAACACAAGAGGAAATGTTCATGTCTACTTTCTTGCAGGAGATGCGTTGCAACACCATGCTCTGGCACACTGACCAGCTCTCAGTGTACCCAGGGAGAGCAAAAGCACTATCAGCAGCACCAGACTCGGCCTCGCAGACTCTCACAGAGGTATCGATTGGCAGCACTGAAGCCCCATGCACAGGAAAGTTACAATGTGATTTGAAGGGGAAGAATTTATTTGTTTACTTCCTCTTGAGGAAGCCAAGACAGCCTGTGATGTGACATGGACAGCTTTAGGAGATAAAGGATGCATTATCTGCAGTCACTGGGAGAAGGGTGTCCTCACATTCACCCCAAGAATCTAAAGACACTAAACCCCTGTTGAATCACAGAGAATAGCCTTGCAACTCCTCCCAGGTTTTTTTCCAGGTCTGTATGTAAAAACAAGGCTGAAGAAGAGGTAGAGGGAGGTGGCAGGTCGTGCAGGGAGCCTTGCAGCACTGGGGGAAGAGAATCTGCTAGCAGGATCAGTATGACATACAACACCTCATATTTGTCCAAAAGAGCTTGGAAACATCAAGGACAATATTCAGCGCAAGCTACACAGCTCCACAAAGTTCACTCTGATTTGAACTGTAGTCTGCCCAACTTTTGGGTTAGCATGAACTAGAAAGCAGACAGGCTGGTATTGAAGCCTTCTGGTGAGGTAGGGACAGCAAGACAAGGCAACAATATATTGTTGCAGGACTGCATGTGCTCTCAGGAGAGCATGCAGAAGCTGCAAGAAAAGTCACTATGAATGGCCACCTCCAGCACTCAAAAAACCTTTTTCTTTCTTTCTGTCTTTCTTCTCTCTCTCTCTGCCCCTGCTCTCTCCCTCCTTCTCTCCCCACGCCCCCCCCTCCTTCCCTACCCCTGCCCATCACTGTTCCCCTTAGGAACAGACATTAGTTTTCACTTTCTTTTGGTTTTGCTTGCAGGCAGGAGCAGAAGCTTCCACAAACAGAAACTCTCAATGCCAGTGACTCTGGGGTACAGACAGTGCAACAGCCCAGTGCTGTCAGGGACCCCCTGTGTGAAGAACTCAGCTGTGAATACCTAACTGTCTCCTGGCTTCGTAAAAACTACTGCCACAGTGCTAACTGGCCGAAGACTCTCTAGAACAGAAGACTGCCTGGCTGGAACCTTTCCTGGTGTTGAGACAGGTAGGTAATCACCAACAGGCAACACCACTGGCAGCATGGCCTAAGAGTATCGGGAAGGAGTAACAGGTTGGGGGCTTGATTCCAGCAGTTACTGATTTGCCATAGAAACCCCACTTTATTTGGCTATGAAGTGATGTAAGAAGAAGTTTTTGGTTAAAAGTTTTTTTAAATTTTCTTGGGGAATACAGTGAAGTCACAGGCCAGACAGCAAGAAGGAACAACACCAGGGAGGTGCAGACTGTTATAATATTTCTCTAGAAAGCTACCAATGTTCCCTGGACAGAAACTCACAAGTGAAAATCCACACAGATAACCCCCAAAACACCATGTGACATTCTAGCTGGTTGAAAGCTATTTTTAATGCCTTTCAAACACAGAGGGATATATACCAGCCAAGAAATCACCTAAATGCTTTTCATAACAGATTCTCTGTAGAATATTATTTAAATATTAAGGCTTATAACTGATGAAATTGCTATTATAAAATATTATGGTAACAATAATATTTCCCAAAACCTCCTCCTTGCATTATATTGCTCTTTATTCTATTTTCAAACAGCCTCTGTAACATAAAATGCCAACATGGTACACATCAATGGCCTCGAGGGTATAATTAACACTTGTTATTTACATTTATTTTTTAAAATAATTAACTAGGAGCATGTCTAATGAATGGTAATGGGGCTTAAATTGAGACACAATATGTCAACTACCTTGCCACTTAGAGGCGAACTCCCACGCAGCTCAGTGTGATCAGGGGGACTGGGCTGAAGTGGGAGCCCTGCAGACAGCACTGCTGAAGGCATTGGCCTCTCTGCCAGTATCAGGTCAACGGCCCTACACACACACTGACTGTCTGTTGGTAACTTTGAAGAATCTTCTTTTCATACACATGGAGTATCAATGAGTTAAGGTACTGGCTTGGTTTCTGTAGGCTTCAGAGGTTAAACAGATGCTTATCCATAGGTTAATCCAAACCTGCTGTGGTCCTTTGTTGCTACATTCTCTCTGTTTTCCACTATTCATAGGTACGTCCTCAGTCGACACAGTTTATAGGACATGGCATAAGCAGCTACTCATGCCAGAACAAGCTTCTGACTCAGAAAAAAGCTATGCATAAAGAAAATCCTCACACAGTGATGTACTTTCAAAATGCATGACCTCATTCTTCCCCAGTCAGGCTCTCAAAGGGAAACATACCCAAACAAAACATTTTGTGGAGTGAAACATGAAACTGATGTCTGCTAACTCACTTCCAAGAGTGAAAGGCAAATTGCAAATGTGTAATCAATGCAACAATGTTTTTGTCTAGTTAGTAAAGGTATAAATCCCAGCATCATGAAAGATTTTGCTACCATGGTATACTTCAGTCAAAAGCAAAAAACTGACTTATAAATACATATTTATTCAAACCTGATCACTGGTTGGGGCTGCTGGTAACAATCATGTTCATAACTTTAAAAAAAAATAAAAAGTGATTTGCAACATTTTCTGTAACAGACTCATTTGATCAGTTCAATTCTCTTAAGACAAACTCCCTAGTTTTCAAGTATATTTTCAAATGTATTGTCATAAAAGATTAGCAGCTCTTTATGTGCAACAAATATTCCACAGAATGCACAAAAAATCTCAATACAAAAAAACCTGAAGGTCCATGTGTCAACAGTAGAAGCTCACAGTTGTAAATACAACAGAAGGAAGTAGAAGGAACATGATTTTTTTTAAACACAGAACTCATCAGCATAAGAATAGTCAGATGTGTGTTTCATTGTTTATGTTCCTCCCTCTACCATTAACTTCTTCCCCTAGGTCTGTCCATTTTCAGGCTATTTTTTCCTTTCAAACTCCTCCTTGTCTCCCCTCCTTCCAGGTAATTTTTTGGCCTATTGTTGTGGGCTGTACTGCTAATATCTGATGCAAGTCTTGCACATATCAATATTTGTTTTTAGTAAAGGCTGCAATACCTAACAAAGCTAAGCTGATGTGAGCACTAATACTTTATATAACTCTGTGATGACAAAGTAAAGAAATGTAAGATGAGGATAAAGAAATACAGGGATTTATTTAACTAGATCTATGTTCTGCTGTGTGCTATATACAGGGATACAGTAGAAAGTGCTTAAAGTAATGGGGCAGAAATCCATAAGTTCCTTAAAATAGCTAAAGCTAAACCACAGCCCATAAAATTATCGCTTCAGACTATATCAAGTCTACTCTTGTGGCTCAACAGTCTATTCATTTTTCTTGAAACATAAATGTGCATGCGTGTGCATCAGTTCAAGGTAAAAACAGAACAGAAACAACGCTTCTATTTCAACACTTAATATTTAGATTTTCAAAACAGTCAAATATTTTTGAATAATTGCATAAGCAAGAGTAGTTGCTCTAACTAAATTATGATTGCTTTGAGTACCATGCATGATATACACAAAAAAAATGTCCATCACAATCACATGTATACAGGTGGGTGCATTTCTACACTCAAAGTAGGAAAACAGCAACCACAATGCATATGCTAAGAGAAAGTAGAAGGTGGTATTCTGGACAGAAAATGTACTGTACCTGTAATATCTGTCAGTGTGAATAATTTCTTGGCTGCTGGCTAGAATATATTCTGCAGTTCATTTTGTTTTATCACATTATTCACACTTTTTTCTGGAACAAGCCGTTCTCTTCTTATAAGACTACACTCTAGTGGAACAAATGAGCTCAAGCCTATGATTGATTCTCCAACATAGTTGAGATGCTATAGCTTTATTCACTTTTTTTTTTTTTTTAAACAGTTTTATCCATTTACTACCTCCAGCATGGCTCCAGATTGTCAGCTGCTGAGAAACAGCATTTTGAAAGGTTCTCTCCATGCTCAAGGAGGTGCTGGTAGTTTTTTTTAAATAGTAAATTCCACGATAAGGAGGAGGAGAAGTGCCTGATACAGACAGACTGTCTCTGCTCACCAGTTCAAAAAGTGCACTCCCAGAAATATTTTCTAAAAGCTTATCAGTCTAAACATTCCTCTTCAGTTCTGTTTCCCTGATGAAATGCTGTGCGAGCCTATTTGGATCAAGGCAGTAACTCCCTGTTTTATTTCCTGCTGAGGAACTGGTAGAGATGGGAAATCAGCAGCTTCTGAGCAGGGCCCCTTAAGAAGCTAAAGCCACACTATAGAAGTGAAGGTTTTGTACAATGCTGTTCTGGTAGTGTCACCAGAAAAAGAAAAAACAAACAGAACAAAACCAACCAAACAAATCCACAAACAAAACCACAAAACAAAAACAAACAACAAAAATTTTTTTTTCCAAAGCTATATATTTTTATTTACCTCTATAATAACCAACAAAGATCAAAATATTTTGGGAGACACAAAATTCATGAATGGTTCTCATGCTAAGAGCAGAATGACTAGGACTACCAACTACCATGGATTCCTGCTTCTCTCGACTCGCCTGTTTTGTTCAGTGAAATTTTTTTCTATGGGGAACAAAAAAAAAAAAAAGAAAGGCCATTTGTCCAAGACTTTTCTCAGTGTCTCAAACCTCCAACACACTGACCGAATGGCTCATGCACAGATATTTCTGTTCAGGAAATACCGTGAAGTATAGGACATATTTATTTATTCTCATTTTCAAATCCAGACATTCAGAATTATCCTGGACAAGTAATTGCATTCCTGAAACATCTCAGTAAAGGAGAGATTTCCAAAAGGCCACCAGGAATTAAAAAAAACAAACACCAAACAATCTGTTAGTTTTACAATCAAAAAAACCCAGTAAAAATATTAAAGGAAAATGTGGCTGTTCTTCATGTTTAGGTACAATTTAAAAGTGATCTAAGTTGCTCCTCTTTATGACCAAAGGAAAGCAACTAAACCTAAACTTAGCTGGGCTCCATCAGCAGGAAACAGTATTCACATACAGCCATTTCTCTACAATGTAAGTGTTAAGATCTGTGATAGGTGAAATTCAATGGTAAACAAAGCTAGTTTTAGAATAAATTGTGAAAATAATGTTGCATATGTGGAATGATAATAGCCACTGATATCTCATATTATATTGCTTCTGCTCTTATTTTTCAAAAGTATTTATTTGTTCTTTTAAATGCAAGAACTCTACATCTTTTACAGTTCATAAAAAATGTATGTCTCTAAAAAGGAGACAAGAAGTAAAAACATGCATGAATTTAACTCAGATTTCATGTAACAAAATGACCTTTTAAAGTTCTGGGAAAAAAAAATAGAAGCAGCTGCATAATTTACTCTTCCACAATTTTTAAAGGCTCAGAATGTTGGATAAGGGACAAAATTCAAGTATTTGGAACTCAACCACTGGATTTTGGACTCCTTCCTTTTCCAAAGTCTTAACTTTGTTTATCAGCAACTCTTCTGTTGTGTAAATAAAATTTTAACCACTTAACTGAGCAAGCAAGAAATGCCTTAAATTAAAAACGCTCTGTGAAGAGAACAACTGTGTAAAAGCACCATGCAAACCAAAAATGACTAGGAGCAGAAGCAAGCTAAGTAAATTCATGAGCTCAAGGATATCAACTGGAGAAAGCTTTTATTTTCAAAAAGCTCTACCTCCTACTTTTCCAACATGCAGAACAGGAGAAACGTGAACAGAGCAGGACTTCACAGGGATTGCCGAGGCAGAGAAACAGGGAAAGCCACAGACGGTTCTTATGTCTGCTCACAGAAAGGCTCCTTACCTTTAGAAATATCTCATTGTGTCAGATACTAATCCTCTTGCTGGGAGACTGAGCCTGCCTCTCTGCTATAAAACTAATACTCACTACGTGTTACAGCTGTAAAATAAAGAAGAAATAGTAAACATCACCTTTGTCTCTCTGACAGCCATAGGGGTGAGAATCACTGATTTCACACCATTTCCTTTTAACTTGACTTTCAAACGAAAACCTCTCTCCTGCAGTACAGGAACAATCTTAATGCACTGCATCCTGCCCCCAGTGTTACCTGCTGATCTGCCACTCTGTGCTATTACAGTTGGTAACATTCATCTCAGGTTTGTACTCAACATGATGTTTTCCTATTTCTTCCCATTTTTAAAATCATTAATGTAATTTCAGGCTTAGGAGGGAACCTGTAAACTCCTCTGGGCTACCTAGAAGCCATTCACAATTTGTGGTTCGCATGTTTGCTTCATTTGGCTTCTTCTGACACACATGTCAACAGTTTTGGAAGAAAGGGACTTCACAGTTCCTGAATGACCTGGAACTCTTTCACCTCATCCTGACAGCCGCTGTAGGCTCCGCAAAGCAGCGCATCACTGCAGCAGCATCTTGCTCTCTGCCCGTAAAAGAGGCTGAGCATTTAGCACTCTGCTGAATGTTTATTTAAACTACAACTGATCAGAAAGAAATGCGTGCTTGATCTTGGCCTCCTTCTCACAAGCGAGGACTTCTCATCTCCCCTCCTACCTCTTCAGCACTGTAATTTAGAACACAATTCTGGGTCTGTTATACGCTACTTGGAAGTTATCATTGCTCCAGCTATTCATGGCTCATAAAGTATTGTTCTCTCAATTGCACTGTATGGTTCTTTGTGTGGAAATGATGGATGAAATGGGATACATATTACTTAATGATTAGACTTCTGCAAAACATGTTCAAACAGATATGCCAGGCTTGATGATACCTTATTATCATCAGTGAAACAGAGACAGCATAATGGTGCCATGTATGTCTTTCTCGGCAGTAAATGCAAGCAAAATGTTTCTGTTTCAAACCCTGACAGCTCCTTAGTCTCAGTTATTTCAGTTCAGCTAAAGATGACATGCTAAAATGAGGGCATTTATTACTAAGTGGCATTAAGAAGGGGGATATTTAACCTACCATTGCTTACAGCAATGCATGGAGAAATCATCTAATGTGTGCTGGCAGTAATTTATGACATTGGAAAAAATGTTATCATCTTTTTTTCCACCGTCTGTGGTCTGGCTTTGCAAACTACAAGCCCTCAGGAGCAAGTTTGATATAATACGGCTAATGAGAATAAGTGAGCACGCTTATTCTTAAAGGGTTACACTGCTGAGTCTTTGCCTCTTTATACTTTTTAATTTCCTTGTACAAACAGTGCAGTTAAAAACGGCAAAATCCATTTGGCTGGTCTGTGCTACAAATTAAATCCTTGATTAAATTTTGGCAATTAGTTCTCTGGATCTTTTTCATTTAAACATTTTTAATTCATTTGAATAAGCTTCTTAATCATGATTCTGGCAACCCATTGTATAGCAAGACAAATTCTAATAAATACTATAATGCAGTAAGATACAAACAGAAAGAAGGATGGATGCTAAAAAGGAGGGTTCTTTTGGGCTTTTTTTTTTATCTTGGTAAGTGTTGCCTATATTCATCTTTCATGAAAGTTGTATTCCAGTCCTTCGTGATGTTGAAATTTATCTCATTATGTGTTGACATTTCCCTTTGTGATGTCAAAAGCTAATAAAGACTCCAGGTAGGGTTTCAAATCCTCTTAATAAGAGGGTGGAAGAAAGATTAAATCATCCTTAATGCACAAATCAATACTATACTCAACCAAAGGGTACAAATTAAGAGGAAAATGTGAAGGGCTGTCACTCTTGCAGCAGGAAAGATGTTAGATGGACATTTTTTAATGAAGGTGCTTGAATTTAGCTACTTAGCCTTCACTGCCCAGCACTGTAAGACCTATTGAAAAAGTATCACAGAACTTGAGCTATTCTCTGGAGGTTTGGGCTTGTTTTTTTTCTGGTTTTGTTTTTTTTTTTTTTTTTTGTGAGTGTGTTTTTTGTGTGTGGGGGTGGGGTTTTTTGTTTCTGTTTTTGTTTTTTGTTTTGGTTTGGTTTTGTTTGGCTTGGGTTTTTTTGCTTTTTTGCTTTCTTTCATCTGCAAAGATACAGGAGATAGCAGGAGGTAAAATATCCCCTTAGCCAGAGAGGAAGGTCCAGAACGTCTGAGCATGGACAGCAGCCCTGCGACATTTTCTGTGCAAAAAGGATGTGAGGAAAAGCAATGGTAACTGGATGAGTAGAAAGAGTCAAGAGAAAACAGTATAAAATAAATAAAATAAAAATAAACCCCACAGGACAAACAAAACTCAGTGGCACTAATAAAATGTTAACCATTTATTTTTAATTATTGTACTACTAGTTTACTAGTAGTTACATTTTGCTGCTAAAATGTGTAGAAAATATTGATATAGAGGCTCAAAATTCACACAGTGTTTATCAGTGGTTCTAGAAAATAAAGAGTTAAAGTCTTACTACAAGTCTTACTCTGTTTGACAAGAAATATGCTAGTATCTAAACTGCAGTACCCCTACCCTGTAACCTCTGAAAATGTTTAATCTCACCAAAAAAAGACAATCTCTGTGATCTCAGAGGATAAACAAAGTGAATCCAGATACCCTGTTTTTTCCCCCCTTTCCTTTAA
Source organism: Myiozetetes cayanensis (assembly GCF_022539395.1). Classification (NCBI taxonomy): domain Eukaryota; kingdom Metazoa; phylum Chordata; class Aves; order Passeriformes; family Tyrannidae; genus Myiozetetes; species Myiozetetes cayanensis. The sequence goes on from NW_026086604.1 coordinate 110,621,796, forward strand.
ACCAGAAGACACCTGTAGCCTTTTTTTTCCCACTGCATTCCAGAAGACTGGTTTTATGTAGTTCATAAAGGAGAAGAATTTAAAAGCTATACATTTACTTAGGTGCACTTAATTGCAATTTCACCTGCACCTTACACTGTGAGCTCGGTGTAATGTAAAGGCACAAAGCAGACAGATAAATAAAAGACTGTGTAAAGAATACATAGATTACATTATGAATTAAAAGAGGGAAGATGCTAACTCTTGGCAAGCTGTATTAGTGTCTTATCTGCTTCTCCCCATTCTCTAAGATAAGGAGGCTGATTATTGGGGATGTAAGTTGAAAGGTGAAGGTTCTGAATACAGATTAGTTAGCATGCAGGGGATATAAAGAATGGGTGAGCTCACCTGTTCAGTATAAAGCAGCAGCGGATAAAGATATATTATCCAAATGATAAGTCTGTCAATGCCATATCATTATGCTTATGCTCCAATTCACCAACACACAGAGCCATTTTGAACTTCAAATGTTGGGCCACACAATTTAGTCTACAAGTTAATAAATTTGTGGTTTTCTTTTTAAAGCCTCTTCTCATGTCAGAATTTCATTCTCTGGAGTGTTCTTATCAAACTTCTGTTACAATCTTGAATAAAAAGCTAGTGTCTGAATAATACTACAGTGAAGAGGGGGAAAAAAATGCCAAATGAAGCACAAGAGAGAAAAATCCTTACCGAGATAAAAACCTTCAGCATATCACAACAGATCATATGAGAACACAGGTGAAAAACACTCTAAATCCATCGCCAAGAAAGAAAAATAAGTTACCATGATCTACTCCTACAAGTACAGTGATATAAAAGAAACAGGGAAAGAACAATTCACAAGGAAATTACAAGCTCAGAGCTTCTAATTTTGTAGATTATTGTCATTTTCTCTACAGATGTTGGTACAGAGAGACTTCAAGAACCAACTCTAACCCTGAATTCTCTTCTTGCATAAATAAGGGAATATAAGCCTCCTGATACTGGATTCAATATAATATGAAAATTAAGTTTGGCACAAGTAAAAGTAAAATACCATGTATAAATTGATTGAAAGGGTAAGACACAGAAGTCACAGATAATATCTTCAGGATCAGTACTCTATTGCAAATAGATTTTATTTCTGTAGAATCACTTAATTTTGTATAGATTGGTAGAAGATGCAAAGACTTTCTCACTGTGACTATAAATTAAGGTCCAAATTATATTTCTTGATGCACAGGGATGTCTCTAAATGAAGCATGATAGTGTAAGAGAGACATGCAGCCCACTATCTTCCATAAATAACCAGATGATGTCAACAATGACAATAACTCGAATTCTGCTCTCAGCTGGGCTCTTCACAGGTGTCTATCATTTGCTAGTAAGACAGGTCTATTTTCTACACCTTCTGAACACTACCTCCATTTTGGTGTAAGGATAAAATTCTCTGTTTAGAAAGTAATGAAAATAAAACTGCTGGCTGATTAACTCGTGCATCAATATATTTTTTACATCAATTCTCCATATTAGAAACTTGGCTGTAGGACTTCTACAACCTGAGAAGGATGACACTGCATTCAGACAATTCCCTCTCTCAACTAGCCATCACCTTGCAGGCTTTTTTCACAGCTCCCTTTTTTTTCTTTTTTTTTTTAATTTTAATTTTAAAATAAAATCTTTCTACGAGCTTCAACTCCAGCACAACACAGCCTGCTTATAGCATCTGCTTATAGCCTTAGGCTGAAACATCTTCTAATGCTGAGATCCTACAAAGCCTTAGGAGGACAATTCTGAGGCCTGTGTTATACCCACTCATTCCCTACCCTACTCTGCCCAGTTGGCAACTCCTGTCCAGCTGGAGGGGCACCTTCAGGATCTGGTGCTGACAAAGAGACACCCTTTGTTAATAAATGTTGGGGGCAGGTTGCAGCCCAGCGCTCATCAGGATATTACCATGCAAGTCAGCATATTACTCTTCTCTTTTCAGTCCCTAAAGGAATCATGTTTGACAGAAGTGAACAGCTGCTGTGTATTTAGAGATGTGAACGTATTGCATTATTTAATGAATTGTGTCATTTTAATATAATTATTACTAAAAGTCTGAACGTAAGCCTATTTTTATTTATGCTTCAAATTTTTACCCACTAAGCATTTTCAACTCTGTTTGCAGCCAAAACTACTTTCTTCCCCTTCCAGATAGTACCAGGACTGTAGCTGCACTGCTTGCACTTGAGCCAGCTCCCCTACATGCCACTAAAATTGCTATCCCACGTACAGTATTTCTGGGCTTTTAACAAATTACATCCATGCAAGGATTCCAGTTCCTCCTTTTTTTTGTAAAGCTCTTTCATTACCCCAGTGCCTCCACCTACATATTCACTCTTACTTAATACCATGACAGCAATACCTATGCCAAAGAGTCTTGCACATGAATTATTCCTTCAAGTGCTAAGAGGGTACCTCATGTGGAGGAAAGGATGAATTTCAACAAGCCACTTGATGCGACCAATTTCTTAGCACAATTGCAGCCTAACGGGCACCACTACGGCTCAGCAGCTCTCGCTGTCAAGCCCACGGCAGGGTTCAGCTCCCACCACGTACAAGGACATGACAAGGTACTTTTGATTCTGGTGCTCACCTTCCCTTCAAAACCTCACTGCTAATAAACTCACAGGGTTTTCTGAACAAGAGGGAATAAAAAAGGGAACACAGGTTGTGACACTTTGCTTCCTTATTACTGGAATCCAGAGCGTGACTCCACTCTGCCTACCTACCACTTAAAACTACAGTGAGGTAAAAGGCTTTTAGAAGTGGTTCTCTGCCTCTAGCAGGAGACGGATTCAAAACGACTGGTCGGACAGCTCTGGTGATCACATGTATTTGCAGGCATCTCATTTTATGCACTTATGCAATAACCTCATTTTTGAAAGTCATCTGGAATCATTCTCTGGGGCCAGAACCCTGGGCCTGACACATGTTCTTTTTTGAAGGTGTTCCTGGTTTCCCAACTGTTGTTCTGCATTGCTCTAGGGCTTACAGACACTCTAGCGACGGACACAACCTCGTGCCTCATTCACATACCTCTATATTGCTACATTACTGGGTGGATACCGAATTACTCATCAACAAGGGTCACTGAAATATTCACCTATTACTTCATTTGCAGTAGATGTTCCTGCAGATAGGAGCCAAGTTAATGCTGAATATGTTTTTCACTTGCAGCCTTATACAGAAAATACCCTTCTTTTTTCTAAAATATGTGTTGCTATTGGAAGGAAAATATGTATTTATGTATCTTTCCATATATGTCACATAACTCCAATGTCTAAAATCAATCAAAGGCAGGAATGTTGCCAGCCCACCTTACAAAATGCTTAGTTAAAATGTGTATACACCAAACTACCCAATGATGGGGTTTTTTTTAAGATACTAAGTGTTTATATGAAGTAGTCAGACTAAGTGGCCTCCCAGACAAAATGCATAAAATCCAATTCGATCTTAATCAGCATGGAGAAAGTGATTACAGAAATGTAGTGCTCTGTTTCTTTCTAAAGAAGTAGAGAACATCATATGAAACTATCAGAGGTCAGAAACAATTACACAGAATTAACAAAACTGTGGAACACACTGGCACAGGACATTTTAGATGTGTGCATTCACAAAGTGGTAAGTATGGAAAAAAGATCGCTTCTGTGTGAAGCAATCCAGCCCAGAGATGTCATTGTGTGTATGTCTGTATTTGCATACCATACCCCTACATGTCTCAGAAGCAAGACACAAGCACATCGAAAGCCTCTCACAGCAGTGCACCCGGGCATGATGCTGTTTAATCTGTCCCTTATTACTAGTTTTTATTTGCAAATTGAAAGGGGGAGCTGTGGGCAGGAGGGATGTAGCTTGTTCCTCCCAAAGGGGTGCTTAAAATCCAACCCCTTTTCTGAACAGCCATGAGTGCAAAAGGCAGCAAAAAATCCTGACAGGCACTCTAATGAAAATGCAGTCTGTTGTAGTCCCTGCGATAAAGAAAAATTCAAAGAAAAAAGAGGAGCAGCCAGCAGGGCTTCACAAGGGACTACTCTGAGGGTTTAAAGAAAAAAAGCAGGCATACTGGAAATAGAGAGGATCCACACAAGACTACAGAGAATCAGTTAAGACTTGCAGAGAAAGTAAGAGTAACAGAAAAGCAAGGGGAGTTCACGCTAGCCAAAGGGATTAAGGGGAGTAAGAAAGGCTTTTACAAATACTTCATGTCAGGTAGAAAAAAGATGGAAGAGGTTCACTAATAAATGAAGGCTGGGACAAAGAAAAGACAGGCACTCTAAAATGAATAAATCAGCTTTTATAACAAGGGACATAAATAAGAGAAAAACCAGATAATAAAAGAAAAACTGGATAATAAGAAGAAAGAAAGGAAAGAAAGGCAGGTAGAGGAAAGCCTGAATTCTGTGTTCCAGCACTGAGGCACAGGGAGCACAGGGCAGCAGAGGAGCCTCTGCAGCAGGCACTGTCTCCTCTGCATGAGGCAGAGGGGACAGCACAGCCCCGCAAGGGTTCCCCGCTGGTGTTATAAGGCACAGCATGGGGTTGCAGCTCCACTGTCTCCTTCTGCAGGGAAGTAAGGAGGGAGTGTAACAGCCCTCCTCCTCCTCCCCTACCTCAGAGACCAAGGGAAGAATGGGGAGTTCCTCAAAGGATTTTGCAGACATAATTGACTGCACAAAGCTCAAGGGCATGTGAAGTCAATAGTTCATATTCTTGAACCAGAACCATGTTGTGAGGCCATTGCGCAGAGAATTTAGTGAGGATCCTCTCCCTGTATTGTCAATGTACATATATATGCTGTCTCCCCGTGAAGAGACACTGATCTCAGCGTCCTGGTTTACAGATCAGACCCGCTGTGGTATCTCTTACGGCACCTTCCATCAAGAGTTTCAAATTTAACCTGATGATCCAACTCAGGCTTTTTCTCAAGGAAGCACAAAACCTCAGTAGATGGAAGAGAGGGGGTGGTAAGCTAGCTCCAGAAGACCTGGCCTTTCGGTCACCACTAGTGGACACCCATGGAGGTGGGTGACATACAAGGGATACCAGCTCTGGTAATGGCTCCCAGACCAAAGCCAATCTCACTGCAGAACATATATAATACAGGTAGAAACAGACCAAAATAAGCCATGAGTTCTAAACTGCCCTTCAAGCTTGACCTTGAAAAAATGCCTCCCTGGAAAGAATAAGACTTACCTCAATCTTTTATCAATAAGAATACTACCAATATGGTAGAAATTTAAGGGCCATTTGGTTATGTGCTCTTTTACCATCTCTCAAACCAGGACAAAATGGTAGCAATACAGTAAGATGTTGGTGCCTGAAGAGCCACACAGCAATTTCTGAGAAACCCTGAGATGCTTTCTTTCAGAGGCTAAGATATTATTTAAATAAATTTATGGAAGTTTTCCCGATAATCACCTGACTCAACAAGTAAATATTTGTTAAATGTAAACTCCATATTGTGGGGCTCCCCAGCTTGGTATATTAATTTTTCTCTGGGGAAACCTTTCAGTTCCTCAGTGTAGCCCACACCCAGGCAGGGAACCAGCCTGCAGTTCTGAGCCCACTTACCCTCCTACAGACCCATCTGTAACACAGCTTACGTGGCTCTCAGTATCTCAGTGCTCCACAGAGAGTGGCTCCCATCAAACCCACTGCTGCTAACTCAAAGGCACCCAAGGGTTGCAAGCCCAAGCCATAAGCCCCAGCTTTGCTTGCAGGGGTGGTGGCACGATGCCTGTTGCCCTTGGACTCTATGTGGCCTCTGTCTCTTTGTGTGACCATTTCCAACTTCTTCCTTGCCCCAAAAAAGGGTCTTTTAACAGTCTGCAGGGAGATCCTGATGCAGGCAAGGAGGGCTGCTGAGCCTCTTGCGGAGGCAGGGCTCACCCCTGCCCTCAGTATGTATGTGTCCCTTGTGTGCCAAGGCCACTTCCTTCACAGATGCAATAACTGCTGGTTTCCTCTTAATGGTCTTCTTCAGCTTCACACCAGCAGACAGAGTAAGACAATTTAGGCTGGCAAATGGAGAAGCTCATAACAAATGTACCAACGACTAAAGAGATTCAGCTTTCAAATGCACCAGGTCTCATTAAATTGCTGATCAGAGATTATTAACTCTGAGTACTTCCTTTCATTTTGTCCAGCTTTCTCGTGGTTTTTCCTATAAAATCTGGCATTCCCTGCCAGATGAACCCACTAAATTTCTACAAGACTTTTACTCAGTCTAATAAATTAAAAAAGAAGAGAAGAACAAATATAGCCCTAATACAATTTGTACCAAGATGAAAGTAGTCAGAGCTGAGCTATCACGTTGCTGGAAAATAAGCAAACCCAGCCATTTATACTGAATCTTTCTTCATATATCAGTCTCTAGAAAAAAGCATCTGAAATCACTTCTCCTATTTCAGATAGGACATACACTAAGTTCACTTTAAACAAGGATGGATATTTAATCTAAGGATAGATTAAAACCTTGAGATCTGATTTAAACTACAAGTATACATGAAACAATACATGTCAAAAGACCCCAGAAATTTCCAAACATTAAGACACAGGAGAAGCAAAATGCTGCAAAGCAGTGACCCAAATTAATTATTCCATAGAAAACTCACAGGCCACCAAAATTACTCTAAGTATGGACAAAACAAACTGTCAGAGAAATAAAAAGTTACCTCAAAGGCTATCCATTATTCTTTTTTAATACCCCTAACCTTTCCCCAGTTTTTTGGTAAGCTAACGACATAGGCTGCTGGGAGAAAAAAACACCTGCCACAAAGGGAGAATTGGGTAAAGCCAGAAATCACAACTCATAAGGCAGTCAGAAAATCAAAACCTTTTTTAGAGACAGAATAATTTATGCACTAACTTTCCTTTTCAGAATAAATTTGCTGCTGAGGCCCCAAGGATGCCTCTCACTGAGGTAGAATATTATCAAACAGAAACGAGTGCTCTGCTTTCTCAAAATCCCAAACAATGCAAAAAAGAAAAGCTGAAGCTTATTTACAAGCATCACTTGTGCACCCTCAGCCACAAGTAACAGATTTCCATTAACACTCTGCAAAAGAGCATTTGATTTTTACAGACAAGCTACAGGCTATACTTAACTTTGAATGCAGCTAGTGACCAAGCTAGATGCTTCAGTGATTAATTTTATGTGAACCACAATTATTATGAGAATGTCTGTGCTGTTTTCTTCATTTTCTGATTTTTCACTTTCATGTCTTTATGTCAGAGGCTTCAACAAAACAGATTTATAAACAGGGACTTGCATTATTACCCTTGACTCTTTCATCTTCTGAGATAATGTAACATCTAGTGTAAACTTGGACAAAAGCAATATGATATACACAGCTTATCTGTTCACAATAAAATTACACAGAATAAAAATTACTTAAAGATTATTTCATCTTTTCTCATCTTTCATGTAAATTGAATTTTGCTACTGTAAGCTCTTTCTATACACACAAGGGTGGAAAACCAACTACTTTTTATGGCATAATGAATACTTAGATAGCTGCAGAGAGAGGCATTCAATTGCATTTATATTTGGCAATTATTTAATGTCACCTATTAATATCCAGCTACTGTCTCCAACAGTCCTACCTTGCAAGGTGGCTGAGCATGCTAAATGTGCTAAAAATGAATTTCCTCCTCATTTCCATCTTTGTCCTAGTAAACCATGTCTCCCACTGTCCCTGCATACCTTTCCCATCAGGAAGGCAGCTCATCTTTAAGCGTTCCCCCAGCCCACCAAGCCTGCTGGTCTGCCCTCAACAGACACTCTTCTCTGTTCTCAGTGCTGCTCCTCTTTTCTGCTCACAAATTACAGTGCCTTACTCTTTCTGTTTTGGTTGGGGTTTTTTTCTATAACCTTTACCCTATTGTTGTCTGGGTTGCTGAGTTCCTTGTCTGGCTTGGGAAAAAAAAAAAAAAAAGGAAGAAAATCAGAGCTTTGAGCCCTCCAGGTTATGATCTTGTCTTATCTTTCCACCTAAGCAGAGTGGGAAGATACAAGTGCAGTGTTGAGACTCAGAGAGACAAGTTTACACCATGACTCTGATATTCCAAAGATACCTGAGAAGGAGGCATCTATCTAAACTGATCTCATGGCCAGATTTCAGTTGTCATAGTTTGGATCTCTGCACACCTTATGTTTGAGTACTGTTTTCCACCTGCTGAAAGCACTGAGTGGTACTGCTGTGCCATGAAAACCTTGTGGTGCACCTGAACAGAGACAGATGCATGTAAAACTGGGTAGAGTGATCTGAGGTCTGAAGCACTGCAGTATTACTCTCAAAACTTTACCATACTATTGACCCTTTTCTCTCACCCAATCACCCTTTGCAGTTTTAGTTTCTTAACACACTTTCCTTCACCAAATCCTCAAGTTGATCAGCATCTCGCTCAGATTCTCCTTAAAACAAATACACATGAAGTCAGATCAGCTGGTGATTATTCCCACTATGGTTCTAAAGGGTCAAAATGTTGGCAAGAGAAATCAATGTTCGATCATGTAATGACCTCAGCAGGATTCCGATTTCAGAGATTACACAGAAATAGAAGGGAAAATTTCTTCCTTCAAAATAATTTAAATTTTTTAATTTAAAGCTGGTCACCAGCCAGATGACGTGATATGCCAGCCCTAACACTGAATGGGCTGTCTGCACTGCTTGAGAGGTTCCCCAGTCTGAGGTTCTTATTTGGAAGGAAAAAATTTTCCCTTGTATTTTACTACTTTAGTGCTAATTTTTTCATTCCACTAGGTAAGGACAGAAAGACCTTACCTAAGGTCTGGTCTTTCTCTGAAAATTAAAAAATCCACCAAAATTAGCATCTACAAATATGCAGCAGCTTTTGTCTGCCTAAAATCATGAGTGAAAAAAGTTAAATTCTCTGCCTTGCCCATGCTCATTTTCCACAGAACACTTATTTCTTCTGCAATACTACTAAATATCTCCTAAAGGAGATTCCTGGATTGAGAAGCAGAATAGGAGACAGACAGAAGAAATCAACTCTTACATACCACACCTAATAGCAAGAAATTTCTTTTATAATTAGGCACTTTTGCACATATCAGCTATGGCAACCGGGTATCTTATAGTGTAAGGAAGTCTGAAGCCACTCAGATCCCTGATATAGCATAAATTTGCCTTCTTGAGGAAACATCAAGCATGTTTGACACTAGTGGTGAAACTTCCCTTGGCTTCAGTGGAGGCAGAAATTCGTCCTTCAAGTTTCATTCAAAGTGCCCTGGGTTTACCTCTGAAAACTAATAAACAAATTTGGGCAAAAGTTGCAGAATTCCTACAACTCTGCTAGGTACCACGACCAGCTGAGAAAATACATTTATTTTAACTTGGAATATGAAAACAAAACTGCAGAGAGAGGTCTGTTGAAGACCAACTGTTATCCTCTCAAATTGTAAGAGACCCTCAAATGTTTATGTAGCATTCTTTTAGCTGTAAGTAACTATTCCAATGACAGCTACCGCAGTCACATCTGATTTAGTCAAATGTTTTCAACCCATTCTGCCCAGGTGGGAATTTATTTAGATACACAGGTCTGAAAAGAGAATTTAAAATCCAACAACAACTGCACGCCTTTTGGAAGAGGACTGGAGAAATGTTTGGAAGAGACTACTTCAAAAAAGTTTTCTGACACTCTAGTTTGTATTGGGTGAGTCAGCAGCCTGCCCACATTTAATTCTGAAGTGTTGTAGGGAGGAAGATCATACAGAGTGTGTGAAACCATCTCACCAAAAAAAGCCGAAGTGCTGAAGAAGTCACTGTGCCAGTGCAAAGGCTCTATAGCATCAGCACTGAGCTAATTCTTTCTGAACAGCATTAATTCACAGACATGTAAAGATAGCAAGGTTTCCATGGATGAAAGGAAAATCTGAAATGCAGTTTGAAACGGAAAGCTTTTGAGAGAGGTATAGCAATCAAGTCTCTGTACTTTTTTTTTTTTTTTGGGGGGGGGGATGTGTGTGGAATTTTGCTCCTTTTATTTCCAGTCCCAGACAAAACAAGGAAGGAAGAAAGTTCTTAAAGATTCAAATCTAGGCTTAAAATAAATGTCCCACTGTCTTGCGAGAACCAGCCTTTTGTAGAACAAGTGTCCATCCCTCGTATGGGGAAAAAAAAGGAAGGTTTTAGAACTTTTATAAAATGAATCTATGAAAAACTGATCAGAGCTGCTACTCCTCACAAAACTGCTATACAAAGACATCATTTTGTGTTGCTGATATCTGACCAAAGGCAAAGAGGCTGAGCAATGTGCCTTCATGTCAGGAAAAATAATGCAATGCTTAGATTTTGCCAAGAGTGTGGTAGCCCACTGGGGCCAAAAGGGAGGAAATGCAAACAATAAGTCTTTAGTTTCTCACTCCACAGCGCTACTCTGAGGCAGAACATCCCAGACCCTTTCCAAATGCTGCCTTCAGAACTCAACAGTATTCCTTCTGCACGGCTGAAGCATAAAATAAACCAGAATAAAATAAAACAACATAAAGTAAAATTCTAAATCCTGTTACCCTTTCTGAGAATCACTAGGCATTTCTACTAAATCCAACTGATGGAGGTTTTGCCCAAGCATCTTACAGCCTGAAGCTCCTCTGTGCCAGCAGTTATATTCTGAGATGCCCCCCCAGATGTTAAGAAGGTTTTGCAAACTGTTAGTCTGATATTCCTCTTACAAAACTCAGTAGCACTGAGCTACTACCGATGAAGAAAAACAACACCCAAATGCCCCAAAAAGAGTAAAACCGAAAAACACCACTCTGCCATCATGTTTCTGAGTCTTCTTGTAAATTAAGCTTTGAAAAAATTAACCATTATTTTAGGGTTTTTCTATTAAAAAATGAATTAAAATGAACTAAAACTATTTTTGAAATTAACCTGTTTACCTCTTAAATAAATTATTACCTTGAGACAAAGTGTCTGAAGCACACGTAAAAATAAATATTAAGCTCTTAGTATAAAAATACCTTCTATGGATTTCAATTTTGCCTTTAGACATCTCTTGGGAAAATTATTTTAAACACAGGTGCAGATAACAGTAGGCTTAGATAAAAAGTGGTTTTCAATAGTTCAGGGTTGGATTAAGGGCTAGTAATTCCTCTATAAAGCCACAACAATAAAGATAGTCTGGACAAGCCCTGAGAGTATACATATGCACCTTATAAATCTTACGCAAGATTAGATATTGCTCTTAAGGGTGTTAAGAACCTAACAAAACCCTCACAGCTCTAGTGAACAGAGCCAAAAACTTGCAGTTTTGGACACCTTTTCCTCCCATGAGAGGCTGAACTGCCTGAGAAAGAGATTCAGAACATACCATTTAGTCTAAGACTTTCAAAAAAAAAAAAGCAGAGTCATTTTTTTTACAGAATTTCCATGTTTAGGAGTTAGGTACCTAATTGCCTAATTGCATCTTTAGATATCTAAAATAAATTTAAAATTCTGGCCAATAGTGCCCCATTTTCTCCAATCTAGCCTCCATAACTTAATCAGCCAACTCATCACTTTGAAAGCAAGAGCAATTAAATCCTTGTATTAGAATAGGGTCCCACTAGATCTCCTCCAGCAGAACATCTTCTTAAATGAGATCTGCAGGAAAAAGACATCTGCTGGAAGAACTGGGCTGTAAATTACTATTTGAATGCTGATGGCACTAAAAAAAGAGAAAGAATTAAAGGCATTTAAATTTCTATACCTAGAGAGATATGCTTTTTAATTAGACAGGAGAGTTGACAAAGCTTGGAATAAAAATATTTTCATGTGCTCTGTCTGAAAATACAGATCTCTCTCTTCAGTTCTAAGAAAACTATCATTTGGATATGACTGTGTGTTATAACTCTGTTTATGGCGTAGTCTCACACATTCCATTAATGTGTTCCAAGAGATGTCTCCCTGGGAAAAGCCAGCATCCATGCAAGCAATGAAAAAATTTGTCTGTGGAAGGCATGCCTTGCCTTACAGTGCAGTGGGGGTAGACAACATGTTCGTACTGCTCCATCAGGTCTGTTTTTGGATAGCCCTGTGCTCTCTGAAGGCAGTTAAATTGCTCCAAAATGAGTATAGCTCCAGTGTTCCACATATTAAATCAATTTGTCCTGAAGGAGGCTGTGCTAATGATGGCAGGGAAAAAAAGTCTCTCTCTTTGTCTAGTCTGACTTTGGATATAAATCTATGGCAAAAGAAACATTTGTGCCTGATCCAAGTAAGTTGTTACTGAATGAGTTTGACAGATTGATAACACTTTCTTTGATGGAGTAATAAACATTTTCAAACAGAAATCAAGATGCCTCCTTTCTGTTTTAAAAAAGGATCCTGAGAAGTCCAGTATATTCAATTTGATATTCCAGACACTGAATTAAACCCAGCTTGGTAATAAATATTTGTATTTTTTTGTCAAGTACTGTAACTAAAGAATGCCGTGGAAGGACAACTTTTACCTCCTTGCCCTTTAGCTAGCACAGAGATGCCCAGTAACGAGCCAGTGAAAACAGTGGCAGGAAGGCTAGCACAGATACAGCAGTATCTTCAAGAGGTCTCCCAGTTACTAACCCAACACAAGGCTAAGGACGTTTATTCACTGTCCTTTATATGGCAGAAGATTGATTTCAACTGCTGGATAAACAACATGGATGAGTTAGAGGAGAAACGAAGGTTAAGGAGATGGTTTGAGTGAGCATTACTATACAAACTGGATCTCCCCCCATTTGGCAGGCCATCTGACCAGAGATGAAGGGAACTGCTTGCCATGAATATATTTAGGGCTACAGTGAACCAGTACTCTCGTTGTGAGCAATAAGGGATCAAAGCAGATCCCCGAGGCTGCCATGTGCAAGATGCCAAATAGGTCTCTTATGGACTTCTGAAACCATGACATTTCTTTCTTCCTTTCTCTTTTTCTTCCCCCTTAATTCACAGATGCCCAAAGGTTGATATTTCAGCAACCTGTTGAGGACTGTCAGATATAAAAATGGTTGAAAAGCCACAATAACAACATAAACCCTTCCCTCTTGCCTGGATTCACTGTGTAGTGCCAGGAGTTTCATACTCCCCGGGAGCTCAAAGAGCAGCATGGGCGACTGACTGTCTAGTAAAATAAGGATGATTAAGTCAGATCAGAGTCATTGTTCGCCTTTATGACCCACGTCTAGTCTCTCATCACATTTACAACACTTAATCCTTAATAGGAAATGCTCCATTTATTTTGACCACTGATGTATTCAGGACAGTCTCAAGGGTCAACATGGTTTCCATCTTTCTTCTTCCCAAGCTACATTATTATCACTGTCTCATGGGAAAATCAGGCTTCAGCTTATCACATCAGTTTCTTGCAATGGTGAAGAAGCTCCCTGAGAGGAAAGTGAGGGAGAGCCAGGGCACTTTCCATCAAGGGCCAGAACTCTTCCCCATATGAAGAGTGTTATATGACCTTTGGTTAATTGATCACAGGGAGCTGCCCACAAAGCTTGACTAACATCAGCAGTGCTTCCCCCAAAATACAGACTCCGAGATATTGTTACTGACAGGGAAAACTGACAGACTAAAATATGTAGGCTTATAAAGGAGGACTTCATAGATGTGTCCAACAACCAATAAGTATCGAATATATAAATTATTAGGTCTTTATTCATTTACCATTGGAAGGTTTAGTAGCCAATTCATTTTCTCAACCTCTCAACTTCATAAATTTTCATTTTAACTCAAGCACAACCTTCATTCTAGATTCAGAAAGGGTTAAGATAGGACAATAACAAAAGCAAAAAGCATGCTTACAGGTGGTAGAAATAGAGTGAAATGAAGGGAAGGATAAAACTTGGTTACACATATGGAAACTAAGAAACACCTGGAAGAAAGTTATTTATCAAAAATCAGAAAAGAAGAAGGGAGAAAAAGCACTGGTTAACAAAAGCATATTATTAAACAGGATGGAAAGAAATTTAACATCCTTTAAAAAGACTGGCAAATAATATAATTATCAGTGGAAACCATAGGCAGGGGGCAGCCTGAAGATAAGAAGATGTCAAAATGGAGAACATGGAGTGCAGAGGAAAGGCACCCTAAAAAGGTCATTCTTTCCATCCATTGCATAAGTTTGACTTTGCCACACGTTTCCAATACTCATAGCACTTTCTGTGGTATGTGCTGACCTTTTAGGTTTGTCTACCGTAGTATATTCTCTTACTTCAATATTTTTCTTTAAACATTTTGAATCAATGATTTAATGTCCTGTTAGGTAAAGCACTAGTAAAAATAAACCCGCACAGAGAACAAAAAGAAACTCCATGAAAAATAACCCTTCAGAATATTTCCAGCTGGATATGGGTCTAAGACCTCCTCCTCAGAGCTAACCTGCAAGCTTTACTGGGGTAGAGTCAATGTTGTGTTGAAAAGCTGTCTGGAACGAACACTTTTATATGCAGCCTCTCTTAGGACACTAAAAGCTTAAGGATTGACGTAGCAAAGGTGTAAGCCTGTGACTGATGTGGCACCTGAGTATTACGCTGGGAGCCAAAAGATGGGTTACAATGCCAAGCTCTGACATAATGGCCTCAACTAAATGGTTTAAGTTCTTCGGACCTCTTTTTCCTCCTATGGTCTTACAAATACCACACAGATCACAAAGCCTTTTGTCTCTCAACATTGGCTGCTCACACTGTACCACTTTAGGGACACACAGGCAGCCAAACAGTGGTCTACTGCCGATGTTGAGGAAGAAGGGAAAGTGAACATTTTCACACAGAGCAATGCTATTGGTAGCATGGTCTGGCAGTAGGATTAAGTAAGACTGACAAACACTAAACTCATAAATGAGGCTAGAATTTGTGGTCTGGTTAAATAGAAATGCTGTACTTCCAGCCTGAAGTATTTCCACTTAATGAGGATAAAGAGATTGAAAGACTGTAGTGGTTACATGGATAAAATCAGTCAGGAATGTGACCATAGTTTATTAATAAGAAAAAAACTAAAGTGAAACAAACAAGTGAAAAAGTGGATAAAAATGGAAGGCCCTATATATTACCTCAAGATTTGAAATGATAACCCCATCATCATTACCCAGAGTTCAAAGTCCACAGTTATTTCCTTGTACAGAAAGACAGACTGATAATTCCCTTGCGTCAGTTAAGGTCTTTTTTTTTCCCCTCACTCTTTCCACAAAGCCCTTCTTGTTACTGGGAAATTCCTTAGACAGCAGCAGGCCCTCTTGTTAAGAATGAACAAGACACAAAGCTCAGCTTCTGCAAAGCACTGCTCATTCAGCAGATATTAATTTGAACACCAAAATCAAAGTGTCTGCTGACAAACAGCTCCACATCACAGAAGAAATGTAAGACCCAAGGCATAAAGCTGTGAAAGAACCTTCAGACTCATACATACCTATGCACTGCTGCTGCTCGGCTAAGCAGGAGTTTTAAAACTGATGCTCTGAGTCTCAACATTTCACTCATTAATCACAATGTAAATAATGAATTAAAATGGACCTCAAAAGACAAGGAGGCTTTTCAGCTCTCTTGTCTCTTGGAGCTGAAGTTTGAAGATGCTTTTTTCTGCTTAATGAGGTTGGTTCCACAGATCCCTATCTGCAGATTGAGGTAATTTTACTTACAGAAGTTCTTTTATGAAAAAAGCCAAGCAAAGCACGTGCATATCATTTATCCACGTAGGGAATACTCAAAACCAAAGCACAAATCTCTAAACGTAATAAGTTCTGCTTCTTTCAATACACTGGTTTCATGGTCTGAAAAAGTCAATCGCATAAGTAAATTGCAGACATAGGTAGCATATCCAAGAGTAGAAATTTAATTTATTTGTACTTTGTTAAAGAATAACAACAAAAGAGGATTCCTGAAGAACTTCAGAATGAGAATCTCCCTAATATTTCCAAAGGTTACAGACGCCTTCTGGACAAGGGGAAAAAATAAAGTAGCAAGGGAGGATCTGAATTTCCTGAATAAAAAACAGTATTTACAAGAACTATATTTGCATATTAACTACACTGCTGTTCATTGCTACTCAATATAAAAATATAACTATTTTGGGCATACTAACAATTGCTTGCACGTCTCTGCTAGATCCGAGTATGTAACGGTGGCACCTTCAGTTCTTAGAGGTGCTCTGTAACTGCTGTTTCCACTAAGGCAAAATTAAAAAATGAATTATGCTTTTGCAAAGCAGTCTCTTGCATACTTTGCTTTCAGACTTCGCAAGTGCATTTCTGAAGATCAGCTCGGATCTGGTACTTATTTGCAAGTGAAATGCCGAACTTGGCATGAAGTTTAGCTCAATTAATCTCACTGGGTCATTTCTTCCCATTCTCCCTTTTGGCATGTAATGCCTCCTTGTTGACTTCTATGACTAGGGTTTCAAAGGAGACATTGGTATATCTTCTTAAGGAATTATTGTTATTTTTAATTGGAGCCATTTGCCCTTCTGAAAAATCCACATCACTGATGCCAGCTCTTCTGTTTCTGACCTCCACCACCTCCCTGTCAAACTGGAACGGAAAACAACCAGCTCTTCCATTTAAATCAGCTCATGCTGTCAGTGACAACACCCAGAGTTACACAAGTAACATGAAAGCTGAAAAAATGCACAGCCAATCTGTACTGCTGCTGCAGAAGCTGTCTTCACTCAGTTCAACCTCCTTAATCCAAGCAAGGTGAGAAAGATGAAAGGAATTCAGATAAAGCAGAAATCAAACTGAACTACAACATCTGGACCCAAAGCATTCATCTTATGTGGCTGTTGGAGCAGGAGACAAGGAGTTTCAGGACGGAGCTGAGAACTAATTTAAAGACTGTTGAATAGGAAAACCACCAAACTTCAAATATTTTATTAATCAGGTGTTTTCAAAAGGTATGAGAAAACTCCATACCTGTCTTTCCAGGCACAGCTGATGTTCTGACCTGGTGTAAGCACAAGCAGTCTTTCAGGCAAGTCAGCTGCATTAGCACTCTTCCAATTAAGCAAGGCTTAGGAAAGGGAACTGACTTTTCTTTCTTTTTCTCTTATTTGAAATTTATTTCTGCTTTATATACGAGTAACTTGCTCATGTACAGTGATGCTGCCCAGAGACAAACCATTGCAGAGAGTAAACCAAGCCATAAGGTGTCTGGTGATAGCTAAACCTTCAGTGATTTCAAACCCTCTGCTTTCACAGGCAAAGTTGAGAAGCAAACATTTAAATATCCTCTTTCAAATGCCAAGTGTAGCAAAGGCACACACTTAGAATATATCTCTCCTCCTCTATTGAAATAAGAGCAAGGCATATCTTGCCCACTTACGAGAACAGTGGGTTGGACCACAGAAATAAATATATGACAGCACAAGGTCTGCTGCCCTTGCAAAAAATGATGAAACATTCCAGGATCAGCATTTTTCGCCCCAGCTACTTACAATCCAAAGTAGATATTTCAGGCTGGCAAGTTATACCTCTGAGGACAGAGTTCTGAAATAATTTCTCCCCTGGCTTGACAATAAAATGGGGGTAAAAAATGACAGGTAGAATAAATGTGCCTGTCACACAACTAGCAAATGGGAGAATCAAGCCTTAAGCACTCTTAAATAAAAAAAAAAACACAACAACAGCAGAAACCCCAAACATCTGAACTTTTGTCACAAACTAAATTAATTTCTCTCCATAAAAAAATCCCCCCAACCTACCTTCTATACCATATTGTTTGTCATATTTTTTGAACACCTAGTCTGAAGTCAACAACTTGACAACTGTTGACTAAGCACTAAAGCTTTTGTTAGGTTTTGGGTTCTTTTTTTTTTATTACTATTCATTACGTTCCTCAGTTTACTGTGGGACATTAGGAAAAAGAATAAAAGGATGGAGGAATGATGATTTTTGACAATATTATTATCAACGTCACAGGATGAAAACCCTGTTCCTAAATATTGGGATATCCAAAATTAAGAAGTATTTTTCATAGTTAACGGTTGATGGTGAACTGAGAAAGTATCAACAGAGGGTTATCTCAAAGAGTGAAAACAAATCTGAAAGAAACACTTTACCATAAATTTGAAAAACCAATCTGACAGGAAACAAAGACAGTGGCATGATGTTTCTCTTGTGTCTACCATGGGCTACACTGGGCTAAGAGCTCATCCCTAAAAGCTCTGCATGTGCAGTTGCTAATGCATGGGAAATGTGATTAGCTGACTTGAGAAAGGCCTAGAATTACTCCCATTCTGACTAGATTACTGGATAATTAGATTGGTGGCACTCTTCCCTTACTGGGCTGTCAGATTAAATCCTGCTGGTTTTCTTCAGATAACTGTCATGTTTCACAATAACAAACAGGGACTGACACTGAGTCTCTTCATGTTCAAAGGAGGTAAATGCTGCTTCTACCTCCATGCAACAAAAAAGAAGAATGCTTGGTGTACTTACTATTTCATTGAAAATGTCATTAAATTTGATTAAAACATACCTAGTTGATAAACCTGGTCAGAAACATTTAATTTGACTTGATAAATGGGATCACAAGGCTTTGAATACTCATCTGGTAGATTACTTACTTGGAAGAGCAAAATCAAATTATGTTTTAATGGGGTTAGGAACATTTCAAAGTTCTGCTCACAGAGAAACAAGTCTCTCATTCATATGCCCTTAATGGGGATTTGTTCAGTCCAAGAAAGGAGCCGGCAGGTATATTTGGATCTTCTACATTTGCATAATGTGGGAAGTGAAAGCTTTTCAGATTCCTGAATTCCCATAACTGGTACTACACCACATGCTGTTAAAATAATAAGTGATATATTTATGGTATTTTGTTCCTATCTTCCCCTCATGTGGACCTTGATAGAGTTTGCCATGAACATGTGATTTGACCAGAACGGAAAGTTAAATTACTTATTCCCAAATTACACAAATAATGCTATTATTCTCCAACCTGTACATTTAAATCTCTTGAAGATCACTAAGTTTGGCATTTCTTCCTGAAGTGATCACCAGATGGGGAGTCTTCCAAAAGATAGCAACGGGTACATCCCAAACCTGAGGGAGTACCTTGACTCAGCTGAAAACACTGGTGAGTTTCCCATTGTCCTGAACAGTACAGAGGAACACCCCATGGTGGCCCTAATGCAGGGAGCTTTGCTGTCCCGTTTTCACTCTGCCCCCAGATTAAACCCACTAACCCCAGAGAGGCACCCACGAGCTACCATTGCATTGTTGTTTTGTTCCTGCAGATTTTGAGAAGGCTGATAGTTGGAACAAGGCACAAAACTTTACATTCCAGAATGGTTTTTTGCTTTAAATTACATAATAGTGCCTTATTTGGAGTATTTCCACAGCTAATTAATAAAGTTTTCTGTTCACCTGGTCGCACCGGCATATTTATGCAATGTGATGAAAAATGTATCTTTTGAAGTTTGCCCAAGAACGAGGGGATTGAAGCCAAAGAAAAGGTTGAAACATCTCTAATAATTTATGCCAGAATATAAAAAACATTAGAAGCTGTAAATCTATACCTGCATTTCTTTTTTTTTCTTTTTTTTTCCTTCTGCCTTCTGATACCTTTTGTTTTTTTTTATCTATTTTAAACTGTAAAAGTTGTTTACACTTGTATGAGATTATCTCCAATGAAACGGGGAAGGGGTAAGAGTTATAAACAACAATGTCAACAAAGTAGAGAGTAGATAAGCAGCTAAAACAATGCACTATAAATGTACACTGCAAAAACTAACATTAAAAAATAAGCCACTGTTATATGGTTTGTATTTACAACACTAATATATGTTTATCATATTCAATACGAATAATAGTTCCAAGAGCTCACAACAAGAGTTAGAATAACAAACCTAATCAAGTTAACTGTATGGAGATACTTATCTAGAGAACCTCTTTTTTTTTTTCCACCCACAGGTTCTGTTTTTTATAAAACTTGATTAGAATCATTTGTCTTTTTCACTTATGGCTGACACAGCCATACACCTTGGAGGGAAAATGAACTGGTTAACAGTGCCCAAGAACATCAAGCAAGTTTGGATAAGAAGTGAGTGACACTTTACCTAAGGAAAACTGCGTAGGGATTACAACAGAATTCTTGAATTAGAATTTGATGAAAAATTTCAAATTAACTCTTTCCAGTCTCACAGATTGGGAGGAACAGTAAGTCTTGCGAGATCCTCTCTATGAAGTGCAATAAAAAGGAATATATGCTCAGATATTTAAATTAACTACCTCTACTGGTGAATATATGCTAAATTGTTATCTTGATGTTATGAGTTAACCAGAAATGAGATTAGAAACAGAGTGCCTTGAAGAGACCTTGACATTTGTATGTCTTTTGAATACTACAAAAAACTAAGTTCCCACAGAAAACTGAGGTTTCCAACAATTAGGGCTCTTGTAGGCATAACAGAGAACTGGTGTAAACACTCAGATCTCCATTTGCTTCAATGGAGCCAGGCTGCTTTGTATCCATCAAGGGCATAATTTACCACATACCCTCCCCCATTTTGGTCCTGGATCTATGACATTTCTTACAAAGATATGCACAAGAAAACTGCTGAGGAGTCAGGGCCTTGGGTTGATAATTTTGGGCTACTGGGTATAAATGTGTTCTGATCACTACTCAGTGACCTGGGTAAAATCAATACAGAAAGAGTTTTGGAGTCATCTTTTAATAAACAATTCTTTGTCTGAGGGAAGAAAGAAAAAATGTCTTTGACTACTTGATAGAAATAAAGTGGCACTTGTTTAAGGTTGCTCAGGGACTTGGAATGGCAGAAAATGACCTCTGAGAGATGGATTAATATAAAGTAATGCTGCCATAAGTAAAAATACATTATTCACCTGTCTATGCTGTTTATCAGATAGATAGATATATGTCCATGCGGTCGCAAACTCATAAAAATTTGTCTTAAATTTTAAATACTCTGCTTTTGCTTAATTGTATTGTAACTCTTCCCTCTTTGAGGTTGCTTTGATAATGCCTTTTGTAGGAAACCTTTCCTGGCAGTTGCAGCAGGGGAACTCCATTTCCCTGGGTTTTCATCCTCAGGCTCATTGAGCAGCAGGTGTGCTTATGCTCACTATGATGGAGGTCTTCTCTGGACACCTGTACAACATGAGCTAAACAGAAACCCCTGACACCTTTCCCAGTGCCTAACAACTATCAGATGTTAATACGTTCTAGCTATTAATGAGTGGGATTACGATTAAAGCCAGCACCGTAGGAGTAGGAGGGCTTTAATCACATTCTTAAGTGCACTGGGGAGCGAGTGCTCTTCATTTCGGAAGGCGATCATCCAGTGCCTCTGTGAGAACTAAACACACTAAACCAATAATGTGGATAGTATCCACCACTTCACTTACTTTGGGTGGCCTTCTCTAACAAAAGGATATTCATGCTGTTACATTATGAGTACCCCTAAAATCTCATTAGCAGCAATGAAGCAGATCCAGTGGCAATAATAAACTCTGGTTTAAATTAGAAACAGCGACATTTTGCACATTCACACGTGTACACACGATCTGTTTGCTGATTATCCAAAATGACCAATTTATTAAAGTTTACATAACTTTGAGAGGAAAAATAATAACAACCTCTGCATCTAGAGTAATAAATCCTTTATTCATCCTACAGCTGAGCCATTCCTCTGATCATTAAGGTAAAACTAATTAAAACAGGGCTTCATACACCTTTGCAGAAATTGCATCCCAGAGTGCGATGTGGTAGAGCCAAAGTAGGCTCGCATTTATTTGCAGTGTGTGGTCCCTGCTGTGAAAAAACACACAACTTACAAGAGTCACTCACATTTTAAATATTTCCAGCTTGAATGTTCACTGAAAAACATCATTGCTAAGTTTGTATTCAAAAGACACAGTATAGTAAGAGTTCTCTTTAAACACAAAAGGAATGCTTTTTGTTTTACAGCTAAACACTCCTCTCCCTCGCCCTTTAT
This sequence comes from Myiozetetes cayanensis, assembly GCF_022539395.1. NCBI lineage: Eukaryota > Metazoa > Chordata > Aves > Passeriformes > Tyrannidae > Myiozetetes > Myiozetetes cayanensis. The sequence goes on from NW_026086604.1 coordinate 110,643,779, forward strand.
TCCACTGAGGAAAACACTACATACTGCAAATCTAAATCTAGTCGTTTGCTTTTCTCTATGAAAATTTCTATTTCAACATCACAACTGCTATTAACTTCAAAGGCAGCTGACAGTTCTGCAGTTATTAAGTTAAAAGACGGCCAACTTTCAGCTGGAGTCATTGCAAATTAATTCTGCCTTACAAGGCCACATTAGGTCATTTCCTGAGCTGATGGTAATAAATAGCCTTTTCCGTAATGTAAGAACAAATGAGTATAGTGAGGCTGCCCTGATGTGAAAATAGGAGGACTAGGCTAAGCTGGGCTCGGGGAATTGGTGCATGGTAGCCTGACCCAGTTACTCCCAGACCCACCTCCACTGGTATCTGCATCTTGTTGTACAGTGAACTTAGATGCATGTCCAACCTGGAGTGCAGCAGTAGGTATGATCTAACAGTGCCTCTTTTATAGCCCTCTTTACTTTCTCATTTTACTGCTTTCTTCATTTTGGGCTGTGGATTGTAACTTAGCAGCTACAGGACAGGGATGGCAGATTGGAATCAAAAAGAGCTGAGAAACAGCAGGCTTTGTCTTACAGGTTTGATCTCTGTTATGTCCTCAGCTCTGAGGGGCATTTATATATTAATGGATGTATAGGAAGGAATGGAGTTGGCAGGGACATGCTGTGTAACCAAACATCGAACTACTGACATTTTCCCTTCGTGCTGAGTAACTTGCCACAGCCATGTGAAAGCATTAGTTAACAAAGCCTAAAAATCCAGGATTTTCTCTTCCTACTACACTATTCTAGTAGCTTCATTTCCTAGAATGCAATGACCTCCAGGCAAAACATTTCCTCAAGTGGTGGGAAAAAAAATCCTGCCTAAACCTTGCATAGCCTCAAGCTTGCACCACCCTTTCTCTCTGTATACAGAGATGCCACAACATCCAGGTATGTGGTCACCCTCTAATGAACTGTATTATCCTGCATATTTCATCCCCTGCTGTCTTTCACCTGAATCCCTTCCACTCTTTGGGGTAAGGACTACTCTTCTTTTTTGGGATCTAGTGGAGTTATGGGCTTGATCCACTGCTACTTTAACACAAATAAATTCTCCACAGTGTCCATGTTATGGTCAGGATCAAATGACACAAGATAGTGCAGAGTCAGTTTTTCTGAAAACAGCAACAAGACTTATGGGAGTTTTGCCATTAACTTAGTGAAGCTACCAATTAACCCAGAAGGCAAGAAGTCTGCACTGGGTTTCCAGCACCTCCCTTTCATTATGGGAAAACAGTTTTCCCCTTTCTAGAATTTCTGCATTTTATCACTGAAATCTCCATATCTGTGCTCCATACTGCTTAAGAGAATTTCAGTGAAGAAGGCACAGATTAATTTTCATTATTAGCATTAATTATCATTATCACTGAGTTAGTACAAAAAAAAGAAAAAAAACCCTCAGACTCCCCGGTCACATAATGAGCTTAGGTTTAATTATAAACAAAATAGTCTTGATGCTTTTGCACAAATCTTATACAATCAAAGCTAGTGATAAACAATAAGCATTGTTTACCATGGGAATAAACTATTACTTGCTTTGTACAAAAGAAGGAAACCTGAGAGCTGGGATAGCAACAAGGTATCTCCGTGGATTAAGCAGTATGTCTTACAGTAATATTAGTAGAGAACCCTGTACAGAGATGGTTATGCAGCCCATTGCATTGTCTCTTTGAGGGAGTGATGAAAATGCGGGTCAGTAAGGATTATCCTGCCTTTACCGAAATCAAAAAAGAACATTAAAGCGCTGTGTGCAATCTGACAGCACAAGGTCCCATAGGGACTCCGTGCTTCTCCAGCGGGATGCAGGAGTTCTGGGTTCAAGACCCTACATCCCTGATGCCTAGCAGGCTACAGCTTTAGCCTCTTGCACTGCCCAAATGATTATTCAATTATTCATACACGGTGAGAATGGTCTGGGTGAGAGAGAATGAGAATGTCTTCTTTCAAGACAGTGGATAATTTGACAGAGGGGTAATCACCTGGCATGTAAGAGACCCTCCTTAGAGCCGTAAGAGACCCTCTCTAGAGCCCCTGCTGCAAATTAGGCTGACACAGGACTGAGACCAAGCCACCAAAACATAGATTGGTTCTGAATTATTAACTGTTCCAAAGAAAATCCATTACTTCACTATTAAACTTCTGCAGCTCTTTTCTTTCCTTTTTTTTTTTTTTTTTTTTTTTTTTTGGTGGGAGGGGGGCTAAGTTTAAAAACCCTCACCTTTTTCACCACCCTATTTATCTGCTGCTATAAGTAGTGAACCAAAGTGAGGTTAGGTGGTCCAGTGAGATCCATGATACAAGGGTCAACACAAAAATAAGAGAGACGTACAAGTTTTTAAGTCCAGAAGGAAGAAGGGAGAAATATTGAAAACTGATAAATGGCCTACATAAATTGAAGTTTCGTTGATTCTGCATTCAGAAAATTGCACTTGAAAGGACTTCAGGAGTGCATCAAAGTATTAGAATGTTTAGAGTCTTGCTAAATAGAGTTTTTTCATGAAAAATAAATTTCCTTAACATAGTTCAACAAAGAATACAACAGCAAGTCAGGTGATACCACAGAGTAATATATACAATCAGGATAAAGATAATTTGTTCACACAACACACTGCAAAATAAATCAAGCAGGCTGATTATCTTCAAGTATGCTGGAGTCAGAGATAATTGCTATTATACCAAAATATGTTATTTATCATAACACTAATATCTTTCATCTCAGAAAGTAGCCACTCATTTTCCTTTGCAACCATTTAGTCTTTTCCATTGCTTTAGGATCCTAATATTCTGGTTACATTATAAAATGCACTATGGCTACTACACAAATTTGTTGCAATCACAGCCAAATTTTCTGAAAATGGAAAGAAAACCAGGAATATAACCAAGTGAACCTCAAGGAGCTCTAAGTCCCAGGAGAGCTATACAGTGCAGACAATTAGTTTCTGCTTACCGGTAATGCTTTGCAGGCAAACATAAGAGAATCAAAAAAAAAAAAAAATCCCCTCATAAACAAGTAGAATAGATAAGAACTCTGAAAGGGGGAAACTGAAAAGCAAAGGAAGGGAAAAAAACAGAAAAAAAATTTGAGATTATCAAAGCTTGCCTGTGTTTCACCTCTGTAAGGTCTCTCCATTTACTTCTACCTATTAATGCATATCCTGCACTGACATTTTGAAAACAACATGGAACCAAGCAGGTCTATTCGGAATAGCATCTTTCATTATTTATTTACTTATAAACCACAACCACAACCTGCAATGCAATGCATTTGCTACAATTGGGAAAAAAATACTTTTTATTACAGTCTGAGTCATTTCCTATTTTCTTCCATTACCAAATAATAATTTAACCCAGTAAACAAATGTACACTCATTAAAGTTTCCTAGCAGACTAAAGCTTTGAGTCATTGTTCTGGCAAAATTTACTTCTCTGAAAGCTCTGTGAAATGCTTCATGATCAATATTACACAGGTAATGAACACAGCACATGAAGATAAACAACAAATGTTCTGTGTCTCAGCACACTGAAAACCCGACCATGGGCTGCAAAAGAGTTGTACATTCATTAGGTCGTGCTCATTTTACAAACCTCCTTTGGCAGCTCTCAGGATGGCAATCACTAACCTTGCCACAGGTTGAGCCCGGAACAACACTACATGGGTCTCATTAGAGAAAAAAAAAAAAAAAAAAACAAAACCTGCTAATTAGCACACAGCTCTGGGAGGCAAAGTCTTGTGTCCACATTGGGCACAGAGACACAGGGGAATAAGGGCTGAGAACAGCACACATCAGGGCAGTGACGACTGTAAAATCACAGTAAATGATTGAAAATAACTTCCTGACTGCCTTGATTAAGTTTAACACAAGGCAGAGTTCAAAACAGCCACATCGAGATACGCGGGGGATCATGACCAGCTTTGAGGGACTGTATCTCCTCTCCAGCACAAGCACAAGTTCAGAAGAGCAAGTATTGAAAGTTTACAGATCAAGAGGGAGAAGAGTGGTTAAAAACAGTTGATAGAATTGAGAGACGAAGAAGGAAGCCATTTTCAAGTGCTGGTCAAGACTACACATGGCAGACACCACAGAGAGTCTGCAGGAATCTTAAAGAAAGCATGTGCATGCACTTTTTGTTTAGATCTGCACTTTCTCCAGTGTTTTGGTACTCAGAAAATACTATTTGGGTTTAAGCAAGGTTTTTGCCATTTATGATGGTCACTGTTTACAGTGCTTCAAGAGGGCAAAGAGCAGCAGGTCCTGAGTCCAAACTAGATCTGCTGAGATAATCAGCAATACATGTTCCTGCTCAGAGTATTGAAATCAAATATGGAAAAATTGCACAAGCCCATCCCAAGACTAGCAGTAATCATGATGCTGAAGGCTGGAAAGGATACTGGGAAAAATCAGGAAGCAACAGAAGTCAATCTGTAGCACAAACTATTAAAATCCTGATTTTAAAATTAGAGAAGAAATTCTCTTGTCCTAAATACCTCTGTCAACTTTCAGGTAATGATAGGAAGATAGTGTCTGTATATATCCATGCAAACAAAGTTTCAGCAGACTCTGGGTGAGAACATGGCCCAGCCTGGGCAGCTGAAGTCAGCATCCCTGGCCCAGGAGGATAGGCTTCATGGCTACACTGCTAGAAACAGCTGGACTTGCACTTAAAATCCCTCAGGAGCAGAGTGGGGAAGCCAGGCACTCCTGGTAGCATCTTCCATATCCATGCACCTGTGCCCTTCTCTGCCAGCATGCTCACAGGAGACCTGCTGAAGACTTCTCCGGTTTGCAGCAAAAGGATTAAAAAAGAGAAAGAAGGAAAACGAACAAATCAGGCCAAACAGTCAGGCACAATCCTGTTTTTCCATATGGTACTCGTGAAGGATTTTAAAGTCACAATACACTGCCGCAAGGCAGAACTGCTGTCCTATGGGCACGGCCACTGCAGGCACGTCTTGTGTCCAGCGATGTAGGAAAGGGAGATGTGGCTGTGCCAGCTCCTGCAGGGCACTGCAGTCTTAGGGGAAGCAAGAGACAAGAAGCCAGAGAAACATCATGGGTTCTCCCAACCACACCAGAAGAGCACCTGCAGCCATCAGCGCCCCCATGGCACCCTTTGCCCCTTACCACCCAACATGTTCTGTAAAAAGAGGACTCCAGAGCCTGGCTCTGAGAGATTCACTACAAATAAATAAGGTATTACTGCTGAGACAGATAGAGATCTTCTTACATCTCTGATTTATTTTAGTTTCTTGCTGCAGGGTGAAGACACATAGAAGGCTGAAAACATACATGTGCCTCAGCACTGTCATGTACAGTGAAACCAGTGGCTCTAAGGACATTTGGAAGCTCTCAGATTTTTTCCATTAGACATGTGGAACTGGTTATTTCTCAAAATAGTCAGAAATTTTAACAAAGTGCACCACTTCTCCTCTCTCTCAGCTCTTCGGAAAACATTTCCAAACCATAATCAAAATTTATTCAGCAGGTATTTTAGCATCTGGCATTAAAGAGGTTGCAGAGGAAGGAACAAGCTGAGAGAGATAAGGAGGTAGAGCAGAAACAACCAGAGTTGAGAGGGAGGAGGTTGAGATTGGTTTTGCACATTTCAAAATATTTTACATTCTGAGATAGGACTGTGAAGCTTCAGATGACACAGAGGTCTACAGCAATATTCTCCACCACAGTAATCTACAGCACTGATATAAAATACCAGAGGAGGAACAGATGTAGCAGCCAATCATTATAAAACAAACAAATATCCAGTCTTTTTTTTTTATACCCCTCTGCCCCCTCTTTTAAATCCTGAGAACTCAGGAACTGCCAATATTCTGTCAGGAGTGGCTCCAGAGACTTCTGAGCACAGTTTTGAGGGCTTCCTATTTACTTTATCATCTTTTCCATCTCCTCAGCCTCTTGTCTCTCCATTTAATTATAGAGGTGTCAATGAGGTTGATTAGAGCATGGGTTTTGGGAGCCAGGGGACTGCCTTGATAGCAAATCTAAGGAGATACAGTTCTGATGAAAATCTTTTATAAATAGCTACAATTTGCAAAAGAATTTAGTCTACTTAAGAAAAGAGGCCAGAAGAAAAAGGCATTTAGCTCTGCCTACTTCTCTACCACTGCGCAGGTCACATCACTACACTTTATGACCTAGCCTTTGAATACCTGGGCATACGATCTTTACAAAACTCCCCAGATTCTTAAAACATAAGGTACAAAACCACCACAGCAATCCTCTGGGAAATGTATATTAAATCCCCCTCATGCCAGAGTTCCCAAGCCTGCAATCCTATTCAATGTTAGATCTTAGTGCCTTAGCTTAGGCTGTACCTCACTATGCTTTGAACTCTGTGGCTCCTTAGCCCAGACTTTATTTGAAGAGATAGCAGATAGTACATTTTGCTTCTCTATGCTTTCAGGTAACTGTTATTCTAGACATGTTGCAATATTCTATACTCTCCTATGAGAAGGAGTTTTGTTCCAAAGACTCAAGGGCTCGTGTAACTAAAAAATGGTGTCTGCACTGTTATGAATAGATAACAATATGGGCAAAAGACAATCCAGTATTTCTTTTTGACCTTACAAAGCAATCTATTTGCTCTACTAGGCTCTTTTTCCGATAATGGTTGTATGAAGTTATTTACAACATAAATTAAGGCAATTACTAGCCTTGATTCTCACTTACCCGAAATGCAATTATTCCCAAGTCTAATCTACTCTCACTTATTTTCTTCACATTTTTCAAGTGTTTCAAAGTAACCTGAGTACAAACAGGCAGGAAGCTCACTGAGGTTGCATCTACATTTGCATTGCGTGTGAATCAGGAATGTGTCTTTTATGCAAATTTCCTAATTATTCCCACTTGACATGTGCTGGTTCATATCACAGAGCAGTTGTGGAGCACAGGGAACTCAGGTCCTTTCAGATTAAATTTACCCAGAAGTTCAGTTCAGGACTCTACTTGATGTATTTCCACCACTACCAAGCACGTTGCCTCCAGGAACTGACAAGAACTAGTGGGAGATAAAACCTCGCCGAAATGTACAGCTCTGCATGCAAATGCCAGCTTTGCGGCACCATTTGTCTCCCCAGATCTGCTCCTATTAGTCCATACTGCTTCTTACTGTGGACACAACCTGAACGCTGGACTTTGGTAGAGTTCTCAGCTTAGCTCAGCAAACAGTAACTAGCTGAAAACAACAGACCCATTTTGCTCTCTGTTAATGAATATATCAGGATTATGCTGATCTAAAGACGAAACAAGGGAATGAAGAGTTCAGAATCAGACATTATTTTGGTCCCCTTGTGTCACTCCAGCATTGGCTTAGCAGCGATGTCCAATAAGGTAACATGCAAAAACATTTTTCATTCCTCACTGAGTCTAGCTGAGGATGGAAAGTTGACTGCCCATCAGTGTTCCCAGGTCTGGACAGAAACACTGAATGCTTAGGAGTATGAATTTAAGAAAACACCACACTGATCCATTTACTAAAAATTTCTCTATGATATCTGTGGGAGTACTAGTGCTACTTCCAGAGGGGAAAAAGAAAAAAAATTGATGACCAGATCTGGTTTTACTAATGAGGACATAATAATTTTTACAATGAACATGTCTTACTTTGAAACAAAACTTACAGCAATATGGTCCTAGGGACCATTAAGTAAGATCTTCTTTCATGGGCATGGCAAATATGCGTGATGCTTAGAGTAACGAAAAATGTATTCCTTGCACATAAAGTAGATTTAGTTTGTCCTGACCTGGCTCATAGGACATTTAGTAGCACTTGAATTTTAAAAGTCAGCTTCAATTGGTAAGATAAATAACACATCTGTACGTAACCTTTTATAAAGATAGTAAGCAAATACCTGTAAAGTTTACCCATGTATTTGCTGCCTACAAGACACAATGCATCATCATATTCTCCTGGGAAAAAAGCCCTCTTTTTTGGTAGGACTTTTTCTTGTCAAGGACTGTACAAAGACAACATAATACACAGACCACAGAATAAAATTAAATACTTAGAAGAAACCTCAACCTATCAAGTAACTGTTCTGTCTGTATAAGTGGCTTGTTTAAAGAGGGCAGGAACATATCTTCTCTAATTTGCCAGTTCTGTGCCATAATTATATTCAGGTTGTATGTTTCCAGGCAGTTTTGCTATAAGGGATTTGCACCTATTCAAACATTTTCTTCTGCTTTTGATGTATGTGGATTTTCTCCCCCAACTCCTCCACATCTCTATTTCTCTTCATAGAATGGAATGAAGGATTTTCAAAAGTATATCCAAGAAAACATTTTCATTGTGGTAAATTTCAGAAGAAAAAATACTGGTAAATCACTGTTCCAGGAGAAAAAAAATAAAAATCAGGTTTTCCCCTTCCCCTGGAAAAGGCTGAGCAACAAAGCAGGTGCACTGGGGAAAAACAAATCTGCTGGCTTTGCACAATGGAACAGAAAGTCCACTTTGTTTTATTACCATTTCAAGCCACTTACAGACTTCAGTGTGGAAGGAAAAAAAAAAAATTAACAAAATCCAGATTTTTCTTGTATATTCTTCAGGAAACTCCCTTGTTAAAGCAGAGCAGTAGAGATTTTCTCTTGTTTCTCTTTTCACTCCTTCCTTTTGAAAGAAATGTTGTGATCTTGAAAACAGAATCTGGAAAGAAACATCTGGTCCTCACTTTTTAATTACTTCAATCATCTCAAAGGCTTTCCTGGAGGTAGACCGACCTACAAGGACTTCCTGTCAAAACTACAGGAGTTATGGGGCTGTTGTATAAATGGATCAACTGTAATGGTAGATTTGGGACCAGTCTAAATAAATAACATCATACCACATAAAACTTCAGAAGTAGGGCCTGCATACAAGCAGGTTGATAGTTTTTGATGCTGACAGAAGCATGGCTTGGGAAAGGGCAGGAAAACCTTCCGGGGGAAGAGAGGCCCAAGGACAGAAGAAGCATCCGAATTGGATGGTGGGAATAATCTAGCAGCCTGCCTCTGGCCGCTGCCCAAACCTTTTCACATAGGGAGCAAGAGTAATCCCTTTTAAACAGCAAAAGCCGTGCCCTCCCTGACCATTATCTCCAAAATGAAGATGGAGGGGAGAGCAGCACAGCGGCAGTGGCGGCAGGGCTGGCAGCGAGGGAGCCGCGCAGGTGGGCTGCAGCAGCCTGCCTTGTGGCTGGTAGTTGCTTCCTGAGCCTCCCCCATCACAGGTGCTGAGACTCTGGAGACCGCACGGGGGGGAGTAGGAGAGCTGCCAAGTACAAGGTGTTATCCTGGACACTAAAATGCCTTGCTACAGCTCTGGAGCACGCAGTAATGTAGATACGAGGGGATAAGGAATTCACAATTTGTTCGGGCTGCGATCCAGCAAAAAGCACTTAAGCAGGTGTATTACCAGCAGAGCCACCAGCTCCATCACACACAGGAAGCTAACGTTCAGCTTCCCAATAAAAGGATACACACCATCCTGAGGGAGCGGGGCCTGGGGGAGGATCACTTTGAGAAAAGATCTTTTTCCTTCCATCCATTTCCAAATTTCATATCAACCTGGCAACAGTATCCCCTAGAGAGCAATGGAAACAGCACTGAGGAACAACCGGAGAAAAGTGCTTCTCTCCTTCTTCTCACTAATATTTATGCTACACTAACTGAAGCCAAGAACAGGGCTTCTCTGTGCTATGATCTATATAGACAGAAAGTAAGAAAGGATCTGAAAGTAACAGGTATCAAAATGAAAAAAGGTTGAGGGAGTAACAAAGATGGTGAGAAGAAATGAGCTGATCAATGTCACACACAGATCACCAACAGAGCATGGAAGAGTGTCCAAGCTATCCTAAATTTGTCACCTCTTAAACCTGGGGGTCAGTACTACCCACTGTGTCATCCATGCCCCAGTAACCCAGAGAGAAGGTCCAAAATCTGAAGTAACAGATGTAGATATTGTTCTTATAGTCAGTACTATGTGCCACACTTTAGAGTACTTTAGGGACAACCTGTCCTATGCCAGACCCCTGAATCCTACCATTTTAAATTATCTATTAAAAAAACTGGTTAAATAGTTCCCTCTTTTTAGAGTTCTCTGTGTATAAATATATATATACACACACATTTGTACATATTTAGATATGAAATCTAATATGTATTGACATGACAAAGTAGTTTTCCTCTATTCTTTCCTGTACACTTATTTGAACCTAATGTGGTCCTGCAAGGAGGTTATGTCTCAAAGTACCATCAGTAACAGATTGGTAAATAAATAAGTGTGTCATCAGCACTCCTCTTAAAGATCTTTGCTCACAGTGTCTCTTGCTGGTAAGGTCAACCTGACATAAACCAGTTCTCAGCAGGCATCTCCCAGCTTTCAAAGAACTGGTGCACTTAGGCTCTGTAGATGATAAAGCACCTTGTGTCAAAATCAGTACCTTGTGACTTTGGCCTTGCAGTTAAATCTCAAAGGTCTGCTCTGAAGTGATGCAATCCACAAATTATTTTTGTTCATTACTGGTTTTAAACTTAATAGTGGTGAATAGATTAACAGAAAATCATGACAGGCTAGAAAAATACTTACGGGTAACAAAATGAGAGCAGAAACTATTCTTAAATTTTCATTAGCCTTCCTTTCTACAGATAATTAGCAAGATGGGAAGAGTTGATGCTGTTTAAAGTAGCCTAAGTCATGATAAACAAAAAAGTAGTTATATGTCCCACTTTAATTAGCAAACCAAATCCCAGTAACCTCAGTTGTTTGGTGTTCCCAGGTGGCAAGGAGGGGTACGACTATTCTTGTCCAGAATAGAAGTGTGTTGACCCTGAACTCAGACACATTCAGGGGATGGAGTCTTCCCAGATTTTACATCTTGTGTTGGCTGCAGTTAGTTAATATAGCCTTTCAGTCTGACACAAGACCTTTCAGTCCTGAGCTAGTTCCACGGTCCATTTTAAAAATCATTTTCTAAGAAGGAACATCTCTATTAAATAACACCCTTGCAATTCAATTCTGCCAATATTCATATTCAATTGCTTGACTTGTAGTGGCAAAATACTTCATGAACCTACTGCCGTTCAGCCAGTAGACTCACATTTGGCAGTGATGGATACTGCTGGCAGGCAGTGCTGTTGGCCTAGTCCAGCCACACAAGAAGGCCAGTTGGGGTGTGTATGTGGTTTCTTCACTACACTGATTAATTTCATCAGCTTAGATGATATGTGATATTTATGGACTAGAGGGAAAGATGGGAAACATTCACTTACATTTTAAAACCACCAAGCCTTAAATATGAGATGAGAAAACACAGAAGGAATCCCAGCTCAGAGGGCAACTTGCTTTTGAAACCACTGCAGCTAGAGAAAGGCATGTGTTTTGGACAAGATTTATTTTTATGTACTTGGGGCTGATCAGGAGTAGAGCCCTGTCACACTCCTTCCAAAAAGTTCATGAAGAAGTAGTCAAAAAGCCAAATTGCTTCATTCCCTCTCCTGTTCCCCCTTCTGAAACCCTGCCACACACAAGTGATGCACTTGATGGAAGGATGCCAGAGAAGTTAGTCTGGCCCCAAAATTAGGTTCATACACATATCATCTATCCACCTACTGAGAGACACACACACACACACACATACAAAACCACAAAAGAGGCCTGGAGCTGAGGTATCCTAAACATTTTTGGGAATAAACTCTCCATGAATACAGGGTCTTGTATAATTTGGAGTGAAGAACTGTTAAGAAAGATAAAGAAAGAATCTTGGATATTCTGTGTATTTCAAAAGCACAGAGTACTTGAAGCAGGGTGTTACAGCACAGGAAGTTTGGTGTATTGGTTCTGTAATGCCCTTTAGATTTCCATGAAGGAAAATCCTGTGAATAGACTCACAAAGGCACACAAAGCATACAGTTGAGAGCAAGATACAAAGAAGTTAGCAATGCTGCAGTTAGAGCAGCACCACTGACAGTGGCATATGCCCTTTTGTTACCACAACATAAAAAACATATGTACAATACCCATATCCTGTGCCAGGGAGCATAAGCCTTGCAAGCTTATCTTGGGTGAAAAAAAAAGCACAGAATTTCTAATCTGAATGTAGCCTAGACAGGCACAGTCTTTGGGATGAACAGTAATGAGGGCTGGTTGTGTGCTAGCTGCATAACAGTTTGGAGGGGATGTTAAGCTGCAGCACGAATGAGGGCAGCGCCTCAGAGCTACTAAAACCTTCTTGCCATGACATGATCCAGACACAGAGGCTCGTTTTCATGCTGCAGTTCTGGGCCCCCGACCCTTCTTCCAGCAATCAACAGTGCTCCAAATGGAAACACAGTTATGGGAATTTGTTTCATTAGCCTTCTGCACAAACATTACACATTTCCTTCGCACTTCTTTCATCTAAAAAAAAGAGCTACCGATTCTAAAGGTCTTTGGCATCTCTTCCTTCTTCTGCACTAACCCATCCAGCACAAGATAAGTTACCAGTACCTTTATATTTCCTTCCAAAAGAGTCTCTGGTTTCTAAACAGAAAAGAAAATGAAAGAGATGGGATTCTTCCCTCCAGTCTCTGTGGATATTTGTTTTCTCTGGATGACTATTTTCCTCCATTACAGTAAATGGCCTGGCTGCATGACCCTCCCCCTCAGCACCTGGGAAGCACATTGTCAACTTTGGAAGTGTTTATTCTCTGTAGATTAAACAGCATTTGCTGGATGGTGATCACAGAAAGTTGTAAAAACAGATGGACAATGATCTGTCCAGACTTCCAGAGCTCACCACGAGAAGGCTACTTACATAAAAACATTTTGCTGAAGGATCAAAGGATTTTCTTCTCCCCTCTCTATACTCAGTTACATGAGGTCTGTTATATAAACATGGGAACACAAAACAACCATCTTAAATAATTCCAAAACACTGACTTTTGAAACTAATATTCCAAATTAGGCTATTAGAATTACTGGACTTGTTTAAAAAAACCCATACAAAACCAAACCAATCCTATGCATGATCCTTTTCCCATTTCACCTGCCTCTCAAAGGCTTTTTCTTTTTTTTTTTCTCCAGATACACAATCACTCCTTGGTTTTAGTGAAATAGCAGAACTATTTATTCTCACTAGAGTTCCAGATCACACTAATTTAAAAGTTAACATCAGTGTGCTTGCTCATGCATCAACATAATCAAACAATGAGCTGCTTAAAAGCATACGAGCTTTCATCTAGGAATAAGAAATAGCATTTCTCTAGGTGGTGAGCTCAACCCTGAGCTGTGCCTCTAACAAAGTCTTCAGGTCATGCTAAATGACAAGATGAACATGAATTCTTAGTGTAGCACTGCTAAAGTGATGAAATCAAGAGATAAAGGATGAGTAAGTACAACACTTTGGCTCTAGTGCTTGCAATACAGGAACTGTGAGGTCCAACTTCTCAATTCCACAGTAAGGACTTAGAAAAACTAGAGTGGTTGCAGGGGAAAAAGCAAGAAGAATGAAAGGATCAAAGCATTTTCTTCACAGTGTGAGATGCAAGATGATCAATTTATTTAACTCATCAAAGAGATGGTTTAGAGGTGACTAGATCTCAGCCTATGAGTTCCCATATGGGAAACAGAAATTTAATAGAGGGCTTTCCAATCTAGGAAAAAAATTACTGAGATCAAACAGTTAGAACCTGTTTTTTTCGTATTATAAAATAATTTGCTCACTCTCTGCCACCAATCCTGACTATATAACCATCTGGTCCTTTTTCACATACTTAAACTTGAAATTTAAACAGAAAACTAACCAAAGAACTAAAATGAGAAAGAGAATTCAAGAACCACATGAACATAAAAAACCACCAGTGACCTAAGCTGCATGCAAATAACTGTTTTCCAGGCTCTGACTTCCCCTCCATCCCATGTTCATGTTTTTCTGCATTTTATGTTTCTATTAACATCATTTAGAATACTTATCTCTCTGTCAACAAACATTGTCCTTACACTTATGTAGTTGCAATCAGGTTTCTATACTACATAAGAACTAAAGATGAACAGTACCTGTACTTTGTGCACCAGGAAGCTAGAGCTAATCCCTAGCCTGGAGAGTAGCAATTTTCAAACTGGGGATGGAGGACTGCCACTTTAGCGGCCCTTGAGAAGGTTATCTAGAGGCCAAGATGCTTAGCATTTCTTTAGTGAGGGGTTTCAGAATTTTGGGGTACTGTTCTGTACTACCCATGGAGAATGTATGTTTGTACAGTCATTTAAACAGAGTTTGGGGGTTGGGAAAATTTACTCTACAGGAATGTCATAGTGCTACTGTCCAGAAGGCAATAGTACTTTTGGTCTTTTTTGCTAAAGAGGAATTTTGTATAGTGTGTTAAAAGGTCTGAGTAATACTATAAATTTGCATGTTCAACTTTCAGTATAATGTTCATTATTTTTTTTAAAGTAATTGATGCTGTTTATTTTCTTCTATTATGGTAGTTAAGCTTTGACAGACAGTTTAAAAATAAAACATAAGGAAATTCCTGGAATAGTTTTCAATCTATACAAGGCAGATAAATGCTGGGAAAGGGAAAGACCTCATGTCAAGAACACCACTATACTGCCTGGCATGCAAAGCAACAGAATGATTGTTTGGAGCTGCATGCTTTCTTAGTCACGTCCTCAATGTCATTATGCTCTATCCAGAAACATATAAGGAAGTGGGCAATATACCAGCCTTTATCACAGAAAGCTGTATGCTTCAGTACGAAAAGCTGCTAGCATAGTATAGCTGCATGCTGCATATATTTAATCCACATGCACCAGCACTGTGCAAGCTCTTCCAGACAACCATTTTGCCTTGTGGGTTGTGTTTTTTTTTTGGTTTTTAAATACATTTAAAGCACTTTGTAAGAGTAAATAGTCCTGGGATGCACACAAAGAAAAGTATTTGCTGTACCAGAGTGTGAAATCCCTGAGCTGACATGTTGTGTTATTACACAGAACAGAAGAACACCCCACACTTGACTTACCTAAAGAGCTCTTCATGAGCAGCCCAGTCAGACTCAGAGTCCTTAGAATATGGCTAATTAAGAAGTTTCTGTTGATAAAAGTTAGGAACAAACTACAGGAGTACAACAAGGGAGGAGAGAGGGAAATGAAAAGTCCAGCCCTCCACTTGCATGATGGTTATAAGGGCACCAGGATGTGGGGGCCCCAGTGGTCTCTCCATACCTGCTCCGAGCCTATGAACAAGCAGCCTGCCCCTCAACACACAGTGCAAGGAGGATGCAGTCTATTCCTTCCCCATCTATACTGTCACACTGGGAAAACTCAGACAGTCCCTCTGAATGAATAAAATAACAGACATAGGGAGGAATGAGAAGAATCCTCTCTCAGAAGGTCCCTCAGCCTCCACCCCACACCACGAGCTGCAACTTGGTGACGCAACTGTGCCCCTGAGAACATAATAATTAGATGAAAATCCTCGAGGAGGAAGAGACAGTTCAACTGCTTTTTTCAGTGGTGATATTTACGGAATACATCCTTTGGATCAGGACAGAGTATTAATCCTTGAAGTCCTCTCCCTGCCAGCCCCTCTGTGGGGTGTGAAACTGGGGCCACTCACTTTTCAACTGACACATGTGTGTAAACATGCTCACAGAAAATAAAGCATGAGGGAAACATGGGCATTCATATATCATACTGATGAGCAGAAGAAAAACCATTTAAACTATGGAAGCTGGGTTATGCCTGTCTTCCATCTTTCTAATTAAGTAAACAAACTAATTCTTCTTTTCCTCCCTTCTCCACTACCGAGTGGCATTACACATACATACAAGTTTCCTTGCCCCTGACAATCAGCTCTTCTTGCTCCCTGCTGCAGGAAACATGAGACATTTGGTTAAACCTTCTCTTCTAATTTATGGAAAAAAACTACAATGCTGACTAGCAATTATAAGCGAGATTAATGATTTGCCAAGAGACCCCTTTGTAGTTTTAAATACCTATACAAAAGCTGCTCTTTCCTTACAGAAAACAAATAGTGTTTTGAGAGAAAATACAACAGTTACCAGTTTGGAAATTTTTCGCAGGAAACTATGGGTTGAATATTTTAAGCCAGCACTACATTAAGCCCTGCTTTGCACAGTGTATTGGTATCAAATATATCCTATCAGGTTCCTCTAGCTTACTCAAACCCTTACACAGCAATGTTTTAGAGAGGGAAACCTCCATCGGAATGCAGAAAGTAGAGTGCAGACACGCCATGTAGCCAGTTAAGCTGCCCCCATACTGATCAACATTTTACTCAAAATACTGCTACTCCACAACTAGTTATTAGATCAATTAGTTGTAAAATCAAGCAAAGATAATTTTTAAGTACCTTTTCCCTGTAACTAAAATTAGTTTTTTGTGAAACTTAGCAAGTTTTAGAAAAAGGGGATCACTGCTTGATATTACAATGAGGTAAAATATATTTGCTTTCCTCCAAGTCCTTAGAAAGTACTAGTATGATTTCTAGGTGTCACTGTGTTTGCTGTGAGGATTCCTGAATGCCCTTTCTCTGTGTTGAATTCTTACCTTTGTGTAAAATTTAAACAAATCCTTTATATATTACTGCATGAAAACAAGACAGAGGCCTACAAAAATGCACCTAGTCGTTACATTTTTTCAATGTGCCTTTCTCGCTACTCACTTTTTTACTTAATTGCAGAAAAAAATTATGAGCAATACTAACAAAAAGAAAGAAGTGTTATTCAAAATAGGTGCAGAAAACAGATTTATATTCAATAGAATTATACATATGTTCAATAATGTTTAATACAGCTCTAGACTCCCATATACACATGCATATACAAAGTACAGAGATTTTCACTCAACACAACAACTTACAAAGAACTGAAAGTTTTCAAATCCCACTAAAATTGGTGAGAATTGCCGGCAATTAATTGTATCCTGGAATTATTCTATGACTTGGAAGAATAAGCACTAGGACAAAAGAAATGACTAACATAAAAATATGAGTGATTCGTTAACAAACCCAAATGGCTTAATAGGAGATCATGCTTTCTACCAACATTGGGGGTTTTTTTGTGAAATCTATGATGGTCAGGAAGTCACCATCAGGTAGGTATTCTTCTTGAAACTATTAATCATTTCAACAATAAAAATATGCATAATTTCAGTTTGCTGCTGATAGATTCAGATTACCAGCAAAATGGGGTATATCCCAAACAGCTGCATTTGCTTTGTGATACAAACACTTTGTTAAAGACAAACAGGTCTGAGTGTTATATCTTCAAACATTCCTACCATTTTCCTGGAAAAAATGTTCCAAGAATTATGATTTATGCTACTTTATACTGGGTACTAAGTGCCTTGGATAAACGTGATTTCCTCACCCTCTTTCTAAAGATACATCTTTTCCTATTACTCCAAGTAGTTAATCCAAACACAGTCCAATACATTTTCTCTCACACAAGTTGCGGAGGAACAACAGTCTGCCTGAACACAAATGCATGGCTGCAACCATCTCTTGCTTACATGTAAAGACATTGAAATCACCAATCAAAACTACAGTTCAAGCTAACACACTTTATTGGAAACCTCATATCCAGTGCACTGACTAGGCTGACTGCACACGACCCCGTGCTCCAAGGGCAGTGTCAGTTCTTTTGCTGGCAAGGAGGCTGTGTTTATGGGGTAATATTGTAAGGATTTCCCTAGGAGCCCATTCAGTCCATGTTCTGAGTGAACTGAAAATTGGAGAGCTGCACTTAGGAAAGAGCTGAGCTACGGATAGAAAAACTGGCTGAGTAGTTACTCTATTTAATTTTAAACGAAGTTAAGCTCATCTTCTCCTGAATAAAAAAATATGATCAATTACAATACTAGAATTGCAGCATATTTTAAAATATTTTTTCTGAAGTAAGGCTGAATTTCAGTTTCTCATAGAACCTATTAAAAAGACAGAAGGCTTTTCCTGCTAAGCCCGTGCAGACATGTAAATGTAAATGACTTGTAATCCAGTTGCTACCAACAATAAAGCACTTAAGAAGATGATGATACTAAAAGGAGAACATGTAAAATAATGCAAATGGACAAAAAAAAAAGACCATAAATTAAAATTTAACCATAGCACTACAAAAGCTGTGAAAATAGTGACAAGATACATAAATACAGAATGAGGTTTAATAATCAATCACAGTGCTGATTCCAAAATGCAGTATTTTCTTCTTGATTTTTGCCCTCTTTCTCTTCAATATAATGACCTGCATTTCAAGTAGAGGAACGGACAGTGATTGCTCAAATGAGCATTTACACAGCATTAACTATTATATTCTATGATGAAATAATTTGCTTTAAAATCTTTTTAATTTCAGAAATAAGAGGACATATGCTCCTGGTTAAAAATGTTTGACTAAGGTAAAACAATTGAGTGCCTGTGGACCAAAATCAGGGGGAAGACCAACAAGACTGACATCATCATGGGTGTCTGTTACAGACCGCCCTACCAGGATGACGAAGGGGATGAATTATTCTACAAGCAGCTGGCGGATGTCTCGAAATTGTCAGCCCTTGTCCTTGTAGGTGACTTTAACCTGCCAGATATCTGCTGGGAGCTCAATACTGCAGAGAAGAGGCAGTCTAGGATTTCCTGGAGTGTATAGAGGACAATTTCCTTCATCAACTGGTAAATGAACCTACCAGGGGTAAGGCCCCACTAGACCTGCTGTTTACAAACAGAGAGGAGTTGGTGGGAGATATAGTGGTTGAAGGCCACCTAGGAAATAGTGATCATGAAATAATAGAATTTTCAATACTCAGAGATTCAAGGAGAAACAACAATAAAACCTCTACGCTGGACTTCCGGAGGGCAGATTTTGACCTATTCAGAAGTCTAGTCCAGAGCATACCCTGGGAAACAACCCTTGAAAACAAGGGGGTCCAGGAGGGATGGATGTGCTTCAAACAGGAAGTTTTGAGTGCACAGGAACAGGCCATACCGGTGTGCCGAAAGGCAAGCCGGCGGGGAAGACAACCAGCCTGGTTAAACAGGGAGATTCTGAAGGAAATCAGGGATAAAAAGAGAGTTTATCGACTATGGAAGAGAGGGCTGGCTACTTACGAAGAATTCAGGAAGACAGCTAGATCATGCAGAAAGAAAATCAGGGATACAAAAGCGCAATTTGAAGTTAAATTGGCCACTTCTGTTAGGGATAACAAAAAGTCCTTCTATAAATACATTAATAACAAAAGGAGGGGCAAAGAAAACCTCCATTCTTTGATGGACTCGGAGGGAAACATAGTTAATAGAGATGAGGAGAAGGCTGAGGTACTTAACACCTACTTTGCCTCAGTTTTTACCAGTAAGACAGGTTGCCCTCAAGGCAACTGGCCTCTGGAGCTGGTAGACAGAGATAGGAAACCAAATAGCCCCCCTGTATTCCAGGAGGAAATAGTTAGTGACTTACTGAGCCATCTGGATCCTCACAAGTCTATGGGACCAGACGGGATCCAATCCTAGGGTAATGAGGGAGCTGGCAGAAGAGCTTGCCAAGCCGCTCTCCATTATCTTCCAACAGTCCTGGCTCACTGGGGAGGTGAGCAAATGATGGATGTTGGAAGTTGGCAAATATCACCCCAATCCATACAAAAGGCTGCAAGGCTGACCCTGGTAACTACAGGCCTGTCAGCCTGACCTTGGTGCCTGGCAGAGTTATGGAGCAGATCATCCTGTGTGCAATCACACAGCAGCTACAGGATGGACAAGGAATCAGACCCAGCCAGCACGGGTTTAGGAGAGGCAGATCCTGTTTGACCAACCTGATCTCCTTTTACGATCAGGTGACCCACCTGGTAGATGAGGGGAAGGCTGTGGATGTGTCTATCTGGACTTCAGCAAAGCCTTT
The DNA here is from genome assembly GCF_022539395.1 of Myiozetetes cayanensis. Lineage (NCBI taxonomy): Eukaryota > Metazoa > Chordata > Aves > Passeriformes > Tyrannidae > Myiozetetes > Myiozetetes cayanensis. The sequence continues at coordinate 110,663,686 of NW_026086604.1, forward strand.
GACACTGTCTCCCATAATATACTCCTGGAAAAGCTGGCAGCCCATGGCTTGGACAGGGACACTCTGTGCTGGGTTAAGAACTGGCTGGAGGGCCGGGCCCAGAGAGTGCTGGTGAACGGGGCTGCCTCCAGCTGGCGGCCGGTCACCAGTGGTGTCCCCCAGGGATCAGTGCTGGGCCCAGTCCTGTTTAACATCTTTATCGATGATCTAGATGAGGGGATTGAGTCCATCATCAGCAAATTTGCTGATGACACCAAGTTGGGAGGGAGTGTCAACCTACCAGAAGGCAGGAGGGCTCCACAGAGGGATCTGGATAGACTGGAGAGTTGGGCTGACTCCAATGGAATAAAGTTCAACAAGGCCAAGTGCCGGGTCCTGCACTTTGGCCACAACAACCCCTGCAGCGCTACAGACTGGGGACAGAGTGGCTGGAGAGCAGCCAGGTGGAAAGGGATCCGGGGGTGCTGATCGACAGGAAGCTGAACATGAGCCAGCAGTGTGCCCAGGTGGCCAAGAAAGCAAATGGCATCCTGGCCTGGATCAGGAACAGTGTGGCCAGCAGGAGCAGGGAAGTGATCCTTCCCCTGTACTCTGCGTTGGTGAGGCCGCACCTTGAGTATTGTGTTCAGCTCTGGGCCCCTCAGTTCAGGAAGGATATTGAGGTGCTGGAGCAGGTCCAGAGAAGAGCAACCAGGCTGGTGAAGGGACTTGAGCACAAGTCCTATGAGGAGAGGCTGAGGGAGCTGGGGTTGTTTAGTCTAGAGAAGAGAAGGCTTAGAGGTGACCTCATCACTCTCTTCAACTACCTGAAGGGAAGTTATAGCCAGATGGGGGTTGGTCTCTTCTCCCAGGCAACCAACAACAGGACAAGGGGACATGGGCTCAAGCTCTGCCAGGGGAAGTTTAGGTTGGATGTTAGGAAGAAATTCTTTACAGAGAGGGTGATCAGGCATTGGAACGGCCTGCCCAGAGAGGTGGTGGATTCACCATCCCTGGAAGTTTTTAAAAAGAGATTGGACATGGCCCTTAGTGCCATGATATAGTAATTAGAGTTGGATCAGGGGTTGGACTTGATGATCTTGGAGGTCTTTTCCAACCCAATCTATTCTATGATTCTATGATTCTATGAATTCATGATTATTTTTATGAGCCCCAGAGTGGAGTCTGCAGAAATCACAGGTAGTCTGTAGTTTGTTCTAGAGTATGACTTTTGGAAAATACTGCTTTATGTGAAATAAGTAACCTTAATAAATGAAGGCAAGATGACTATTTAAACAAATACTTTTTTCTATCAAATTAAAAATTATCAAATAAAATCTCTTCAATGAACCCCAATCTTCCTTACAGAAATGTAAACCTTCAAAACTACTTTCTACCTCAACAATGGCTATAGATTACCTGGCTATGGATAGTGAACACACTGTGTTATATTTTAAGTGTTTTTTAAATGCTGAGCATACCACCTACATACTAAAAAAAAGATATTAAGGCAGTGTCATTACAGCAGGCAGTTTGCAAGTTGAATAGCTGAACAGAGCATGTTCCCACCTAACCCTATTACTGTTTTCTGCAAAGGAGAGTATTTATGAGGGAAAATCATAACACATGCCACCTATATCTACTATCAAAGGTTCATCTGCATTCCTGTTCCTCAGGATGGTGGATCATTTACATCCTAGCATCTCCTGAAAGATTAATGTTTCTTCTATAATTGCTTTCTTTTCGATGCTACAAACCTAAGGCACTGTCACACACTGGAAAAGGGAATTCAAACAGGGAAGAGGGACTGCTACACATGTACAGGAATAATGGAATAAATTTCACCTGTTGGAAAGCAAGGAGTATTTCTTTCCTGAATGGGAAAAGGCAAAATTTTCAAAGAGGAATCATCTTAGGGTCTACATCTGGGTTAGTACCATCTTCCACTTGATGTGAACAATTTATACACAAAGATCAGTACTTCTCTGTGGAAAAAGAACCCTACTGCAGAGTTCAATTACCTATATGTATAACCATCTACCATCATTTCTTTAAGCTGGTAAACTTTCTGTGGATTTCAAAAACAAGGAGTAATCTTACTGAGAGTGCTGTGAATTTACATAGTTTTTCATCTGTCACCTAAGGACTTGACTGTTCTCCCTGCATGAAGTACTCGGCACCATTTATGCATTTGCAAATTCTTCTGCCTATAATAAACCAAAAGGAAAAGTATTTCTTTCTTTTTATATCAGTTCTTCTTTTCAAAAACTTTCCTTTTCTCAAGTTTCTATTCCTCTCTCTCAATCCTTTTTTAACTTTTATTTTCATTTTTGTCTTTTACCAACTTTCTATTAAACATTTTCAGGAAACCTCTAGATAAGATGGTGACAGATCCAGGAGAAATAAAAAATGCCTAGCACCAAAGGCAAAAAATACATGAAACAACATGAAAATTGCAGAGCAGGCAAACGCTCTCTCTTTTCAAACTTTCCCACAATCAGCTCTAACATACTTCCCAAAAGTAATACTATCTCACACACTGCATAGATAGGGTAAAAGCCTTATTATGTAATTAGACAAAATCTTTTAATGCCACAATGTGCACTAAATGTCCTATCTGACACCCAATAAATACGTGGGAGGCTTTCCATTTACTTCAAAGGTTACTGGACTAAACTCTGAGTGTGTGGGCTCACTAATGAGCAACCTGACTTGTGCTCATGAGCCAGGCAGAGGATAGCTCCTACAAAACGCAATCTCTACAGTTTGTAATTGTTTAGATGATGGAAAATGAAAATCTGCAGAAATAATGAACTGGTAGAGAGCCCACGACTCATTTGCCTTTCAGAGGCTTTCCACTTAATCAAAAGTTGTGGCATATGATTGGAAGAGCAAAACATTTAAAACTAGAAATAAAAATGCTTAAAATTGCTATCTAGAGTAGATTGACAGCCCATTCACTACCTTAGCAAGAAAAGCCAGTTGTCTACACCAGTGTGGAGACAGCGCAGAGGGAGGCACCCTTAGGGACATGTTTACATGCAGCAGGAGAAACACAATCATGGGCCTGTAGAGTTCTCAACAAGCTATTTTAACTTGCTAAGCAAATTAGATATAGACCTAACAGAAGTTATTTTCTACAAAGTATCTTTAACCCTCCCACATCCACTGCATAGTAGCAATCCAAAGCTTCTTAAAAGCACCGGATCTTGAAAAGATTAAGTTGAATTACAAACGTGAGATTGGCACTTTGATTTACTTTGTGCTAAAATACAGACAGCACACAACATTGGTTTTTTACTGCTTTATGGAGTATACAATTACATGAAATACACATCAAACTCATCTAAATAGCTGGCCATTTAACTGTCTGTTTGGTGTGGTTGCACACTTTGTCATCCTGTGTGATCTAAAGCACAGAGTCAAGTCTGGTTGCTGTTTGTAATTTAAGATAGGTAACTCTGAACAACAGGGCCTTTCCTCCTCCTCCCTCCCAAGCAAGGGAAAGCTCTTAAAAGGTCAGGCACCAATGCAGTTTACTGAATAAAGCTCAAGTTTGAAGAATGTGCCTTCTAAAGTGATTTTACTACCTGGGATGTAATGAGTTTTACAGGCTCGCTTTGTTAAATTGCCCTGACAATCTCCATTTCCACTTGCTTCAATCATATTAACAGAAGTTAAAGTTCACAAGTAGTAAAATATTTCAGTGTACTGAGTTGGGTCTCTAAAAAATAGATCACACACTTGACAAACATACAGGACATAACGTTTGGCATTTCATTTCATGTTTGGCTTGGCATGTCTCGTTTAGGGCAGGACAAGATGCCCTATCATACTATCTCATTACTCATAGAAATAAAACACGGTGACACCAAGGACTTGACAAATCCCATTACATATGTCAGAAGGACAAGGCTGTCCCAGTGAATTGGTAAGTTCAGGAATAGGGAAATATTGGAGATGCTCCAGCAAAGGGAAATATACTTAAAATCATAAGAGGCGCTCATAAAAAACCTGGGTAAATAGGTAAGAAACTGGAAATGCCTCACTGAAATGAGAAGAGGGGCAGAATAAGTGAAGACAGTGAAGATAATTCTTGTTAATGGGGGGATAATTCTCTCATTAGAAGAGTTTAGCTTACACACTACTCTGTTACTACTTTATGTATTTGCCTTTGCCTTTTAAAATCACACAGTTCTTGGGGGATGAGATGGACCTTCCTCTATCTTTGGTAAGTGTCTAGTACTCCTTGAAAGGTACTGCAATCCAAACAACAATGACCAAAAAATTATAGCTTCCCCTTTTTCAATCCTGAAATAGTTCAGAAAGTTGTTTATAGTTTGCAGAATATATTGCAGGAAAGAAAACTTCATTGAATGAGTATGTCATGCAAAGGAGAATTTGAAAATGATCTTGCACTAATTCAAAGCAAAAGTTTATAATGTGCAACACAAGAGGCTCATCCATGTATTTTGATTTACAAATTTTAGTTCCAAAATATTTTTCTACATTATTTTAAGTACCATAGCTCTGGCTATCCTGTAAGATACATCAACACTATACCGAGATTTAAACTGATTTACTATGACTTTGATTTAAAGTGCAACATGGTGCAACCAAGAGAAGAACTGGGCCAAGAGATGTTTTTGCTGAGATAACCCATGCAAAGTGACACAGGTAGCAAATGGAGCATCTTGACATATTTGAAGCATCCAAACACGATCTACACTCACTGAGCGAAGGAATCTGAAACAGATCTTTAGGATGCTGGCTAATGGGCTACTGAGGCTCTTCAGAGGCAAAAAGAAAAAAAAAGGAAAATCAATGCTTTCAAAACAGTTTTAAAACAAAAAATTTGGAACTAACTATGCATTATCATCCCATTATTCTCAGAAACATTAATAATGCTGACGTGAGTTCAGATACAGTCAATACTTAACATTAAAAAAAAAATAGTACTTAAATAAATGCTCATCACTCATTGCTCCTTCTGAGTCCCAGATCCCAGTAACTGGCTTAACAGCATAGTAACCAGATCTGATGTAAAAGATCTTTATTATGTATACTTATCTGGCGGCACTGACTGAAGGTGGCAGACAGTATGTGAAGGGAAGATGAGTGCATAATGGGAATAGAGTTCCCCAAATCCCAAGAGGAATAAAACCCTGTAGCGATCAAGGTAAATCAAAGCTGTATGAAAAGAAACGCTCATCTCATTTAGATGCAAATATATCCAGACGCCACTGTACACCACCTCTAAACAGTACTGCACAGACAGTATTACTTCCATTGTACCAACAAATGCCTATCTTCTCTGTAATAACGTTCTCTTTGATGCACATGCAGTGGAAGAGTTAAGGCATATTTAGATTCAATCAAGAAAACTTCATCAGCACAGCAAGATGAACAGAGATCATATCCATAGCAGGCATCTGACCTTTTCATCGCTCTCTCCCTGAATGCACATGTCAGGCAGGCGGGCATGCACATACACACCAGCAGAAATGACATATGATGTCTGAAATCAACTTCTGGCCAAGGCATCCTGATTATTTTCTCACATGGTAAGCATTTTATTCACTTCAAGTACTGGATTTTCATTTGCACCATCTACAGAACTATAGGTAGTGTTCATGCTCAGGTAATGAGCACTAAATGGAATGAATAGAAGGCAATAAATAGAATATACATTTGTTAAATAAATGTAATACCTTTTATCAAAATCACCTATTTACTAAATTACTTATTTACTAATTCACAGTATTCAGCCAGGTGCATGACCTACTCATCACAGACCATTAAAATTAAACCTGTGTGTATTGAAGGACTGGTCCAAGAACAGGTTATTACACATCAATCACTTTTCAGAAACTATATACATGAATATTTTTTTCTGAAAATACATGTAACAATTTCAGGTTGTTTATCCTTCAGTAAAGGAAGGATAAATCAACGATTTATTACTATGATATATTTTGTTGATGTGTCAGAAGCTTTAGAGTTTTTCACAGTTGGTCTCTGATGTAATCTGTCATTCAGCATCTAGAAATAAAATCTTTATACTTAAAGTGAGCAGTAGAAGCTAATAACACTCTTGATGCTACAGTTTCAGATTGAAAAACACAGGATGTAATGGTCTGATAGGGCACTGGATGGACAGCTTTGGTTACAAAGGCTTCTTTCTTAAATTCTGCAGTGTGCAAGAAGCTGTCGACTTCCAATTTGTGGCAAGCAGGTTAATTGTGGATTTTTACTTTGTTAGGACTGGTTTTGAAAACTCTAAGCTGGCTTAAAACAGCTAAAATATTTGCCTTATTGTACAGTGCTTATACAAATCAGATATGATCCTCTTTCGAAAGGGGTTTTTGAAGAAACTGCTGGAACCTTACTATGATTTAGGTCCCAGCATGCCTCGGTTGCATCTCCTTTCAGCTCTTCAGGTTTGTGAGGGAGGAGACAGTTCATGGATTCAGCAGGTCATAGTGCACACCACTGACTGTGGCTGATAATTTGAGAGTTGCCCAGAAGGCCAGATGCTAAGATTTTGGTTTCAGCTTGATGGGCCAAGCTGACCTCTGGGAACAATTGTCTTATCTCAGCTTTGCCTTCAGGCTTCAAACTATCCACTGTAGGCATGTAGGCCCCCCAGTAACAGACACAAGAGTTTTGTGGAACAATTTAATAAGGATATTTTCCTCTATCTGGGACTTGAGTTTTAAAGGCAAATCTGACTCCTCATCTCTAAATTCTTCCAGAATAAAATCTTGCACCACAGCACTAAGTGTGAAAAATAAAAGCAAGGTCTATACAAAATCAATGTTTGCTGCTTGTTTTTAAAGAAAAAAGGTTTTGGTTGGTTTTGGTTTTACCAGTATGTAAAGGGGGGTGATTACTTTATTAACCAAAATTGATTGATTACTTTATGACCAAGAAGAACATTATTAAATATTTGAGGGGGTTTTGCCAAATATATCTGCCTTGGATTATTTTTTCTGAAACAAAAATGTAAATGGAATTAATATTAAAATATCAAGAGACATCATTTGTTGATCAAAAAACTCTAATATATTCCATTTCTGCTGCAAAAGAAGACAACAAGCACATATGACAAAGTAAAATATTTTGCATAGGTGGAATATCAGCTAGGGCTGCAGGTTGCTAAAATCTTGAAACAATCCAGCACATCTTTCTTACAAAGGACGTTATACTCCATTATTGCCAGCTGAATGTATGTGTTAACTTTGGGTCCAAAACATAGGTCTGTAATTTAAACCAACTAACATCAGGACCACAAATGATTGCTATGTGACTAAGAGCAATTTTATTTTTGAACATGATTAGAAGTGGCAGTACAACAAGGCTGAGGATCATCTAAATCACCTAAACTTCCAGATTTGAGCTCCTGCTCACAAAATCAGGTTCTGCCTTAAAATAACTGAACTTGAATCCCTGAAAAATACTTGCACCTGTATCTGTCATCTGGATATTTATATTGGGACAGAAAAGTTTCACAGTAGTCTAAAACAAATATTAGAGACAGATACATCTCAAGAGTGCACCTCTTAAGAGAGCCAATTTGAATAGAGTAGATCCTTCTCTTAGGAAATATTTTGTACATCTCAAGGTTTTTCTCTACATAATATTTATATGAACATTAATTCTGACAAATAAAAGACCACAACAAAAACAACTAAAAACATGAAAGGAGAAGTCGTAAAATACTCATTTGTTTCTTACAGATCTATAATTCGTGCCTATATTTCTCACCATTCTATCTTCAAATTAAAACTTTTTCGCAGTGAAATATCTGCACAGGTGATAGAGTTTGTGGTGGTTGTGGTTTGTGGTTTTGTTGTTGTTGTTGTTGTTTGTTTGTTTTGTTTTTGTGGGTTTTTGTTTGTTTGTTTTTAAAGTAATCTTAAAGGTAGTAAAAACCTGCTAATTTCATGTAACCTAATCATAATTCCTTAAGGCATGTGAGATTTTATCATGATTGAAGCAAATGTTCCTTAGGGTAAAAATTCCAAGATTTAATATGTTAGAAACTCACCTACCCTCTGTTGCTATTTTCTCATATCCACTTTTCTTTGTGAAATACAGTATTTTCAAAAGCATTAAAGTTCAGAGACGCATAAATATAACTTACTTTCTACACCTCCTATTTAGCTTACTAGATTTTTGGAATTATACGCAACTAGAAATTAAGCTCCAGGACACTGGCATATCTTTCATAGCATGACTCAAGATACTTGAGCCATCACATTTATGGTGTTAAGCAACAGTCAACCAGTTGATATACTCACTAAAGACAAGTCAAAGAACAGAACTTTAGCTGTGAATATTTGCAAACACCCATAGTGTCATTTTAAAACTTGCACTTATAAAATACAACATCTTCATTTGAATCTAAACCTGGTAAGGCATTCAGAGGGCTAACTTTAAGGGACCAAACGAAATTTAACAGTACAGCATACAAAATGATGCAGCTTATACTTTGCTGAAGATAAGAATTTCTGCTGCAAACTCTAGGGTGTTCATCAATTGACTAAAAGACAGTAAAATATACAAATTACAGCACTGCAGAATCTCTCTGAAAAATAATGTACAGCTGCACTCAGCCAGATTCAAGGAAGATGGATTGTAAGTAGAAAAGGTATAGAAAAAGTCTATCCATCAGTCGAATATCACAAGAACTGTGAATATCCTAGAAAAGAGACTTTGCCTGCCTTGTGCAACATCCACCCAGCTCAGATCCAAAACTTCAACAGGATGTTGGTAAGCATGCAGGAACAACCTAAAAAGAATGTGTTACATTCACAGTAACAAAAGGAAGAATGCAAATGGGATATCATTCTGGTTTCCCAATGCTTCATGTGGATCAACAAGAGTGGAAAAGACTAAAGTGAAAGAACTGCACTCACATGGGATCAAAGGGAAACATTACACAAGAAAGAACATTTGTGAAGGCAAAGACCATTATTAAAAATTTCTAAAATATTAAATGAAAGACCAACACACCAAAGAAATACCAGCAAAGAGGCAATAAATAGTATTTACAGGTATCATTCAATGTCTGATCTGATCTATGGATCATTAAAACCAGGTAACTTGAGAGTGCTGTGTTTTGTGAGAGGTTTTCATCACAGTACAAAGCATTTTAGGTCTCAGCTACTACACATTTAAAAGACCTCTCAACAAAGAAATGGAGAAAACTTTAGTAAAACCCAGTATAAAGGATAAAGCACTAGATGATGCTCCCAGGAGGAACGTGCCTAAGCTGATACTTTGTCAGACCATGTCCTTTAGATAAGCCCGCACCAGCCTTCCCAGATGTCCTGCGATCAAAGAGAGCCAGTACAATAGTCACTTAGAGGAGTGCAGAGAGGTTCTCTGGTAACTAATCTAATTGCTGTCTGACATAAAATGCTGAGCTCCTTCAGTGTAGCCCTGTAAGCCAATCTGGAAATTACTCATATACTCAAGAGAAGTAAATAGCACGCAACAACGTAATCATGCAAGATTAAACTATTTATTTGAACTTCAAGCAAAGCAGTCTGCATCCAACATTTCTTTTTAAGATAGAAAGCCTGAGTTCAAGAAGACTTAGAAGACTGATCATACAAAAGAGAGCCATTAGGTATTTCAGCTAATGAAATTTTATTCTGAAAGGGAAACATTTCCATTACTCAGCAGCCCCAGGAGAGCGGACACGGAAGAGAGACTGCTGCAACCCCGTTCCCGATAGATTTCAACCTGACTGGGATCAGTTCTAGTTCCTTTACCAAACCCATAATCTTACCACGTGAAATGTGCTGTGCAGCAAGAAGGCAGTCTGAAGTGAATTAGGTCATGCAATTAGGAGTGGTGACCTTTCCCTGATGAACAGTTTTTAAGCAAGGGAAAAGATTTTTGGAAGCTAAGACACTGCAAAACCCCTCACTTCACTGATTCCACATGCTGCTTTATGCTGTATATAATAAAGCAACACAGACATGTAAATGATAGTCCCGGCTTTCCATAACAAGCTATAATTGGAGTAGTTGACTAGGAAAATGTTTAGATAAATGGTGGGATCATAACCTCTTATGCAAAATGGACAAATAAGTTATAGAAATATCTGGGAGACCCTGAGGCTGTGTAGCTCTACTGCAAACCATAGGCACAGTGAAACCCGACAGTAAATCACTAAATCTTATCTCAGATATTACAATATTGTTGTTGTTTTGGGGGGCTTTTGCCCGTTTTTGCTGACAGATGGGAAAATACTGGCTGACTGTGACCAAGATTTAATTTACCTCCAATTTCCTTCCTATTTCTACAGCACATTCCTAAAAAGCATATAGTATTTTATTCCCAGTGCTTAGATGAAATACTAGCAAATAAACACACTTCTTCAGCACATACTATAAAAATAGCACTGTAATACTTTTTGGTACTCATAAGAATTCCATTATATTATAAAATTTTCTTAATAATATTTCTAAATTATCATCTATAAATGTGTGCATACATTGATATACAGATAGCTTCTTGAATACTTATCAACTATGCATGCACCCAGTAAAATCCCTGTATGTCCATATACAGAGAGACAGAAATGTAAAACTGCACCAGAACAGCATCATCTATTAACTAAGCGGGATAGTAAAGTGGCAAAGGTACCTTTGAAGATGGGGAAACCTTTCTTCAAGGCGTCTTCTCTCTCTTTATCTGTCTACCAGCTGCATTTAAAAATCAAAATGATAGAGCTGCATGAAGAAATGACGCCTGAGACGCAAACTTCAGTTTCAACTCTTAAAAAAGTATGTCCACTTGTTTCGAGGAATTCAAAGCCAAGCTTTCTAGCATCAAGCCTTAATTATCCCAACTCTATAAAGTTTTTTGACTGGAAATGAACATCTTTCTTCACTATCTCTTTTCTTTTTGAATCTTGATAAAAATATCAAGATAGCAGACGACTGACAAGTAGTAATGATTGAACAGACACGACTTTGTTACTTTCTGGCATAGCAATAAGCAAAGTTGTATCCATCTTTACAAGGGAAAAATATACCTCCTATCAAATACTACATCCATATTCTAATTCTGTGTTCACCCCAGGCAAGGTCCAACTTTTCCACCTACAAAAATGCCTTCACAGCTACTTTAAAGTTTTCATTATTCTCCATGGCTTTTGAGACCCCAAAGTTATGAGGCATAGTAGATGAAATAACCATTGTACCTCCATTACTGCAGTGTAGGGGTGTCTTTGGTAGATGTAGGCCTCCCAGAGGTCCTCAGGACATACCTTGGATAGTTTCTTTGGGAGTCACAGAAAGACTCCCCCTGCCTAGTTAGATGAATTGGCAATTTGGGGTCCCTAGGTTCTTCCACATGTCCACCATTTTGGACTATGACTCTTAATAATAAGAGTCATTTTCTTCCACAAGGAGTAGGGAAAGCAGAACAGCATGACTATACATCCCCCTTAAATAAGATTCATCGACACAGCATGACATCTGCTGTAGTCCTTTCCCCCTTTTAGATACAAAGGCTTGTGCTGCAGCATTGCCGGTAACATCACATCCAAGCAGTGGGCACAAGATAAAATGCACAGGGGTTCTTCAGTAGCCCCTGGCAAAGATAAAGTCCTCAAGTCTGCTGACAGAATTGGTCAGACATTGATCCACTGGTGGCATTAGTTTCAGGCATTGTTCAGCAATATGACAGATGCTAATTTGATCTAACATTTAAGGAAACCTGGGATCAAACAATCCCAGACTTTAAGACAGGCATTTATAATGCCTTATTTACTTACTCACAGATGTGGGAGTTTTCAGTATATTTCCTTTTGACACAAAACTGAACATGTGTCCTCATACTTAGAGTTGTACTTTCCTCACTTGCTGCTTTAAAGGAATAGTTCTGTTACTTTCTTTTAACACTTCAGTTATTTCTGGGGTACATTTTTCTAAATCTGACAGTTCTTATTTAAAAAAAAATATATATCTTCCTAGGTTTAATCAAATATGTGCATTTATCCTTGTATAAAATGAGGACTGCCTTAAAAAGTACCTGACACCAACCAAAAGTATCCTTCCTCTGCGTGTCCATTTTCCCATTTCCCATGACGCAGAACTACAAAGCATTAGCAATATTCATCTCATGTCCAGTATATTGATACAAAATGACCCTGTAATCTTCCTCTCAGCTCTGCTCTCATATTACAAAAACACTTTACCATGCTTCATGTTCATTACTTAGCAACTGCTCCTTGCTTCTAAGAACCACATCCTGGCACATCTTAAAACTGGACACAGAACAGGGATTGACGGAAGTTATGACAGCATTTTATAAAATCGTAAGTGCCGTGAAAAATATTCACAGGGAACAAGAGCCTTCTGTCTCTTCTGATTCAAGAATTAGCAAGCACTCAATGAAATCAACATTGCAGGTCTAGAGCAAGCAAAGGAGATTGTTCTCTGAAGAACATAAAGTTAAACTGAAGAATTTTGTATGGCCAGATGTTGTACTGCCAAAATTTTAAATGCAAAAAAAAAGGCAGGATAAATTCCATATTTGGGGATGTGAAGGCAGTTCTACAAAAGACTATTAAATACAAGCTGAGGAAATCCTAAGTTGCAATTGCTAGAGGCTAGGAGACTACACTGGGGAAGTATCTCAGATGCTTGTCTATTTCTTGTACTCCTCTATTGGCATGTGCTATATCACACTATCGGAAAGAGGATCTGATGTCAGAGGGAACTTCATTCTGGCCTGATACAGCCAGTTTTACATTATTAAATAATTTACATTTATTTTGATCACATCAAAGCTAGTCTAATATGACTGAAAATAGAATTAAACCCTTCATGTCATCATAAGCTCCCTTTCTGAGCACAAAGGGAAAGTATAAGGACTAAAAAATTCTATGAGCTGCCATCACGACTCAGTTTGTTGTAATCATCATGAGGAGAGTCTAATTTGATAATTTTATACAAAGGGAAAATAGAGATTCTTTTTACAGTGACAAACATTATCATTCATTAGTGAACAAAACTCCATCTAAACCTAAATTTATTTAGATTACAGACAAACCACTCAGACGTGTCAGTTGAATGGGAGACATTCATTAATACGGAAATAACAAGTAGAGTACTCACTAATACAGTAACATGGATGCATATGTGCACAGGGAATATCTAAGCATATTACTAGTATATTTGTGTTTACTGGCAGAGTGTGTACCTGTGTATTTCCAGGCTGATGAGCTGTTACACACGCATGCACATCAACGCAGAAGAAATGCTACTGAAGCTTGCACACCTGCTTTCCCAATCAAACCAAATAATCTGGAAGTGGCCCGATTTTCACATAAATTGCATTGCTTTGTTGAAGCTGTGTCTCAGTCCAGACTAAGCAGTACCCCAAAAGGCATGCACATAGCCTCCTGCTGGTGGTCATATGAATCTCCTCCTCCCAAGGAAGCATGACAGATACAACGAATTTTTTGCCATTCACCTTACAAAAGCGTTGTCCTCAGGCTGAGCTACAGAAGAATATGATTAAATGATATGTCACTGAAAGAAAGGCTACGTCCATTTTCTACCACAGTAATATTTTCTAAAACCACAGATTTTTTTATCATTTCAGAGTGCACTGGGTTTTTCCTGGTGAGTAAAGATGTGCTTACTGAATTTAGAACATAGTTTCTCTCAGTCTGAACTGCAGATTCCCAAGCTGCATAGCTGTGGTCGGATAACTCCTCCACGGGGCGTTCAGAGTTTCCTGAGTACGGAGGCAAAAAAAGAATTAATCTGATTCTAGTGTTTAACTCATTTGCAGGACTCAGATTTCCTGTTCTGCAAACATAAAGGGTTTGCAAAGAGTGCGTAAGAGCTTCCAAGATGTATAGTTATGTGAGTGCTAAAGATAGGGAGTCCCATTCTTCTCTCTGGCTTAAATTGCCAAAGCTCTGTGGATTTCAGCTGTATTATTACCAATTCAAATGTGTTCCAAGTCAGAGGAAAGTCAAGAACAATGTGTATTTATGAAAAAGGCCAACTCTTGTTTGGCTGAAGTTCATAACCTGAAAAGAACCCAGTAATTCCACTATTCTTCAGCTTAAAAGTTGGCTACATTTTTCACCTCCAGCATCTGTTCTGTGGTGCAAGGCATTAGTAGCATGGAGGTGGATATATTTACTGATTGTTTTTATTTTAATTTTCAAAGGCACAGGAATGTTTTAATCTGAGATGAAGTTACAGTGTGAAAAAAAATTAAGTCAACCTAGAAATTAAAGTAGCACTTTAAAAGGGAAGGAAAATACCATGGTCAGGTCTATTTGAGGTGATAGCTAGAGAATAAACACGATTGTATATGCCATAAGATTTGCTAAGCTAACTTAGTGGTTAAGAAAGATGCTGAGCTACAGTTTCTGGGAACAAAGGAACACAGCACTGACCTAATTCCTCTCTATTAGCCAATAGTAAAGTTCCATTCACTTTTAGAGAGGAGAATTATGTTAAGCAGTTCTGAAAACTCTCAAAGAAATTTTTGTTTATAAATCTGGCAGGTGTGGTACAAAAGTTGCAGATGTGCACACCTCGTTTCAGGTTGACCTACATGTTTTTAGGAGCAGCACATGCAAGCATGAAAGGACTGTTGGATTTTAATACCCTCAGGGTTACTTGATGTTCTTGTTTCAAGAATGGCTCAAGCTAATGCATTCTGTATTGGCTAGTGAAGGTACATGTAAAAGCAGGAAAAGGATCGTAAGATCATTTCACACTGGCTACCATATAGTTCTCAGGTAGAAGCATGAAATTGTCCCAGCTAGATGAGACTAGGAAGTCCTTCCATTAATGTCATGCATCTTTGATATCACCCCAATTAATCACTCACTCTCTGTGCAAAGCTGCTCACTGCTTTAGACTTGATTGTCTAGGAAGCTCATAGGACACTGTCATCTGCCATTGCAGATTTTCTGAAATTTAAAGTTAGCACTTTGATAGCACATCTGTGATTTGAATCCTGAATTTACACAGTGTTTCATCTGGAAAAATAAAACAACAAAAAAACTACACAAAACTTTCACGTTTGGAAAGACACATTTTCATATGAAATTCTGAGATAAAACCTGATACAAAAAAATAATTTAGCATCTTGTCGATGCTTTTACTTTGTCAATCATTATCCTTTAAGAAATGGAAAAAAATCCCACATATTCACAAAACCTGCACTTACAGGCCAGCTCCAGCTGGAAAACTATGATTCTCCGTTACAAGAGTGAAAGATAGTTTATGCAAAACAAGAACACAAGTAAGTGGGTAAGAGAGGATGAGGAGGGCACAGCTTTGTTAAGTGGCACTACATGAAACTTGGTGCTTATGGTTAGTTCTTCTGCAGGACACTTTTGGTTTGGTTGACTTGGTAAAAGAATTCAAAGGAGACACTCGCACCTGTAATTTCCACATCTAAACTGAACCACCTTTCACTTCCTTCCAGCTATAATTTTTCGTTGTCACTTAACCCAGGATTGATTCAGATCAGTATTGGTCAGCCAGTACGTACTGTGCAAAAGCAGAGGGAGAGATAGTTAGCATTTTAGGAAGACAGGAGGAGGGCTCACTGGAAAGTGCTGCACACACATGCACTAGTTGTGCCAAACGTCTCTGACAACTGTTGCAGCAGCAGCCCACGCCTGGCTGTGCAATTCATTCAGAAACAATGTGGAAGGTGGCCAGCAGCAGCACAGCCATGTTCTTAGCTTATCCTACAATGCTGAGTATGCTGAGGTTTCCAGAGTCACCAGCCCCTGCTCTAGCAGCAAGCAAACCCAATAGTTTAGAAATAGCTGATGCAGATATTTGATTTCATAGAACAGTTTGTTGGGGGTGAGGGATTAAAAAACAGAATTAAAACAAAGCCTGACAGTTTCAACACAGCTCTAAAACTCGTAGCATCCTGCTTTGTTTTCAAAAGGAAAGTTAACTCAGCTGAATAAGGCTGTTATCCACCAATATTATACAAAAAATCAACCAACCATTATCCTAAAGTTTGCTTAGCTAAAATCTGCAGACATTTCAATCATGAGTTAATAAACCACCTGTGGACTTAAGTGTGCCATGTGTATAGGCCATATTTCATATTTTTTAAGTACAGTATTAATTATTTTCATGAATTTTTAAACGGCAAAAAACTAATGAATTTAAACTTTTCCTTAAAAATCTAGATTAGAAAAATATTGGGCAGACTGGAAAGTCTTTCCAGTTTAAGGAACAGGACTTTAGAGAACTGGTATATGATGGAGAAAAAAAGGAAGTAATTTAAAAATAAGAGAAAATGAAGCTGAAAAAGGAGGAGACAGAATGAACTTATTTGGTCAGCTGACTCATACCAGAGCAATTCCTAAAACCTATGCAAAAGCCTGGAAAATAAATAAGATTCTTCTCTGGGACTTTCTTTTCCTTGGTCCTTGGAGAAAAACTGTCCATTTAACTATACAGCAACCAGCTCTCTACTCTTCTTCAGGAACTCTTACGCTTGGCTCTGTTCAGTGGGAAACAGCTTCCTTTTATCTTTCACCTAGATGGTGATTACTCCCTGTATTTAAGCTTCTGCATGATGGAGAGATGAGAAAAAAATCAAAATCACTTTCTGTAATTCCCTTGTCGAGCAAAACACATCGGAGCCTACTGGCACAGTCCTTTTTCAGAATCAGTTCCTTCAGTGTACCCTCTGGATGGCAATTACTGCAGCAGAGTAGGCAAGAAATGGGCTTAGACAACTGCCAGCGCTAATTAAATATTCTTTCGATGTCCACATTTTTCACACGGGTCCTGAGGATGTCTAAATGCATTTGACATACAAAAGAAAAACCCAGAGAAGACACACATCATCAAATACATTTTTAATCCTTATAAATGCATTTGGAATAACAGCAGGATTGAAAACACTTCCTTTGCGAATGCATTTGTTTCAACAGTCTTGATGGGCTGCTAGATATTAAAGGTAGTACATACTCTCTGCAGGAACCCACCTTTGCCTGAACTGTCACTTTATGCAACCTTACAGCAGACTAGAACTGGAAATAAAAGATGGTAGAGAGAACCCCAAAATATCTGTGAAGGTATAAACTGATTGCACAGTTCATCTTCAGGCTGACTCAAGCTCCGATGCTCAAATTTATTTAGACAGCAGACTTCTATTGATTTTTCAGGTGATTTAGGGTCCTCGGTATCACTAAAAGCTTACATATAAACTAGATTAAGAAGTGTCCTCATGAATGTGTAATTCTGGGTGAAGGACTACCGCAAATCCCAAGAATAGATGTGGCTACAGATTTTATTAGAACATTGATACATTTTTCATGTGTACTATGCTTCCTTGCCTACTTGTCTGAGCCAACTCCCATATTACGGAGATTCTCCTTATTAATTTTCCATATTCTGTCTATAACATTTTTCCAGAAAATGCAGGAAAGGAGCATATGGAAAAACCCAAACTGATATATCTAACATACACACAAACATTGTCTTTCCTGTGTCACATTTGTGTAGTCCCTAGCAAAAAGAGACAAGCAAATCAATAATTCCTGTAAGATTATCCAGGGACATATCAGTTGTGCCATTCTTAGCAGGAAAACAAACCCACCTGGACTCTATGAGCCTGTACAAGCAGGCACTCCGTACATACAAACAAATTCTCCTCCATAAATTAAATTCTTAATAAGCACTTCTGACAATGATGGACAACTTAGATGAACTTTATTGGATGTAGGACAATGGCAGTAATCAATGCTTCTGCTTCAGGTACCTGTGAGAGAGACATGCTAAAGAGGCAAGGTGACAACACGCACGTGTACAAGAGCCTCACCCAACTCTCATGTAGGTGGGAGGTTGTGTGGGTCCCTGTCCCACAAAGTGGACAGCTGTTCATGGGACCACGAGACTTCATCTCCCAGCTGCCACCACTATCTCTGCAGGCATAATACTGCTGCTCCTCTCTCTCAGCCAAATCCTCTCCTGACTACTTCAAACCAGAACAAAAAGAGAGGTCCAAACATGTTTAAGGGTTAGGGATTTTTTCCCTTTGCGGGTATATGGGATGTATTAGCCTCAACAGAACAAGTTTTCCAGTAGTGATGGGACTTGGAGCATTAATCCACCAGAGTTTAAGTTTCTTCCAGAGGCAGCACCATGAAACAAAATCAGCCAAAATGGTGTCCAAATGTCATAAAAAAAGAGGGAGGCAGCTGTATTTAAGCATCGATAAAATGAGTATATTTTACTCAAGCATCCACAAGATGCTGCTAGCCAACATGGGTGGGGGTTCAGTTCTGCTTTTTGTTTTCCAAAGAAGATTCCTGGATTTCTATGAGAAAAATTATATTGTGTTATAATTGAGAAAGAACCAGTCTTTCCGAGCAAGACTTCTCTCCAGGAAAACATCACAGATGATACCGACACTTCAGCAGACTTTCTCTCTCTCTCTCTCTACTGAAGAAGGCCAGCACAAGCAAAAGTTGGCCGACGCCTCTTTCACCTTTATTCAAAAGCATCCGCAACTGGACTGAGATTTTTAACATCCACAGAACATAGCCTACAGTCTGTCTTCTCCCAGGCCTCTACATGGGGCAGTTTCCCTACACTGCAATGCAGAATAAAAGACAGAGGACACTGACACTATTTTTTAAATGTATGTCAAGCAAAAGGTTTAGGGAATTTCTTAAGACTTACTCCTTTTATTTCATTTGAGAGCCACCATTCACTACTAATTAAAGCATCTCTTGAAATAAAACTGCTCTGGATAAACTTCCAGAAGTGGAGGTTAAATTTTCATTCTGCCTCTTTCTTCAAACCTCTTCTGAGCCCTCATTGTTAATTCAGACACTGGCAGGTAATGCTGTCTTTCAGTCCTGTTACACAACTTGGCTTCCAACATGTGCAAGAACTAACATGTTTCTTCTGATAGATTTGCTTTCCCAGGCTCCTGCCTTCTCAGAAATGTGAGGTACTTTTGTGTGGAGTCATCTCAATTTCCTTTGAAACCCCATTTTCCTAAATACTTAAGATTTTTTTCGGAGATAAGAAAAGTCAGTTGTATATTTATCTTGAACTGTCAAACACACTAAAAAAGAGTCTATCTGGGATTCCAGGTACCGTGGCTAAATAATAAAAATACAGCCAGTCTTATGCAAACAAATGTGTACACACCAGCCGCCTCAAAATCTCGCAGGGCAGAAAACTAGTCCTGCCACAGATTCCCCAGAAAAAAACCGACCAAGGGTTGGTACAGCCCTTCTCACTCTGAAAATATCAGGCTTTGCTTTTAGTCCCTAAAATATTAGACAATCCAAACCACAGTGTTTTTAGTCACCATCTTTTTTGGTGTTTCCACACATACAAGGTACTGAAACTGTTCATTGTTCTGAATCATGACAACACCAAACATAGATTTACCTTTCAATCCTATCTTTAAGTCACTAATTTAAATCTACAGCTTTACAGATTTATATGGATTTATATTTTATATAGATTTTTTATAGATTTACTCCTCCCTAGAAATAGCTATTTGATATCAATCAGTAGGACAAAATATATCTCCTGTCTTTGGTTTCTTTTTCACAGCTTGACTAATGCATCAAATTGCCTATATTTTAAAAAGGACCTGCTGTATATCTGAGAAATAAAATGGCACAATTCTTAGTAGAAGTTCACATTCTTCAGCTTGCCATCTTTTACCCTTTTGAAAAAACCCACATTTTTTATCACCATGTGTCAATAAAAACTAAAAGCCAATAAAACAGCCCAGCTTATATTGTGGGGCACTGTTAAACAGAAATACATAGATGACATCCAATTTCTTTCAGGCACAGTGACTGTAATTCAGTAGAAGGCAAAAGAATCTTATTTACCAGCAATGATTTTTTTTTTCTTGTCAAAAAAACCCAAAATTATGCTTGATATTGTTGAAAAACAAAGGTTTAAGCTGCCAGCATTCCTTTAAATGAGAATCTTTAAATATGGTGACTGTTTATTACTTAATTTTTCTCTTTTTTTTTTTAATGACCTGTTTGTTTTTACTATTTGAGATTCTAGGACAGCATCATTTCTACAAAGACTAAATCAGGCAATATTAAGAGCTTTTTGTGATTCTTGGGCAAGGCATTTTTAAAGTGCAAAGCAACAGCCATTTTTGCTGGCGGACACAGTCTAGAACCCAAAGACAAATTATTATGCCATCAGAAAGGCAACAGTTGGACCACACAGTGGTCATTTACTGTCTCCCCATCAGTCACTTTGCTTGGGAACAAAGGATAATTCCAGGACCAGAGTAAATGAGCTCACTGCACTTAGCTATGGCTTCTGCTGCCCCTCTGAACAGATGCCAGTCACGTTCAGACAACCCTTAGAAACTTGCTTTTAGAAACTTTTATAATTCTTTCAGCAACCTGCCGAAAAGACTTCCATTTACGTCCTCAAAATAATTAAACAAACCAAGGAGAAGCAAAACCAAGGCAGATTAACCAAATTTTCCTTATGCTCAGTCAGTCACTCCTTCAAGAAGCCCACAAGACACATCAGAAAAAAGTAACTTTTCCAAAGCAAATGAACCAAATGAAGACAACTCTGAGGTTGAAAAAAGGCAACTCTTTCACCCAGCAGGTAGCATAAAGGCATTTCCAATGCTCTTCCACTCTGGTGCCCTCTATCTTACAATCCTCTCCAGAGAGAAGGGCAGAGAGAGAGAGTATAAGAGTAGAGACCCTTACATGAGACACAGTTCTCAAGAATACAGACAAACCATAGGATGAATAAGGCACCGGAGCCAAAGGATGAAAAAAATCATTGGAATAAGCAATCCAAAACCTTAAGAAAAACACGAGCAAAACAAACCCTTGGAAATTTAACCCAGCAGCTCAAATAATCCTGCAATAGCTTGGTTGTTCTTACCTTTGCCATCTGCGCCTGCACGCCATTTGCTTTGAGAGATGCTACTGCTTTCTGTGCTGCTGCTGGACTGTCAAAATCTACAAAACCATAACCTGAAAAATAAATGGACAAATAGAAATCTTCAGTATCATCCATGCGTATGTGAACAGATAAAGATTTTATTTTTAAAAAGAAGGAAACCCTTTCCATTCTCTCATACTGTCTCCTAGTCTTCCAGTAGCACTGTCACCACACCTCTATTTTGCACATCTTTTTTTCCTGAACCTAGTGAGGTTTAAGGGAATGCAATTACCCGAAGCTTCAAAGTGCAGAAAGGTATGCAGCAGAGGAGGAGAGAAGGCTGGATCTGTCCTAACAGATAAATGGTCCTTGGCAGCAGATGAACACACACACTCATGGGCTCTCTGGTGCTCTGGAGTTCTGCCCCATCTCTTCCATAAGAAGAAGCAGCAGTATGGCCCTTCCTGGGATACAAAGCTAGAGCTTTCAATGGCTCATTTCATGAGAAAATAAAGCCCTTATCCTGTCCCTTGAACATATACAAGGATTAAGCTTCAGAAGAGGAGGGCAGCAAGTCTCTGAGGCAGGCTGGGGCCATCTGTGCAGGGACAGGGAGAGCAGCTTTCTAGCAGATGGGACCAATTCAGGGAGAAATTGCAATGTGTGCTCTACAAGCAACTGCTAGATAGCTCTAGAGGATGGTAAGACAGTAAAGTCACAGCTTTGGTTAAACCACATCCCTTTCATCTCACCACTCTCTCTGCTGGAACAAGGGGCAGATCCCTGCCAGGAACTGCTTCAGGGTATCATCTGAACAGCAGCTTAGTGGGGTTAGATCTGAGGGATTGATAAGGGATAATCATCTGCTTTTAAGTGGCTTTCTTACTTCCAATATTTGCATTAGTTTAGTATATTAATCAGCCAGTCACTTCCTATCTTTTCTTCCCTCCATTTTTTCTTCCTTTAACCAGTAAGACTGATATTCGAGCAACACCAGTGCTATTAAGCTGGATAGCAACAACTCTTAAAGTATTTTTATCTTCCTAAAGACTTAAAGTAGGGCTAGGAAGACAAGGAATACACTTTTCACAACTTGTAGAGCACTGAGCCACCTCTCATTTTCAACAGCATTCAAATGTCTTGCTCATAAAGATTTCAACTGAATTAGGAAGATTTAAAAATCTCACCAAGCACTTATTTAGGCAGCTGCATATATTTCACAATCCATACAGGGAACCCCCCAACCTACATCTTAATAAGCAATTACAGTGCAGGTAGGCATGTGCTGCCCAGACAAGCTGTGGCCAGGGGCCACATCTTTGGCATCTCCCTGGGAAACCATATGGATGAAACTGAACGCCTGAAAGCTTTAATAATATTAGCACAAGCATATTTATAGCATAGCAGCTTCGTTGCAGACATCTCCATTTACTAGGTCAACACACATCATACAGAAGGCAACCACAGCTATGATTTCCTGCTGTATCAATATGTATTTCTTTCCCCAGCTTTTCTTCCTACTCCTGGGAGGCCTTATTGCCTTCCTCTCCACACCAAATCTAGGCAATAAGAGTTTGTGCTTGTGATCGCCTTGCACTTCGAGTTACAAACATGTCTTTATTATCACTTTGATAGGCATGCAGGGGTTAGTCGAATGATGAAAGAATTTTGTGTACATGGATGTTTTTTGTTTTCTTGGCTTAAATCTCATTCACCAAGTTTTAAGAAAATGAAATGAAAGAAGAAAAAAGAAACAGAAAAAATTATTAAAGAAACTGCTGACTTCAAGAGTGTGAAGAGCACTATTTTGGTAGTCAATTCAAGATCTCAGTCTTTCTGTTCTTTTCTTCCTTCAGTTTTCTGTTTTGTTTTGGTGTTTGTTTGTTGTTGGTTTTTTGGTGGGTTTTGTTTTTGTTTGGTTTTTTTTTTGGTTGGTTGGTTGTTTTTTTGTTGTTCTTGTTTGGGGAGAATTTTTTGGCAGGGCATTATGACAAATGGAAGGAAATCCTAGGACAACTCTACACCAGGACAGCAGATCTAATAAACACCACCATGAAGAAGCACATCAGAGTTTGGTCAACTTTGGGATATGAAGGGTGTTTTACCTGCTCAGATTCCCCCATCAGAGTTTCCCTTTTTACTGCTACCGAGACTGCCATTTTTAAATCAACTTGTTTTACATCGCATTTCCCACTGCAGTGTTATCCAAGCTCTCTCCTCCCTGCAGAGCAGCAGTAAAGCTGATGGCACTTTGAACCAAAACCCATGCTACAAGAGAGAGTAAGAGTCCTCTCTGTATTTCTCCCATGCCTTTGCCCTTTGGGAGAGCAGCTTCTGGGGGGAAGACAGAGATACAATTAGATGCAGCTTCCATCTTCATAGTTGAGAGATCCTGACAAGAAGCCTGAGCTGCCAAGTGGGAAATCTAAAATGCCTTGAGAAGTCAGGGGATGGCCTGGATCAAACATAGAGCAAATTACTTTTCAGGATAGTGAGATTCTCTTCTCAGGAGGCTATATTTGTTTTTATTTTTCACCACTTCTATGCCCAACAACTCTGAGGTGAAAATGCAAAAGTAAGTTTTAGTACTGGCGTTAAAAACAGATAATAGAGTTAGATTTTTATATTTAGCATCAGTGTACAGTGCAGGCTTCATGTATGAACTAACAGAAAGGAAATTATTTTTAATATGACCTTTTAGACAGCACAGTAAGTATTCACATCTCAGTTAGTGTTGCTTGTAAATATAAAACAGAATTGCAACTGGAATTGCATTATAGATATCAGGTATATATAACATAGTAAATTATTGAAGATTAACATCAGTCCAGAATTTCTAAATCCATGAATGTCCTCTAAACATTTTTTCAGTGGGCACAGGGGGCTATATAACCATACCAGAGATCCAATAGAATCTTGAGACAAAAACCCCGTATCTTTAGCTGCCCATTATGCATTCTAGTATTACTACTCGTAATCTCACTGCAAAGCTGCTCTTTTTCCTTCCCTTAAGCTCATTTCCATTCCAAGTAACTTTTTCTGGCCCTCCCCCCTCCTGACACATCACCACACACAGAACATCAGGACAAAATCACTCCATGGCTGAAAACCCGTCCAAAGAACATCAATCTGCTGCAAGAGAAGCCAAGTTCCCAGGCTGTTTCAGCGTTCAAGTATCCTTACAAGAACCCTGCAATGCTATATAACAGAAAACGAGGCATGCTGCCTTTTTGTACAGTTTCCTTTCTTCCACGTAGATGTTTATAGCCTATGCTGGTGACCTACACTAACACATTTCATTTGTTTATAATCTCACTCCATTTTTTGGGTCTCAGGCACTAATAAAGTAGTGCTAGTTTTTCTGTTTGGGTTTTGGGGTTTTTGTTTGTTCGGGGTTTTTTTGTTTTCTTTCATATAGTTGTCCGGGTAGATCAAGTTTAGTCCCCACAAAATCTAAAGCTGGGTCTTGGAACATCCCCTCCAGCGTTTCCCATAGTGTAAATGAACCACAAAACTCTGTGTGCACTGAGAGTCCTTCCCTCTTGCCCAGGCTATGGCTGGGGTGGGTGTAGGCTGTGCTCCCCGCCAGTAGAACTGGGCTGCTGTGGCTGCTCCTGGCAGGTGCAGTGTGGCTCATTTTGGCTGCTCCAGAATCCATGCCTACCCAGACAACTGTTCCCTGGCTCTTCCTGTGAAAAGGTAAGAAAATAGTTGGAATCATCCCCCAGGAGGAATTCAGATCAGAGTCTGCCAATCAGACACTGTTCCTCTAAGAAAACATCTAAATTTCTTTTCCTCCTTCAAAAACAAGTGCAAGCCCCACCAGCCCCTCCCTCTGCTAGCCTCAAATTCCACAGCCGTTTTTCTCCCGCCCCCCACCCCTGCATTTTTGTTGTGTGTTCAATGCCTTTTAAACATTCTGGTCAATGGATACTACATTTTTTCCCTCCAGTTTTTATGCAGAACACCATGAAAAACAAACTTGGTTTCTAAACTGGGACCTTCAGACTCTGCTCACAAGAATCCATCACCACCACAGGAAACCAAAACCAAAACTATTTCCCCTTTTTTTTCCTGAAGCATCCTTCCATTTTCCTTTAAGAACTCCAAACACAAATAGGGGAAACTGTGTTATCCTCTGCTGCTTCGAGAGGTGGGAATTGAACTTATCACTAATGTGAGCCCCTCAGCTCAAGTGTACTTACACCGAGGGTGACTTCAGCATTCCAAAGTATAACTAGTATTCCAGGATCCCGAGTGGTTTTTTTTTGTAAAATGACATATTACTAGTTCGTACATGCAAGCACACGCTCAAAGAAACCCAGGACAAGACTATCTAGATTTATTGTTAAACCTTTCCTTTTAGAAATACAATGCCTGTAATTTTGTATTGGCCTGATGCCATTAGAGCTAAATAATTAAATTTAAGGAATAAAAGCAGTGGGTTTTTTACCTCTGGGGGAAAGAAAACAGCTAAGTATCAGCAAACTCCAGTTTATAGCTAGCTGCAATAAGTGCTACCTAAATACAATGGCAAACACTAAACATCTCCATCTCCTATAACCTAAACGGCTGCGGGCCTCCTGGTCTCAGTTTCTCAGTTCCATAATTAAGCTTGGCAGCAGGTTCAAATGATTTAAAACTGAATGTCACTATTTCCTCAACAAATCCCTCATCCTTGTTTTTTCTTACTTGTCAGGAGAAGACCAGCAGAACAGCAATTAGTGGTAAGCAGTGCAGTGAAAAAGAACCAAGTATACACTAATTAGGTCACTCGCCAAACACGTTCATTTCATTGGCAGATTTAATCAATGTTTTCCTGAAATGTCTTAAATCTCCTATGCTAATTTAAAGTTTTGTTATTGTTGTTACTTTAAACACAGATGGGATGCCTGGAGATTTTCAATTGCTTTCCGCAAATCCATTTCAAAATAACAACCCCTCATATAGTATATCACCAAAATTTCGGCACAGGTTTTAGGAAATGGTCTCTAATTTTATGCCAACATTTTTGTGCCTGCAAATACCTATGGGTGCCATTTTGTGGATTTAAGTAATTGCAGGTGTGTAGAGCTCTTAGATGTCAAACTCTGAATTGCCCTGACTGATCAGGTACTTAGGGGTAATGCCAAATAATTTAAGGGACTGCCTGCCACTTGTGGTTCCCACAATTATCGTGAAATGCTAGATGGTGGCATATAGCAAAGGCAAGCTCCCACACGGGCTTTATACTTCACCCCTCAGGAGCAACACTAGTGTAGTGACAGAAAGGAGGGCCTTGCTGCCTCTTTGGAGAATTGAGGCAGCTCTTCCACCGCTGCTGAAAGCGGCATTAGTTACCCAAAGTGAACAGAAAGAGAGGTTTCAGGGTATCCTGGAAGCTTGGTCCCCTAATTTGTACTTACAGCTAGCACACCAAGGCACTTATTTTGGATGGAAGACACTTCCTCAGCAGTCATCATTGCTGACGCCATCAGAAAGGGAGCTGTCACGGCTGCTGAACTAATCCGCGCCCACACCAGCCTGCTCTGCCCTCCTTCCTGTCCTGACCACATGCCCTGAGGTCCCCACAGCAGCTCCCTCCTTCCTGCTGCTCCCGGAACCAGCTTGCCCACAGCCCCACAGCCACCAACAGGAGTGAAAGGGCAACATACAGCCAAGCCACAACTCTGCACCCACCTGATGACCCAGGTCAAAATAAAATAAAATAAAAAACAAAGAGCAGAAGAAGTGTGGTTTCCCAGAAGTAAGAAGTGGAGCACCTTGGCATGCTGCTGAGCTGGAGCTCTGCAAAGACAGTAACCTCCAGAGGGGGACTGAAAAAAGAGAACCCATAACAAAGGAGGGAAGATAACCTGGGAATGATGAGCTCTCAGCTTTACCCTGACATAGGGCCAAACATCACATCTGACCTCTGACCAAGTGCTGCTTTAAATCACTTGAATTCAAGTCAACTAGTACCCTCTGTTTTCCAGGTTCCCCCGCAGACACACAAACACAGACAGGAGACCTGACCCATTCAGCCAGGAGACTGGCATGGAGTCTGTGAATTAGTTCTAGTAGCGTGTGTGGGTAACCTATCTTGGTATATATAAAAAAGCACCTAAATATACTGATGGGGAGCTCACACATACTGAGGAGCTCTTCTGGTTCCACTGATATCA
Source organism: Myiozetetes cayanensis (assembly GCF_022539395.1). Classification (NCBI taxonomy): domain Eukaryota; kingdom Metazoa; phylum Chordata; class Aves; order Passeriformes; family Tyrannidae; genus Myiozetetes; species Myiozetetes cayanensis. The sequence continues at coordinate 110,690,765 of NW_026086604.1, forward strand.
ACAAACTCACTTCATCAAAAGTGTTAGCGCTTTGTTTCTTTAAGTTAACACCTTTGCATCCTGCCTGACAGATGGAAAAGGCCAACTGATGGCTGTCCCACACTACCTTCAGTCCTGCCAGTCCTCCTCTACTAGGGACTATTGTGGGAATTCAAGAGAAGCTACAGAAAAGGAGGGACTCCAGCTCTGACATCTTTCCATCTTAAAGAGTTTGACTTTGTCACAATGACTCCTTTCATCAGCAAGATTTGTGTAAATTTTGAGTAATATTACATAATAGTGGAGGTATTTCTTTTTAAAGATAAACCCAAATTTGCTTATGTATAATTACGAGAATTCCATTATACATAAATCTTTTTCTAGGTCTGATGTACCAGACCACTTGGAACTCTGCATCTCACCAGGATACAATGCCTTTTTAATGTAAGTTTCCTGTCCTGGTTTCTGACAATCTAGAATTTAATGTCAGATCTGAAATCCAGAACAGACAAGACAGAGCATATCAGAGAGATTGGGTCTTCAAGAGGTGTAGGGGTTGTTTGAACAAAAAGGAGTTATTTTAAGTAAGTGCTTTCTTTTTTTCATCAATGCATCTGTTAATGTTGCTCAGAGATTGGAAATTGAAAACCACGCCCAAAAGGAGATGTGGTGAGGGAGAGGAATACCAGCCTAGGGAGGTGGTAGCAGTCAAAATTACTTGCTGAAAACCCATGAAATAAAATATATTAATCACAAACAGCTTACTTTAACTTTATGCTGTCATCTCCATACATATCTGTTTATGCATACCAGCATAAAGTTTTTACACAAACACTAGTAAATACATACAGCTAAGCAAATATATACTAATCAGTGAGATGTGTCTCCTTCATGTGTAGATAATACCACTTGGATTTCATGAAAACCTCAGTTAATTTGAGTTGTAAAGTTTTTCCTAGCATTTATTTAGCGTGTCTCTTAAAAGACAGTATTCATTCTGACTATCAGGTAGTCCACAAAAAAAGTGATTATCCAGTAATTTACTATGCAATCTTCAGACATTGTTTTATTCTCAGATAAAGAATCAAATTAAAGTCTTTCAAGCCTTGCAAAATTAGAGTTAGCAAGCAAAGAGGTTGAATCACCCTTGAACACAAAATTACTGAAAACAGCCTTTTATTTCATTGTTCAAATTGTGTTAAAATATTCCTACAGCTCCAAATGCTCAGAGTAATAATAAAACAGTCTACACTACTACCATTTTTAAAACCCTACTGTATAAAAATGTTCTTGGTGACTAGAAAGCGGTGAATCATCATCTTTTAATTAAAACAGCTAATATATAGTTACCAAAATAATTGGAAATGGAGAGTCTTAAATGCAAGAAAGAAAAGATAGTCCCTTCATTTCAGATCACTCCCCAGAGACGCACCTACATGGTTAAGTATGCATATATATCTGACTTTTTGTTGTTTGCTTTAGCTTGATATGGAAATACAGCACAAAACTGTCACTTTGATTATGTTCCTGCAGTGATTTCTTTTACCTCTTGCATTATTTGAATCCCCTTTTTAACAAAAGGGAGAAAAACAACACCGTAGGTAACTAATGAACAATTTTTAGACAACTGTTTGCAAACACATTCTTAATTTGAACATTTAATTACTTTGATTTAAACAGAGTGTATATGACTACAGGTTATTATTAACTGCATGAGTATTTAATGATAATATTTCCGTGTAAAACTGAAGTATGGAACATGTAATGGTATTTTTATGTATTTTAAAACATTACTAAATTTAAACCTTTTTGCAATCTCCAACAGGTAAAGGTAATAGTACAAAGAAATTCACAAAACTTTGGTATGTGGGAAAGATGTATTTATATAATAAATAACTATATGCATATGCATATTCATGTTGATTTTTCTGAAAGTTAATGCTTCTAAAAACAGTCTCTGAAAGAACAGAAGCAGACCTCAAAACTGACAAAAGCTCTCTGTGAAATATCGTTGCAATAACAACAGTGAGGGGGAGAGGGATAAGTAGTTACAAATTTAGCAAATATACCTTTCAAGAAAATTATATTGCTCTTGACTACTCTCTCTCAGCATTTACCCTGCATTTCTGGCAACTCAGAATCACAAAGACTGGTAAACTGGAGAAAATTCTAGAAAGAGCACAAACATAGCCATAAAAATCCAAATTTTGCAAATGGCAGAACTCTATTTGTTTATCCCAATATGCCAAGTGTTTGGGGCCTTAAAAGTAAGCCCACATGTGAGTGAATACTCATGGGCAACCCTAAATACAGCACTTTACCAGCACAGAGAGACCTAAGACTTCATGAGGACCTGTCAAAGAATGAAAATGTTGGTGAAAATAAACCAAAAGGGGAGTTGAGAAATATTTCCTGGTATTTCCTAACAGCCTGGACTTGGATTAATTATACAAAGCCAATGATGGAAAAGTCATTGTTCAAGTTACTAAATATGGATTGAATAAAGAAGAGAACATATTGTAAATCTTGCAGTGGCAGAAGGACAAGAGATAAACACAGTTTTCCATCTCCAACTTTTGAAGCGAATCTCACTGCAAGTCCCATTGATTTACTATCAAAATCCAAAATAAAGAGTAACTCTGTTTTTCAATACAGGGATAGCTCACATCTACAATTTCCATATAAACTAATGTATGATTTCACATTATGGTTATTTACTACCATAACATTTTTATCAATATATTAGTTATATAATGTAATCATTAAGATTATTTTCACTAGACTTGTTTACCCTAAGACATTCATTGTGACTCTGCAGCTGAGCTAAATTTCACACTTGAAACAGTGATTGAATAAAGCAGAATGTTCTCCCAAAAAACAAGTACTCCAAGAGCAGTGCTTAGTTACATATTTACATAAAAGGGAGGGAAGGATACAATAGCTGCTTCTTTCCGTAACTGAAGAAATACTCCATTACTCAGAAGTGATGATATTTTGCAATACCCAGAACAAAATACCCAGAACTTCCAGTTTCAGATTTAGATCACCTACTTTGAGATACAGAGTTATGGAATTGATTAATAGCTTCACTGAAAAACTTGAAAGGAACCCTTCCACCCAAGATTGAAAAAGGGTTCACTATTTTTTCATAGTCACTTTTCTCTTTCATTACAGCAACATCCAGATGCCGAAGTTTCAAAATACCACAAGAAAGACTATTTTCTTGGTATTTCCAGCCCGGCAGGAAACACTGACACTCTCATGAGAAAGTCTGCTCTTCTGAGGTTTCATGCTCAGTTATGCAGACTCCAGAGCTTTACTTAGCTCAGATAATGTTTGGGTAAGATATGAAACCAAATCTCTTGAGATTTGTCCATCACTTATTTTAGAGCTGAGAGATTTGAGTGAAAAACCTGGTGTACAGAAGGAGTTTTGAAAAAAATCATTCAGCTATTACCTCTGAAAGTTCCCAGTGCCTGTGTTAGACAACCAATTTTCTCTTCTAAATACTGGACCTCAGTTTACCCAAAGCTAAGCAAGTTATCCTTCAGCTGTTCACCAAAACGACATATAACCTAAGAAACTATGAGACTAACTCCAGTGCTCTCATGGACTAGTTAGAAATGAATGTTAATATTATCATGCATCTTTTAGGCTTGGTATCTGGCATGGCATTCCAGCAGGCATTTATGGACAGGCAAAATAGAGAATCAATGGATGCTTTACTTCCAGTGTACAGTACCTATGAAAGACAGCAATGAAATACAGGAAGGGGGAAAATGAAGTCTCTCAGCAGTCAACTCTTCCAGCATTCATTTTAAACAATGATACTATTCTAGGAGGCAAAGGAGGATGTTCTGTATCACCCAGGCTCTTTGTAAGAAATGAAATATTCCATTCTCTTCCTCCCAGCACTGGATTGCTCAGCAATCTTAACATTAAGTAACCACAAATACTTGCGAGTAGGAAGAAACAATCTGACAAGAGAAGATGCACTTGGTGATCACACTGTGATTACTGTACTTTATTAAAAATAATTTTCTTTTCAATATGTTTTGACAAGAAAATAGAAAGCATCTTGTGCAGGCTTCAGGAAATATTAAAATAACCCTAGGTGATGAACATGTTATTATCCAGTCTGTTCCAGAGGGAGGATGCTCAAGTACTGAAATGGTTTCCATTTCAAATACACATTCATTTTCAAGACACTGCACTTGAAAAATTGGACTGTATATTTGTCATACAGTAAGCAGTGATAAAGAGCTCAGCAATTTATGTTCTTTATGCAAACCACTTGTAATTCAGAAAACAACTAGAGTTTCTAAAAGGCATAAAAGTGATAGCACTTTCCCAAGAAAGTGAAATGTTTTTTTCATGCCAGTTGGCCAATTCTGGCACATCAACCTTTGCTATGATAAACATTTTGGATAACATGCAAAGAGCTCCTATTTCAACCCATCAACACTCATGATGTCTTGGAGCTTTAGGCAGAGATGAGCAATACTTTCTGAATATTTCATAATTCTGATACTAAGAAAAGGATCTTGATACCACCATCACCATAATGCCAAAACACAGATGACCTTTGAGCAAGAGGTCAATATGCTTTCAAGAAATGACTGATGGTCACAACCAGCATTACATCTGTGCAATGGAGGGGAAGCACAGCAGAGATGGGCAGCACAGAGCAGGATAAGCCACACTACACAGGTCAGAACAAAATCTATCTCAAAGACACTGTGTACATTCAGTGCCCAATGATTCCAGACTTACACAGTACAGAATTTAAGTATTCTTACAGTTTTATAGATATATTGCCCAGGGTGTTCTTTTCCTTTTGTGGTTAAATACCAGTCGCACCTTCTGAGCCTTCTGCCATACCATATTTCTCTGTAGCCCAAAGTTCAAAAATAGTATTATTATGGTAGCCAGAAATGGCTATTAGTTTTCTAGGCTGAGACAGGGGAAAAAAAAAAAAAAAAATCACAGAAAACCTCTTTTCAAGATCTCCAATACAGTTTTTCAGATTCAAGATAGGTTCACAGTCTGGGTAAGTGGAAGACACAGATAAAATGTTTGAAATGTTGGCTTGTAATCAAATCTGAATTTCTGAACTACTAGAAGTTACCTATAATTATGAATCACATATCTCTAAAACAAGAAAAAGAATAAACTGAATAATATATTTGAATCTTTAGCAAACATTTTCCTTCCTACTTTGAATTTAAGGTAACTAGTGTCAGCTTGCATTTAACATCACCTGCTGGTACAGTACATGGTGGTCACAGACCACAAAGGTCTAATGAAGATGCTATCCAGAGCCCATACTGAAGCCAGCTGGATGATGACTGTGAGGCATCAGGAGGTCAAACCAGCAGGAGCACAATCCCCTGTGTACAAATGCCAACATATAGGAACTTCTTGCACATTGAAATTCACATCCACAACAAGTTTTTACAGAGCTTGTAGAGTAAAAAGGCAAAATGCAAGAGACATGCTGGGCCTTTCTGGAATGTGGATGATGAAAACTCTACACTAGATGACCACATGGGCTTATACCAGTAAATTACGTAATTCTTCTAATATTACCCTTTTCCTACTGGAATGATCTCAGCTGATAAATCTTTGTACCATATTTGTTGCCCTCACAGTAGTGCCCATTTTTGGCCTCGGCATTTACAAAATCATCTGATACTTTGCTTATACATAAGCTTCCAACTTTCCCTGCACAGTTTCTCCTACTTCCCAAATACATGATTTTACTATTGGATTTGTTCTCTGTTTCTCACAATTCAGTCTTCAGGATCATCTAATTATTTTTCTGTGTAATTGCATAATGCTTCCCAACTTTGTGTAACAAGTAGGTATTGAAAGAGTTTTGGGAGAAATATCATTAATGAAGAAATGAGAAATCTGGTATATGCCTTAGAAGCAGAGGGGAAGGTAGGTGTTGCCAATGATGCTGACTGGTATGTCCAGTCCTATATTCACATTATAAGAATATCAACAAGGAGCTACATCAGTGGTGACTATCTTCAGTAGTTCTTCCTAAATTTTCAGGCATCCTCTGAACATTAAACCATTTTATTTAGGATACCTGGACACCCTTAAGGATTTAACTAAAAAGCAAACTCATTGATATATATTACCAGTGAAAGGCCAAATATACAATGGAAGACAACTTTCACCCCATGAATCCAGTTTAAGGTATGCATTTCATAATAATTTCTCTTACTATTAACAGAAGATAAATGTGAGGATGAGGGATTTTATTTGTTAAAATATTCTTTTTAAAAATGAAAGGGCAATTCAAACAAAATCATATTTTGTTATTAATGAGTGATATTTTGTTATTAAAAATACAATTTTTATAAATTACACAGAAAATTACTGAGAGATGCCCAGGTCTGTAGTATGATCTCAGTTTGCAGAGAGTGGTTGTGCATCAGCTTAGAACATCAAATAAACAAAAAATGAGAGAGGAAGCAGCGAGGAATTTTGCTGGAACATGCAAACCCAGCAAACATATTTTGTCCTCGAAGCCAACATGCAAAAAAAGAGCAAAAAAGTTAAAATGCCCAGAAGGACATTAATACACCATATCAAAGAAATAAAGAGCCAGCAATCTAAAATTATTTTTCAGCCTTTCAAGAAATGGTGCTGAACCTCAGACACTTGCATGTGTAGGTTCTCGGTCAGTTGCTTGGCCCACGTTTGCTACAGCAGGCGAGACAGAACAGTCGAAGGCACTGCAGCGCTCCTCTCACGCAGACACCAAATACATGTTGGTGTTGTCAATGCAGAGATGTGTAAATGTTTTGATACTGAATGTCTGCTTCCTGTCAACAGCAAGAATTAGCCAGACAAATATCCGGCAGGCACGGTTGTGCTTTCTTAAGAGTATAAATGCTCTGCAAAATTTGCAGGCTGCTTGCTTTGTCGCTGGCCTGTTGTTCTCAAAGTCGTTTTTGTGACCAGATGCAAAGGAAAGTAACTTCACACACCTTGACTAGACCCTGAAAGCAGTGAGGTATGTGTGGAGGAAGATGATGAGGTACTAGCTGTCTGAAAAACTTAACAGAGAGTTGTTACTCAGGGCCCATGATCAAAAGGGTGTCCACAAAAAGCAACTCATCTGATTTCCATTACACAGAGGTGGCAGCCTTGGCAGCAGCTTGCTAATCTACCCTTACACCTTCCTAGTATTAATTATACCGTAAAACGCCATTTTGTATTTCTGGGGAAGACCTAGAAATCTTTCTTCCAGAGGTGACACAGGCAGGTGTTGTATCAATCAGGAGATGGCATACCCATGTATTTCTGCATGTAATGCAATCAGAAGATCCTGTAGTTCGTATTTCTATTACATTGAGAAGCTATTGTCTTATATGACCCTGAGAGTAGGTATATTTTTCACTGTTAAAGGGCAAGGGTGGGGGGTACAGCTCACTGTACATGGCTGGGAAAGAATAAAACAGTCCTCATCGTTCATAACCCTCCAGGAGGGAGCTGTCTAATTCAAGTAATCACTCCCCAGAGGTGCAGATTCTCTCACATGCCAGGTTTGGAACCTTTGAAGGAAATGGGGATTGCCACTGTCATATCTAGTCACAGGGCACAACAGCCTCACCCTCCCTAGCACTCTCTACTGCACTGGAAGACACCATGAGATTCCAGTAACAGACAGAGAAGATATTTGGAAAGGGAAAATCTCCCTACCCTTCTAGAAACCATACTATTCTGTCCTTTCACTTTATTACTAATTTTTTTCTTTTTTTCTCTCCAAATGGTTGGGACAAACATTGATGTGAAAAAGAAGTAGCCTTTTTTGCCTTTATCTAGAAGCAAGAGAAGGACTAGATGAAGGACCTCATGCAAAATATGACAGTGTGATATGATGGGAGACAGGCTATGGTGTTAGGCAGCCTTTCCCTCCCTTAGTCTGCACTGCAATTACATTTAAGTAGCATGTCCATTTCACTTTCCTATCAGGAATTTTGTCAATTAGGAAATCTGCACTTATTGCATCAAGGCATTGTTGTCCCAGATAATGAAAACTAAAATCTTTTAAAAAAATAACCAAACAAAACAAGTCCAGCAAATCCTGTAATTCCAATCCTAATGCATACATACGGCACAAATGCATTGCACTTGTTTAACGGGCTAAGCAACAGAATCAAGCTTCCCTCAGGAAAGTCAAAATTTCAGTGTACGTGAGGGAAATGGAGAAAAAGTCAACTTCCAACCAAAAAATAAACTCCACGCTTAATAGCTTAAAATGAAGCCACTGAAGACTAAACATCTGGGCTTTTTGGATATTATCCCAGATACTGCATGTAGCACCAAAGCTCTTCATCATAGTATTCTCTTAAGAATTTGAATAAAATCATTCCCCCAATATATGTTGTTTCTCTGGGGAACATCAAAAAACATGCAAGTCGCAGTGAGATCTTGGGGAAAGATGTTTTTTTAATACATGTGTGGAGATCATGCAGAACCACAGCACTTTGGTTTTCTTTGGGTTCTCCGGGACTTTACATAATACTATATTTACATAATACAATATATCTAATACATAACACTATAATATATAATACTATAATACATAATCACCATTCTTCAGCAGTGGCAACAGCAACAAGCAGTGTGGACCAAAAAAGAAGCCAGTTAGAGGGGACTACCAGAAACATTCTAATAAATCAGCAGCATTTCTAGAACTGCCACTGAAAGACAGCAGAATTTTCTGTTCTTGAAATGCAACAGGCACACCCACAGCACATTTCACAAGCATCCATTAGTGACCTCTCCACCAGCGCTGAACAAAGCTGTGTGCCTATCTGGCAGAGAGCAATGCATTAACAGTGTGGTCCTTCCAGGATATTTAGGCCTATTTCTCAAGTACAAAAAGGTCTAGCAGAGCATCCCCGTGTCATTGTTTCAGTGCTAGTTTGGACAGGCCTACTTAGTTCAGAACAGCACTGCACTGTCTGTTCCGAGATGTTCAGGTGCTTTTGAAAACCCCAGTTCCTGCACAACTTGTTTTGAGACCTTCACTGGCCCCATCTTCCAGTCGGCACCAGCCACAGTTGGAAGCAGCCTGGATTTACTGGCATTGCTGCAGAAAATTCTGTAGGTGGTTCTGTGTAGGTCAGATTGATCAGTGAATACATTTAAGCTCTGAGAACTTCTGAGAAAGATTGTATGGAACATGGCCACTGGAAGGAACCAGCACAACATTTCATAAGCCAGAGGCACAGGGATTATAACTACAGCCAAACTACACAGTGCAAGAGAGCCACACAAAAGACAAAAAGCATTGGATAAGGCTGAAACAGAATTAGCCTTAATAGACAATGCCTCCCTAGAGCTTTTATGCTCACGGCCAAGCAAAACGGTTCTGCACAGGAAGACAAGAACTGCAGACTTCTGGCATGGGTCTTGAGACATAAACAGTATGAGAGACTTGTTCCCATAGCAGAACAAAGAGGTGAAGCAGATCCCCTTGAAACAAACAATTCCTGGCCATCATACCATCCAAACAAGTACAAATAAAATTAGGTATTTCACTTAAGTGTTCCCTTTATTTTTACATATATAAAAATAAAGTAGAAAATAATATTTTTATAAAAGTTGATAGTTTTTGCCTTTTTTTTTTTTAATGGACCTTTGTTTAGCAAAACACACACAATCACATTCTCCCTTTTTTTGTTTTTAGAGATACATTGGTACTAGGAAGCTGTGTGGTAGGTTGTTTCTTTTGTTTCTTTTTTTTTTTTCCCCAAACAGACTTGTCCATTTTCTTTCCAGCCCTGAGATGATCCCTCCTATTCTTCACTTTCCAGCTCCTCCTCTCCCAGTGCTTTCTCTAAGGTGACTTAAAAAGAGAAAGACTCACACATAGGCTAGGAAGATGGCTTGATTAATGACTTTTCCACTCCTGTAAGTCATTTCAAAGCAATCATTCTATCCAGGGATGACAAGAGGGAAAATGTTTCTATAAAACCATGTGTGCTTCCAGCAAATACATAAGCATACCAATAAAGGCAAGGAGTGAAGACCTCATGCTCTGGCCATGCAATTCTTTTAATTTCCTGAGTTTTTTGCCTTTTTTCCCCAAATTTTCTGTTTTTCCCACACTTCCTGCTTTGTTTCAAACAAATCTTTCCTTTACTGCATTTTATGTCTTTCTCTCATTTTCTCCCATCATCCCCTTTTCCCTAGCCTATTTTCTTAGCCTCTCCAGCCCCCAATATCCCTTCTCTGCTAATTTCAGCAATTAAGATGGAAACCTACAAGGACTTTGGAAAAAAAGGTGAAAAATAGGCAGATAAGTCGTTTTTGTTTTTGTTTTTTTAAATAATAGTACAACAAACCAATTAGGGATTATAAATAAAGAGAAAACTAACCCAAATCTTTGCTTGGAATTTAAGCTTTCAGTTAAAAAGAAAAGTTCTGTCCAATATGTTTCTGTACTCACTGATTTTATCCAAAATGTGGAGTAGACTTGCCAAAATATCATGAGAGTCTTACTACTAATGAGACTTTTAGACAGAGAAAATGCCAGAGTTTCTAGATAAATCAGAAACAGAAAGTACTAAGTACTTAAACGGAAAATTTCTCCGAGGAAGGAGTCCAGCCCTATATCTCAAGCAAGACCAATCCCATAAAGTGCTATATGTACATTTTTAATACTCTAAGATGATAATAAACTTTGTAAGATTCAGTCTAGCTGCCTCAGGAGGGGCTTTGTTATCAACACCCCACAAAGCAAAGGATAGCTTGATCGCAGCTGAAGGGCCAAGGGCACAGAACAAAGAAACTGAAACCTTATCTTGACGGATGCTGCAGTTTGGGGTTGCAGCAAATTTCTAGGGCAGGTTGAGAAAGACAATACTCTGCTGCTGTCACAGCCTTTGGTTTCCTGCTGCAATAATTCCTTGCTGCAACTTGCTTCACAGACAATTGCTTCTGTCCTATAAACACAGCTAAAAAAACCATCCAAGATGGACGTGGGGTCTTGGAAATTTTCTGAACATACTTAATTATTTTTTTATCAGAGGGACATGTATTAGAAGATTATTTTTTTTTTTCTCAAAGTATGGCTGCTACAGGAGAAAACTTATTCACAAAGCACAACCGAAGATAGCTCAGCTTCCAAACCCCAGTTTTGCCCAGCTTCAGGCAATGTTGACTAATTTAGGAGGACAGGAACCCCAGGTTCCTCATGTGTCAGAGGAAATGGAGAGTAGCTCCTTTGTAGGACATGTCAGAGCACTAACGCTAGATTCATTTTCTGAACCACCTCTGAAGGAGCTTCTCTCTGCAGAGTATATACAGAGTCTAGAGAAACCAGTTATCAAACTGAGAGTTTTGTGTCTGTTTCCAAAACTGGGCAAGGTGAACATATTCCTCCACAAGTGTCACTGCTTAGCCTTTACCAAGCTTACAGTGTGGGGCAAGATCTTGCCAGCTCATGGTATGTGCCAAAGGAATTAAAAAGGAAGGAAAAGGAGGACGAGACTTACACTTGGACTGTACACCGAGGAAGGGACAGAGTAGTGAAGCACTCATGCAAGGCACAGCATAGGTGGATAAGGAGATTTAAAAAAAAAATAAATCAGGGATATTTGCACATTGGATTTTAGTTCTAATAAATAAAAACTAGGGCAATGCACCCATTTTTATCACATGGCTCCACTAATGAGAAGACTGTTAATGAGAACACAACATGGACAAAAGCTTCTCTCAAAGCTCATTCATTCAACCAAATACTTCCCAATCAAAATCCAGAAAGACTTCCTAATAGGGATTAGCTCATTTTCATTGTGAGCCAGAGGCCTTTGGAACAAAAATACCAAGTATTTGGTCAGGAAACTAACTTGGGCCAAATATTGTTCTCATTTGCTCTTGCCCTCTCTTCCCTCCCCCCCCTCCCATTCTCTCCCAATAATGATGAAGGCTATGACTGTCACCACTACTTCTTCCTGTTAGCACATAGGAAAGACTCAGGCAAATGGCTCTTGCTCGATTCCATTCATTGCAGCTGGGTCATGCAGGCAAACCACAGTGAGCTGGTACAATGAAAAGCAAGTTTTAGCTGGAAAGTGTGATTTTTTTTTTGCCTCTAATTGTTCTGCTCTCTTATATAATTTTAAAGCAATGTGCTACTATATATATTTTAAGGAGCTGAATTAATTAAAACCAGTGCATCCTTTCTTCTTTAATTCTTTTTCCTTACAAAGTAGGCAGGGTATATAAGCATGCATAATATTATATGTATGCATAATAACTTTTAAATAAAAATAAGAGGTGAAGTTTTCAGCTGGTGTAACTTACCATATTGACAACATACCCACACCAAGTAGGCAGCACCCTAATAAATCCTGAAGTGCTCCCTTAAATTCATATATTTATTCTACATAAATAATATATATGCACTATAACTCAAATCCAAATGTGGATTGATGCAGACATATCATGGAACAAACAACTCGCTGCATAGGCACAGACTATAGTAATCATCATTCTCTGATTATGTGTGATGCCCAACAGATTAGCTAGCTACTGGAAACCACTTTAACTACCAAGCTAGCTCAATTTAATGAGCATTTCGCTCAACCTCAATGAGATTCTCTTTGAAATAAAAATGAAAAAAAAAAGTCTCACAGATTCTGGTGGTCTTAACTGAAAGTGGAAGGAAGCATTACAGATTTCAGGTACATCTGCTGAAGTTTGCCATTGCCATGGGAGATCAAAGCGTTTTTCTTAATCTCTTCTTAAATTGTTTCAGTTAAGCCCATTTTCATTGTTACTTCCCCAGGCTGTACCTTTCAAGGACAGTTCCACTGTTTTTAATCTAAAACACAATAACCTGCTTCATACCCTACACACATAAATTTCCAAATCTCCCTGTGTGAGGGAAGGGCAGTAAATTGAGAAAAGGACGATGACTGTAACTTCCCATGTGCAAAGCCTGTTTCCTAGCAAGGGATCAATAACAGCTGACTGCATTAGGATCACAGAGAAACCGGCACCAGGTTTGCTTTGTGGCTGATGGAGGTCACTACTGCCCTCAGTGCAACTGAACCTGATGGCATTTATATCCAGGGTAGAAATGTGCAGGGATCCCTGAAAGAGCTCCGAACAAGCCAGTCTGCTTGCTGGAACGAGTATAGCTGCAGGACCCAGGGAAACAGGTCAGAGCAGCCCCAGGTTAGCCCAGCAAGTGCCTTGCAAGTATTTCCACTTCTCCCACAGCCTAAGTAGGACTTTTTTAATTATTTTGGCCCCACTTACATCATAATCTAACAAGCTACATCCATCTTCTTAGCAAAAATAGTAATGCTAAAAAGCCTTAAAAGTCCAAGTCTTATGAGGAGCAGCTAGGGCAGCTGGGATTGTTAAGCCTGAAGGAGAAGGCTCAGGGAATACCTTATTGCTCTATATAACTACTGAAAGGAGATTGTAGAGAGGTGAATGTTCGTCTCTTCACCCAAATAACAAGAGACAGGACAAGAGGAAATGTCCTTAAGTTGTGCCAGGGGAGGTTTAGGTTGGACATTAGGAAGCTTTTCTTCACTGAAAGGGTTGTCAAGCATTGCAACAGGCTGCCCAGTGAAGTGGTTGAGCACCATCCCTGGAGGTATTTAAAAGATGTGTTACTTGTGGATGTGGTTTAGTGATGGGCTTGGAAGTGCTGTGGTAATGGTTAGATTCAATGATCTTAAAGGTATTCTCCAACCTAAATGATTCTATCTATTTCTACCTCAGCTTTGTCTTTGGGGGAGTTATTCTTCCCTCTCAGAAAGGAAGGATGAGTTGGTCCAGTTTACAAGGCTAAAATCCAAAGGGTAAAATAAAAGATACAGTCTCAGTGATTGCCCTAGATCACCAAAGAGGGAATGTTACCTTTTTTTATCTCACTTTCTGTTTATCAGTTGAGCTTATCTTTTTTATTCCCTTCACTACACCAATGCTAAACAGTCTGCAGACCTTCCTATAACTTAACCTCTTGCTGCCTCAATTTCTTTTTCTGTAAAATGGGAGTAATACATTTATATTCACCTTTTGGCAACTAGACTAACCAATCCAATTAACCAGTTATCACGCATTTGTAAAGCATTGTAAGCTTCTCAGATGCAAAACACAAAAGTTTTACTATCATTGTTATAAAAATAATCAAAATTCAGAGGGAAAGGGAAGATGCCAGCTGGCAGATTCAGAATATCCAGTCTCACTTATTGGCAGCAGGACCATTGCTGATTATGCAGGCTTGTGCTTCCAGTCTTCAACTGGTTAAGGAGCTGTTGTCAGCTTATTTCACAGAAAGCTCCTCGTGGCTCAAAATACTGTCTGATCAGCTTCTTTTCATGGAGCCAGGATTCCTAAAAGCAGAAGTCCTTAAGCACATGCTTAGTGTTAAACCAGCATTTAGGTGCTCTGATTAATCAGACTCACAATAAAAAACCTCCTCAACACAAGAAAATAAAAAAGGGGTTTTCCTCATGAAAATACACATATGTTAGAGTATTTAAGGCCAAAAATTCTCTTGATTAAATTCATCTCTAGACCTCATATTTGCGTAGAGTTTGTTTCAGCTAAGTATATACCTATATATATATATACACATATATACAAACATATATACACATATCATATACTTTTAATTTAAATAATTCTTTTCCTTGGGACTTCTGTCTTGATGTTGCAGAAAGATTGTAAGACTCTACTAGGCTTTCACTCCTGTTCATGACATCTGAATTACGTAGGTCTAAGGGATAGATTCCAATTTAAAAGGACCTTTCTGGCTGTCTAAGAAAAGTTCCACTAGTCAGGGACACAGAAAAATGGATGTGTGGCACAGAACACAGCAAAGTAACAGACTTTATGCTGGCAAGCATAGACTCTTGTTGAAAGCTGAAAAGTAACAAAATCTCTGAGGTTGTACAACTACTACAACTCTGAAATAGAAGTTTGGAACATTTGCACCATGGCTGCATCATCAAACAGAAAAAAGGGTTATCAAAGGAGGCAATAAACAGAATCTCATCCTCAAGTAATTACTCTTCCTGGAATAAGCAATAGTTAATGATGAGAAGCAGACAGAAAGCCACTGTAAAAAAAAACAAAAATAAAACCACAATTTAAGAGAGAAGATGGTTACCAGTCACAGGAAGCATCATTAATTAGGACTTCTAAAAGAAGATTTCTCATCTTGTAGGAACTTATTAGCAACTGATTGCTCCAAGGCAGGTTTCAAAACACATGAAAATAAGAATTATATAATGTTACTAACTAGAAGATGACTATAATGATGAGATCAAAGATCAAATCTGCAATTTCTTTTTTTTTTTTTTTTTTGCAAATTGCCACAAGTTAGAATGGGAAACTTCAGCATAATATTGGGGATATTGACAACTGAGTAGAGAAAACAACAGGTAAGTCAGACACTGATAAGCAATGCCTACTCAGTAGAATACCAAGTTGACCACCAGAACACTGCTTCCTCACATCTGTGCCACCATATGACTTTAAATGTATCTGTGAAACCACCTCCCCAGGATGTCAGAGGAACTAATACCACGAGCAATCTAGTTCCTGATAGGTAAAACTATAAATCTAGCTAGGACAAACCTAATGCTCTCACACTTTAGGGAAAGGCAACAGATAGTAGAAGGTTGAAGGGTCTAAGAGAAGATCTGATACCACTTGAGAAATCTAGGCTGACTGGAAGAGCAGGCTTCAGTGTTCTCAGGCTTAGTTCAGATCTCAGGAAATAACTACTGACACACTACCACTTTGTCTGTATGACAACTGAAAGGCAATACAGCTGTTACAGCTGCAAACAGTATATAAAGAGGCCCATCTGAAAGCTTCCATAAGCAGTTATGGATACCAGCACCAGAAACAGAACTAATCAAACCAAATGTTAATTTCTCAAAAATATGTCCTCAAAGAAAAAGGCTGAAAAACACTGTGATCTAAATGAGTCTGATTATGGGTGACAGGCAAAATAGATGACCCATATTAGCATATCTAAGGGAAGAGCAGACTGGATTTCTGAGTCCAGAAGATCGTGTGCCTACCAGATTTTCACCTTCAGAACAGTTACTGAGAAGCACATCAAATGGTAAAACAAGCTCATTAGCTTAATCAGTTTTTGATGGCATCTGACAGCCTCCATCACTGCTCACTTAAACACTAACAGAGGCATCTGAAGGTTGATCATAAACAAAATAGACCTTCATTGTTGCAGACATAAGGGGTCATGGCTGGGTGGTTCTTGTCACCGGAGATGAACAGCATTAACTATTTGTTTTGAAGGTCTTGAAAGACAATGTGAAAAGGGTCCCCTTACAGTTCACCCTATTCCAGTAGTAGCCATCTTCTAGTCCATCCCAACACCTTCTTGGTCATGGCACCAAAAAATATAAGTTCCCAGGGCTCTGCCATGGTCGATATACACAGTGGGGCCACTGCCATTATGGTCCAAGCTGCTGTTTGTTTTGCCCATTTGTAACAACTCTGCATCTTTATATGCCACTTATTCCTATTAAAAATAATGACAAGCCATAACATGAGTTATCAAAGTGAAGCAATAACATAAAGGCACAGGAGAAAAATATTTTTTGTCTTCTGCAGAATACTGCCACATATTTTGATATAAAGAATGGATAAATGCATACTATCTAAAATCAGCATACCCTTTCAGCATGAGACCAAGGTTTGGCATTCAATGCCAAAACAGTGCAACTGTCACACAGGCATTCCTCAAAAATTCATACAATTTGTACATAGTAATGATAACATGGACGATGTTGTTAACAATAAGTTGACAAAACCAGAAATCACAAATGAATTTGTAAAGTAAAGAAGCAGAAAACATGACAGAACTCATATACATTGGCACTGGCATGAATGTTAAGAGGGCTATTCAAAAAGACCTATTGCCAAACTGTTAAGAACTTACTCATGCAAAGAAAACTAAAATCTTGTCATCAAATCAAACCCTTAAGACTGCAGCACGTGTACTCTTCACCTTAACAAATTAGTATAGAACAATACCCTTGAAAGATAGGTTTGTTGTAATTGTCTCTGTAACTTATCTTAAAAATAGGATGAAAATACCTAGTTCATTTGCTAAGAACAAAGCCTTACTATCTATCTTGGCAGGAGAATCACCAGGCAGCTGGGGAACATGTTAAGGGTATCTCTCCTTTGGCCTTTCTTTGGGAAGAGAGAATCTATGAAACCTGATAGAGAAAACACACCAAGACTAGACCAGGAGCATCCACGAGTTACTCTTTGAGATTACAGGATGCATTCCGGTTAAAATACATAATCAGTATACATTTTTGCCCATATTCTACTTTTGTCTATCCTCCACAGGATATGTCACTGGACCTACAAGCATTTCTGGATCTTTTTCTTGTTATATAAAGAAAACTCTGGGTTTCTACTGTTGGCAGTTCTTTCCTCTCAGGTTTCTTGGTATTGGTGACTTATCTAAAAGTCAAACTCAGGAGTTTATTGTCCTAATCATTTGGGATTAGTGTTTGGGTTTGGCAAAAGTTGAGGTTTGAGGAACTGGAATAAAGAAAACTGAAGAGTACCTGAAGAGGTAGCACATAATGCTACCTCTTAAAGTGCTATTTTAAAAGATGACAAAAAAATAGGACACTGTGATAATCATTAATTATTTGCATTATAGTTTAGAAGAAAGGTTTGCACTAAGCTTGGGCCCCACATTGAAAAGCCTCGTAGAAAGCAAAAGGGGAGATATATTTCATGTCTCAATGAACTATGGATAAAATATGCATGACAATTTCAGCTTGGGAGGCCCAGAAAAGTTATTTATTTTTCCTGTCTGGGAAAGAATTATTTGTTTGTTTAATTGTACTGTGTCTTTTAATAAGGAATGTTAAGGAATTTTCTGTTGACAGGAAAAACAATACAGTCCAAACCATTTCAGCAAGCATGCCTATTATTCACTGGATAGTATTATGCATATAACATGTCTTGTATTTGCTGCAAACAGGAGAAAAATTTGCTGTTTTGCTCAGCTGAACAGAGAACAGCTTCTCACCCATGCTTTATCTATTTTTTCAAATCTTAAATATTACATCACTGTGAAATAAATTAATTGACCTGTGCTGTGAACAAATAAATTACAAAATTCAATCTGCTGCTTTGAATTTGCAGCTCATTTCTGCAAGACGGTTTTGCAGTAGCTCTAACATATGAGTTAAGTAAGCCTTTCTGACAGGTGTAAAAGCCTTTCATACCACTTGCAAGGTTATGCTAGCGAAATATGACAGAAAACGTGGACTAGTCACAATATCATATGTTCCATATCAGCAAGTATCATAACAGAAAGGCTCACTACACCAAATAAAATGTACTATGTGTAAAACAATGGGTGTGCAGAAATAATGACATAACAGAACAGGCAGGAGCAGAGGCTCTAATTTGGCAGGTTGCTTTGCCATATTATTAACCTAAATGAGACCTCATTATCTGAGAAAAATAAAATAATGACCTTATCCATCAGGAGCATAACACTATGCTTGGCTAAGGAGAGAGGAAGCAACATTTATTTATTGGTTTGCTTTTTTAGAGTTAAAAAAGACTCAGGCAAGATTTTGGTAGTTTTCATATGTGTTGCCTTCCTCTGCCATCCTGCTTTCTCTAAGGGACTTGACCTATCTCTCTTCCCAGATGTTTCATATTTGAGGACGTGTCATAAATCACTGTTGGAGCAGGAGCCATTGCTGGCTTTCACCCATAAAGTGCTCCAAGTCTGAGTTTTATTTTGTTTTGCCTAATTAGTAGCTCATGCCCACCCCTTGACTCACGTGCCTATGCCCGGCTCATCCATGCGATACTCTGCAAAACTTCCTGAAGAGCATTTTAACGGCCTCGGTCAGGAGATGCTTCTGGTTGTTCCCAAATCTGGGTGACTCCATTGAGCACCTCCATTCAGAAGAACAGTGAATGCTGGAAATGAACTACTTCCCTATCGTAAGACTGAACAGCTGATGAGCCAAAGATCATCTAACTACTCACTTGTGCTCTGTGACCTTGGAAAAAGCTCTATCCTTGAAAGAAAAGCGTCTGTGTGGAACTGCAAGCTGAACTTCAATCAGGGTCTCTGTGCTATGAGGCCAACACTTCATTTGGTATGTGATCCAGAAACTTCTGCAGAAGGCTTATGTGAATTACACATTGCCTCATGTTGAGAGTCAGGCAGTTAAGACATACTGTTCTAAACATCCTTGTTCACATGAACTTCAACCACTATTTACTAGCAGTCAAGGGGAAAAAAAAAATAAATAAAAATGACATCAACGCTGATTTAATGCTTCGATTTTTTCACTAGGGGGACAGCTGTTTATACCAGTACACTTCACATCCATGAAAGAGCACAGTTTATCAGGACAGTTGAGGGCTAGCAGGGAGCAGAACTGCAAACCAGGTGTTTTAAGCTCCTCAAATCTAAATTGACACAAACAAAACAGATTTTTTACTGCCTCCCTTTAAAAAGAAAACAAAAAAACCCAACCAAAAAAACAAACAAAACAAAACAAACAAACAAACAAAAAACAAAACAAAACAAAAAAAGCAACCCTAGGGGTCTTCAGAGAAAGAACATGAACAAGTGAAGTATCAAAAAAGAAATAGACAACCCACCAGAATAAATAAACTAGGGATTAATTGTTTTGCTTTATAACCATAAACGAGGTCTATCCACTAGCATCTATTTCTAGAACTTCCAAATTCAAATTACATCTAATGAGTTTACAGTACAATTTTTAAAGGGTCTCGCCTGAGTCATAAAGACTGAGGCAACCATTAAGCCCCATTTGTTAACAGCTATGATAACTACACTGTCATTACGCTCGCTGTAGGACACTGTGCTACACAAAGGACTAATGTTATTGCACCAGACCAGAAGCACTTTAAAGTCATCTTGTGCAAGTAGTAAGACAGGCAAAACACATTTTCTGATCATAAAAAGCATTCTTGTAATTGCCAAAAATCATACATTAGCATCGACTATACATGCAAAATATTACGTTATTTTACCTTTTAAATAGACTACATTAATCTGCCAAGTTCAGCCTTGCAGTTTCATAACAATGGTTATCAAAAAGTAGCTGTTGTGGTTACATTTGTGTTTGGGTTTGATGAAAGTTTTGTCCTCTTATGCCCTTTATATTATTTTCACTTAAAGCAGCAAATTCATCTCCCCTTTTTTTTAACAATATTACTTATCGTGTTATTCTTTTTATAAGTGTTCACTGATCTAGACAATGACACGTAGTATCAGCACATACCTCAGCAAAAGTGATGAAAACTGTGGATCTCTGCTTGATGGGTAGTTTGATGGGTAATCAGAGCTTATCTACTTGCAACTAAACTGACCAGGGTCTTGTCTTAACATATACCTGAAGAACACTGAGGACATGAGAGATTGCTCTTATTTAGTGATGCAGCTAAAACTGCATTCTGAGGGCTTGTGTCTTCAATTCTAGAAAACCAGGTTTTAAAATGCACATGTTAGAAAAATTAGCTTTATTTCAGTCTTAATGACATATTTCTCTTCACTTATTTAAAGAAAATTAAATGGAGCAATGGCACAGTGTTGTGGCCATGATATGTCAGGGTAGAATTCACACAGGAGACCTCTGATAGGTCTACTGTGTAAGAAAGGAGGTGTCTCTGACGGCACTGGCATGAGGTACTGCAAAAGTACTGGATCAGTTTTGAGAAGATGGGTGGAATGGATAACAACTGCTACTCTACCATACATTCATCCCAAGAAAATACATTGCATTCATACAGGCTGTGCATGGCTAAGTCTATTTCCCTTCAACATTTCATCCAAGGTATTCTCAGAAAGCCTAATGACAGATCCAAAGAAAGCACAGGCATTATAAAATATGCAGTGGTTTATAGAGACAGATCAATCACAACACAACATTCCAATTTGCAAAGAAGAATTTGCAAGACAACTTAGAATAAAATGAAAAAATCAAGTTTCTGGAATTGTCAGATAATGATTCATTTATATTTAGCTTTATCTATGATGCAGTGATGATTTCTTTACATAAAAGGGAAGAATTAGCACAAGTTTTATAAAGAAAGCAAAGGAAGAAATGGGAAAGAGAGAACGAGAGAGAGAACGAGAGAGAATGAGAAAGAAAGAGAGAGAAAGAGAAAGAGAGAGAAAGAGAGAGAGAAAGAGAGAGAGAGAAAGAGAGAGAGAGAGAAAGAGAGAGAGAGAAAAAGAGAGAGAGAGAAAGAGAGAGAGAAAGAAGAGAGAAAGAGAGAGAGAGAGAGAGAGAGAGAGAGAGAGAGAGAGAAAGAGAGAGAGAGAGAGAGAAAGAGAGAGAGAGAGAGAGAGAGAGAGAGAGAAAGAAAGAGAGAGAAAGAAAGAGAGAGAGAAAGAGAGAGAGAAAGAGAGAGAAAGAGAGAGAAAGAGAGAGAAAGAGAGAGAAAGAGAGAGAGAAAGAGAGAGAGAAAGAGAGAGAGAAAGAGAGAGAGAAAGAGAGAGAAAGAGAGAGAAAGAGAGAGAAAGAGAAAGAGAAAGAGAGAGAGAAAGAGAGAGAGAAAGAGAGAGAGAGAGAGAGAGAGAAAGAGAGAGAGAAAGAGAGAGAGAAAGAGAGAGAGAAAGAGAGAGAAAAAGAGAGAGAGAAAGAGAGAGAAAAAGAGAGAGAGAAGGAGAGAGAGGAAGAGAGGAAAGAAATAATTAAATAAATCTTGAACAAATCTGTATGTTGAAGGTAGCCTTGTTAATCCAGAGAAGGAATTATCACACCATTTGTTTATACATTTCAGAATAAATAAGGCATTGCCACAGGGAATGAGTCCTTGTCCTCTCTTCCTTACAAGTCACTTTATCATTATCATTTTCTGAAAGAATTATTTATAAAAGATTCTCTATAGATATTCCTTTTGGGGGCATACGCCTAAAGAGATAATCACTTAATATAACAAACATCTTAATTTAGAGTTAACATTTGGCAGCATGCCCCTTTTAATGTTCATTTCGTAACTACCAAAATGTCTCTGCTTAGAGGGACTTTTTTCTGAGGGATGAGGATGGGAGATGCACAACATATAGTGGCACAGAAAAGTTTTAATCCTCTTATCAGTCATAAACCTTGTGTCTTACAGTTTTTATGCTACCTACTGTAGATATTTAATTTCTAAGTCAAAAGCTTTCCCACATCCTACGAAGATGTCTTCCTGGATGCTCCTTCCCACAAGGTTTTAACTTCTACTTCCCACATAGAAGTCAATACCTTGTAATGTCCCCACAGTTTCAGCTGTTCTGGTAGCCAATTCATGTCTAAAAGTTGGATGCTTACTTCTTTTAATTAAATTTAACTTCTAGGCTATACTAGTGAACTTCTCACAGCTCTAATTCCTTCCAGTCTTATGTACTCTTGCTACCAGTACAAACTACACTGAACTGTTTTGGGCTTTCCTCTGACCAAGTTCAGCCTGTGAGCAGTCCTGGACACAGGCATGTTCACTCTCCTTGGGCTATATAATCCAACACTTTGACTCTCCAAGGTATTAATATTTTTTCTGCAACTTGTTCCTGAGGTAGATGCAACTACTTCAGGCTCAACAGCAGAATGGGCTGGGAAGTTGTCAAACAAATATTTCTCCTCTGAAAAACACCCCAATCCATCTAAATTAACAGAAAACAATATCAGGGTTTCCACAGAACTTTCACCTCCACGCTGTAATTTCTACTAAAAGCTGTGGCAGAGCTAAGGGAGTTAGAGCAGCCTGAGGGTCACACCCTCAGTGGGGGTGGAGGAGGTCAGGCTGGGTGTTGATTCAGACTCAGAGCTCCAGCCTGAGCTTTTCACCTCTCAGCCAGCTGTCTGGATGAGGTGTTTCTTTCTGTGGTTATGACATTGTTAGCAATGCCAAGCTAAGGACAGGAGAAACACAGGTACAGAGAAAATGTCTTTTACTAGACCAACAGATAGTTGGAAAATACACTTTTGCATACATGAGTTTTTCTTCAGATTTCAAAAAGCAGCACAACGTTTCTTCCCCCCTTTCTCTTCTCCTCTGCCTACATTTTACAAAATTTTGGTACACCTCAATCCAGAGTAGGTAAAGAAATCCTCAAAAAGACTTAACAGATGGGAAACCGATTTTTTGCCCTGTTTCATCCATGAGTATTGGATGCAGTTGACAGAAAAGTTGGACCCCAAAGGGAAAAAAAAACCCTACTGAAACAGCACTCCAAAAGGACATAGGAAAGTACTAGTGAAAAGCTGAATTTTAACTTAAAATAATTCACAGAAGTGTTGTTCCAGCTGACACTGCTTGCTTATATGCATCTCCCAAAGATAAAATAATTGGTAAAAAAAGAGACTATTTGGATTTATAAACTTTTTTTGAGCTTGAGGGTCTTCTGTTAGTGATGGATATCTCTAACTACACCTACTTACGACTGAAATATTTACAGACAATAACATTTATGTTTGGGAATGGTCCACATTCTTGGTTTTTTAATGATAGCCAAGAAAATAGTAATTTCATTAGTTCAAACTCTGTATTGACACATCAGCTTTGTTATCCAACCAACAGTAAAAACAAAACTCAGCTGAGCTGTGCAGATGTTTTGAACTGGCCCAAATGGCCAAGCAATGTGATCAACATCCTATCGCCTTAAAGTTGTCTCCCTGAGCATTCAAGCACACATCTGTACTGCCTATTTCTCTTTTCACCAATGATGTCCAATAAAAACAACTAATTTAGCACATTTGGCAGTGGACCCTTCGATATTTCACTTAAGTCAAAAGGAAAACAGATTGTTATTTTAAAAACACAGCTATTTAATATGTCATTGCTGCTTGGACCTGGAAGCCAGGCATCAGATACACAGCTTACAGAATTCATTGAAAGCAGGGAATAAAAATATATTTTGAAACAGTATATTGATTTTTATGTCTTTTTTTTCAGGGCATGTGGAATTTTCCCTGGGTGTAATTCAACTTGCCTTGTCAAAGAAACGTTCTCTTTGTGTGTGCAAATTGAGTGTTTATCCTTTCAGCCATTTGGGAGCCAGCGGCTTTGTGCTCTTGGTGCCCCTCATGCCACGAGCGTGAGTACACTCTCCTCATTTCATACCAACCTTTCAATGCTGTGACCACTGGGGCCAAGCTAAAGGCTGTCTTTCAAGTGCATTCACTTCTGATATCATTGTGTTTCCTTTGTAGTCCTTCAAAAAGAGCAAATGTCGAAGAAGCCCTCTAATACTCAAACTCTGAATGGACCCTCTGCGTTCTCAGTTTGCCGTCACCACTGGTGCCCACTGATCTTGCCCAAAGACAAGAAAAAAGTTTCCAATGAACACATATATGGCCTTATTTTGTCCTACATTTCACAACCCAATCCCTTCCTTTTTTTTTTTACCTCAGTGTATTTCTAGGACAATTTGGTCCTTTTAACTATATGTGATCTATAATCTGCACAACTTTACAGACCAAGATTTAGGTTTCACTGTGATTCTCAGGCACCTAAAACCTCAGAAGCTGAGGGGAAAAGTGGACTAATGGAGGCTAATTTGTCTGGCTGCCCATGCCAAAACCATAAAGATGACATAAAAATCACAGACATAAATGCATGGATAAGTGGTCTGGCTCCAAAAAAAGATGGTTCTTGAGTCCAAACATCTGGAGGACTGATCATTTTCACGTATAATAAACTCAGTTATTTAATAACATAAAAGTATTTGCAAAGTGAAAAGTATATTGGAACAAATACCAACTTAAAAAAAAAAATAAAAAAAAAAGGTAAAAATTATTGGAGTTTTAATTTTTCATATTTAATAATGTTTGTTCCCATAAGTATAAAGCATTAGTTTTCTCCCTTTATGATAATTTGGTAGCTGTTATATTAAAAATACTACAGTAACAGGAACGTATAGAGGGGAAAAAATGCCATCAATAAATTAAATTATATTGATAAATTATAGGAATAACTAATAGCATTCTCCAATTAGAGAACTAATCTGCACTTTTTCCCTTATTTTTTTAAATGTTTAGTATTTGTAACTATTTATGATTTTCTGGGTAATTTTTTGAAAATGTTTAATTAACCCCACAATTTCTCCTTATCCCCCAGCCATTGGAGGCAGATATGTTGAGAGTGGAAAATTATCTGCAAGTAATGAAATGCTTAAGTTTGGAAAAGAAATGCGGAAGCTAGGTTGGTTATGGGATACTGCCCTAGCCTTTCACCTCGATGAAAAAAATCTGGTTTAGGTCACAAGTCAAATGGTCTTTGTGATATCAAGGAGTCCCTCAGTAACACAGACACAGAAATGAGGAATGAGAGAGACACACACACACAGAGTAAGACTCATAACCTACTCCTACACTGCTCTGAGACAGCTTCCTGTTAAAACCTCACACAAGAATGCTTCTCCCTACAGAGTTTTACCTGCATGTATCCTCAAAAGTTACTGAAAAATCTAAGCTTTCAATCACTGAAATCACACACACAGACACACAAAAAGCTTTTCAACATTTTTTGGACCTGGATTGATCTCTATTCAGTAGACTGAGATACTGGTACCCCAGCCTGTATAAACTGGTACCCCAGCCTGTGTCCCATGCCCTGTCGTGTTCAGTGAGATGACTCAAACAGCAGTGCCACCCCACCGCCGCCCTTGGCAGGTTGTGACACAAGCCTGCTCTCCACAAGTGGGGTTTGAATGTTTAGTTTTATCTTCATTCTCTTTATTTAATCCTGTAAGCCTTCATCTTAGTCTCCTGAATCATCCTCCAGGCCGGGTAGTTAGGAATCTCTTGCTCATATCATGCCCCAGTAGCTCAGGACAGCAGTAAAATACTGGTGCACCAGAAGAACTGTGCACACAGGACTAACCAAACAGAGGTTTTCACTACAATACTTTTCCTCCCTACTATAAGCACTAAAAAAGCATGGCAAAGCCTATAATGCTCCTAGGGAGTAGCAGTGACTTTCTCTAGTCCAGCTCACATGGCTGGAAGAGAAGAGAAAAGCTTTGGGGTACCAGTGACTTTTTCAGGGCTGCCTGTATGATCACCACAGTGCTGCAGCTACAGTTATATATTTATTCCTATGATAAACACCACAATTATTAGGTACATTAATATGTGCATATATGTACATACAAACACACACTCTGATACATGCATATAGACAATGAGATTTTTACAGATAATATGATGAACACATCATACTACAGACTTTGCATTAAAGGACATGTCCAAATATAGCGCTTTCCTCCAGCTACGAAATGCCATGCTTAGGCTGGACATATTGCAACAGAGCTGTAGCAACTCTATTAAAATTATTTTCTGACAAGTAATAGTGTGTTTTCATGAGGCTTTACACATGATCAGAGATTCAACAGTGCCATTAAGGAGAACAGTCAGCCAGTAAATACCTTATGCTGTTCTTCCCTAGTAGGAGTGTAATTACACCCCAGCACACCAAACCGCTCTATCTCGTCCTTGCGACCTTTGTCCTTTAGCAAACCCACAAGGGGGAAAGGAAAAAAAAAAAAAGAAAAAAAAAAAAAAAAGAGCTGATATTCTTGCTCCTAAAGGATCATATACTATGTTTAATCTGCTTCAAGATTTCACTGCCCTTAGAAACACTGAACTCTTTTCTGTGTGAACAACCTGACAAGAAGCCAGGCAAAGGGCCACTCGTCGGTCAACAGGAAGTAAGCTGGGACAAAAGGTCCAAGTTGAGGAACGCTTCTCTGGACTCTCTGTCGATGTGCAGCCTCGGCAGCCTGCACTTGGGGCAGAGCCAGCATAAAAATGTACTCCGGGTAACTGTGGGCTTTGATTAAAAGGCCACAGTACTTAATAACAAAACCTGACTGGAGAGAAAAGAGGACAGAAAAAGAAGGAGTCAAGCTTATGAAAAATAGCTCATGCCTTCAGGCTAATTTTAAAAATGTGTTTTATTGACTTTTTACTCGATTAAAGGATATTCTTATTCTCTCCTTAGATACTGTCCACTGCTTCATACCACACATCAATAGATGGTGAATGAATGCAAAAGGCTCAGGTAAAGCAATTCACGGCCACTGTGTGAACGAGTTCATGTTTCTCTCAGCATCTCGGAAAAAATGAGCTCTTGAACTATTCGGAAATCCCATTAAACCCACACATGGGTAGAAAATAATTGCAATTCCAGAACGCCTGTGTGTGCACTGACACCATGAAATACTAAGTACGTGTAGAACCAACCAGTTTCGTGAGTACTTCTGAATTAACCATTGTGAGGAGTAGAAGCTTGCAGACAGCCAAACCCAGTGGCGCTCCTAGTCACAAAAGATGTTTGTTCACTGAAAAATCTCCAAAGTAGGACTTTGGGGAGAGAGATGAAGACTCTATAGTTATCACATCCAGTGCTCAAAACTAAACCACTTACCTCACTTGCAATAGCTTTTGTACATATGGAGAACATGTAGATGTGTCTTGCATGGTCAAGATCTGCCTGTAGCTATTCCTGCAATTTTACTGTATGCAGCTTTGGGGGAGTCAACTGGATGTCTCTTGCCCATGCTCCCCCTCCCCCATTTCCTTTTTTAAAAAGCTTATGAATTTCTTTTTCACATAAGGAAAAAACATCCTTAAAATGAGACTCAGCTCAGATATGACTTTCTAATACAGGACTGTGGATTTCTCTCCAAGTAATTTCAACGGGATGACTAAAAATTTCAACTGAATTATTAAAAATAGAAAGATTCTTTTTCCTTGCTGCCAGAAAATTTCTGAGTGCTCTGAAGGCAGTTGGCTCCAAAAGTACCACTAATAAATAGAAAGAATAAAAATAATTCACAATTTTAAATTCCACAATACAATTTCTTCTTTTGATTAGAAACTTTTCCATTACACTATAAGGTATGTTTATAAAGGCCTTAGTATTTAAAATGTGGTCAACTATTTTTTCTTACAGTTCAGGATGAAAGCGAAGTATCAATACAGGAACAAATTACCATCCATATCTGCTTTGCTACCCTCTTGGCAAGTTTTCACCCCATAAAAAATGCAAAGCAGCTTGCTGCTCCGTTGCTGAAAGTGATATCTCTGGCAAATAACTTGCTTTTATCCCAGTGTCCTGAGATGTGTGTGGACCTGAACAGTCTCTGAGGAGCACGCAAGAACTTGCTGCTTTACAGTAACTTGCTCATACAAGCTTTCACTCCCTCTCTCCTTCCTTTCTTGTCATACAAATAGCAAGAATAAAGAAGTGGTAAGAAAGGATTTTGCAAAAAACATAATTTGATATTCAGGTCATACTTCTAACTAAGCAGGGGAATGACTGCCTGGAACAGTTTTGAAAAACACATGCTGGAGTTGATAGTGCTAGCAAAATGAACAATGCCATCAGAGTACCAAAGAGCAGATCTTACCACAATGAGTGAACAGGAAAGTGGTGCAAACAACAACCAAAATAATCTTTCCACTATTTAGTTTGGAGGTTTGTGCCCATTTATGAAAGCTTGATTTCATAACCAACTGGATAAGTCCGAAGTAGAACAGAAAAAAAAAAAATTACAAGTCTAGATAGTATGAGCTAAGAGGAAAGACTGAAATAATCAGGGTCAGTTATTGGATTAGGCAGAGGAGAGACAGAATAACAGTAATCTGGCAAATTAACAATTGCTGCAATGTGTAAAAGTAAAACTATTTTTCCATGTTCATTGAGAACAGTAGACTAAAACACAGCAAGGAAAATAGATTAGATGTCAGGAAAAAAAAAAAAAAAAACCACAACTGTGGGTAAGCATAGTATGAATTGCCTAGGAATGTTCAGGAATCCCAGTCATGGAACTTTCAGGGGATAGGATGTAGGAATAACTGTGGGAAATAAAATCAGATATTGTTAAGCCTGCCGTAAGATCAGGTGGATGGATTACATAAATTCTTCCTAGCCCTATCATCTGTAAGTATTATTTTTATATAGTCCCATTTTAATCTCACTTGAAACTTGAAATTTATGCTAATATTACACTGAATACCTCTCATAACAGGTTTATACTGCCTAGCCATCATTGACAATTTGAAGCCAGTAATAAATATGTTTTGTAACTAATGAAATCTTATACATATTAAACTGCCAGCCAAAGAAGGACCACATATTCCGTTGCAGTATTTTTTCACTTCTAAGGACACCTAAATTTTTCTTGTATTAACCTTGGTGAATTAAAAGACAGAGTAGTGTTCAAAACCTTATGTATGATGTGGATATACAAATCTCAGTTTTACTAAAAAAAAAAAAAAAAAAGGCATAGATATACATTTCAGGCTATTCAGACAGTCAGTTATTACACAGATGGCACTTGTGTTAGTGTGTTACAGTCTGTTTGAAATTACATTCATCTCTCACTGCTGTAAAAGCTTTCAGAAAACTTGAGAATGGTTTCTGATTCCTTTTATTTTGACTGGTCAGTAAAAGACCTGTGAAGGACACCTCCTTCCATTTTCTGGACATAACTTTCTGCAATTTTGCTGGTAAAAAATAAAAAACATCAAAACTTCACGATAGCAGTAGCCAGCTCTGTCATACTGACTTTCCACAGTCATCCCCTCTAGAATTCAGACCTTCAGACTGATTTATTACAAAAATCTGAAAGATATTCTGGAGGACAGTGTCTGAAACACAAGGAACACTGATTTGCTATTTCCTTCTTTTGTGTGTTCTGTGTTGTTTTCCCTCTTGTTTGTTCATGTGTTACACTTTCAGGCACATTGGAATTAACCAGAAGATATGACCCAGATGTCAATGCATTTGTAGTGGAAAAAGGCAATTTCAGAGTCTAGTGCTTAATAAAATTTTTGCATGATTCCCTACAGCTATTATCCATGTGTTATTTCAGAATAGCTGATTCACTGCACTGTTAAAGAACTGAAACAAACATGCAAAACTTGCCGAAAATGCAAATCCACAAGTTACTTTCATGTGAGATGTAAGTGTAATAGAGTATTTGGGGCTAGCACTGATAAATAACCACTACGTTATTCTTGCCACCAGATTCTGAATTCAAAAACTAAAAACCTGCTAAACATATGTATTTGCCATATGTTATCATGGCATCCTGATTTAGTAACTGGAGTCTCCTCTTTCCCTGAAGTTTAATCCTGTTTAGTTTTGACACAATGTGGGTTCCTGTTGCACTCTAGAATCTAGAGAGAAAATACATAGTCTGTGGATTAAAACAAAACTATATAGAAGTCCTTCTATATGAACCCCATGTCTGATGATTCTAAAGGGCCATAACTGTGTGTTTCAAATTATATAGAAATAAAGAGAACAAGATTTTGTTTGCCCTATGTTATAAACAGGAATGTGATCATTCTTTATTTCCTACACCACTTTTGAATACAGTGTTCGCCCCAGTCTGTCACACAATAGCAATGTGAGTTCAACAAGTGTTAAGCTTACCCTAAAAAAATAGATGAAAACAAACATCCGTGCTTATGAATACACTGCTACTGCACTTGGGTGGCCATCTGCAAGAGAAGAGATGCTGAGACCAAAGTCTCCTCTGGTACAATTCCAAGAACCTCAAAGTTACACCAAGACCTACTTGCCCACTGCACTTACTGATACACATCAGGATTTTTAAATAAAAACATATCTTAGGTGAGAGAGTTCCAGAAACAGATGCACAAAGCCTTAGAAGGGTTTTATACTCAGCATGGTGTATAACTGAGTGATTCTGTCCAGCAAAACACCGGAAAAGCACATTAATCAAGAGCCAAAAGCCCACACTTTGGATTTTTTTGTTTATCTTAGCATAATTTGTTTACATAAACTTTGCACAATATTTTTCAACCCACTGTTGCTTTGGTATTTACTTATCTTCCTAGAAAAAGCTTTCTGCCAAATAAATAATTAGAAAATAGATTTTCCTCCTTCCTAATTATTAATTATTGCCACTGGTAAGAGAAGATATTTAAGGAGATTTGATAGTTAAGAACAGCCTACTCTGATACGTTCATCAGTAGTCCCACAATTTCAGATTTTCACACTGTTTCAGATAAAAATATAACGTAAAATCACTAGAAAATATATGGCTTATACGAACGCAAATGGCTGAAAAGACCGTTCCACATATAAAAAACCTTGGCTGTGATTTAAGAAGGCCTTCTATGGAGGAAAGGAAATTTTGCAGAATTTTCAGCTGAAGTGGGCTGTCTTCTCTGTAAAAGCAGGCAGAGAGGAAAGGATGCGAGTGAGGGTGTGAATTAGAAAGAGGGGAACCAGTTGCATATCCTGCAGCCTAGAAGGTGGGCAAGTATTCACTTTTGCAGAGTAAGGAGTAGGATCCAAATCAAGAGAGAAACTCTGGTATCTCAGAATGATCCTTGCATGTCCAGAGCTCTGGTTATAATCCCAGGTAAACACTGACAAGTGTCCTGTCATGCTTCAGAGCAGAACACAGGATACCTGACCTCCAAATGCTCTACATCTGCCTAAAAATGTTTTTATAAAACTGTTGGAAATGCTTGTATTAAATACCCTGTAGTACCTTCATTAGAAGTCATTAATGATAGATATCTGTGGTTTTTCACAGAACTGGTGCCTCGCAAGACAAGTCACTGTGGGTGTTCATGTCAGGACTTTTCATTTTTAAAATACCTTAAATAACCACTGAACAGAAACCTTTGGAACAGGTTTTGTTGTTAAAAAAATGGTGGTCTATCAATAACAAAATAACACACCCTCAAAACCAGCTGCTTCACATTCCATTCATCAATCTTTTGGTTGCTTATGTCAAACATTGACAGGTTTAATGTATTGAGAGATAGGAGTTTGTCCTTGGCTCTTGCAGGAGGGAGGAAATGAAGGCTGAGCACCAGCCCACAGCACACATACTGAAAAGCCTTAGGAGTAAATTGGGGCCTTGAAAAAACTCATCCTTCCATGCCCTGGGATCACCCTGTGCAAACACCACAGGAGCCGCAGATGTGTATGCACATCACCCTAAGCAAGGACAAAAATAGCGATCCCTGAACTTTCTTTTAGACGCACTTTGGGCAATGCAACAGTGACAGACACAAGCCTCAGGTACTATATGCTGGGCAATTTCAAAATCTCCTCTAGGCTTAAAAAGAAAAGCCAAAAGAAATCTGTTTATACAAACACATACACCAGAATTTTCTGCACTAACACAAAGCAAATAGCCCCTGCAAGCATACCCTAAGCAGCCAAATAGATTTGTCTAATTTCAATTTTGTGGGCAGATCTGAAGAGTGCAAAGAAAGTATTGGTAGCTTCAAAAAATGCATGTGTCCCAAAAAGAGCAAGTCATAATACCTGATGCCTGATGAGACAGCTGGCAGAGGAGAGAGCTGGAGAAAAGAGGAACAAATATGGAGCTGTTGTCCTGAATTATCCCCACACTTTAAGGAAATAAAAGAGATCGGTGATGCTGAATTAGGACCTCTGCTTCACAATGACAATTTTATACAGAGAGTTTGGGAAACCATTTGATCGCAGCTAGCACTGGGATTTTGTCCTGTCTTGCAGTGTCCCAGAAACAAACACTTCTCGGGACAGTCCTTGCTCTCACCCCCAGGGGCTTCACAGCTTGCTAGAGAATCAGGGCAAGTTCATTCACATGTACACATCCCCCCAAGATAACTTAGTTGGGAAAGAAAGGCATCAGCTTCAACAGCCAAGACAGCAATCTTTCCTGTAAGTTTGTAATACTGACACATAAGCCCCTCTGGTGCTGTAAGAACATGTGAGTATTGCATTCCAAATTCAAGACACTTACTCTACCCTACTTTCGGCATGTGCTATTATTAAATTCATTTTCAGCACAAGACAAAGTATATTTAAAGTATTATCAAAACCTGTTCATATTCCCATCCTTACACTGGGCACTATTCCCCAGATAGAAAGAAAGGTTCATTCCCTGGCCTTGGTCTACTTTAATCCACAGAATGCAGTGGCTAGGTTATTGGAGCTACTTGAAACTGGAGCATCTCTCTTGCAAATATAGTTGGAGGGAGTTGGGCCTGTTCAGTTTCGAGAAGAGATGACCAGGAGGAGACCTCATCAATCTGAAGTGAGGGTGTCCAGAGGATGTAGCCAAGCTCTTCTTGCTGATGCTAAGCAGTAGGACAAGAGGCAAAGGGCAGAAACTGATGAACAGGATGTTCTACCTGAATATGAAAAGGAACTTCTTCAGTGTTTGGGTGACTGTGCACTTGAACAGGTTGCCCAGAGAAGTCCTGGAGTCTCCCCCTCTGGAGATGTTTAAGAACCATCTGGACACAATCCTGTGCAATGTGCTCTGGGTGACCCTGCTCGAGCAGTGAGGCTGGACCGGATGACCCACTGTGGTCCCCTACAACCAGATCCACTCTGTGACTCTCTGTGAACAGCTCTAATCTGACTAGGAATACCTACAGCTCACTGAGAAATACCAGCAGAGTAGTCAGTGTCACAGCTTATTTCCTGAAACACTGTCCTGATTATAATGTAAGCAGGGCCCACCTTGGCTAAGATAGGCAATACTTATCAGCCATCTTAACTACCAAACTGACACCTTCACCCAGGAGGATAATAAAAAAGTACATGTTACTTTCAGGATCTTCACCTTCCCTGGGTATTATATATAGTCAGAGGGAAAAATGTCTCCTAACAAACACTGACCTGGAAAATCTGCTCTACGACACACTTTCTTTAAAATTCTGTAAAATGGGATTAACAGTACTTCTCCCACATCCCGGGATGTTGGGATATCAAATGCATCCAAGACTGTGAGGCACTCAGATACTTCAGTGATGTAAACCGTGGAAGAATTCAAGATAGACAGATAATCCCCATTTATACCAGATGGGGAAACACTGAAGCAGAGAGAAGTTAAGCAACCTGTCACTCAAAAAAAAATACATGGAGAGTGCCACAAAGAGAATTTCATCCTCCTCTCCCCAGTATATCAGACATTTGGAACAAGCTTCAACATGAAGAATATTACTGGAAATAACAGCACAGGAGACAACTGACTATAAGATTCCCAAATACATAGCCCAGTGCATATAAAACACCATCTCCTCTATCCTGTCACTGGTGTTAGCATATATAGCACAAAATGACTGAATTCAGCATGGCTATAATGATTTTTATAGTGATTATTTAAGTCAGTTAAGAGAAGAGTTGGCTGCCACTTCTAATCCTTTACTATCACAAGTGGCAGCCTCAGCTCTGCCTCAGTCCTTCTGCAGCATCTTACACCTCTGATCACCAAGGGGCTTGCTACTACCAAACAAGTTTCATGGCAATGTAGTAACTAATGAGACTGGAGAATGACTCTTGATTTCCACTGGCATTATCTCTGTCTGAGTGGTTTAAAGAAAAGAGTTATAAGTCAAGGAATAGCTATTTAGAAGCCAAATGAAGGGACAGAGATGCCTGTGGGATTTGTGTGTGTTAGCTTTGCTTGCAACAACAGATTAGGAAATCAGATCAAGAGTTACAAAAAAAGGAGAGAGAAGCTAAAATTAGACTGATGAGAACTGCTGCAAATTCTGCACTTTTGAAATATAGGTCTGAGAAGAAGACAGATAATCGTAGGTTGTGTAATATTATATTCATCACGTCATCTGATTCTCTCTAGAAAAACCAAGGTGCTGAGCTCATTCAGTTTAAACTTAAAACAGCAAAATACTGTGACCAGGTTCCTGCTTTCTGATAGTAAATGCTGACAGAATACTCTTCTCCCTCCAAGACTAAAGTGTGCCTCACTCTCTAAATAGTACTTTGCATAAATACTGGCAGCAGTGAAACTCACTGCATACAAATATTAATGGAGAATGACCACAAAGATGTATGGCCCCAAAAAACCTCATTATCAATTCAAAAGCATATGCATGGGAACATATCTTGTTTATCCATCACTACTATTACATTTTTATTTACCTGAGTCATTGTAGCCATAATTTGCATGAGGTGTGCTACTGCATATGTTGAATAGATAGATTCAGAATTTTCATAGCAGTTCTCGTAGCTTGCATTGCCAGAAATCAGTACATTTCCTACAGCTGTGCAACATGAAAAAGGGGAAATCTCCATTTTTAAACTCAGATTTACTACACAGAATTTTAAAATGCAGACTATATATTTATCATTCAGTAATTGTATTTCACTTGCCAGGACTCCATACTTTAGTTTTTTTAACTACACCAATTAATGCAGTCTTTTTCTGGTCTAAATGTTTCTTATGAATTCTTTACCTCTTGGAGACACTTGTCAAGAGTTTCATGAGATGCACATAAGACAGTAAAGAAAACTCAGAAGGTTTAATCCTAGCTTTGCCAACACTTCCTTCTGAGACTGTGGATAAAAGACGACCTCTCCCTCCCTCCTCCTTTAGCTTCAGTTTCCATGAAAGGATCTCAAAATAAACTAATAGACCACCTGTGAGGAGATCTTAAATTCATTAAACTCTTTAAAGGAGTAAAAGTTCTGACTATTAACAATTTAGTCCTATTGCTGATCCATTTACATAGAGACACTGTAAAACCATTTCACATGCCTATTAATTACAAACTCTCAAGCTAACAGTAGCCTGTTATACGTGACAGTTCTCTAGTTTGAGCGCACTGGTTGCTCCTGTTGCATCCATTAGGACTCTTCCATCATCTCTAAGGTAAGGACTAAAAGTGCATGACTTTAGAATATCTCTTTAGAGTGCTCCTTATTCTTAATTTTCTGCTTAGTATTTGTTATTGGCCTAAAGCAATTTTCCTCAGGCCAAGTAGTATCACTACTGCTTTTATACACTTTGGCCTTTCCTCCTAATCAATCATGGTAACACGGTGCAGAGGATTTCCTCTTTGTCAAGTGACAAAAAACCACAGATTATTTTTCTGCTAATCATTCTATTGAATTGTTAAATCCTGTGGAACTTACAAATTATAGTTTTCAGGACTTTTTGCAGAAGGAGTTGGCCAACATATCCTAACAGACATCATCTCTAATAAAGGATTTATTTTTCTTTCCAGGAAAAGCTCACATCATTCCTACTATTTGTAGTGGTATATACCATATTTGCTAGAAGATGAGGACATGCTCTTTCCAGCATTTATTTGCTCATCAGCTCGGATATGGGCTTGTTTTTTAATTTTGGGTTTTGTTGGGGAGTTTTGCTTATTTTTAAGATGATTGTTAATATCTCATGGTACTGTGCTCCCTTTGTAACTGCAAACTTTGAAATATAAAAATTACCCTAAGTGCCCTTTTTCACAGAATCATAGAACCAGTAAGGTTGGAAAAGTCCTCTAAGATCATCATGTTCAACCATTAACCCAGCTCCACCATGTTCATGGCTAGACCATGTCCCCACGTGCCACATCCACATGTTTTTTTAACACCTCCAGGGATAGTGACTCCACCACTGCACTGAGCAATCTGTTCCAAGGCCTGAACACCCTTTCAGTGAAGGATTTTTTTCCAAACAGTCAACCTAAACCTCCTCTGGTGCAACTTGAGGCCATTTCCTCTCATCTTATTGTTTGTTACCTGGGAGAAGAGACTGACCTTACTGCTCTACAACCTCCTTTCAAGTAGTTTTTGATAGTTATAAAGTCTCCCTGAGCATCAAAGGCTCTCTCTCACAGCCCAAATTCTCATTTCAGGTTAAAAACTCCTCATTTAGGGCTCAAAGCCTTACGTTCTTCATGTTTAATGTCTCATTTGGAGCATCCAAAGACCTATTTCTAGTGTGTAAAGTCTCTTTTTTAAGGCCAAAAGACTAATTTGTAGGGTCCAGACCTATCTATTAGTACCCATAGAAGGAAGAGAAGAAATGATGGTTTGGTCAAGGTTCAGATGACTAATGACAGACTAAGCATTTGTTTCATTAGTGACTTCCCTAAGTTTTCCAGCAACTGGCATATAATATCTAGGACACAGAAGATATTAACAGGAAAAAAAAATAGGGAGGGCAAATGTGATAGCTGTCTACAAATACATGACAGAATGTCATTAAGGAACAGAGAGTCTGCTTATTCATTTTACCATGAAAGGGTAAAGGAATACCAGGAAACAGGAAAGGAGGGCCCTCCAAATGTTTAAAAATTATTCCAGAAATAATGCTGATTGAAAAGGAGAGACATGCAAACCAAGAATTTTGGAAAGTTCATGCCAGGTCACCTACATATATATTACACGTTGCAAAAATCATCAAATTGTTAAAATTGTCTATGCCCTAACTGCTTATTAAATAGGACTTCCTAAGTACATCTTGGAAGTGTCAGCCTGTGATTTAATTTCAAATTTGATTACACAAAATACGATCAGTCTGCCAAAAAGAAAAAAAAGCCCCCCAAAAAAGCAAACCAAAATGGCTTAAGGGCACTGATATATAAAATCCCAGTTTATAATGTCATCCACACATTTACCTGGGGTAATGCATCTTGTTCTGATCACTTTCATACCAGCCATTTGTAAACAAACCAGAGGGTTTGTTCACTGATGAACAATAACATTGAACAGAGGTCAACAGAAACAGTTTTACAAGGAAAGGTTGCTGGAGCTAAAATATATCTGTTGGGTTGAGTAAATACAAGAAAAGAGAAATGCATTTTAACATTGAACTAAAATATTGAAGGGTAAGAAGGAAAAAACCAAAGAGGGAGATGAATTAATTAGCATGGTGCCCAGAGGTAGGGGAGGAAGGATAATGAAGAGTAGAGGGATTAAATTAGGAAAAGCAAAATTTAGGCTGAGTATAAAGAAAAAACCCTTACTAATAATGAGTTTTATTATTTCGGGAATTAGTCTCTCAGGTGAAATGATGGAAACACCTGTCTAAGATTTAGGACTTTTAAACTGAGGTTGTGCAAAGGCATTAATGAATGATACACACAGTATGTACAAAGGCATACACACTTTGGGGAACAAATCAGTGCTGGTAGGGATACAAAGAGCGGATGCAGCCACATCCTGTCTCAGCTCTGTGACTACAGTACAATTACCAACATCCTCTTCAAGAACTGCCCAAAACACAGCCTACACACACATCATACAAGCTCTGCTTTGAAGCACTGCCCACATCGAAAAGAGATCAGCATGTCCACAAGGGGACAGGTAGCTGGCAGAAGGGCCTGGCCCAATGTAGTCCCCAGCACAGCTGGCTAAGGACACATCAGCACACCTGGTCTTTGTTCCCAATTCCAGCGTTGACTCTCTCTGCCATCCTTCCAGGCCTTCCTTAGCATGCCTTTACCTAGCACAGGTAAAGCAGTTTGAAGGACACAGGGAAAGAAATCCATAAGTAAAATGTAAAATTTCATTGTTCCAAATCAAGTATTTTGTCACTTTGGAGATGAGCAAGCCACATCGTTCAGAGGCCAGGCTTGGTGCTCTAGTCAGAGCACACTGCTTTTGAGAACCTTCTGGAGTCAATAGGGCAGTTCAGAGGCATTGCTGCTATTGCTGCTCCCTCTCCATTTAGTTCACGAAGGGCAAACAAGCCAGCTAATACCACCATAAAACAAAATAAAGCATCCCTTCAAAAAGGGTTGCAAGATGAAAACACCACGCTGCAGTTGGCAATCTGATTTCTTGTTTATAGCACTTTTCCTGCTATCTTAAGTGGGAAGCATCATCCAAACCTGTTATAACTTTTTTCCTGGGGTTTGCTTTGCCTATCTCACGTTAAAGTAAAAAACAGTAAAAGCTTTGCAGGCAATGCTGAAAGCACTGCAGGAACCACAACTGTATAAACAATTTGTGCCTAATAACAAGCAGGCTGTTCAGCCAAGTGAAAAAGAAGGGTTAAACGTTGTAGCTTTATCAGGAAATTTGAGGCTTTAAACTGGAAGCAATTTGTTCAATGGCTATTTTGACCACAGAACTTCCTAATCTCAGTTCCCATAAAGTTTGGCTTGGAGCCAGCCAGAATGGTTCGTTTCAGCTGCACAGATATCTTCCACAGAGGAAATAAAAGGATTTCAAACCCCGGAGTCATTTCCTTTGGTTCTCGGTTCATTCAGAAAAAATGTCCTTTCGGTCAGTGATATCTCCAACTTAATTCCTCCACCATGACTTTAAAAAAAAAAAAAAAAAGAAAAGTCTTTGTGGGAAACTTTTTCTGAAGGTTTGGAAGTGTGCCCTGTAAGCTCTTTGCCAGTTGGTGTAAAATACCTCCTTTACTCCCAGAAGTTTGCACAGCCAAACATCCTCTTCACTTTCTGCATTAACTCTGACCTTTCCAGAAGTTCTTACTCATCTTGCACTTCCCATTTAATAATTAAAGGAGGTATTCACACTTATATGCATAGAAGTAAGAGTTTGCAGAACTATGCATCAAAATAATCCACTAAATCAAATCACAGAGACTGATCCATGTGCAGCTTCAGAGGTAGTACTGCAAGCAGAGTAAGTAAGCACCCATCAAGTGCAGCAATGCATTTCCCAAAAGTACCATAGATTTTGAGACGTTGTAAGGCTCTGTGTATCACTTTTGAGTGTAGTTGACAAACATTTGAAGATTCAGCCCCAACCCTAAAAAGTCATCCAAAACATACAAACAGGATATGTTTAAAACAAGCACGCAGGCCAGCCAACATAAATACCATGAGCGTAATGTCCTCTCCGAGTGATTGGGATACGTCCTCCTTGAGGCTACCATCTTAAGCACGTAGTCAGGGTTTCACCGAAATAACGAAGATAACATTTTTGACATGCAATCTAGCCATAATGACCAAATTCATTCCAAGGGCGTCATACCTGGGAACACTACTTTCACATCATCACAAAAGAGAGAGGATCCTTTCCAAATATATACTCAAAAAAATATACCTGTGGTATTTCTAACAGTACTATAAAACAAAATACCAAGGTACAGGGCTCAGTATAAATGGTAGCATCTGTGGGTTCTACAACAGCAAGCTTACACATCCTTTGTCCTAAAATGAACTTTGAAGCACCTGGATGCTTCAGAGCTGACATGTGTTTTATCAAGAAGATTGATTTTAGTGAAACTTGAAGCCTTCTTCAGTACTGTGTATTAGCATGCATCTAATAATAAGTATACACATCCTAAGTTGGCCCTTCTTATGTTCAGAAAATTCAGAAAGCAGAGTAAATGACCCATGCAAAATGGAAACATTAATGAGTTGAACCCTACTGTCAGCTTCAAATGTCAGTGCCAATCTTGTGACTGGCAATTAAATTACTCTTTCGAAGAAAGTTTCTCACCAGACCAAAATTGTTAGTTATTATTTATTAATTAAGTCCTGTATGACTTACATTTAAATGCTCGCAACTATTTTTTCTTGCATTATAATGATTCAAGGTGTTATAGGAGAGGGACTGAAACATCAACTTCTGATAAAGTAGTTCAACACATATATTTGCATATATGTCCATACATATCACAAGCTCCCTGATAACACTGCTCTCCAAAGGGCAACTGAGGTCTTAAAATTGAAGGCCTTCTTTATCCTAACTCAGATATTTTCTTACAATGTCTTGAATAGCACAGACTAGACTCTCAAT
This sequence comes from Myiozetetes cayanensis, assembly GCF_022539395.1. NCBI lineage: Eukaryota > Metazoa > Chordata > Aves > Passeriformes > Tyrannidae > Myiozetetes > Myiozetetes cayanensis. The sequence goes on from NW_026086604.1 coordinate 110,731,307, forward strand.
CTTTGGACTTCTACTAGAGAGCAGATAAGCTATAATATTAAAACTTGGTTTTGTTTTCTGAAGGAATGTGAGGGGCTATCCAATTTATAAAATAAATAAAGAAGAATAATTTTCTATATGCCAATCCAGAAATGTTTGTATTGCAAAGTTTCCTCCATTGAATTCATTATTTACCAGGATAAAATAACAATGCAGAGACACTGATGAAGCATACAGAACATATGGGAAGTTTACAGAACAGCTAATGTTTCTGAGGCTTAAAGTGGGCCTACATTGTAATTATAATGGTACCTTTTTCCTTTTTTCCCCATTCTTTTTCCCCATTCATGTTGTATGTAAATTCAAACCAAATGTTGACTGGAAAGTTTCTCCTTTTTTACATTCCACTTTTCTTCCCCTTTCAGAAAGGCCAAACTCAGGAGCAGAGCGTCAGTAAAGACTGTCTAAATTGAAACGAAATTTCTGGTTTCATTTAGTCCTATGAGCAACATGTGCTTTCACTATTCCTGAAACACAGTGGGAACATGGGGTTTTAAAACTTTAATCTGAAAATCCTATTTTCTTATGAGCCTTATTAATATGAAATGACTCAGTGATAGTCTCAACTTCTAGTTAAAATAATAGAGGAACATTACATAGCCATTCCTCTACCTTATCCTCACTCCCATAACACAGCAAGTTCACCTTGCTGAGCTTCTGAAGGTTAATTTGACAAAATCTATTTTGGAATCATTTTTTTTTTTCCTTTAGTGTGCAAACCTGCAGACATTTCCTAGGTCTCACACTGGCAAACACACAGGTAATTTGCAAGGAGATGAACCATAACGGAGCCACACTTCACTCCTCCAGCTCCTGCTCCCAAGCTTTTCAGCAAATCATCTCACCTTCTCCCCTCCACTCCCATGCACCCAGTGCAGCCAGTCAGCCTGGCTAACGGTGAGTAGGACTGTTGCCCCTCAATTTAGCTCAAGAGTTGGGCTTTGCTCTTGAAAGAGCTGCCCCAGGCGTTGTCCTCCAGGTAGAACTTTTTTTAGAAAGGCCGGTAGATATTGTGGGAGGGCACCACAGCCCCAAGAGCCCTGAGTCAGCATCCACCAGAGCCCAGTTCCCACATCAGCCACAATGGCCCCAAAGAGAGCAGCTCTAAAGGCAGTGTGCCTCCCAGCTCCCTCCCTAGTGCTCCTCGTGGAGGTGCAGCTATTTAGATTATTGAAGTAGTTGTATGAAATGATGCACTAATAAGCTACATCTTACAACATTTGCCTGATTCTAGACTCAGAATATTGGGGGAACTCTGTGAAATAAGTGCAAGCATTTGGACAAAAATTTGGTCATTGAGCCCTGACCCTACTCTCAAGTAGCCTCGTGCCACAACTCTGGCCAAAAACTGATCTTGCTTCACCCTCTGTACCAAAACTTGGCTGCTCTGATGGTCAGAAACTGTCACCCATAATAAATCACAGCCTGTTTACTTTCACTCATTATTGATGTCAGCTCTGCGCACTTTTTTTTTTTTTTAACTTGCCTAATACAAGATACTGATTTCTTCATAGGCATTCCTATTTTGTTCTGTTTTTGTGAATGTTATTTTAAATGCTATGTCTCCCATTCCTCACCAATCCCTCTCTGTACTATTTTCAGTAAGAAGAGCCCCAACATTTCCAAGAACTAAGCTGAGACCATTATGTGCATGGAAAAAGGAGAAAACTCTAGCTTTTATCCTTAGGATAGCAACAGAAGGGGAGGTTAAATATAGTTACCTGGATAGAAAGAAGCGGTAGAAACAACCCTATCAAATAGAAGAATAGAAGAATAAGTTAAAGTGGGAATTATCCAATTTACTAAGTCAACTATCTCCCCATGGGAGAACTGCACACATGAGTGTGCTGTTCAGACTAGTTATGGTCTTCAGCAGGAGACTCTGGCTCCTGAAAGCAGAGAGCAGGACAGCAAAATGCAAGGGACTGGATGAGACAGAAAAATTCAGAAGCTGCACCTTCAGCACACACATACACATACTTCTTCCAAGCAATCAAGTCGAATCCTAATAAGGGAGAGGAGGAAGAGGTTCACAGAGATAGTTCAGCAGTATCATGAGCAGGTACAAGTATATTAGAGCAGCTGCCAGCTCAAGGCAGGACTCAGATGGTGAAGCAGGATGTGATCCAGTGCTGGATCTTCCCAACTGAGAGCTGTTGACATTTCATCTTCTTGCACTGAAAGTGTCCCCCTAGAACTCAGAGCTAACCAGAAGGACGGAATAGGTTGGAGTGATGACAATCCCTCTCACTAGGCAAACAGATGGGGGAGTTGGTAACCTTGAAAAAAATCAGAGGGTGATCACTAGATCTACCCCTCTTGCAAACAAAATAACAGGCCAGAGAACCTAAGTGGACATACTGTAAAGGAAAGTAACCACAGAGTCACTCAAATACAATGCTGACAACACAATTGTAGTTGTAATACTACTCACAACTGTTGTTAGTAGTAGCTCCCTAAGTGTCTTAAGCCTTAAGAAATAAGATGGGTGAACTTAAATACACACTACAGTCAGAAAACACTTGTGTTAGAAAGACTGTGAAAATGAGGCAATGAGTGGACTGTTGCAACACCAAGATATAACATAGATGGCACAGACAGAGTAGGCTGTGTTGGTGGGGTAGGAATGATCAGACTAAGAATGGTAGCGAATAACACAGAACCTGTAGGAACTGAAATGCAGAACTATGCAGAGACGCACTAAAGGCAGCTAGCAGAGTGCTCATGGAGACTTTTATTATCCTTACACAGATTGGGCAAAATGGGATATAATGCAAAGGTCACATTTTTAGGTGCTGTTTCAGAGAACATCTGCCTAGGAAGCCCAGAAGAACAGATGCAACTTAATCTGAAATGACCACAGAGAAGGTTATGGGACAAAATGACAAAAGTGAATACTAACAAATTGCAGCAACAGATGGTATTCACCCTTCCTGTTTGAAAAGAGCTCCAGGATGTAATAGCTGACTACACACACTAATAAGTGGTGTGCAGCTTCTTTTCTAAAACTGACCTTGTACCTGAGGACTGGGAGGTGGTACACATGGTCACAGTGTTCTGAAAACACCATAGGTAAGATGTGGGTACCTATAGATCTGTAAACTTGGTGTCAAATTTACATTTGTCAAATTACAGAAGCAGAGTAAAATCAATGGAAATACAATATGCAGAAGAATTAACCTGGCTTTTGTAGGTTTGTCTCACAGACCTACTGGAGTTCTTTGAAAAGGTCAGTAAGCCTGTGGATGAGGGTGATCTGGCTAATATAGTCTGCTTGGATCTCCAAAAGGCATTTGACAAGGCCCTCACAAAAGATTTCTCAGGAAACTAAGCAGCCATGGCTTAAGAGGGAAAGTTCTTGGATAGACAATTGGTTAAAAGATAAAAACAGAGGGTAGAGGGCATGATCTTTCTCTCAAGAAGAGAACAGCATGAATGGACTTCCACATGGAGCTTTGCTAGGAACCATACTGCACAACCCATTTCTAAATGACAAGAAGAGGCTAACAGTGAGGTGACAAGATTATCTAGGAGACGAAATAGGAGAAGCATCTGTGAAGAACTACAGAAGGACGTCATTAAACTAAGATAGTAAACCAGAAGAAGAAATTAAATGTAGATAAATGTAGTGATGCACATGGGAGAAAATTCTGTTTTTACATTAGAAAATTATGCCCCTTGAACTGTCCATAGCAGTTGCTCAAAAAGGTGAACTGAATTCCAGGAATCATTACAAAAAAAAGTAAAAAGTAAGGCAAAGAATATACAGCAGAAACATCCACATGTATTTCCCTGTCAGCCCCTCCTTTCCCATAACTTTTGAACTGACTGACCCCATTCAAGCAATTTTGACAGAGGTAGCAATCTCAAATACTTTTAAATTCCAAAACCTCAATCTCATTAGTAGCAGTAGTGAAAACACAGCAGAGGCTTGTTAATCCCAGCAGCCTCAGTAGGATTTGTTGCATGGCATACATCCCTCTCCTCCAAATGTAACTATTTTACCCCTTCTGCAGTAACAACCCAAGAAAGTCGAGAATAGCAAGCCTCAGCTATGCAATTCTTTCTGATGTAAGAGCTCAAATTCACCTACCTTGATAAATATGTATGTGTCTCCAAAACTCAAAGCATATTTAATCTCTGTTGCATGAGTTTCTTCTCTAATAACTGTCTATACTAGCAATAAAATCTGGTTTTATTTAAGATGGAAATTACTAAAACAATGTGCAGCAAATAAACAAAAATTAAACACTAAAATTTTGAATACATTTTTTTTTCTCAGTTTTGGGGATTTTCTAAATACATTCCATCAATTATGTGGAATTTACCCTGCAATTTACTGTGAGCTGAAGTGACTGACAAGAGCAACCAAGATACCTCAGGCAAACCAGGTCACTGAGACTTTTTCTTGCTGTTTTGTGATTAAAGGTTGACCACAAAAACCTTTACTTCTGCAGAATGACATGCTTGGTTGCTTAAATATGCAGTCAATTAACACAGAGATAACATGCATTTAAATAGAAGTCCCATTGACCCCCATCTCCTGACTGCAACCTTCGCTCTGAAAGCAGACAGCTTAGCAAAAATATTCAATTAATAAAAAGCCATGAAGGGCAACAAGTCCATTTCAATTAATTTAAAAATAAATACTATTTACTTCTCCATATTTAATAAGTTAATAAAAAAACAACATCACAAAACTAGTATCACAAGTAACAAGGGAATGTGCCTGAAAGATCTTTATAAAGATCATACATATTAAAAAAAATTCTGTTTTTCTCCTTTGTTTAGAATAAAATAGTATATTCTATAAGCAGTGAAGCAAAGAAAGTCTGTTGTCTTATGTACTTGAGCCCCATATTTATTGCCTCTGCCCATGTCCTATCCCAAGTGTGACACTTTAACTTGTTGCAGGGACCCCTATCCCTCAGCCCAAGCACTGCTTACTCCTTCTACCCTCTCTTGTACCTCTCCTCTCTTCTACCCTCATACCTGTACCTCCCTTCCAAACTCTTCATCAGGGAAAACCAGCACAAGCTCTGGTTCCACCATAAATGAGTAAGTAGTGAATTACTGTAGTTATTTCAGGAGGAGCAAAACTAAACACATCCTGCGTTTCTTGTAGTGAGAGCACTGAGTGTGCATTCTACCCAGTTGCCCATTTCTGTATTTTCAAATACAATATTTAACTTGTATTTGAAAGTCCCAGTCCTCTGCTCAAGTCCTAGTCCTCATTTGCTTTAAACTGGACAATAAGGGGTAAACTTCTATGTGAAAAAAAAATTGAAAGCTCAGAGACTCTGAAATCATAAACCAAACTAAGAAAATGGAACCATTCGTAATTTTTTAATCAAACTTGTATTTTGGGGGTCCAGAGAAACCACATATCACACCACTGCCATCTAATGGAAGAAAACATCAGCCGATCACTGGTCCTGGGGAAGATCCAGTCAGACAGAAGCTATTTCACAAGTAGAAGAGTTGTTTCTACCACCCCTAACATGGCCTCCTCCTTTTGTCATTTATAAATTTAGCTCTCCTCACAACGTTCTGGGTTGAAAAAACTTACTAAATGTTATCCAAATATAGAACTACTCTCAGGAGAGCTGAAAGACTGGTTTGGGGTTTTCTTTTGCGGAGAATTCAGTATTTCAAAGAAATGTCATTTAATTCCATTCAAAGTCATAAGATTACTTACAGTACCTAAATTAATTGTGGACCCTGCTCTTTTTCAAAAACCTGGGCTGCAAAGTCTATAGAAGAAGGTTGCCTTTCAGTTATTTTTTGTAGAGTACAACTGTTTTCCGTACCACTGACGAGTACCTAGAGCTTTATGCCGTACAGCTACCATAACGTTAAATAGATGGAGCAATATTAATAAGGCCCACCAGTTCCTTCCCTGGAACTGGTGTGAGTGGGTTCTTTGATCAGCATTGAGGGAGCTGCATCTTTATTGCCAGAGGTTATGATTTTTCTCATGTGTTGCACATCTTTTCCTACTCAAGCAATCCTACGCCACCTTCAGAAAGGTAGCCCTCAAATACCAAGAAAGATTTAATAAAAATTATGGCATGGTCTATTATTGGTTTACTTTGACAATATACTATCTACCAAGAAAGAGAACATATACTCAATTCACTTGGGTAAGAGAGCTCTACTCTTCCAAACAAAAGCCAGGGACGTGCAATAATAGGTGACATCTCTGCTGGTGTACTGCAAAACTGAAGTCGCACTGTAATTCACAGATCTGATTTAGAATGGTTCCTGTTGAGTACCCATTTTCAATAACAGTCTGTCAATTTGATTCATTATCAAACTGTCACTATAGTAAGTCAGCAGTTGTTTTGCATATGCTGCATATTCTCAGGGCACCTAAGGGAGTTGGCTCTAGCAAAACTAAGGTGGTAGGCACTGTCTTCCTCTTGCCTCTGCCTGGGGTTTTCCACAGGTCAGCTGCTGTGCTGGAAGTCTTGAGACTTTCGAGAAATTAACTTCTTAACAGAGTACCACCACTTTTAGAAGAGGTGACCTGCCTTCAAGCAACCGGAGCCCAAACAGATTTACTGGTGTGTGAGATACTGTATCACGGCATCAGAAAAGAAAAAAAAAAAAAAAATAAGCAAAGTGATTCTGCAACACAGTTGAAAAGCAAAGACATTGTAAGGAAGCTTTCAACAAAGCTGATTATGAACCACTATTCAAAGAAAAAAAAAAATTCTCTTCTGTTCACTTCTGTGCTATGAAATAGATATTTCGAAGTCTTCTGAGACCACTAAGAGCCTACTAACATTACCCAGTCCCAAAATGCACTTCAAGCACATGCCAAGCTACTGGCAAAGTTTTATACAGACCAATGAATCAAAACATTAATCACTGTGTATAAATGGAAATTTTGCTTTTTTATTTCTCTGGAAAGAAACAAAGTTAAACCAATTATTTGTCAACGACATGGGCCTGCGGATTTTGGAAGCAGTAAATTAAGAATAATCACAGATTAGATATGTCACAGAATACTTGAGTATCTTGGGTCTCCTTACAGAAAATATTTGCTAGGCCATGAGTTCATTTATGAAAAGATAATGACCCAGGAAATTTTTTCCTTAATTGCAAAGAAGCCGTTTAAGAAAGTGTCTGGGGAACTAATTAGGAAGGAGTTTCCTCTGTAGAGGACCTGGCTTTAAACTCAATAAGTAATTTTTAGAGGACTTGCTCGAGACAGAGCACTGTTTAGACGCAGTCAAAAATGTTTGCTGAGGTGCAGCAATATTTTGCAGACATGGAGGCAGACATGAGTCCTCAGCACGGCGAAGCAATGGCCAGTGCTGGCATGCTCCAGCTATGATGACTTCCTCAGCCCAACTCGTCGAATCCTTTCCTATTTCACTTCAGCAAATGCGGAAAGCATTCAAACACATACAAACAGGAGAATCTCTTCCTCCAAGCTAAAGTGAGATTTTTCAAAATGCTTGCACATTTTCCAAGACATATAATGCCTGTTGGCCAACCCAACAGGTGCCAGGAAAACCGATCACTCAGTACTCCCCCTGAGTGCTACTGCTTTGTTATGACACCTAAATATTCACAAATATATCATCTGTAAATTCAGGAGGCCAGTTACATACTTATTTTTGAATGCACTTCTCTCCCCCATATAGTTTTTGATGACTTCTTAAAATGGTCATATTTACAGAGCATCAGAGCTCACAAGCCCAGAGATCAAACAAGTTTTTATTTGATAAGCTAGAGTGTGAAGTTACAATTCATTTGTGAGTGAACAACCTCATGGTTTCTCACTGGCAGTTCCTTTCACTTTATTTTGATGTATGCCTGCCATCAGGGTGTTTAGATGTCTCCTTTAAGTATTTTTTATAAAGACTTCACTTTTGGTCTCGTGGTTACACGGTAATGTCACTTTTTAATTTTAACAGAAAAAAAATTATCTCATCCTTTACTTATAAAAACTGCAGAAGTGAAAGTAAAAAAAAAACTTAAAGTTTAAAAAAAAAAAAAAAAAAACAAAACAGAAAACTGACTAAAAAACCCCCAAATAATTACAAATTTTAAACAACGAGCCCCATGTTGTTTAATGCATCACTTTTTATCAAAATCATACCATTGCAAGTTCATCTTTTTCCTTTTAATGTTTAAAAATAGGGAATCAGTGAAATAAGGTTTTATCAGTTGGCTTGCTAACTAAAAGTGGTACAATTCAGCATAGTTTGTACACTCTGTTCAAGAGACCAAAATGTGACTGCTGTGACTGCTACAGGTCAGTAGTGAGATGGATCAGCAGAGCCATAGATAAAACTTGCTGAATGCCTGCTCACACTCAGCATCTGTCCAGCCTTCACAAACACCTGATTGTCAGAAAGCCTGCCGAATTAAAATAGTCCATATTGCTCCACTTTTAATAACTTGAGAACTATTATACCACTGATTACATAAAACTTTGGAGTGGATCAAAAAAGAAAAAAAAAGGCAAACATGCAAAGCTAAAGCACAAAAAATCAGCACTTCTATTGTCTATCCCGGCATCAAAAATAGGACTGATTTATTTGCTACACAAGTCTAGAGTTTCAAAATTAAGTAAGTCTGTTTTACGAATTATTTACTTTCTACAAGATCCATTTCCCCTTGAAGCACACTGTGTATGCCCTCCCAGTGTGAACAGTTTACAGACTGTGATCAGGCACAGACCTACTTGTCTGGATTTTTTCTCCCTTTCAAAAGAGCAATTCTGAGAATCATAAATTACACAGCACAGTTATTGTAATTTGAGCTTATTCCCAATAAATAAAATCTATTAACTAAATAGCTTTCTATGTAGCTTAGCTCTTTTCCACTAGCTTATTATTTTACATAGAGTTGCTTCATGCTGCTAATCACAACCAAATTGTGCCATCTTAAGTATAAGAACATGAATTAATAAATACAAAGTAAAAACGTGTCATTTCATATGATCACGAAATAATTTTGAGTCTTCATACAATATGTGTGAAAAGTTACTTGCAAAGATTTGAAGTTATGAAAGTATTTTGTCTAACGTACCTACCAAGGTATATCTATTATATGCTTATAAGCTTTGTTTATCAGAACAGCAGAGCAGAAGCCTTCAGCACTTTAAGCTCCAATGCATTGGAGTATTTAGGGATGCTGGTGAACTTAAGCAGATGAGTAGCAACACTGACACAAGGCAGGACAGACTCCTTTTGGGAGATACGAAACACCACTTTATCACGCCATTCCAATTATCTCCAACACTTACAGTAAGCCTCCAGTTATTCCATTTTTGTTACACAAATAAACTTTCAATTTATAAAATAGGTCATGGTAAATTTTTAAGTCCTGGTCTAAAAACATCAAGGCAACTGGAGAAATAAAATTGTATGTGATATATGGTGGTTTAACACAGATGACCTCATGGCATTTTTTTTATCGTAAGCCCACCCCATTCCTAATGACTGTATATATCTATATACCCAGTTTTCATATTTTAAAAATTAATAGATCATTGCTAGCATTTCTCAACAAGAAAAAGGTCATAATGAAATATTAAAATTATAAACAGTCTCTATAGTTCCTCTCATCACGGTAGGCACATTTCTCTCCTAAGACAAACATTGCTATTCAACAAATCAAGTCACCCATGGTTTAAAAAAATATACATAAAATGAAGAATATGCAATTGAAGTGTTGGCCTCCTACACATTACTGTGATTCATAGGTTTTATTTATTAAAAAAATTCCCACAGGTGGGATTTCAGATTTTTTGCCTTTCCCTGTGCTCATCTTCTAAAGTCCTAGCAAAATACTCAAAATCATACAAGCTCCTGATTAAACCAGGAAGCAAATCTGCATGCATGCAATTACAGTGTCTGCAAGGGCAGACGCAGATGACAGTAATTCATACTCTAAGAAATGGGTTTGTGTATTTGGCAGATTAACTGTTCTGTATTCCATTGCTATGAGGTATGGAAACTGTACTGTGAAACAACCATTACTCATTCCCTCAGCTCTAAGCACGTAGGTCTATCACAAGTAAGCCAGTCTGGAGAGGGTGGGGGGTGAGGGCTAGAAAGAGAAGAGTCTACACTTTCAGATTAAGGCTTCTCTTGAATGGTTTCTTTTATTTCATTTCCTCTACTTTTTAAATTAGCAAATACAGTAGGCCCAGAAGGGAAATGTGCAAGGGAAGAGGGAGAGAGGGGAGGGAAAGCGAAGAAGCAAAAGCAGCCAAAACTCTCCAACTTGTTCATTAGGGGTTTTTGCATTTGAACATCTGAATGAATCATGTGTCTGTTTTTCATTATTCTCCATATGTATTTGTTCTCTGCTTTGTTCATAGATTTCTGGCCATGTTGTCATGAATGTGCTTATTCTGTTTTATATATTGTTCTATTACAGGGTGATTGTTACTTCTCCTCTGTCTCACTTAGCAGCTACGCCACCAACAAAGAGCAATCTGAAAATAAGAGGTTACGTCAAAAGGTTTCCCTAGCGAACTCCCTTGCAGTATATATGATTACTTTAGATCTGACTGCCTAATTCATACCAGCCAAAAATCCTCAGATAACGCTGCTCCTTAGCATGACAGGAATGTGATGGGTATCTTTTTAAAAATCTGAGGAATACTGGAGAATTACTTAAAGTCCAGTGCAGAGTGGTTTCCTCATTTTTCCAAGAGGTAACCTAATACTTCTTGCTGAGCAGTAACTTATTTTAACAGATCTGCTGTTACATGGGGGTTTTGAAATAATTTCTTTCCTAAATTAAATATTTTCTACTTTCAGTTTTATTTTACACCCTGCTCAACACACAAATGACACTGAAATATATTCAGAAGTCACAAATCATGTGATAACTTCCATCATCCCCTTGAATTAAATCCACCCTACATCACTGGATACACATCACAGGATGACGTGTTCATTTAAGAAGGTAGTCTCATATTTGGCAGAAAGTGAGACTCAGAAAACTGGAAAGGAGCAAACAAATTGAATGGGTTTTTTCCTGGTTGTTGTTTGGTTGTTGGGGTTTTTTTGGTGGCATTTTTCTTAATGAATGGATGTAGACTCCAGTGTATTAGAGATACTTTCAACTTCTGGAAAAATCTTAGAGCAATTAGTCATATAAATTCATTCACAAGATCCTCAAAGGTAACAGGTGATTAGTACCACGCAGCATAGATTGAGCAAGAGTAAATAATGTCGTATCACAGTTTTCTCTAAAAGTATATAACCAGTTTTATAGATAGCTCAGTACTATATATTTTAGTTAAATCCTGTTTCTCTCTCGTAACTTGAGCAGATGGGAGAAAAAGATCTAGCTGAAAAATGCTGTGATGTAGATGTCAAACAACTTAGCAGATCCAATTTTTAAAAGTTCTCAATGGCTCAGTGTTGCACTACCTGATAAACTGAGAGGGTTTCCTCAAAAGTTTTCTGGTATTTCTCAGTCTTTTCCACATTATCTTGTCCAGTGGATTTGAGAAACCATTTATTAACTGTGAAGAGGATACTAAAGGGTAAGTGTTGCAAGCACTCTGGAGGCTTAAGATTATTCTCAAATCTTAGTAAATTAAGGAGTAGCCCAGAAAAAAATAGGATAAAATTCAATACAGACAAACGAAAAGTTCTAGCTTCAGGATGGAATAATCAACAACACAGAGCAGAGCACACAATAAGGAATGCCTGGCTGGCAGTAGTGCTGGAGAAAAGAATAACAGAACTGGGGGTTGCAGAGAATCTCTTAGCATAAATCAGCACCATTGTTCTCATGCAACACCCTGTGCCTCACAAATGTATCTATATTTAAAATACACATAGTTATTTATATGTATACATCAACAAAGAGGACAGTTATGTGATCACAGAGAAGACAAATGAAATAACCTCTTCATACTATTTAAAATTACAAGATTTAGGGCATCTAAAATCCTATGCTCAGCTCCAGGGTCTTCAAATAAGGAGTGCGCTAATTAGAGAGAGACCAGCAAAGTGCAGTATAACCAGAAATCTAAATAAATTGCCTTTAAGGAAAAAGTTAAAGGACTAGTGTTTAGTCTAAAGAAAATATAAGGCAGATGGAGAGCAGTCTTTAAATATATGTTTGCTGCAAAAGATAAAGGAATAAACTACTCTGCATGTCCACTGGGGATAAGAAAAGAAGCAATAGACTTAAATTGCATCAAGAGAGATTTGGGTTAGACATTAGGAAATGCTTCATTATAGTGAGAAGAGGGAACATTATCACAGATTGCCTGAGGAGCTCAAGGAATCTCCACCACTGGAGGCCTTTGAGGGAAGGTTACAGTTCTTGCCCCAAGGCAGGTCCTGACCTCTTCAGGTCCTTTCCACTTTGGATTCCTGGAAAGCCTTTTTTTTTTCTTTTTTTTTTTCCCCCCCTCACTAAAGAGAAAGGAAATGTACACAGCACTTAAAGCAGTAAAACATCTATTCTTTTTATGCCACAAAGCATACTGTTAATAAATCCAATTATGTTTATGATCTTTTAATGGCACCACTTATGTCATAAAGATCCATTTTTGAAAATACAAATAGATATCTCTGCCCTACAGTGAACTACAACAGCATGAAAGCAAATTTTTACAAAATTCCAACTCACTCTTATATGGTTCCTAGTACAATAATCTCAAAGCTAACTACAACATGAACACCAAATCCAGACATTTTTCTTTCTTAAAATTCTACCATTCATATTCTTTACAATATTTTTCCTTCACATTTTGTGTTTAACAAACAGATCCATTCCTTTCTTTGTTTACCACTGGCAATGGGAACAAAGGAAGTTTTGCTCACAAGGGTATTCCTTTATAATACAATCCAAAAAAAAGGCAAGAAATTGATCAAAACCCAAACACAATCAGGTCTTGTTCCTGCTGTGATATTCGAAGCAATATAGACTGATGTTATCAGAATTGTGGCAGAACAGTGCCCCAAGGAAATGAAACACACATTCAGCCAAAAGCAAATGCATAGCAGCACAACTTATGATGATGGCCCATGACTGGGTTGGTAGAGTTTTCTAAGGCTAGAATTGCAGTCTTCCAACTTACTTTTCTCCTGAGTAGCTAATGAATACCATTTCTGACAGGCAAGAGATAAAGTCCTACACTTCTACAAACTTCTAAAACATCTTTGGTACAAATGGTAGGATTTTGCCATATCTCATAATTTCCCCAAATGTCTTCTCTGCCGCTTCTCTTCACACCTTATCTGGGCACTCATGAAATATTCCTGAACTGCAATGCCTTTTCTTTTTACTAACTCATATAGAAATGCTATCCAGAATGTGCTTCTTATCAGAAGAACCCACTCTAGTAGATCTTATTACTCCAAAAGGTTTCTGTATACCACTAGTGTAAAGTGACAGAGTCACCTTAAAGCACAGTTTCTCCCCCACAGATTCAGTGACACTGTAGACTCATAAATGAGTAACAATTCTAGTCCTGAGATACTACTAGACATGGTAGTCTATATTTATCTCAGCAAATATAGCTATATGGACACACATTAAACATTATATTTCACCAAAAAATGTTTTCATACATTCGCAGAAAAATTAAGAACATAAAACTGAAAGAGGAATTATTTTTATATCTTGGTATTAGAACTTGTAGATCTATTTGTGTCATAAAGAATATTTTCTTCTTCCATTAGCATAGGCCAAGACTTTACAAAAATGTAAAAATTAGACCAGGTTTTTCTTGGGAAACTTTTCCCAAAGGTTTCTCAGCTTTATATAGGAAATCAATTTGCATCACTGATGATATCATTCAAATCACACAGCACTATGTGGTTAGAAGGTAATTTACTCTTCTGCCGAAGCAATTTAATACTTGTTCTGATTTGTGATTTTCATTTTGTTTGTTAATGAAAAAAATTAATGAGCAATGTTACTGGAAGCACAACTCAAAGCTTTGGCATTATTAAATATGTTTGTAATATACTGTGCATTATGTTGACTGCACAGTTGGAGCCAAAGCTTTGGCAGTCAAGCCACCAGTCAATCATTCAAACCGATAATGAACTTGCAGGGTGGACACCTTGCACGTACCTTTGCACTGATTTGTGTTTTTGTCAAGGATTGCCTTTGTGGATACAATTTTTCCATACCTATGGAGAAAACAAAAAACAGAAGTACGTTATTATTTTTTAATAAAGTACAGAGTGATTTTTACACATATATAACAAATACCCTAGGAAGATATTTAATGCTCTGGAAAAAAAAAATAAAAAGAAAAAAGACACATAGCCAAATTATAACTCATAGGGTAAAACAGACCCTTGAGTTTCAGCACTGGACCAGAAAACACTTAAATATCTCATGAAGAGGGACCAGCACCAATGGGAAAGAATGGGAACAGCCTGCCCAAGCACACTCTTTGATTCCAGCAAAGATTTGAGTCAATTTTGTGCCTGATAGAAAGTTCTCAGCTGAAGTTTCCATACCATGAGTACTCAGCTTAAGATAAAGGGAACTGTCTCTCCATCTCTCTTTACTCTGTTTTAGTGACTGATGCAAAATGAGACTTTCCATTTCACTGTTTTTCCTTTCCCTAAGAACCCACAAAAACGTTTGTTTCCATTTGACTTTCATTTTTAGGAAGAAAGACATGTTTTGCTTTATTTTGTTTCAGCCTGAAACCAGTCAGGAGGAGGAGGGAAAACTGACCAAAAGGCATTAACAAGTTCTGCAAACTAAATCAAGCCTCAGTTCAGCCCTCTTTTAGGAACCAAAAAAGTCCTACAAGCCTTCCTCCCCTTCAGCCCCTTCCACCCCCTTTTTTTTTTTGCTGGCTCTGTAGACCAGCAGGATTTTGTGCTCTGAAGGCAGGCGCAATCCACTGTACACTGCACTATGATGTGTACATGGGCAGGTAGTTGTGACTTTACTTTGCCATAGCTGGCTCCACTAGAACCAACCGCATAACAGATTTAATGTTAACCATGAGATCACACGCTTTTCTAACCTCAGGTGTTTTCCGGAATAGGTGCCTTTATGCTCACTTATGTTCCACTTGATTCTATAATTCTTCATGGTAATACCTAAAGTTGACTTTGGCCTCTAAGATCTTAAAGCACGTCTTAAGAAGGTAAAGCTAAATTCTCTTGCAGTGTGATTTATGGTTGTTCAGTGGGCCAACTTACCCAGCAGGAAATTTGGACCGTGTGGTGCATCTTCATTTATTTGATTTATTTAGATTCAATATCAAATATATGAAAAACATGCAAAAACATGCCTATCTTGTACAGTAATGGGCCTCTGACAGATATATGGAAAAAGAATCCAACAAAAATCAGTGGTTAAGCCACACCAACCTCAAATAAAACACAACCCCTACCTAAACTTTCGCCAACAAAAACTAACACCCAGCCCGCATTTCAGTCCAGCCACTCCTAATGAATTGATTTGTTGTTTCATCCAAGTCACGTGAGAGCTAAAAGTTAACATTTCTTGCCAGCAGAGACAGGCATTGTGGTTCCACTGCTTTTATTATAGATTTGCCAGAGTTATTTTCTACATACTGTGATCCTGCAAACACTTAGTTACACTGGAGTTTTTACTCACAAAATTCTGTTTGGTTCAGGAGACATTTCCTCCCACATGCAAAGTTATGTGCACACCTTCACATTTGCAGAAACAGACATCAGAGTGGTAAGAGGCACCACAATAACAAACACTGTTATAGGCAATTAGCCATATGTTGGTGATTTAATGTACTGCTGCAAACCTTGAGTGATACCATAAGAAAGTAATTGGAATTAATTTGGACACTGTTTTACGAAATATTTCAAGTAATTATTCTACAGTAATCAGAACATCAATTCTGATGAAGAATGTTCGTTTGTGTGCTGCATGAAATTGGGAAGGTATTTTGTTCCTACAAATGTAGTCATATTTCTCCCATGTGTCAAGAGTGGTATTAAGCTTCACCTCCTCTCCAAAGTTGTTTGGTTTTCTGTTTGTGTGAGTTTTAATTGTGATTTGATTCACAAAGAAGTACAAAAAAATATGTTCTTCAGTGGGAATGCTCACAGGAATAATGATAAAGAACATCACAAGAGCTATCCCTTGTTTTCTTATATTTAAATGGAAACTACTGTAAAATTCAACAGCCTGCACACCTGTGTCCTACAAACTACTGATATCACTAACATAAAAAAAAATACCAAGTATAGTCTGTCGTGAAAATGTGTGAGCACTGCTTAATATCCTCCTGAGTTAGTTTGGTTTTTCGGGGGTTTTTTGGAGGTACTCTTTCAAAGATTTTGAATCAAAAATTCTGTTCATAAAAGGATAACTGTAGAATTGAGTTCCTTTCAATGCCATATTACCAACCCTTCAACACAATGACTGTATCATTAAGGATAACCTACTGCATCACACCATCCAAGGAAATAGACATAATGAATCTGTGAGATGGTTACCTCAAGAATGTGTCTATTGAGTACCTGAAGTGAAACTGCTGTGCAAAAGGTTTTCAGACACCCTTCCTGAAGTGTTATCTAAATGCATAGTAAGCACAAATAAAATTAAGTACTTTCGGAAATCCACTCAATCATTTATATCCAATTATGCTTTTAATACTTTTCTATGTAATAATTTTCAGGTAAAACCACATGGTCAGATTTTGAAAGACCTTCCATGTTAGGAGCAACTGCACAGACTAGGAATTCACTTCATGAAACAAGGACCCATGCAGTGATATAGTGAGTAGTTGTCTTCATTGTTTCTCATGAAACGTAAGGACTGCCAAAAAATTATAAGATTTAAAAAATGAAAGTTTCAGAATGAAGAGGTACTTGTGGAACTCATTGCCATAGCCCACATTGATGCCCCACAGAGCACACCACTATAAAAAGCTATCGTATGGCTTCTAGGATGGAAAATCTGTCACAAAATTAAAAGTGAAGACACATTTGTGGCTCTGAAAGTCACATACTACAGAAACTCTGGGAGGATACCACAGTAACATCCTCACATGTTGTCCCTCTTTTAACATTAGGATACTTCCACAGCTGCTGAAACAAACTCCTATCTGACCCAGCCCCTACATTCTTACATTCCAAGATTAAATTGGGGGTGGAAATACCTTCTTACAAACATAAACATTTTTATTTTGTCATGTATTTATCAGTTTGGGGTGAAACTCTTCAAGTCATCTGATACCCACTATTAAAAATACAAAGGTCACTTAAAAACTCTTCCCTTAGAAACAGCAGTAACTCACACCATGTCACACAGAAGGTAGAACTAAGGCAAAAGCCCGCAGTGCTGTGCACAGAGAAAACAATCTCCCTGTTCAGTCCAGACTACAGAGTTATGTCAAAAATCACTCTCGAGAGCCCCATCCCATGGCACCCCACATTTTCAGACTACTCAGCAGACTCAGGAAAGATGCAAGCAATGCAGAATGAGCCCTTAACATACATCAAAGTTGCAGTATCAATAGATCTTTTCAAGAGCTTTCAGGCAGGCGGTCGATGAGCACTTATACTGCAGATAAAGCTCAAACCCCATCATTTCCAGAAAGTTATTTGAAAACTCCTGTAAAATGGAGATAGTTCCTGAAGGAAATGCTTCAGCTGTGACTGATACCACTCAAAAAATGTGGTTTCACTTACCCAATGCCCAAGCCAACCCCCAAGAGATGGGAATTTGCTGTCTCACAGCAAACAAAGGATTTGAGCCATTTGTCCTTCTGCCCATGGGAATCTGGGGTAAAGGGAAGGTAAGTGGGAAAACAGGGTTAGAAGGCAAGTGAGACTGAGCTGGAGACTAGCTGCTCGAGGCAGAGGAACCAGGTGCCACCCACTACAATGTTGGCAGGCTACACGTCAAGGTGGGAAGCCGGCTAAGGGACAGTTGTGACCCAGAGCTGCTCTGTCAAAGAAGGGATTTCCTGGGAGGCCAGGCCAGTTGGGGCCACTCAAACTTTTCAGCTTTTCCATGTCGTTATGGAAAATAAAAGTCTGTAGGACAGGTACATCATATTCTGGCCTTCAAGCCATCCTTCAGGCTGCCCGTAGCTAGTCCTGAAACATAAGATGTCTGTCAGGTAGGACAGGGTAAGTCTCTTGCCACTCACCCAACTTGGTGCTGCATACATGTTGCCATCCTCATCTACAAGGCAACGGGTGCACAGGCACGTACAAAATATTGCACTGGATTTTTCCCAATTCCAGTTGCTGCTTGTATACTTCAAATAAACATGAAACTTGGGATTGAAACTCAAATAACCGATGTACAGAGTTCTTCCTTCCTTAGTTAAACCAGTGGAGTTACCATGTAATTTCCAAGTTCAGAGCTTAATAATTATATCCCCAGCATTCAGGTTCACTCAAGGCCTCAAGCATTGCTCAGAGCACAATCCTCTCAACCGAAAACAGTCTGCATTTCTGGGCATTTAGGTATTATATGCTTTTATCTTGAGAACTTTTGTACTGGGATGAATTTGACCAGCAGTAATTGGATTTAGATAAGCAACTCCGAGGTCTTTTCATTCTTGTGAATTAATATCTAAATAGCATAACTGGGTTTATTTTGTTTAAAGCAGACTCTATTAGGCAAATCATGGATTTGGGGAGAAAATAAAAAAGCCCGCATTATGGAGACCTAAAGTACAGAAGGAACTCCTGCTGAATTTCTTGGAGAGCCATTTTTCCTATAATATACTGCCGCGTGAACTTCTGACATCCAAATACATTCAAAAGGGAAATGACTCCAAAAATTTTTTTTCATTTGCATGATAATTTCTGGGCATTTCATTTACTGCATGACATGTTAAATGCTTGCATTTTTTCCCAAAAATACAAGACATTACTGTTCTATCCCTTAACAAAGACTGAGTTAGTTTATTGTCCTTTATCTGTATATTATTTTTAATTAAAAAAAATATATAAAACAAAACTCTTCTATTCAGATAAAAATACAACAAAATACATGTCACTCAGAGCACCTCTTATTTTCACGGACTATGTGCATGGCTTGGGGAACAAAAAAATGGAGCTACTAGCAGGAAACCTATGGTGCACCAGACTGACAAGACTGTACTTCCGTAGGAATTTAACACTTGGCTGCTCTGTCTTCTCTACTTATTTCAGTCTGGCTGTGATGTTTACAAAAATCATTCCTTCACTAAACATAATACTTTTGATACTGCCTCTCACAATATCCTGGCTTGACAAAGCCTCCAGCACACAGCTGGATAAACACATCATGCAGTGGGTGCTCACAGGTTGAGCACAGAGGGGAACAGTGAATGCAGCAACATCAGACTGGAGACCTGTCACTAGTGGGGTTCCACAGGGCTCCATCTTAGGCCCTGTTCTCTTCAACATCTTCATAAATGACTTGGATGCAGGACTTGAAGGGATATGAGTTAGCAGATGATACAAAATCAGGAAGACCTGTTGACTCCGTCAAAGGCAGAGATACCCAGACAAATTAGTGGGCTGGGCAATCACTGTTTGTATGAAGTTTTAACAATGGCAAGTGCCAGATTCTGCACCTGGAATGGGGTAACCCTGAATGTACATACAGACTGGGGAATGAGATGCTGGAAAGCAGCGCCATGGAAAGGGACCTGGGGGTCCTGGTTAATGGCAAGTTGAATATGAGTCAGCAGTGCCCTAAAAGACAGGAGAGCCAACAGTGTCCTGGGGGGCATCAGGCAAAGCATCGCCAGCTGGTACAGGGAGGGGATTGTTCCGCTCTGCTCTGCACTGGGGTGGCCTCACCTCGAGCCTTGTGTGCATTTGTGGGCACCACAATGTAAGAAACACGTAAAGCATCCAAAGGAGGGCCACAAGGACGGTGAAGGGTGTAGAGGGGAGGCACTATGAGGAGTGGTTGAGGTCACTTGTTCTGTTCAGCCTGGAAAAGAAGAGACTGAGGAGACACCTCATGGTTGTCTACAGCTTCCTCATGAGGAAAATCAGAGGGATGTGATCTCTTCTCCCTGGTGACCAGTGACAGGAACCAAGGAAATGGGAAGAAGCTGTGTCAGGGGAGGTTTAAGGTTGATATTAGAAAAAGATTCCTCACCCAGAGGGTGGTTGGGCACTGGAACAGGCTCCCCAGGGAAGTGGTCACAACACCAAGCCTGACAGAGTTTAAGAAGCATTTGGATGTTCTAAAGCACATAGTGTGATTCTTAGGGCAGCCCTGGACTTTCAGAAGGGTTCCTCAGTCATCAGTACTGGATTCTGTGAGGGCAGCTCAGCAATTCTGAAACTCAGACCATTTATTTCTGTTCTTAACAATACAGTTAGGAGCCTACTTTTAAGCAGACACTAATGAATATTGTAGCATGTATGAGAAGTGAATTTTTAAGAACAAGCAAGCTGATAAACCACTGAAAGAACATATGCATATTCAATAACATTTTAAGGTACAGATATTTACTACTATGGGTGTGGTGATTTCACTCATAAATGGGCCTATTATTCACAATCATTCCACGTCCACAGAAAATATATTTTTCAGAGCTAAGAGAGAAAAACCTACAAACCCCATAAAATAACTATATACACATTTCTATGAACACTGTTATTGCATTAGACAAATAAAACCCAAGATTTTAGCATTCTATTGAATAACAGCTCCATGTTAGCCTTTCAGGTTCTTTCCTCCTATTTCAGATTACGGATTGTGCCACTTACTTTATGCTGCATTTCCAGATCATATTCAGAAATCCTGCTTTTCAGAAGACGCAAGAACCATTTATCTCAAATCACAGGGCTCTAATACAGTCCTGGGAAGCTGTGTTAGGTCCTTTGCTACTCTTTTATTGAAGAATAGGTAAAACTTGGTAGTTTTAGTGAAGTTTGTATCTTGTAAAACTTCAACAATGGCAGGAAGAGAATACTGTAAATAAATAGGCATATAAGAAACAAACTTATACCCAAAAAATCCCTCCACTGTCCTTTCCAGGCTCTGCAAAATCTACTGCTATTAAAGCCCGGGAATGCATCTTGCCTTCACCCTCACTAAAACAACAGATGCGTCTCACATTCAAGTTAAAAATGTATTTACAAGACAGCATAGATATTTATCGAGAGAGAGAGTCATACTTCCTATTTAAACTAATCTGGATTTACATACTTATACATTACATGAACCTTCACCTCCAGAAAAATAGTTCCACATGAAAGTGTACAGGCTTGAAGACTTATTGTAATTTTTTTTAAGTACTTGGGAAATTAAACCAGGTAAAACAGAAGTTAAAGAAATTTAAACAGACACTACAGCTATTGTACTTTCAGATCTGTAAGAAGTATATCACTTTAGCAGTTCAAAGGTAACTTTTCCTATAGCTTTGTTCCCTTCCTTGCCAAAAATCAGAAAAAGAAATTTTTGTCAGCATGTAAATGAAATTAAGTGGTTTAATCCAACACTTGCAGAAATCAAAGGCAGTCTTTTCCACTGCTTTCAGTAGGTACAACCTCAAATCCTATTCACAGTGTTTATAATAAGGCTACATATTTGTCACACCCTTGATACGCAAGACAGAATAAAATGCCACTTAGTAGTGTGGCACTCCCCATAAAAGCCTGACATTTTACACTGTTTTTCCTGTCTGTTGCAAGTAAGACATTTTGCTATTAGCTGCAGTTTTTATTCTAAACGCTGTTTATTCTTAATTAGTGCTATGTATCATATTCACATTAAATCTGTGTGTTTGAATATTAAAGCTATTTAAGGCTATTTAAAAATTTAAAAATTGATTACATTATTGTATATCATATTTAAATTAAAATTATGACATTTATATTTTTGCTTTGATAGAAAGTTATGTTTTTCCCCTCACAGTTCTGCAATGACAAATAACCATTATTAATAATTAATTAGCAAAATATTCTACAGTTGCTAAATTGAGTATGGAAAACAAAATTCATGTTCAAATTAATAACTATGATTTCATGTAGTACACTTCAGTCCTTCTTCTGGGCCATCATTAAATCTTCAATTACTAATTATTCCATGTTTTCAAGAATTCAGATGTCTTAAAAAAAAAATGTAACTTTTGTTTGCAGACACTTAGCAGTGATGCTAAATTTTCTGTATAATGATAGGATGCATTATTGGGAAGCCACTTTAGGGATCTGAAACACTTCACAGAATGAGAAGTAATTTACTGTAGCCTGTCACAAATGACAATGCCAGGCATACCCTAATTTTCAAAGGGTAGTGGACTTAAAAAATTCCAAACCTTATCTTCTCTATTATAAAGACACTGCTCATCAGCATTGGAAGAAAAAAATTAAACTACATCTTCAAACTTGAAGAATTTTCTCTGTCCAACAATTCAATTATTTTAGATACTGTGGAAATAACCCCCCCAACATATCATTCCTGTGCGCAGAATTTATTTACTTTGTATGTTCTAGCATGCTGTGCTTTCTTGTATCTGATTTCTCATTCACAGTCTTGCTTACTTATGGAAGATTCATTGTTAAACTACAGTTGGTATACAGTACCAGCACGCCAGCATACCATGATATTAATCTCTAAAGTATTCAATCATTTTACAATAGCCTCATTATTCAACAGAACTCTGAGCTTTCAGTTTGTGCAGGTTTTCTGACACTTCACTAAAACAATTTACTCTTAAAAGAATTCAATGACTGCAAAATATTTTAAAATATATGTGCCTCAATCAGATGGTTCCTCTCTAATATTAGTCAAGAAAAAAAAGAGGAATTAAAAAGAAAAGGAATTACAGATAAAAACAAGAACTCCAGCTAACCACCAGAGATTATGAACTCAAACTGATAATTTAAAGCTAAAGCACTCTGTAGGGTTCACACAGAGGCCATTTGAACCAAATGTGTGAGTGAGACTTCTCGAGTTCACAGAGCTCCTATTTCACTATTTACAAATTAGAAAAATCCAGGTACTTGGGATGTCTTTGTAAAGAATGTAGTTTTGAGAGGAACTATTTCTTCAGATTTTTACATTTCAAAATACATATTTCAAGAACTACATCACAGAAATTATTCTTTTTCTTCAATATATTTATTTTAATCCTTTTATTTCCAGGGGTGGAATGTCACAGTTGTATTCATTTTCCAAAGGTTGAACTTTGACAACAGTGGCGCAGAGAAGCACATTTTTTTCTGCCTGAAATTTTCAAGGAGAAATAACAAGAGCATGGATTTGGATTTTTATAATTATGTGGACAAAAGTTCACACTGCTTACCCAGAACTGGGACAGAATAACTCTGCTTTTGAGTTTCTTTGAATTTTAACTCCATCAAGTATATTTATAAAAGCAAAGATTTTTTTCATCCATTTATTTGTACAACTTTAACATAAAAACAGGCCCAGAAGAGTGTGTGAAAACAGATTTGATGAGCTATTTGTTCACTATGTTTTTAAATGCTCATGCACGTGAACATACGATCCACGTTTCTCAAGGTTAAATTATATTTGTAGGCTCATAAATTAATGTGCTTGTTTGGTGTGGAAAGTCCTCCCTACCGCCCTGACACATTAAACAGATGAACACAGGATATAAAAGTGCACGTTTCCACTCAGCCAGTGCTTTGCTTTCCTCAGTGCAAGGCCTGTAACTACTACACTAGCTAATTTTAACAGGTCCCATCTGTTCTGGCTAGTAACTCACCACAACTCCCTGACAGGTATTCTCCAAAACATTCTCTTGAGCGACAGCTTTGTCAACAACTAAATTCAAACTAGGTGAATCTGCCCCACATGCAATATAGACACATAATTTATGAATCATGTGGTAATTTTTTTATGTTTCCAAAATGCCTTAAAAACTTCCAAGCGAATGCATGAAATGAAGTCTCACCTGATTCAAAAACATCTTTACAGGTTTAAAAAGATATTTAGTTTAAGTCTCTGTCTATCATATAAATAATTCTTCAATCTTTATTGTTCAAAGACAGATGGACTTATTTGAACACAATTAGCCCCACTATGTCAGGCAGGTGCATACCTCTGGAGAGGAAGAGTTTGTTAAAAACTGCACTCTGGATCAGACTCTTGGTTTCCAGACGTGTGGTACCCTTCTTCTGGGTCCAAGGAACTGCCCTAATTTACACTGATGCAGCAACTGCCTCATGTCTTTGAGTGTTGAAGTTACATTTTTAAGATAACATCAAGGGGCAGGTTGTATGGCATAATCAGCATGTCCTGTAGCTCTCTGGTCAGTCAGCCCTTTTAAAACTAAGACAAACAAAATTTTAGTTAACAAAAAACTCAGGCTTTTTGCCAGCTGCTCTCACTGGACACCTTGACTGTGAGTCTCTTCCAGAAGAAAAGCCAACACTGTCAATTGCTGTATCTGCTGTGGTTCAGCTTGCACCCAAAACCAGCCAACATGGACCAGGAAAGGATAAGACAAGCCGTGGGATTCACTAAGTAAATA
This sequence comes from Myiozetetes cayanensis, assembly GCF_022539395.1. Lineage (NCBI taxonomy): Eukaryota > Metazoa > Chordata > Aves > Passeriformes > Tyrannidae > Myiozetetes > Myiozetetes cayanensis. The sequence continues at coordinate 110,755,767 of NW_026086604.1, forward strand.
TACTCTTTACATACTTAGCATCTTCTTTCCTTAAAAGGACATTTGGTTGATCCTGCTATGCAGAACCCTAGATAGAGTGCAATTAAGAGGGACACGCATTGTAACCCTTCCTTTCTGAAATATATATGGGCAAATCTAGAGGAAGGTACAAGAATTCAAATATTTTATGTTTCTGCTGAAAAATTTTACCCCAGGAATAAAAGACTCACTGAAAAACACAGAGAGCACATTTTAAAATCTGTCCAGTAATGCTGAATTTGAAAGCAAATTAGCTTCAGTTGCCTGGGGGTCCTCAAGAAAAGACCTTTGTATACTACTGCCTTCAAGCACCTTCAAATAAACTAATTAAATAAGATACAATGCTCAAACCATATAAAGATACACATGGAAAAACTGAGATCTCACTCTGAGTACTGGGCATACTTTGAGAGAGAGAGAATTGTGATTCACTGGGATAAATCCACAGGTATTCCTGAAATGGGCCAAGGATCATAGCAGTGACAATTCCAGTTGCTCTCTAATGCAAAAAAAGGTTACAAAAATAATTTTTGGTATTAAAAAATAAAATTTTGAGATTTCCCTTTATTTTGCACATTTATTTCAAGCCTTTGTGATAGACTCAGTTGTATTTTCATGCTTCTCTTTACAGCCATGAAGGAAAGAAATCCACGTTTTTATAGAAATTGAAAGCCGAGATCCCTACCCTATCACATGCCTAAGGAACTCAGAGTTTAAGAAACAAATATTGTGAACATTGCAATAAGATTTTGAGGGCTGACAACAGCAAGGGCTATATCTTCATCAAATATTAGTGAACATCCTCAGCTAGGGTAAAAACACTGTTTGACAGTTGCATGGTTTGTGTCCCAGAAAACAGTCCTGAGAAAAATAAAAAAAAAGTAAATAAAATATAAGCAATGGACCAATCCACCCTTGGATCTATTCCTCACTTTGTAAAAAGAGGTGGATTTAAAGCTAAATGAAAACCCCAATGCTGACACCCCTCATTTTACTACTGCTATCACACACATAAAGAACAAGTCTATCCTATACGGATAAATTACATTCCGGCAGCCAAAATATAATCTGCCAACAATGCTGGGTTTAAAAATTAATAACATAAAATTTACTACAATCACCTACAGCAGCAAGCTGACCGCATTTTGAACATCCAATCAGATGCAGTGAAAGCACAAAACCAATGTAAAAAGGTCACAGTCATTCTTCATGGAGTCAAGGACACAATCTACAAGAAACAGACCTATAGTCTGTAGATATTTAAAACTATGAACAAATGAATTCATATCCTGGACAATCCTGAATGCACCCAATGGCCAATTTTCATCAACCAAGCACTTTCAGTATCAGACCATATACTTACGCATTTCTGAAACATCTTATTCATCAACAGCTCTTGCACTCTTTCCTCCCACTTACTCAGACCATGGGAGTTTCCGACCCTTTCCCTTTCTGCTATGCAAGAAAGGAAGTTCTCAAAAGACCAACATCTTGAATAAGAAGCCAAAGTAAAAAAAGTCTGCTCCAGCTATTTATTTCCCATATGCCTTTGCCCTTCGCTTTATTTGGGCTTGCTCCAGCGACCACGGAGATCAAGAGAAAGACCTGTGGATCTGCCCTGTTTGCAATTTCTGAGAGCCATTAAATGTTACTCCACATGCAACATTCTATTTTGTAAGACAATTTCCTAAGTTCAGAATTCAGTTTCTTTTTGATTCCCACATTCTTAGGACAACAGCTTCTTTGTTCAAGCTCCCATGTTTATGGGTATGTTATCTTATCTCTGGTTTAGCCTTTAATATTGAGCAGAGTAAGAAAAGAATCATCCTCTTGTTTGAGATGCAAAGATTTATGTCAGCTTACATTTTTAAGACACATAAACATACAAACATACTTTAAAAAGTCTAAGCAAATTTACTCCTCTTAGTGCTGTTATCTGAATGATGATATTTAATACCAGTTACAGTTCAGTTCCCTTAACTCCCCTGTGAAATAGTTTTTTTCAAGATCTGTTATGAGAGTAAAATGATAGCATACCAGGGAAAGGAGGTTTTCCCCAGCTCTGCCTAGGGAAGAGGAAGGTTGGAGTAACCCACAGAAATGAAGACAGTGAAGTATTACAGTGTGGGGGAGGACTTTCATAGCCACTGGGCCACCTAAAGTAAAGTTTAGAGAGACACTCAGTGCTGCAGTGAAACTGATTCAAAGAGACACAAATGTGGAGAACGGTAGAAGAATTCATAGCATAGCCTGAATTCCAAACTGTACTTGCACATGGTGTGGAACACAAGGACCCATCAACATCACAGTCACATCAGTTTTATGGGAGAACATGGAGCTACTTCAGTTGGTTCTAATCTGGTTCCAGGTTCCACTGCATGGCTCTGAAACCCAGAAGCAATATAGAGGCAATATATATCTGTAATATAGAGGGTCCTTCAGGAAGTGAAATGCACAGTAGTGAGTCTGTTACGCATGTTTGTTCTCCCGCTAAAAGACAATCACAATTTAGAAAATAATCACCATTTGTCTAAACCTCAGTCTTCTCCCCAGTCTCCCCATGACCCCCATCCCAGACCTTCTCCCAAAGGCTGTTTTCTCTCCAATCTCTAAGATTAGTATGTTCAAGACTTGCTCAGTTTTGACAGGGGAAAGAAAACCACCTTGGACAGAAAGCCTTTTGAGTCTTCCCTGACTTTTGAAGCCTTTATATTTTTTAATCCCTGCTCTGCCAATTTTGTCTCCCTTTCCCCTCCTCCCCTTCAGTGGAAATTTTCTACTCTTTACAAGCCTGGCTCTCTGCAGAAAATTGATTTCCCCTAGGATACAGCCATCCTACTGTTCTATGCATGGTCATTAATGACCATCCTGTTCACCACAGAGATAGACAGACACAGTGGCACTCCTCCCCAGCTCCTTAGCATAGAAATCACACAGGGAAAAATCATAACAGCCTCAGAGTTTAAGCATACCAAGAGTTCATCATTCCCAGAAAACACCATACAAAATCCCCAAATGAGTTATTACGAGAGTAATATAATTCTTGCTGCTTTCTGTCACTCTTTACCTCTACTGCACTAGATTACACTTTTTTTTTAATCTCTCTCAGGTAATGACCATCATGTAGTTTTCTCTCTCCCACAGGAGGTAGTTCTCCTTTTCCCCCACACAGGAGTAAAATCTAAATCAGATGGGACTTGGGCTCAAGTTGGTTTTACTTGGGTGCTGGCATCAGGTTACCCAAGGGCAGAATGTATTTCACAGCACAGACTGCAAAACCTGCTTGAAGATGTGAGAAAATACCTGGGTGCTGCACTTTCTGCCATTTTAGCTGCTTTGCAAGAAGTATGCCTGCTGGCTTCACTGTCTCTGGGAGCTCTGCAATCTCACATTTGATTGCAGTGAAGTCCCACTCTTGGAGTGACAGACAATTCTCCCCTTAGGTCTTCGTGTCTCTGATTACAACAGGTAAAGTAAAATGACTCTACTCACAAAACAACGTTAGCCTTTTCTATGAACATCTTGTGGATAGACTGCAACTTGACTCCCTGTCTCCTCCTTGACCCGTGGGGTTCTTGCAAGAACTTCCCCTTGTCCCTATTGGTACAGGGAAGTACAAGGGAGGACTAGAAGTCACAAGGAAGAAGATGAGGTAGTTAATACCTTTTTTTCCATTTCCAACACAGTATTTTCATATTATGAAGTTAATCTTGCTTACCAATCTGGATTACTAGTTTCAGCTGGACCAAAAATAAGGAACAATATTAATAAAGCCCGAAGACGGGTATAGAGCTGGCTTTTGTGGGTTTTGTTTAGTTTTCAGCTTAGTTACAATGAATTTACACTAAATAAACAGTGTATTTAAATCAACAAGTAAACTTTAAAGAAAAGAAAACCCTTTTAGTGACTGTTGATCAGAAAAAAACCAATCCTAAAAATTAGTTCTGAAACTGGGAAAGCTACTGAACTGCAACTTGGTCTGAAAAATGTCAACACAGCGAATGCGTAATGCAGCACTTCAGAAAAGCTGGGGTGGGTAAACTGCCCAAGCCAAGAAATTTATATTTAAAGCTCACATTGTCTAGCTACGCTCTGTACATTGCACCATAACTTCTTTATATAACTCTCACTGAGGCTGGCTGATGTTAGCTGAGGAAATCCTCTGCAGACAAACAGGACAATAAACCCCACTGTAGGTCCCATAAAAATCACACACTCCATGGAAATTTCCAAATACCTCAACACAATATGGGTGAGTTAAGGATAAAGTTTCAAGACTGAACTTCATAATTTCCTGTCTTTTGCTAGTCTATACAGCTCTTTAATGTTATGTTAATATCATTTTTGTGGGTGTGATTGAATTACCCACCACTCTTGAAGCCAGCATTAGTGGATTTCTGTGTAACAAGAGAGCGTGCTTTACTGCACATACTGTTACTAAATACCATTAAGGAGACCAGCTGCAGACCTCCTGATAGCAAGACTGGAGGGCTACCTCATTAGGAGGGGACGAGCACTTTACTGCTGGCACACAGCCTGAATCTTGTGAGCCCTCAGCATGTCCAACTCGCCTCGGCGTCCCCACCAGACAGCTTTCTGCAGCATGTTCCTCAGCCGAAAAAAGTGGCCAGGCCTGGAAATCTGCTGAGAGTGCAGAGATCTCTCTCACAGGCTCAACATCCTGAGTCCTACACAACGCTGCCGTGACTTGGCAGTCTGAAAAGATAGAGATGCATTTACTTGGCGACATTTTGGCTCCAGGTGCAACAGAGGGCTGGTAAACTCTCCACTGAGAGCATGCCTGACACACTGGTGACAGTTACTAACTAGTGGCACAGTACTTTAAACATTCCTTTCAGAAGTCTTTGTGGAGAGATTAAAATGCCATGTGTACGTGAGTTGTAAAAACTCAAGGGCAGCCTCCGAAGGGAGTTTTAACATGAGTTTTCTCATCAATACCCTTGTACTGCTAACCAGCACCTACTAAGCAAATTATTAGCCTGATTCCCATGCAGAAGTATCCCTCTTTAGGGGATGACCGCATGAGGAAGAAAGCAGGGGATGAGGGGCAATGGAAAAAAGAATGAGAATGAGGAATTTAAGTCTTTTCCCCATAGTTGTCTCAGTACACACTAAACTGTATTGACAGACAACATCATCCAAGCAACTGCAATGAACTCCAGTTACACTTCCTGTCACTCTAACCCACCTTTTCCTCACCACAAAATGCCTCGTGTGCTGACTGATAGAGCTATACTTGCCCAGAAGCAGTGGGAGATTTAGCCGCTAACACTGAACTAACAGCAGCCCTGTGTTCTCAATGTACCATGGGAACAGCATGGCAGGGACACAGCAGGGACAAGAAATGTGACCTTGTGACTGAGAGAAAGTCTTGTTTCCCTGTATCTAAGTTCAGTAAGAACCAACAAATACAAACCTATCAAGAACTAACAATCGCAAATCCATGGTATAATAGAGGCAGGTTTTTGTTACCACTCACTGAAAACAGAGATGAATCAATTAAAAGTCCTGAAAGTGCTGCTATCATTTAATAGCTGTATCATTACAGCCTGTCTCCCACATCTGTAAGACCTGCAATCAATTACATCTTCAGTCCAATTCCTATGTTAGGCAGTGAGTAAAATCATGGCATGAGTAAAGTGCCCTGCTTTCATTTAAATACCAAATACATGGTCATATTCTATTTTGTTCCACCATAGGCACCAGTTTTCCTTTCCATTCAGAAGCGATTGCCTTGAGTTCATTTTATCTGAGTCAAGAGACTGTCCTACATGAATACTTAAATTGGTTGTATGTTCATACATGTGATAGCAATTCATTTGTTATGCAGTTCATAAGGCACTCAATAAACTTTATATTGAAATATTTTGGCTAAACTATTGTAGAGTCATTAAAAAACTTCATAGAGAATTTTATTAAAATTTTTTTTAAATTCACAATCCTAATTTAATTCACAATGCTAAATTTGGTATTGATTTAAGTAAAGCAGAAGGGATAAGACACCTTAAAGGGGAGTAGAAAAATTAAGTTCTACAAAATTAAGTTAGGTACATCAGAGATCCAAATTCCTTACTTTTAAAAATACAACTTCAAGTGTGTTCCAGTTTTCCAATTCTGTGTTCCAATTCCAATTTTTGTTACTCAAAGCCAAGAATGGACAGACACATGATTTACAATTAAAGGTGATCAAAACCTCAGAGGTTGAGATATGAGCTCCTGCTTCTGACATAATGCCAGTACCAGTGTTCTGTGACCTCCACAGAGTGCATGTTGCACCACCTTACACTCCTGCTAAGACAGTACAGCAGCTTTAGAGTATCCTTTCTCCTGCTTAGAAACACAGATGTTCCAGTAATATATTTCATCCACTTAAGGGCACATATGAACAGATATGGCTACCTAAACTAAACATAGAAACAAATGTCCTTAAATATGAAAAATAAATGATTTCTAACCTCAAATAATTAGTTTTAAAAACATTTAAATGATCCCCGCAGTTCTTGATGAAATTATCCACAGGCTGGAGAAAACTTTCTTATAATCAGAGGCTTAAACAGCTCCACCTATTTGTATTCTTAAAGAAAAAAACCTGAAAAATCACTGATTTTAGTGTGTAAATACATCTGGGAGGAGAATCTGAAAGGTACTTAATCTGATTACACCAAGAATGAATAGGTAAAAATCAAGACCAGAAAGGTGATTTGAAAGTGGGTCAGAAATTATGAGCAGGGAATGTGGTTAACAGGAATAAATTGTTAGCAACAGTGGAGGGTTTACTGTTGCTTTCATATCTTCAGTTCCAGAATGAATGGTTTTCTGGAACATATTTTTACATTAAAATTAATTGCTATATTGAGTCTAGGAGAAAATAAGGGGAATTTAAGGACCTGAATCAACCAGAAAATAATGGTAGACAATCCCTTGGTCTCTTCTGGATCTTAAATTCTATGAATCTGTGAATTATTTTATTCTTTTTAATTATTAGGTTCCTACTGTAAAGAAGCTAAAAAGTTAATGTTCTTCTTGAATCACTGAATTACAGAAAATAATTGAAGCCTCATAATTGGATTATAACCCCAGGAGCATACGGAAAAGCTGAACTGGGAAGCTGAAGTAAGGAAAGTATGTCTGTTGTCTTTTTTTTTATGTGATCACCAGGCAGTAATAGCCATAAATGCTGCCCTTATTACCTGTATTATACTGAAGCAATAACATGCCTGTGATCCTGCAATAACTGCTATTTGAACGGACTGCTGTGCTTCCATGAAGCTTACATGAGGCTGGGTATCTGTTGGCAGACAGCTTATTTCAGAATAAATCCTACATTTGCACGTTGCTATCCCTTTCATTATTTTATTTAGGGTTGCCCCCAGAGCTGTGGCTAGGTCCTCTGCAAGAGAGCTGGAATCCGGAGGATTCAAGTTTCCCTAGAGCTCATGGGGACACAGAAAATACGTGCCCAAAGAAAATGAAGACCTTTTCAGATCTCTGTCAGAACAACATCTTTTAAAAATTAGGCTGAAAACATTCTATGTTTCCTGCCTGTGTTTGTAACGAGACAGATATAAAAACCTCTGACGCAGTTGCAAAGATTCTAAGAAATTCCTTCTCTAGTGAATATATTTTTTAAAAATTAAAGTCATTTCAGTTTTTTAACAGAAATCTAATAGCAGCATTTGTCACACAAATAATTCTGGGAAGTTACCAAATACTTGGAATGAAGGACATGGCATGCTGCATAGCCCAGAGCTCTTGTCGATGCTTGTTTGGAATGGTATGAGAAAGTCTAGCAGCTGAACACAATGACATTTTTGTTTTCGTGCTGATAATATTCAATAGCTTTGCCACCAAAGTTGGCCTGCCACTTCCCCTTGCATAGAAATAGGAATGTACTAACGTTTTTGCCATTAGCTGGAAGCAGTGCTCAGGTTATTCTTATTGGGGGGCGGAGGGGGGTTCATTAAGTATAGTTGATATTGTTTCCTTTCAGCAGAGCTTTAGGACAATGTATTTCTCAAACAGAGCAGAACATTATCTGCGTCATACCTTTAAGAAAAAGGTTAGAGAAACATTTCTGCTACACAAATGTCAGAACATGAACAGTATCTCTCTGTCTTCTTCCAAAAACTGGTGACTCCGAAGGAGTATAAACCACACAGTTTATTGGTTCTGCTCTCCCAATGCTAGCATCAATTCCCAAAGGACATGAGATCAGAAAGACCCACTGAACCTGACACCATGGAATTTAGGAGAACAAATACCAAAAATGCAGACAAATCTAAAACACATGGATGAGCTTCAAAACAGAGGAAACAAAGATAACCAGAACTTTCACGGCCACTAAAAAACCACCACCACAATGACTCAAAGGATAGCAGCGAAGCAACCTTTGTCAAACCAAGGGAGTTCAACCAGCCTCCTTCACTGGAAAGCAGAAACCAAGCATCAGAATTTTACAGGATGCCTTGAGCAGCTGGAAAATTCTGGTAAGGGATCCACCATCATGAGAGTCCTTTCACAGAGCAACAACCACATTATAAAAACAGGTATTTGTTTCACAGACATAGATGGTGCATAGCCTGTCTGTCCTTTGGACAGTATTTGGCCATGAGCATTTTCACTCATAAATGGTTACATCAACAGCCTCATAGATGGATGGCGATGCTATGGCTGAATGGCTGTACAAAAAATATGCTGGAGAAGCAGAGAAAGAAAGAGGACAAGAAAAGACAGGAAACATGACATCTCAGAACAGGTCAGAAGCAGCTCGTTAAGTGTGTTACCCTCTTTCTATCTCAACACCCCTTCTGTTATGACCTTGCTGTTATGATCATGCCTTCACACTGTTCCACAGAAGACTCAATATTTCTGAGTTCTTTCATTTGTTTTGGGTTTTTTTCCCCCCTTCTTTTTCCCACACAGACTTTAATTAAAATTCATCAGAAGAAATGTTTTTAGCACAAGTGTCTCAGAATGCTGCCTCCTCCCCTATCTTCCATTAAATCAGGTTCATCCAACTTGAAAGGAGATGAGAAACTCTCACTGACACCCTGTCACACTCCAGTGAAAAGACAGGCACATTCAAAACAGAAGAGTGCAGGTGCTCATTTATTACTTTAAACAGATTATTTTTCTGCCTTTCTTCCTGACAATGGGGAATGTTCACATCCCAGATGAAGCTCTCTGTAGTGCTGTGGGCATTTGCTGACCTAGAGTTTTGTTTTCCCTGATTAAAGAGGCAAGGTAAGATGAGAATTGCTTCACTGCCTACTGGGGCAGCTTTAATGTTTGTCTTTAACAATGGAAGACATTAGGAGATTATTTTAATGGGAATTAATATACAAATAATTTTTCAATAATATCAGGTAAGGGAGAAAAACCTTGTGTACATCCATGCCCATATTTACACACTGAAAATATGTAATATTTATGTAACTGAGTGCAAAACTGCAAATCAACTTATTTCAGACACCAAGATGCTGTTCAAAGAAAATACAAGTTCCCTGCCTTGTATCATTTCAGACCTAAAGAGCAACTCCACAAGGTTTCTAACAGCATTTATAAGCATCATCAGTATGAACATGTCTTCAATGCAAGAATTAACAAATCATGTCCACAGCTTCATGTTCCTCTGCTTTTATGCCTACTTTTCACATCCTTAATGTTCACAATTTGGTTTCTGATCAAAGGCATTTTAAAATATTAACCTTCTTTTCCCTTTCCTGCTCCTCTAAATAAACTTTTCCTAAAAGTCCATGATACAAAGAACGGGATAAGGATATAGATTTCTCCAAGCCAACTCATCAGTGTGTTTTTCTTGGTCTGGACACACACACTCACAAATAAGAGGAATATACTCATACAGTCCCCTCCTTGCTTTGTATCGGAGTGTTTAGTCCATCAGGATACCTTTGCTGTGCTTGGCCTCGGAGTACACCCTTCTTTGGACTTCTGGTTTTACTTGGAATAACATAGAAAATCCAGTGGGGAGGGGGAAAGTTTGTGGTTGTTTTTTTTCCCCCCTCAAGTCTGGGTATTTCTTTGGTTCCCATGAAGACTGACCTCTTCAGCATATTTCAAAGCCATTCACAGTTCTCATATCACTACAACAGACCCAACCAAAACATCCATCAAGATTTTAAGCAGCACCTATTCAGTACGTCTCCACATGGTTCCAATATGAGTTAATCCCACTGAATGAGTGCTCTCACTTTCACGCCCTCTCAGTCCCTGCTACATCACACAGAGATGGTGTCAGCTGATACAAATTACAGGAGAGACGGAGGTTTTTCGGTTCTGTTTGAATTAATACTGAAGCCAGGGCGCACCTTGTTTTAACATACACAAGGCTGCAAAACACTGTCAATTCCTTTACATCTAAAAAGATTACTTCTTAAAAATACAGGAGCAGAGAGGGCCTGAGGACTGCTACGCAAGTCTTAGATAGTTTGGGGTTTGTTTACACTAGGGTCAGGATGAGAACATGAGTTTACACTGGCTATAAATTTTGTCTGACTTCACTGTGGAACAATGTATTTACTACAGGGATTCTTTTGGGTTTTTTCAATTTTGAGCTCACTATGGAGATTGTATTTTGGTTAACCCTTATTTTATTTATAGTTCACAGTCATTATTGTTGATTAACTATTTTAGGTAGGAAAAAAAAAAAAGGAGTGGAAGGGAACTTACCTCTCCCACACCTTCATTTCATCAGTTTTCCTATAACATGGACTTGTTATTTTCATAAAATAAAAGGAAAATAAAAATATTCAGCAATATACAACTGTTGCTGCCTTAACACATAGCAGGAATGACTATCATGAACTCGCAATAAGCCTTGGTCTAATAGAAATGTTGTGTTGCTGCAGCTGTTGACAAGAAAACCTGTCCTGAAAGGCACCTTGAACCCCTCTGAAACTTCAGTGAACTCAGCCTTTTTCTGTGGGGGCAAAAGAAATGCACAGAGTTCATTTCAAAAATAGTCTAGGATATAAGTAAATTAATGTATGACTTTTCAATTAATAACCTTGCTTACATTATCCTTGGGACTAGCCCTTTAATAGAATCTAAACAGTGGCAGCCTGAATATTTATTCAGATGTTTGACAAGACAAAACCAAGGACATTCAGAATCAAATGAGAGGCTAAAATTTCACATTTGACCAAGGAGTCAATTGGGATACCTTAAAAAAAAAAAAAAAAAAAACAAACAACAACCAACCAACCAAACAAAAAAACCCAAACCAATAAAACAACCACTCCCACTAATTCAAAACAAACCTAAAACCTTGAGTAATCAGTACAAATATATGGATCTAGAGGTTATTTAAAGACAGAAATGCTCATCTAATCATTATTCATTAGGGATTTCCCACACCTGGAAAACCATTTATCTGTGAGATTCTATCTCATCTTCCTCAAGAGTCAGCCTGAGCAACAATGAGACTTGCTGCTCCTCAGGTTTAGATATTTTTACTATTGTTGTTTTAATTAAGGCCTTCAATTTTACCCTGGAACACAATGAAGTCAAGATGACTGAATCAAGATGGACAGGGATTATCCTTTGAATACATATCAGTGTCTTAATTGTGCAGTGCAGAAGGCTTGTTTTTTCGTCAAATGTTGGGGGTTTTAAGCCAAATTTTTTTTTGAAAATTACTGTGGGGAGGAAAGAGGAAGAGATATTTTATATCTCTTTTCTCGAATTTCCCTTCCCTTCTCCAAAACTCATTTTATCTTTTAAAATATTTGTGGCCTAAATCTCCGTCAGCACAAAAATGTAAGAAGAGACAGTTAGACCAAAATCTTAAGAGACAGACTGTAAGTTTTTTAAATTAAATATGTTTCAAAGTAATAAAGTTCAAATGTTTAGTCTGTGCATGAAATTTCTTTCAACCTATCTCCGCTGAGATGTAGTGAGGAAGAATGGGATGTGTCCAGTATACTAACAAGGGACTAAGCCATCTGTGTATGTTTTGAAGAGGATCTTGGAATGCTTCTGAATGAAATGAAATAAAATACAATGCAAGAAAATTAGAGTGACAGATTATGAATATTTCAAAGATAATAATTTATGCTTTGCTTGTACAGTGACACAATACGCATTTTTTTCTGTCTCTAATGTTATATTTTCAGGTTGATTATCTTCACTTTTGTAAAAGCATATTTTGACTGGGAAGATATATTTATAATGGTGTATACCACTGCACCAGCAGAGACTGTACTTCAGAGAAAAAAAAGCTAATTATGTGATATTTAATATTATTTATATGAATTTTTTAAATATTTAAATTTTAGACTAATATTTTCTGATAATCAATATGATCATATATGAGTATAAAGCCTCTTTTTAAAAAAACCTCAGAAAGGATCAAGAGAGGCCAAGGTCCGGTTTTGGAAGTTTCTTTACTCAGTGTTTATGAAAATCCAGAAGATGACACATACATCCAAGAGCAACAGATTTTTGCTTGCTAAGCACTCTTACTCATTCTTTTAGATGTAGCTTTTGACTGAATTATTGTATAGAGTCCCAAAAGATACAGTGCAGCCTAGCAGCTTTCTGCTGCAAAAGGGAGTTTGATGAAACTTTACTGGACGCACGTTAAACCAAGTACTGACGATCAGAACCACATAATAAAAAAAATCTTCCAGTAGCAATTTTTTTTTCATTCACTCAGCTACTGTACAGCTTATGATGACTTGTTTTCCTTTAGTTATATGAACAGTTTGACAGATTACTGTGACAAGGTTACTCTCAAATTGATAAAAGGTTTGATAGTGTCGGAACATTTGTCAGAAATGTCTCACATCACGTGTAATGGACTCTGCACTTCAAGCATCAATGGTACTCCAGTCTGCTGTTTTCTATTTAGTGTGCAATACACACCACACAGAAACACACAGCAGAAAGACAGAAAAGCAGGCAGGATTCACCAAAACAGCCCCATACTTTATCAAACAATTCTGATTAAAGGGTTTCTCTTCCACAACCCACCTGGTAAAATGCAATTAAATGAAAAACTTTGCACATGACTTAGAGGGTGGCCTCCTTACAAGAATAAACCTGGAAATGGGATGGGCTATGATAAATGTGTGTAACCATAAGCATTTCCTGTACTTCTGAATGAGAAATATTGTGGGTTTAGAAGATTATTCCTCAGATCTGCCAAATGTCAGATATTACAAGTGACAGTTGTACTGTTGGCAGCCTTGTCCCATGCTAGAGCACAGGAAATGGGTTCAGAAGGGCTCATTTTAGGCACTGGCAGCTAGCCTAGAGGAACCAGTGTGCTAGACGCCAGTTAGCTTTGGTGAATGTAGCTCTACTAAAAGCTTGTACTGCAAAATAATACGGATTAGAAGTAAGTTTTCATTTCCCATCTTGTAGCAAATTATGCTAATACTTCTATGCAGGAAGCTTAAGAGACAGCACCTTCTGTTTCTTTGTGAATACCTGTTCACATGAAATCTTTAAGACATGGTGAGCCCCCAGCCACATAAGGTAGGAGAGAACTCACAGAAGGCAGTCTTTCTGAACAGACAAATCTATGTCTTGTTCATATAGCAGTAGATTGTTGGTTTTGGTTTTAGTGGTAGGGTGGGGGGAGAGGGAAGGTTTGTGGTTTTTCTTTGTTTTGGTTTGAGGTTTTTTTGGGAGGGGGCAGGGGGAAGGATAAGGGGTTTGGACCTTTATTCACCTCTACTGTGTAACCATGGGCAAAGGTAAAGAAAATGCCTTGCAAAACATTACTTAAAATCCGCATGCTGCCAGGACAAATTCTTGCATTTTCAGATATTTAAGTTCCCCTATACTGCCTTTCTCTTTTGCTTTGATAAATTCCTTTAATATTCTGAAAAAAATGACAGAAGAACTATCTGGTTTCTCCTTGCTGACATTCAGCAAAATGAATGTCAGCATTTTTCTTAAAGAGCATCTGTTCACACAGGAATCTCATGATAGCAAGACAAAGTCCCCTAATCATAGACCAGATTAAGTTTAGTGGAGCACATGAAAAATTTTGCCACAGTGCCAAAAGGAAGCTCTCAGATACTTGATGTACACTTCCCATAGGCAGACAAGAGGTAGGGATGTGCCCCTGAACTTCACGATTTAAGTATCACTGCTCACACCGTGACTTGAGCACTAGGCGCCAAAGTTGTGAGGCTCCTTTAGGAATAACTAGTTCAGTCCTGATCAGCTGAAAGCATTTGTGTGAACTGGGGAAGAGTCAGACTGCAAGAAGATTATAGCAAAAGAGCTTTTTTGAAAGTCAGTGGACTACAATCAATTTATACATACTGAGGATCCAGCCCTTGAACTGGGATTATCTGTGACTATCACATGTTGAAAGTGTCAATGAATGTAGTTTGTACAAATGTCAGACAGGTACACTCAAAATTCAGCTTGCATGAAAATGAAACATCACCAGCACACTATACTCCTGTGTGAGTAGGACAGAGTCAGTTCTACCTGCAGTAGCTTTAACAGGAGAAAGTCACAGGGAAGAGTTTCAAGCTACCATAATTTTACTAAAGTCCAGGTATCACTTCAGTAAGACTGCTAGCTCCACTCTTGGCAAGTCATGTCCACATAACATGTACTCAGGGAAGTCTTTCAGGGTTTTTGATCAAAATTGGGGAAGGCAGAATGATATAAAATTGTAACAACCCATTAAATTGATACTGCTATTACAAGCTTCAAAACAACAGTCATTTGGATTCAAGTCAGTAGATCAGCCCCAGACTGTTCCTTGCTTTACCAAACTTCATCTATTGATACGTATTTGAAAGGCTGATTTGTAATAACAAATAGCAGAGATGCTGTTGTCTTCTGAAACGGATGATTCTATGGCAAAAACACCACAGTTCTGCATCATAACAAGGGTGGATTTTTATTTTTCAAATATCCCCTTGCTCTTACTTCAACACAAAAAAACGGATTATCCTAAATTCCACCCAGGTTATCTCTGGTTGGAATTTCAAATTGGATTATTCCCCTCCCACATGACATCAATAATAATCATGACTTTGGAAATCCAATCAGGTTCTCATTTCTACTTATACTGCCCACTACATTCAGTTGAGTGAAGAAGGGTAGAAGGGTGCAGTGTTTTAGGAAGTAGTTCTTTTGATGATGCATGAGGAGCAGAGCTCTTTTTGCTGTCTCTTTCGTTTCAACAGGAATAAAACACAGTAAAACTGATATTTATCAGGACAATCTGTAAACATGACTCTTCAGATAAACAGGGGGGTAGAAGGTGATACTTTCTATATCATCATTTTTCAGTGGAACTGCAGTTAGTTAGCTGTTAATTATACAGCTACAAGACCACCTTCAATGGATTTCATACTTCTAAACCTTTGAGCCCAGCAACATGTGACATGGCAATCATAAAATGTGATAGATTGAGGGAAGAACACCCATAATTTTGCTGTGCATCAGGATATGATTCACAGATCAGTATAACTATAAAATCTGTCATTAGGTAGGTCTTCCTGCCATGCAGATTTTCCTTTTAACATAAGAAATCAACCAGATTAGAATAAATAGAAGTCAGTGTGAAGGCCCTCACCTCCTTATTCCCCTAAACCCTGTACCTAAAGGTTTTCAACAGCCATTAATTAGCCATTCAAACTAAAGGAATAACACTTAACTTTCAAGTGTAGGAGGCTTCTGACGTCTTTTTTTGTGGCCACACATAAGTGTAAGCTGGAAGGCCAGCTTTGACATCTTCCTACCCAAAGACACTGAGTATTTTAAGTGCACTTACGGCTGGCACAGCTTGATAAGGTCCTGGTCAGTGGTGCCGGGTGGAAGGCCTCGAATGTACAGGTTGGTTTTACTCAACTGCTCTCCGCTGCTGTTGTTGCTGCTGTTGTTGCTGCTGTTTGTGCTGGGGCTGGGAGGAGCCATGGGGTGAGGAGCTGGTGCATAGGACTGCTGGAAACAGATCAAAACAAAAAAGGCTGTTACTATAAAAGGCAAAAGCATGACAGGCTGATGTGGTTTACCTAGGTAGCTCCAGAACCATGCTATGCTTGTCCTACCCTCCCTGACCACCTCCAGATGCCCACTCCTAAGGTGCTTGCACCCACTCCTAGTCAGTAATGTCTTTCAAAATGCAAAATAGGACCCACATTTTGAGTTTAGTTATGGCTATGAAGTGCATTATTTTACTGGTTTTTTTAACTGGGAACTAAAGTAGCTAGATTATAAACCTATTTTATCTCGATTACAAAATAAATCTGTGAAATGACAGATACTCAGGGAGTAACTAGTATTAAAGAAAGAAGTTAAATACAATCTGCTCTAAGAGTACTCTAAGTCACAAATAGGAATACCTAGCCATAGGTACATGATGCCAGAAGCCTAGTTAGTCTTTTCAAAACACGAGGAGCACCCAGCACATGAATAGTCAGGTGGCAGAGAGTTGCCTAGCATAAGAGAGAAAAAAATCCAAAGTAGCCTGAAAAGACTCTGCCGTTACAGATTTCTTTCGCAACAGAGAAACAGGGTTTGGAAAGACGATCGGGCTAAGACCTTCTGCTCTCAAAACCTTACCCACTTCTGAACAACCACAAACCACACACAACAACTGAGAAACACCACTTAAAAAAGGAGGCGTTCTCACAGGGAGAACAACACTCTCTCCACCCCTCAGCTCCCTGGTAAATACATGTTATGAAGAAAGGCGCACACATGCTGTAAAAATTACCTAAGCGCCTCCGATCCGAGACAACATTAGGGAATTTTAGTTGCTGCAACCACCCCCAGTGCCCTGACCACCAGAGTATGGACAGCACTGAGTGCTTGCCAGGAGAATGAAGGAATGGCTGGAAGTAGGAGGCTATCCTGTCACCACTGTGACCTATGCAGAAAAACTGAGCTCTAGGGGTGAATTTATAGGAACTAGGGGATGCTGAGGGCCGAGCCCTAGACAGGCAGCCAAGGAAATGGAGTCAGAGTTCTAGGAATGTAACCATCTGCTAAGAGGGGGGGAAATCCCATTTCCACAAGCTGATCAGCATATTCTGCTTGCTTTATGTGTGGTGACAACAGCAGGTAAATGTTGGGCCAGCGCTAAGTTAACCATGCTATGCTAATGGACTAATAAAGGCAAAACATCTGCAATTTTCATTATAGTAGCAATAACACTTAAGTGACTTCTAATATGCTCATTCTGCATTTAGGCCTTGAGCAGAGAAAATATTTAAGTCTGTGAGTACTTCTGATCATGCTAATCAACTGCCCCTTTAATTTCAGTGGTCCTATTTTAGTGTTTATAATTATGCACACACCAAATCACCATCTCGGTAGTTGAATATTTTTAAATTAGTAGGTCTAAACTCTTTCAAACAAGTCCCATTATTTAGAAGAACCAAAAAAAGTTGGAGAACATAAGGGGAGCACCAGTGACAGGTGAAGCTCAGAGGTTTTGATGAAATGAAGCACCACACTCGCAGTGATGCCTTTCCTGCTGCCTTCTCCTTCCTTGTTTCTCCCATTTAAACAATGAGAGGGGGAACACAACATCAAGTGTCAAGACATCAGAATTCTTCTGCAATCTCACCTAGTTGTAATGTGACTCAAGTAGAAGCCATTAAAAGGAGAAAACACTTCAATAGTGTGATCACCATGCTAGCAAGTAGTGTCATTCACTCTCTTCTGCAGTAAAAGAGAAAGGGTCGTGAGCTTTCTTCCCCAAGTCTCTGCATGGATAGGTTTGCTGACAAGCAAAAGCACTTAATGCATACGGATCATATTTCCCTGTACACACATTTTATCACTGGGTAATCCCCACCCACCTGAGCTTCAATGTCATTCCCAGAAATAGAGAGCTGAAGCAGCAGCCCTGAGTACCAGCACAGGGAACTGCCTCAACTGAGCACCAATGCTGGAGACACATCCTGGAAATCAGCTCCATGCCACAGCCTTGGCCCAGCTGGATGGCACTGCAGGCAACAGTAACCTCTACTAAATACACAGGCACCTATATCTTCAAACATCCTGGTTGGAGCATGTTTAAATCTCTGTGCACTGTAAGGCCATGAAAGAGGTAGATATGACTGTATAATGGCCAGTCTTCGCAAGCGAAGATCCGGGGAAGGTCTTTCCACCTTCCAGCCTGCGCATTGGATTTTTTAGGTGAGACACAGTGTGCGCGGAACTGAGCCCACCCTTTAATCCTAAGGTTCATCTGCCGGGGCCAAGCGAGCTTGGACGGTGGCAGCGAGGTCCTCAGGACGTAGATGGGTTGCCTTTAAGGGCTAACAAGCTCCATCTGCCTGGGGAGTGGCCCTGACCGGGAATCGAACCAGGGCCTCGGCAGTGACAGCACCACGCCCTTAACCACTAGACCACCAGGGGCTCCCTGACTGTATAATACAATTGGATTTAATATACCAAGAGCTCAGGAAATATTCCACAGTAATCTTGCATATTTTGAGTATTCCTAAGCTTAATAAAGAAATAAAGAAATAAATAAAGGTCAAGGTGACACTCTTACTGCTTTCCCCTACACCTCTAAGTTTACCATACATAATGAAGGGATGCAAATGCTGTACAGCAATGAAAGATTTTTCCATAAGCCAATAAAGTTCTATGTACTTTAATTATTAATTGATATTATTATATATGTCTTAGCTAGGAATAATGAGTAAATGTCCTATTCTCACATCAACCTAATAAGCAAGAAAAAAAAAAAGTGGAAATACACCTTTGAAACACAAAGAGCAATTTTCATTCTATTATAAGATCTTTATCCTCACACACAGGAGAGCACTGGGGGCCTAATTCTAATATAAGTTTAAGACATTTTATCCCTCTCAGACAGCTGAAAGGGGATGCAGAAGTGAACACGAATTACAGTTACACTGATTTTAAGGTCATAGCTATTTAAAAAAAAAAGTCCTCAGTATACAGAAAGAATGAGGCCATAGGACAGGTTGTCTCTCAAGAGCTGCTCAGACAATAGGCAAACATGGATGCTTGGGTTCACAGCAGCACCCTGGGAGATGCTTTAAGGAAGTGCATAGAGGCAGCCGCACTCCAATTTGGAGGATGCTGATCTTCTCAGCCCAGCAAGCCCTGCTGTACTCCAAACCCTCTTCACTGATAAATCTCAGCCACAGCAGCCCACAGTAATTGCCATGCATATCCAATACCCCAGAACACCATCCGCAGAAAGATTACAAAATTGCCTGTACTGCGGCTGATGACATCTTCTGGCCGGTTGCCAGACTAAAATCTTCAGGTCAGAAGAAAGCTTTGGATTCTTGTTCCCTGAGCCGCTGAATGT
The DNA here is from genome assembly GCF_022539395.1 of Myiozetetes cayanensis. Lineage (NCBI taxonomy): Eukaryota > Metazoa > Chordata > Aves > Passeriformes > Tyrannidae > Myiozetetes > Myiozetetes cayanensis. The sequence continues at coordinate 110,775,103 of NW_026086604.1, forward strand.
ATGACTGATGGCAGAAGCATGCATTTTGCCTCCAAATGAGCAAAGGGTCTGGTTTGTTAATCTCCACATAATAACTGGAGTGAAGTAAATGAATGGCAACCTCATGATGATCCCAGATATGGGCCACTTGCTACAGGATTCTGGATGATGTTGAAGCGGGGCACTGCCTGGGGAGCCACCTCTGCACTCAACAGCAAGAAATTTGTGCTTTGTTCTGACATTGGGCCCCTCCGTGGCTGGGGGCAAAGCACTTAACATCTCTGCCATGAGAGCCATAAGGAGCATCACTGTCAAGACTGGCTCAAAACACCCCGACACCAGCTGTAGAAATCTGGGAAAGAGGTTTTGCCAGCACAATCAAGCACAGGACCTGCAGATCTAGCAAAATAAGTATTAGGCAAAATCTATGTGCTTCACTTCAAAAGGAAGCTGGAATTCAGAGTCGGTTTTGCCATTAATTTTTCAAATAACCTATACAACCAACTGATTTTTCAATTCTCATGCTTCATTATTCAGTGGGGAATGTGTGGGGAGTGAACTGGTTTGTAGATCATTCCAAGCAGCTTATTAATTTAGCATGGATGGTTAAATAGGATTTGTTTTCATCTTTGAAAAATGAATGAAATTTCCCCTTTTTCATTATTTAAGAGTGAGAAATTAATGTGCTTAATTTTTATCCAATCTCAGGAACACACCCTTGTGCTTAAACCCTACAGTTCAGTTCTCTGAAATAAAGTGTCCCGTGGAAGTGCACACAGCTAAGCATGAATAATGAGACAACTTGGTCTTTCGAACTAAATAACCCAGAAATGCTGAACCAGAAGCCTCTTGGATACTAAATGAACAATGCTTCTCTCCTTCCAACATCCAACCTCCTTACACAAGAACAGTGTTTATCTTCCCATAGCAACCAACTACTCTTTTGTAGTTTTTCACTTGTTGCAAGTTTAGGCTAAAGTATTTTTCTTTCAAAGCAAAACACTACTTTAAAAGACAAATTTCAAATATCTTTCAAATACAATTCCTTTTGGATGGGAATCACAGGCCCTAGATGCCAAGTTGTAGAGTCTGCTTTATTAGTAGCAGCTGGCTCCTTGGCAGGCTTCTGAGGTGGCTGGGCTTGTGGTTTTGGAGTGGCCTCCACATCTAGGATGCAGCTGGACAGCTATGCTAATGGACCGGCCAATTTGTTTGTAGTCACCTTTGGCTATCCCAAACTTGTACTCTTTTATCCACTTGAAAGGAAGGTCTTGGAAAGATTCCCCGTTAACACCAATATGCTGACTTTTCCTATCATAATGCATATTTTATATTAAAAAATGAGTACGACACACAGTCCTGCATTAAAACGTGTTATTTAAGCAATTGTGAACACATACTATCCATTTCACTCTGAATGGAGTGTTTTCCAGTTGCTAGATTCGTCTCGCTTAGTGCCCAATTGCTACCCAATTCCCTTAGCTCCTGATTGAGAAAATAAAATAAGACAAAGTAAACACAAATAGATTGTGCAAATATCAGTTTACAGCTCACAATAGCAAAACACTGTTCTCTCCACACCCCAGCTGTACAAAGGAGTAAGTTTTGTGACTTGGAGGGTTCTTACTGGCCAATTATAGAAACAGTGAGAGGATGCCACCAACTTTCAGCCTTCCAATGGGATTTTGGAGCTGACTGAACAGAAAATCCTGTATTAAGCAAAAGGCAGTCATCATAGTAGAAGAGAAAACAGAGAGTTAGGAAGAATATAATAAAAAGAATTAGATAAAAGTCACAGTAACTCTTCTGCCTTTGGTTTGCTTCCTCAGTGAGAAACAGCATCAGAAGGTAAGCTCTACTTCTCATCCATAGACAGATGAAATAGAAAAGTGCATAAAAGATGAACATTGAAATAGGCAACACAGAAACCTCATATATTTTAGAAAGACTGCAGTCAAGGGAGCTCAAATCATAATTTTTTTCCTGAGTTTCTAGGGCATTCACTGGTCTTGCAGAACCCAGCCACGACTATTGTCTATCTCTCATGTGGCCAACGAAGGCTCAGAAGACAGAGGTCCTTATGCTTCCCCACATAGTCAGGTCTTCCCCTAGGCATCTAACACAAAATAAAAAGATGTACAAGTGCACTTATTTTCTAACCCCTCTACACAGTACCACAGTACCCCTCAGCTCCTAGACTGTTTCTGTAGAAGCAACAACCCACAGCCTGGCAACATGTTCTATTTGTAAAGGAATAGCATGTGAAAATGTAAGTAAACTCAGAAGATGAAGACAGACAATAAGGTTCAAAGTCTGTTCCATCACAGTTCTTTCAATCAAGAAAACCAGAATACACCTCAAGAGGGTTGTGATTTCTCTGAATCCCTTCCAAGGCCTTTAAAAGTGATTTGCTGGATACGAGAAGCCCAGTGAGTCAGAGCTGCCAGGTTACACTCTCTGTACTGCAAAATCACTGTGCTACCCCAAGCAAGTCATTTAGATTCCTTACATCTCAGTTTACTAATCTGTAATGATTCTTCCTTACCTTTTTAAGGCATATATAATGCTCTGTGATTACTGGATGAAAGACACTATTAAGGATTGCAATATTACTAAAAGATGGGAAAAATATTATTAAAGTCTAACTTAATAGCTAGAGCTATACCTAATTCTTTTGCAGATAAAATCTTTTCTGAAATGATTTTGATATTCTTTATCTAAATCGAATGAATGAAACAATTTTAAAAAATAAAATACCTATCCAAGTAGTTGGCATTAGTAATATTTTTAATTTAAAAACAGAACTATGCATTCACAGTGGTGTTGTGATCTTACTTCTTGTATACATTGAACTTAGTCTATTACAAATTATATCTTTAGTAAATAGGAAAAAGATGTATTTGTTTACCCGTTCTTTCTTTTCACACAGAAAAAAAAAAAGTCACTTGGGGAAAATGGCAATTATGAAGAAAAAATCCAACCTGGTCCTCCTACAGGCACAGTAGTTATCCAACAGTCAGATTAACATTGGGATTTGATGGTCAGTAAGGTACTTTGAGATGTTGTTTCACAGATAAAGCTGTTGAAATTACTAGGCTAAATACTCTTTACAATTCCCTTGAACCCAGCACAAAGCACTAGAGATTATAGAGCACAATCCCAGAGCGTACGCTTAGGTACAATTTGGTTCCATTTTCTTTGTTCCAAAATACTTCTCTTCCAAGTCATGACTGCCCAGATTTTAAGATTTTATAAACACTTACAACACTTATAGACCTGCCGCTAGGTCTCATTTTATAAAATTTTCTTCATTAAAAATGACCAACCAACCAACCAAAAAGCAATAGCAACTCACTCTTCTGGCTATCCTCAAGAGCACTGAGAGATTAGCCATCGTTAGCCAGGGTCACATACACTAGAAGCCTGACAATTTTCTCACTGATCTTCTATTTACATTAGGACAGACTGAAATAGGTCAATCCAGACATCACTGCATAATCCCACCATTATCAATGGGAAATTTCTAAAGCAAATTGGTCAGGTGAAAAAATTAAGAGAGACCAACAATCTTCTCACCTGAGGGTGAACCAGCCCCAGCAAAAACCAGTCCAAGACAAGGGAACAGCACAGAGATGAAGAGTATCATTTGCAGATAGAGAATACCGTGGCCATTACTGCCTCCATGGGTTATGGTCACAAAATAGATGTAAGCTACCAAACTGCCAACACTCCAGTTCTTCTCCCTCTCCTCCCTACATGTTGCTATATCAAAAATAGAACTCCTCATCCCTCATAAGCAATTTTCTGTTTATCCATAGACCACGGGTAGCTCTGGACTAAAATATGGTAACTTCCCTGAATTTAGGGTTTCTCACATCCAGACAGGAGGGTAAAATTTAGTCCTTAGCATTAAAAAGCCAAAGACTAGCAATAAGAGCTATGTCACCAAATAAATATTTTCCAGAGCAGAAAATAACCTTCACAGCCTAGTCTTCTCCCATTTATTTCATGGCAGGAGGCTCCCATGACAGACTATTCCTGAGGCATTATTTATTTCTCAGTAAGGGAGAGGAAGAATTTTTTTCAATAGATAACGTATTTTGGCACTTTGGCAAACTCGTAAACAATAGCCTATATTCTTTGACATAAATTAGTGTTATTGCTTCATTATCCAATCCATGCATATTTTATTGATGTACTGAGACTAAATGTGAACAGAATCTAGATCTTAAAAATACTAAATCTGGACAATCTGGACAATAAAACATTGCAATTCATCTAATAAGAACATTTTAGATCACAGATCAAAATATGACAGTAATTACTGCTTGTGATACAACTTTGTGCTGAAAAAAAATGGAAGGAAAAATAATAAATTCTAGCAGAAATTATTGTTTGTGCTTACATTTTCACATAGCCAGTTCTGGAGTTACAATAATGAGTTGTTGGTACATTTGAAGGTTTAGAATAAAAATGCACATCATAAGGCTGATACTTAACTTTCCAAATGCTTGCAGAAACAAACACATTTTTGGTTCCGAGAAACTAAATTTACTCTCTGGGTACTTGTTTACATGTGGCAGACTAAAAACATCTTGGAAATGAGATGCAGGAGGCACGTGCTTCATTGCATTGCTTTTCTGCACACAGTCCACACATGCCACAGCATCAACACTACTGCGAGAACCTGCCTATAATAAAACCCCACCACATAAAACTGAACTTGGAGCACAAAACAAAACCAAAGCATTGATATCATCTCTTCCCTCTCCACTTGAGAATTTGGTGAGCAGAGATCAGAAACAGATGCGTTTTCATTTTGCAGAAGGAAAGCCCTATCAAAAAGATTTTTTCAAAATCCAAGCCAAGTTTCCTCAGTTTGTCTTTCTTACGGAACAATTAAGCAAGAAATCTGCCACTGTTACCATAAGCATTGGTGTAATGGAGGAATCGGGGATGGCAGAGCTCCCCAGGAATGTCCCTCATCATCTGCCCATATTACCACAATAATCTTTTGTAGATATGTATGAGGAAGTTCTGCCTCCTCCACCCAGCGCTATATAAAGATGAGTTGTACCTCCTGTCCTGCGGCCAAGGGAATCCACAGAACGCAGAGTTTGGGTAAGTTTTTCCCAAAGACGACAACTTGACATCATCAGGACAGAACCAGGACATTTCACAATCACCAGAGATCATGTTTTCTTTGAGGTCCCTTGAGCTACAGTAACATACCGGTCCCAGGCTGGGGGCCAGAGGGTGCCCACAGGAGATATGAGCCATCACAAACCTCACCACATTTTTGCTTCCAATGCAAACTCATCCAGCAAGCTATCATAGCAAACAGTTTTTTAAAAAATTGCCCACACAAGTCATAACAGCTCCTACCTAATTCCTCGCTTAGGAAGAAGAGGAGACAACCAGCCTCATGAGACCAACGTATGCAACATCATTTAAAGGACAGCTAGAAAGCCTTCCAACAGTAAACTGATATTGCAAGGATCAGAATCTAATGGTAGTGGTTAGGATTAAGGTGTCAGCCGGACATAGTTGGCCAAGGTGGTGCTGGGTACCTTCACTCTTCTGACAACCCTGAATACTGTACCAAAGAAAAGGGTAAGAGAGGCAGGAAAACTAAGGGGGCCACTTATAGGGCTCACCACAGGTAGCTGGGGCTAAAACCCCACGTTAAGAATCTCTGTCCCATTCTAGGTACTCTTCTACATTCTTAAAACAAGTTGTCTGTCTAAGAGAGTGAACTTCATAATGAATTCACCATTGTACATGAGCCCACTTACATGAGGCCCCATTGTACATTAAGTCCACTTAGACTGAAGTGAAGGAATGGGACTCTGCAAGTTTCATACTGATGAGGTGAATTGCAGACCTTCTTCAGGTCAAAAGCAGTTTTGAGCACCACATTACTGACATCCCAGGTGCACACAAAATGTTATGTACATAGGAGAGTGAGATACACGACAAAGCATTTTGAGATCTAAGCACTTACATTTTCAGCTAGTTTCACTAAGTGCTTTAAATCATATGCTAAGGAAGATGAATAAACACTCTCTACTTTGTTAATGCAGATTCTGATGCCATATCAAATCTGCATTTTCTCTAGATTACATGTGGCAGAGTTGGGAGGTAGTATGGGAAATGCTGTTTAATTTTCTTTGATTTAACAGGCATCTAATATAACTTACATTTAAAATTTCTTCCAAACATCAATCAAATCCACTGGAGGCAAAATTTACCAAATAAACAGAATAATTAATGCAAAAATAGAGAACTTCTTTATACTATCTCTGGAATTTTCAGAAAAAAAGCCTGATTTATTTATAGGCATTTCTATTTTTTTCCTTAAAATTCAATTTTCTGTAAATTACATTGGTTTTGAGAATTAATTTACTTACACATGCAGTGAGTACAAAACCCTAACACTTCTGTCTTTTTGGATCTGTGAAAGACAATATTTCCATATTTTTGTTTCCACTCATACTCTTACAAGGAAATCATACTTACCTTAAGCTGAATTGAAGCCTGAGCACTCAACTCTCAAGATACACCCTATATTCACACCAAATGCAGACTGAGGCAAATGATCAGCCCACCCACAAGGGGATTTGACAACCTCTCTAAGTAGATGCCACAGCAATTACGGCCCAGCATATACTTTGTTGTGGTCCTGGGACCACAGGACAACTGAATGACAGTAGTCTCCTCCCAAATTTTGTAATACTTAAAGCCACTGTAAGAGGACAAGTATTTCTTTGCAGCTAGTGAGATTCTGACATCTGTTTTTGCTAGAAGGCAAATAAAAAACCATGAACTTTTTTTTGAAAAGTAAAAGCAACTTTAGAATGTTCATATTGCTACAAAATCATTGAATCTGAATATGCACAAACCTGACCTGCTGGTTGGATATACAAAAGAGTCATCATTTTTTACACTGCAATCCAGTATTATTCAGCAAGTCCTTTCCAGTCTAATTTCTACTTGTTTCTTCAGTGTTTCCACCACCTCTAGTTTTAAGCACTTCTCAGAGTGGGGGATGGGAAAATTGAAAAGGTCTAAATTTACTGTTATAAGTTCTCAGTTTCTTCCCATTTCTTCAACAACAGATTGTGCTACTGTGCATGTCCAAAGTTTCAAATGTCATTTGACTCATGCACTCAGAAATGTTAACTCAGTTAAAATATCCACACAAATCCAACTTTTGTTTTGGTAAAATTAACGCACTCGCTTTTTTTCTGATATGCTTAGAATGTCTCCTAAGCAGTATAGAAATGTTATTTCATTATAACAACTTTCTTTTCTCAGTTCTCTAAAATCATCATTACTTTCTGCTATAAGTTGTGACATGGTGAGCTGAGTATCTTCCCAACATACACAGATTCAGCTGAAGAGGCATTACCTAAACCATTTTGGGCCCTCTGTCATGTGGTTTTTCCATACTGTGCATAACAGTACAAAGAACCTGAACTTCTGTGCTCAGAGGTGAAGAGCCTTGCAATGTGGGGACTCAGCTGCTTCATTATGCATATGTGTAAAATGCAACGGACCACTAATTGGGATAATGAGGTACTCCTGTGGAAAGCAACAGGAATTCAGAGTAACAGGATATATATGCTAAATTCCTGAAACAAAACAGAAAGTTTTTTTAAAAAAATAAATAAATAAATAAAAGAGAGGTTCTATCCATACTAATAATAATAATTAATAATAATAATAATAATAATAATCACATCCATATCTATTTACTACGTTATTCATTCAAATTTATTGGTAAACAAAAGTTTAAATTTCCTTCCACACTGCAACACTGCCTCCAATCTTTTCTGTTAGCTTTCTGGTTTTTCAACCTTTTAATATTCTTCATTAATGCATGATTTATTTTTTAAGTTGGCATTTTTTTTCTCTGGAAAGAATATGTATTTGAAATAATTTCAAATGTTAAATCAGGATAAGCAAGGAAGGAAAGAAAATCTCCTTAACACATTTTCTTAATAATGTTGTACCAAGCTTTAGAATAGAAGCTTGAAGAATGATGGATTGTAACAATAAGGTTTATATTTCAAACCATATATATATAAATATCTTAAAGTCTTAATACCACTGTTACAGATTCAAATGCACAAAATGTTGTGCAAAAAAAAGGACTTCAAGTCCAAAATGAAAAATAATTTACATTTAAAAACAAACAAACAAACAAACAAAAAAAAAAAAAAAAACAACCCAGGATGAGGAAGAGTGACAACTGCAATACTTCTAATAAAATAATAATTAGATTGTAATAGTAACACACTGTGTTACCAGCTAGAGCAGACACTGGTTAGGAATACCAGGGCAATAAGGTTGTCTATTGGCAGCAAAAGAAAGACTAAGGAATATGTTGGCCCAGGGCTAAATCAGGCAGGGGATGAATGACAAAGGACAGATAGAGGCACTTTGTGCTTTCTTTGCTTTAGTCCCCACTGGTAAGGTCTGCTGATAGGTCTCTCAGTTGTCTCCACCTAGTAGGAGGGCCTGGGTGAGAACTGCTGCCCAAGAAGAGAAGCATTAAGTTAGAAACTACTCCAGGAAGCCAGTCAGAGGTTACTGAACACCAACTGCAAGGGAGACAGCCAGTGTCACCCAGAGGCTGCTCTCTCTTTTCTCTGAAAGGCCAGGGCAACTGGTGGCCATGACGAGGAAAAAAGGCAAAACGTATCTGCAGAAGAGGGGAGATCTGGGGGTTAGCAGGCTGGCCACAGCCTGGCAAAGCTAAAGAGAAAAGCCTCGTAGGCAATGCGTCTAAGCACACGAGGGATGAGGTTGCTGAGCGTAACTGGTATGGATGACCAAGGGAAAACAAGACTTGACCAGCTTGCTCACCTTCTGTGTCGAGACAACCAGCTCTACAGATCAGGGAAAAGTAGTGGATGTTACCTTGAGTTTAGCAAGGCTTACAAAGGCAGCACTGTCACCAACAAGCTGGACAACAGGAGGGAGTGCACAGGTAACCCCAAGGTAGGGGGATCGATGGACTGACTAGAGATTAGGGTTGGCTGAAAATATTAATGTTAATACATCCAGTGTTATACAAAAGAACTACTCAACACAAAAATCCTTCACCTCACACATTATGTATGCTAAAAACCCTCCAAATTTACTTACAGAACAAATGACTACTAAGTGCTTTGTGCAGGTACAACCTATAATCAAATTCAACTGCACAACAAAGGATTTATTAGAATTGAGACATCTGAACTTTATTCCTTTAGTATGCTTTGACCTCAAGTTTAGTTCATTTGCTAAAGTCATTATTAAACAACAATGTTCCACACAGATTTCAACAGCAGTAGTATTTGCATTAATGCGATATCCTTGGATTAAAGGAATTAGAAATACTGAAAATCCTATTCCTCAGCTTCTTCGAAGATCTACAGTATAGTCTAAGGAAACACTTAAATTTTAAAGAAAGTCTGGTTCTCAATCATTTGAAATAAAATAAACTGACAGGTCTCTAAAAATCTCTGAGACTAAAAGTTGCACAATTAATGACACTGCTAGTTGCCATCAGAAATTCAAAGGTCAGTTCTGGATTTTAAATTAAATGTACCCATAGTTACAAACAATTGATTTTTTTAATCACAGACTTAAAATGGTGAAGATAATCTGATTCCCCAATCATATGAAGGCATAGGTCCCAATAGGCAGTGTACTCAGTACAGGTACTCAGATATCTAGGCTCAATTTTGGACATAAATTCTCACACACAATACATCTAAAGTACTAACTAACTACAACTTAAGCTTCATTTTCAGGGAATTTGGTCCAAGAAATGTTGAAAAATAATGGCAGTGGTACACTGAAAGACGGTAGCACAAATTGTGCAGGTCTCCCAGGTGGGTCTGAGAACAGCTGCAGGACTGAATTCTACTTACAAACAACACAAAGAACCAAACTACCACTAAATGCAGCAAAGGCTGGGGTCTTGTGGAAAGCAGAATGTATCCAACCAAGAAAACGACCACGTGGTAATGACTATTCCCACAGGATCCAAATTCAGGCTCCACAGGCTCACCAAAGACTCCAACATTTCCTAACTTCTGACTCCTTGGCTATAAAACCTTAACTTCCTCTAACAGAAGCTAAGAGTTACTTTCTCTAAGAAACACCCCATTTGGGAAAACAAAAAGCCCACCTAGCAGAGAAATTTATATTTAGGTGTTACTAATAACAGATGAGAGCATCTTGGGAAATGGCGTAAGAAATGTAAACAGAGAATATATATCCACAAAACACCTTTCACTTTGCAAATTCCCAACCAGAGGATGTACACAGACCGCCATCCTAACACATACTGAAGGGTCTATGCCTTCTGGGATTTGACCCATTAGACTTTAGTCCTCTAAAAACCTCTTTGTGGGAACTAGTTTTAGAACTAAATTTTATATTCAATAAGAAAAAAATCTGTGTATTTTAAATCTGCCACAAAAAATATTTAATTGGTGCTGCTTGCCCCCATTCTTTTTGTACAAGAAAAATTTTGCAGTTGTTCTTTTTCCACCTTCTTTCTACCATTCAGAACATTTTATGTGAAACTCTGTATCCTGTGTCTTACATGGACAATCCTCAAAAATATGAGGAGGTGTTAGCCACACAGTCAGAGGGATTGCTATCACATCTTTTGCAAGTCAACAGAAATGCTGTTGACATGGTGATGTATTTGCTGAAATACACAGTTATATTATTAAAAGTGCTGGATGTTTTTAATGTACTTTTAAAAACAAATGTCTCTATTCAAAATGTTTCTTCTTAGGGATTTCTCCTAAAAAGAAAAAGGGAATCCTAGACTAAAAATATATTGATACTCTTTACTGGTGTTAAATATCTGTGTTATGCCTCATATGCCTAATATTTTGTTTGCAATGGCTTACCAGTAAATTTCCTTTTTTGAACCCTGAGCTAATTCTAGTTCTTACAGGGTAAAAACATCTTTCAACGATTGAAACAACCTGTAATCAGGTTACTATATATTTCATTTGGTCCTTTCATCATTACAATTCCCTCATCCCACCACCCCTAACAGAAGAAATGCTGCTGCAGAGGAGGAAATACATGCAGCAATATGGCACCTCTGAGAGGGATTATGCCATAGCTTAGCCAAACAGAGCCCAGGTTTCCCTGCCCCCCTCTCAGGATCCCCACACTCGAGACCTCACCTGGCTCCCAACACATCCGGAAGAGCCTCTGTAGCCAGTAGACCTTTGACAATCCACTGGTCTGGCAAGGATGACACAATTTAAAAGTTCCTTTGCAGGCTTTATACTGAGGGCTTTTAACCCACAAATGGCCTCCTGACATCTTCTACCTCTACCCTTTCCTTCCCTTCCCCCCTTCCAAACATTATCAGCTGCATAAAGATGCCTCAGAGCATCTGCAAATGCAGGATTTGTTCAGGCTTTGATGGTGAAATGGGAAAATACAGGTGAGAGTCAATGTGTAGAGTGATTCCTGCAACTCAGTACCACAGCTCTGAAAAATACAGCAATGGCTGTGGAGTTACATATATGCCTTCATTGCATCCCTCAGTCTCCATATCTTACATTTATTCACCAAAGTAACAGTTTTTCTTTTCTCATTAATGCTTTTTACGATCTTTGGTAATTCTTCTGGAGGAAGCTACTAGTACATTAACACAAGCCAGGAAAACAAGACTTTGAAATATTCCCCCCACCACTCCCTGCCACGAATGCCATCAAGAACAACGACAAACAGCATAGCCTGGTTTTCCTTAAAGCACTACCCTCCAGAAGCGTTAACTGCCAGGCTAAAATTAGCAGGCAACACCTTCCCTTGCACCTCATCACATGATAGGAAACAAACATAAATAGGGAAATACAATATGTTCCTAAAGGTGGAATCTGAATATTTTCATATCCATAAAAGTTAAGCAGTAAAGGACGCTTATACAAGCAGCTTCTCATTATATGTCATCTGTTACTAGCATTATAGTTTGCTTTTTTCATAGTTTAAAAGATGACCACCTCTAAATGTGCTCCTTCAGAACCATTTCTGGCCTGAATCCAACTACTTCATGCCTGTGTTAGAGACAAATTGTTTTATTAGGCACCACTATGTTATCAGATGTCTCTAGCAGCCTTCTGCATAGATAAACACAAACCTTTCAGTGGACTCATCTCCTTGATAACTGTTGTACATTTCACCCAGGAGTATCACAAACTCCTCTGCAGGCCACATCCCTCTCTCCTGCACTACTGAAGTGCAGATGATTGCAGGTTGGATGGCAGGACTTGGAAGATAAACCATCAGGTATATTTCCCCCTTTGTGGTTTTTTTCCTAAACAGTGCTGTGCAGGCCTTTATAGCCATACAAAGAAGCCACAGCTCTTCTTTTTCAAAACCTTGTCTGAGGATCCACATAAAATCAGGCATATTGAAGTAAATTTGTGAATTCAAATATAACAGAGAGTAGAATTAAATCTGCTGAAGTTGCATCACAGTCTGCACACAAAAAGAAAGCATAGCCAAATTACCTGCTCATTTAGGACCTCTATTTCTCCTGCACAATGGTAGCAGAAGTAGTCCTTTGCACATATACAAACCCCCAGACATATATCACAGTATTACATAACACTACATTGCATACAGTTAAAGTGATTCAACTCATACAGTACTCTGACAACCTGCTTCTAATGCTTATCATCACCTCACTGGCTCAGTTCTAGCTCAGCTCATTTGACTACCTCATGTACTCTTCTTCCTGCAACAGTGTGCCTGTGGCTTCTCCCTGAAGCAAGAGCAAGGCTCTGGCTTGACCACTAATTCCTAAGGCAGCACCCAGGATGTGCTGGAGCCACAGCCATTCGGCAGACCTGAGATAGTGAGAGGCTGAGCTGCCTTTTTTTTTTTTTTTTTTTTAAATCCTCAGGGATCTGACTACTTCTATTCTAGTATCCCTAATTACAAACATCACTATTTTGGTCCTAAAATGTTCTGAGCTTTTTTAAAATTAGCCACAGCATTTTACTTGAAGACGCCCTGGTAGAGGGCAGTTCCACAGGCTAGCAGCTTACTTGCTAAAATAGCATCTATTAGCTACTCACTTGATTACAATAGTATTTCTGACTTGAAACGTTGAAGTTCCAATTTAAAGACATCTTTAAAAAACAGACCTGTTGATTAGCAGTTCTCATCCAACATCCCAAGTTTGTGAACTGACCTTGATGTTTAATAACAATAATTTATGCCAGTAAGAGGGGATTGAAAACAAACAAACACAAAACCCCCTCCCCTGCCACAATTGCTAAGGAGCAAACAAGGCCACCGCCATCGATTCCTTTCAAGCCATTCATCAAACTACTGCCAACAAAAATAAGGCCCAGTTTCATTACATACAAAACAATAAAGAAAAAGGAGGTTGAAAATGAAGGAAGGAATGCTCACAGACAATAGATGGTTTTACGATTTTTGTTTTAATTTATTTTTTTGACAACAGTCGAAGCACCAGCGTTTTCTTCTCTTCTCTTAAAAATTATTAACTGAAGTACTAATGAATTATGTGGCTCTTCCTGGCTGTGTTTCATGACTTTGAATTTCAAGTCATCCTTGAAATATTTCATTATTTCTCAGAGGGTTTTTTAAAATATATATACAATATTCATTAATGAAATCATGACAGGACAAATCACTTTCATCTTCATAAGCAGTAGCTGAACTTATTCAAACACTTAAATTATACTTTTGCTACCTGTGATCCCAGACTATCGTTCCTATTTACAGATGTTTAAAATGAGCTCAGCTTTTTTGAAAAACAAACGAACCAAAAAAAAACAAAACAAAACAAAACCAAACACCAAAAAGCAACAAACACACACTACCAAAAAAAGCACCAGACAGAAAAAATTCTCAACACTGTCCTACCTAAGCCCACAATTTTTTTTGTATTTTGCAACCATGGGCTTAAAAGTGTCTTAGCAGCATTTATTAGCTACAGGGTGGCATCAGTTCCAAGGTGCACAGAAGATCAGCTCCCTTTGCCATGCCACACAACTTAAGGGACAGACACCTCTCCCAGGGTTATGGTCCAAGGGTTCAGTCATGCTCCTGTCATCACCAAGGAGAGACAGCATTAACACACAAGGACCATCACAGTCACCCAGGACAGAGAAGGCTGGTAAGAAGGAGTGATATGGTAAGCAGAAAAGCACAGAAATCCCCACCAAGAAGGGGGTGCAGATCACCAGGATCATAGTGCAGCATCACTCAGCTGAAGCCTGCTACCTTGCAGCAGCACTTGATCCCTTCTTCACATCCAGCATTTGCGCTGGAGTGGAAACTCAAAAACTAATGTGGATAGTAGGGTTGGCACTTCGTACCGATTAAATAGATTTTAAAATAAATAATACCAATCGTAGGACAAGGCACCAATGTGCCTCCTAAATCAGTATCAACTTACCATATTTTGAGTTTAAAGCAATCAAGGATATGAAAGGAGAACCTTTCTTCAGGGAAGGTAAAGTTGGCAGGATAGAAGGTCTCTTGACATCTAGTACCAACATTAACACTTGCACACTAAGCAAGTTAGCAGGATAATTATCCTTTCTGAAGATCTGGTGGTATTGCTTATGCTAGCAGGTTAATTTTCTCAGTTTTCTAAGCTCCTTTACAGTGATCCACTAATGGCCAGTCTCCCTCTCTAAGCTGACAGTTTATCCAAATAACTGACACTATTGCCGTTATCATTAAAATATCTTCCATTAAGCTGCCATTGTTTAATAGCCATGGTCTGTGTATATAAAAAGAAAACCCATTAAAACTCATTCCAAAGATCTCCGTTAGCAGCAGTAGCTATGCAACGAGAAGGTTAAGCTAGTTAGTGTTTGTGACAATTGCACTTAGCTATTCTATGCAATGGCAAGAACATCTTTGCATTTATCAGGGGAACAGATTTAGTAAGAAACTACACACAGCAAGAAATAAATGAGAGATGAAGGGAAAACTCGCATTATTGTGGCATCTGTTAGAGCTATTTTAGAACGGTGTCCCCCTGTGCTGCTCCACTTATGGGCTTGCGAGTATTGACTAAAATTAAAACCTGTTTCTCAGGCATTTGTAAATAGGCCACAAAACCTTAGCAAGTCTCAGATTTTTTTTTCTTCCCAGTCCCATAATTTTCTCCATCCATTTAGAAAATGTTTCAGTTATGCTTTGCAGTGACCTTTGTGCCCTGGACCTGCTGTGAGAAAGACTCTGCACTTCCCTCCTTCTCTGCCAAAGAAGATACTCCTTGGAACACATCCTCATCCTCTTGCACGTAGTGCCCGTTGCAGGAAAGGTTTGTCCTGAGGACTGTTCATTTCTCAAAAAGGACTTCAGTATTAAACCCCAAATTTTTGTAAGCATAAAGTAGGCTCTTTGTTCCCAACAGCTTGAGGTATGCAGTTTCTTTAAATGCATGTAAAAATTCTGCTTTATCTTCTGCTTCGCCTATGCACAGGAACCCCTTGCACAGGCACAGCCAAATATTTATGCCTTAGCATTTTAGGTTTTTTTTTTTTTTTAATGAAATGTCACATGAAGCAGAGTCCACCTCTTTTCAAAGCAAGCTGTTCAACTCACCAACGTTTAATTACATTTTGGCTCCTATTAGGATGCGGCAGTCTGACCAGACAGCCAGAAAAACATAAATTCAGAAATGGCCTCAAGCAAGATTGCAAACCCTCTGCTCCCTTTGGCAAATCTAAGCTACTCACATAGGCACTGAAATAATTGCGACAGTATGAAAATATCCTCAACTGTGAGAACAAAGGTTGTGTAAAGGCAGCCACAACTAACTTCTAGAAAAATGCATATACCATCTCTCTTACCTTGATTTTTATTATTTTTTTAGTGGGAGTTACATGCTACAGCAAGGTCCACGTTACCTCCAGAGACATGGAGAGAAAAAAGCAGCAGTGGGAGCATAAAACAGAGAACTAAAATGGTATGTCTGAAATTTAAACTTACATGCTCCCTAAAAGCTTCCTTATTATGTGACCGGGTTTAGAACACAAAAAGCAGAATATATCATGATTTGAATAAGTTGCACTTACTCAATATGAAGGAGAACTGCTGAATCAGTGCCTTCTATTTCTAGAAAGATAGTTTATTCTGATCCCAGCTATACCAACACATTAACTCTTAATGCCATCTGTCTCCACACAGTACTACCAAAAGTGCTCTTCTTCCTCAACAGGGTGAAATATAGGGAAATCCCACTCTTGTAGCTATATAAAAACCAAACTGTTTAATTTTTGGTGAAAAAAACCAAAATTGTATCAGTATTATCAAAATGGCCATCAAACGAGGTAGAGAAAACTACTTCCCTGCTGAAGAAGGAAAGCGCCAAACTGGAGAACAGAGCATCTGCTAAGAGGAGGGTGTAATTATCTCATGCATCTGAACATGGCTGGGCATTGAAGTTACTCTGGCTATTTTGCCAGATACTCTGTGTTCAGGGTTCTTGCTTGACACTAGCAGGAAATAATCAAGAGTTTGTGAGGCCTGTCAATATAGACCTTACACATTTGGAAGGGCACTACTTTTGATGCTGTACGCTGAGTCTTCTTGCTTTAATGCAACGAAAATCTGAACTATTTTGCTGTCGCTTATTACAAAATGCTGCAATGTTTCTACCCATAGCACTCACGGCGAAACAACTACTTCTGTACCATCCATCCTCGTGTGCTTCACTGGTTAAGCATTTTAATGGAGGCCTTGGTAATTTCAGAAAGAAAGCAAAAAACGAGAAAAATTACCACTCTGCAGCCTTACCTCCATCCAGCAGAAAAAGCAAGTGGCTTCCCTCAAAAGACGTACAATAAGTGATGTTGCAGGAGCTTTTCCCTGGGGATGCCAAGCTAAGACTCGAGCTTGCTCTCAACCTGTGTGCAAAAGCTGGGCTTCTCTGTCTCTGCAGGGGCAACTTTCAGTCTCAGGCCCTATATTCAAATCCTCTCAAACAAAGCCTTTCACGGGTGTATTCTTTAGTATTTTGTTAGATTATTATGCACTTATGGTCCACTCACAGAGAACATATCATCTACAGCTGATCCCCATCAAGTCTTTTTTAAATACCCATCTCATGCCTGTCACCAGCAGATCACACAGGAAAATATGGAAAAGGGTTATAAAGCCATTCTTCTTTTAGGACAACAAATAGCTACTGTTCTATTTTTCCACAAGTAACATGCATAATTGTTCACTTATGGAAAAGCAACTGAAAAAAAAAATAAAACACATGTTCCCCTGTTAATTCTCAGTCTATGCCTGTGCTTTTTTTCAAAAGGGATCAAGGAAGAAAACGAACGGCAAAAACACAAACTGTGGCAAGAAGAAGAGTGTACAACAATTTCCTTTGATTCTGAGAACACTAGAGCCTAAAAGAAACTCAGCTGCCTGGGTATCTCAAGGACAGATTCCCACGTGAGACTCCAGCCCGGCTGTGTCACAGACACTGACAGATGGGTTTCCCCAGCCTTGAACAACCTAATGGAGCTTTTAGCCAATTTGCATAGTGGCTGTCGCTGGGTGAAATGGGTATGTGTCAAGGACATTATGCAGGCCAAGACAAAAGTGTAATAGCCTTGTATACAATATCACTTCTTACTGCTTGCTATTTTTAACCCCCAGTGGGGAGGAAAAAAGAAAAGAAGAGAAAAAGAAGTCTCATTGGAAGTCGGTTCTGAGGCAGCAAGTTCCTACTTTTGGGAATGGGCTGAAGCAGCAAGACAGTTTTCTTGCAAAATGAAAGAACAAAACCACTGGACAATTACTACCTAGTTTCTTTTCTTTTTTTAAAAGCAAAATATTTTTGAGTATCCCAAAGCCTGCCTATATTAGTGATCTATTTTGATCCCAAACCCTCAAAGAGAAGCACATGAAGCCAATTCCTGTGTCTGAAACAAGAGTTCAAAATAACCCCGGTAGAGCCCCATGCAGGTACAAGAGCCCAGCTGCTGCCACTCCGTACAAGAGCTAAGCCTAAGGCTAGGTTCTCAGGCCTGACTCCAGATTTTCTTTCATATCTCCTAGCACCTCACACATGGCTGCTTCTTAACAAATTAACAAGCAGAACAAAAAAATTCAAATTGGACAACAAAAATTTACAGCTTGATGTGAAATATAAGGTCACGCCCTGAGGGTGGCTGAATTATGCGCTGAGTTGCTGCAACCCTCACGCACTCTGGGGAAAAGCACACATACTTCATATTTGCCCAGCAGTCACCACAATCTCCTGGCCAGATTCTGCTCTCAGTCACATTAGAATAACTCAGCTACCAGACAATAAGGTGTGATTGAAAAGTGAGGCTAAACTGTAACCTGTACCAAGAAGGCCTTTCACGCAATCACTTGAAATTTTGTTGCCTTGCCTTCTTCTCCAGACATGTTCCTTTCAGCTTGCTTATAATGCACGTTGGAGGGTCTGCCAGAGCTTAAACTAATTTTTTAACATTTAATAGAATTCACATTAAAAGTTAAGCATGAAAACAGAGGTTTCCTTGAAAAAAGCTTCAGCTCTGGTAAACAAACTCTAAACACAGCAGTATGAAATGTATCCCGGAAAGTGTCAAAAAATATCTTTGTCAACAACAAAAAACATGCCAAAAAGGCTCAGGATTTAACTCATTTGAGCCATACTACTTCAACACTTAATGAATACACCTGTATGCGATGCTACTAGAAACTAGAGCTCTTTGGCAGAGAGGTGTGAGTAGATTTGTGATCTGTTTATGATCTTCCTGCTCATGGTGAGTGATAACCTAACCTGAGAACAGAGGGAGGACCAAGAAGGTAGGTCTTGGTTTTGAGTGTAGCTATTTCTGATTTTGTCATAAGCTGGCTGGGTGATTTTGACTAAGCTGTCACTAGGGACTTGATTTCTTCTAAGCATAAGGAGAACGCTATTATAGGCCCTTTTGAGGGCCTTTGGATAGAAAAACTCTATAAATGAACATTATTATTGTCAATAATACTGTCCTACCACCTTCCATGTTGTTCAAAATCAGACCCAAGAATAGTACACAAAGGAGCTATCTAACAGCTATCTGCAAATCTAGGTCAAGACAGAGGTCACCACTTTATGTGTTAGAAAGCAGTAGGATTTCCAGATGAGCATCTTCAGTCACCATAATATCTCGGGCCCAGTTCTAAAATCCATTTAATTAGAGGGGGTGGGGAGGGATAAAGCCTAGAGGGTGTTTTGCTTGGGTTGTATGTATAGGTCTGTTTGTTTAGCGTTACAAAAAGCGCTATGAGCTTAAGCATAAATTATTTCAGCCTTTGGCACTATTCAATTATATATGCTAATTTTAGATGGAGTAGATTGTACTTGAAATAACGGGATTGCATGTGAGCAAAGCCTTCTGTGGTGAAATTCTGTTGATACTCTCTCAAATCTTGCTTGCTGAGAACAACCCTTTCTCACAGCTGATTTTAATATGCTGGACTTTTATTGTGAAAGGATTCACTCTTGGTGTGACAAATAAGCATTTTAATTTAAACTCTCAGTTCAATTACATAGGAGCATGCATGTATCTACTCAGTAGCTAATGACATAATACTTTCACATCACTTGATTTTAAGACTTTCAGTGATATTAGAAATATCTACTGCAGGTATAAATCATTTAATTTCTACAAATTAGGTAAAAATGTTGTGGTGACCTTAAAATAAATAAGCTCAAATTTATTTTTTTTTAACACATTACAGTATAGCATTTCAGTCCTTTGTCATTTCACCTTTTCTAGTCCTGGATGACCAGCAGAAAAAAGGCCAGTATAGCAGAACCAGAAATAAGGCTAAGATTTAGTAAAGCTAAGTCTAATAGTAGGCATAAGCTGCTTTTTGCACCTGAGTTGGTTGCTCTGGAGTAGCAAGGACAGACCCAGCAGTTCATTCACAGTGAGTTGAATCAACTTAAGATTGCATTATGCCAGGTAGACATTTTCTTAGACAATTTGAAAAAGTATAAAAAACCAGGTATTTTATATGTGGCAAGACTATGCAACCCAACACCACCGAATGCATAAAATCTAGAGCCTATGTAGAAACCTATCTTCCTAATAGAAACATCAGAATAACGCTCAACAGCATCAGTATTATAAGTGACATCTAAATAAGGGAGATGATCTGTTTCTTCTATACCTGTCCTCAAACTAGAAGAGATTAAAGTCATAACAGAACAAAATTATTCCAGGTTTGACTTCGGTGAATTTTTCCTGGGTTTATTTAGGGACTTTTTGGGGGGTAGTTTGGTTTGGGGTTTTTGTTTGTTTGCTTTGTTTTGGTGTTTGTTTTCATAATTCAGTTGCATTTACTTAGTAACGCAGCTATCCATCAAATAATTTTGGAATAGCAAAGAGATTATAAAAGTGCAAAAAAATATTCTTAAGAGTACTTGCTTTGCTAAAGAAGGTTTAAGAGTTTTATATACACAGCAGCAGGCTAAAATGCTGACCTCCTCTAGATCTTGGATTCACACAACACAGCAAGGCAGATTCAAGATTTACAGCTTAGTGACAAGTCTGCCAATTCATCACCGCTAAACCATCTCGAGTCTTCTTTGGAAGTGGCACAGGTCAAAAGAGGAAACCACCAGCTGCTGAAGAAATCCCTTCTCAAATAAATTCATTCTACAAGTAGTCAGCCTGGCACTAGCACACACACACACCTCCCAGACTCTCCACCAAAATCTGTGCTGGAGTGGGGGCACATCCTGCCTTTTCCACTTACTTTCCAAAACCTAAGCAGAAATTTTTAAAAGTGTTGCCAAACTTTAAGATGAGTTAATACAAAGAGTCAAGAAGAAAATAAATACAACCATGAAGGTCCAGCCCTTCTGATGATTGAGTTTTCTCTAAAGGCAAGAACGGTTATCCTATTATCTTTGTCTGTAGAGGCACAGTGTTTGGACTCCTTAAATTAAACAGTAAAGGAAAGAGGTTTTACTTTATTTCTATCAACCTTTAAAGGAAACTACAAATAAATTAAACAGCTTGTGGAAACATCAAATAGAAGGTTTTCTGTGGAACTAATGCTCTTCTGGCAAAGAAAACCCAGGGAATTTAGGCTGATTTGACCAGAAAACGCAAACCAATATCTATACATCTTCAGTAGGTCTGCCTGCACTAAATTTTGTCAAATATACTCACAGTTCAGCTTAAGAGTGGTTTACTTTACTGTAGTTTAAATCTTTGTCCTAATTAATTTAAACCAAACTTATAAAACCAAGAGAATGTTGACTTAGGCTTATGCATACAGTCTTTTGCATCAGTTTAACTATGTCAGTTTCAAATCACACAACCAGTCAAACTACTGTCATTCTGCATAAGCTTAGCCCTTGCAGCATCAGACACCTCAACACCATTGAAATGCAGTGACATTCTTGTGCTTAATTCCCTCAAATTCCTTAGGAAATCCTAGCCTAAACTGTGAGCAGGAAGTAATCATGCCAAAACCCCTTAGAGATGAAGTGGGCAGCTCACACCTCTACAAGAGCTATTGCTTTAACCAAATACTTTAACCACATGCATATTTAACAGAATACTTTTAACCATATGGTGAATATTTTGCAGAAGAGCAGTAGGGTTGCTCAGGTGTTTATGGACATGTTGTGCTAAAATTCTTTGCTGGGACCTCAGAAGCTACTGTTTTGTTTACCTCTGCACCAGGTGTATTATCTCTGCTCCTCAAAACCCATCACCTAAAAGCATTAAGACAGGCTGAGGATTGATGGGTTGGGGACCAGCCTGCCAGGTCATCTTCCCATCCAGTGCCCACTGAGAAATACAATGGGCAGGACTGGAGTGCTGCAAATAAAAGGCAGGTGTCTGATGGCTGTTAACCTATAATTTTGCATACCTCATGGCCACTATTTTAGAAACAGTTTTCAGATGAGTAATTTGCTTAGATTCACTGTTTGAAAACTGCATACTTTGTCTAAAGAGCACTTACAGCACCAATATTCAGGCCGTAGACCTCTGTTTACCCTGCTTTTCAGACCACCCACCCTAACTGCTTCCTCACAGTGTTGATTATTACTTACTGTTATAAAACTTCATCTAATGGTTCTTCTGATACATAGACTTTTTTTTGTTAGAAATAAAGGCTTAAGCTAAAAAAGCTCATGTCCTGTCATTTGCCATCTAGGAGAGCTGCAAGGAGCAGCGGGATAAAAAAAAAGACAAGTTCTCTAACTGGCAGGTCTCCACCAGCCTTTACAATTAACAAGCTAGCTCATTGTCTGGGTTGTTATCTAAATTACAGTCTAGGCATTTTCTGCTAACATATTTTCTGACTTTTTAAACACTGTACTGTACAGTACCTAGTACAAAGGCATCTTTCTCTAATTCCATTTAATTCTCTATTTTCCTGTTTTAAAAATTAACTACTGTAACCATAGCCTTAAGCAAGGAAAGGGAGAAGAGGGAAAAGGAAAAGAAAATGTACTTTTAGCAAGGGGAAAAGAGAGTTGAAGTTTGGGTGTTGGGGTTTTCTTTGAGGCAGAGGCAATACACACTCACTACTTTTAAGAAGACTTAAAATTCATTTTTGGTCCCATCACTTTTGTTTTACCAGGATTCATCAACAGCATGGCAATTGACAGGGGGAGCAAGACCAGTCCTTTCTTACAAAGTTTCTGAATCATTGAGTATACCTCCACTTTGTCTTTTCTTCTTGTTTGTGTACAGTAGACAAAAAAAATCACAATTAATGTCTAAAAAAAGGGATCATATAGTAAGTGATAGAAAATAATAAATGTTAAGTGTCATTACATATGTTCCATTATATTTATTTTAGATATTGCACATAAAGGATAAAACACATAAAACTTCGGAAACATGTAGTCAGAAGTTCACTAAAACTCCTAAACAGGGATCTTCGGATCAGTCCCCCCAGTAACAAACATATTTTCTAGTTTTACCTAATTTTTGTCTCTCAAGACTCCCCTCCCAGGTCATTCTTTGTATGTGCAATCTTGCATGTATAGGCAAGTATGCTTTTCAACAGTTATTTTTTTTTATCTCAGATACTGGGACTCTTTTTAAAATGTGTTAACCATGATCATATATATCCCATACTCCTCTTCTGGCCAAGAGAAAAATGGAATAGGGAAAAAATGGAACCTCGTTCATCAGTTGTTCATTTTTCATTTGCGGAGTCACTAACATTTCACTCTAAGTTAAAAAACATTGTTTTCTCCCATTCCTGAAATCAGAAAAGCAGCAAGGTTTTTTTCACCATGTATGTCATCATCAGGAATATTACCTATATTCTAAAAAAGGAGAGTTTGTTCTAATTTTTCATGGTGAAGTTATAAGACAGCACATCAATAAATCTATTCCTAAAAATTGGCAATAATTACAAGCTATTGAACAACTATAAATAAGAATTCCATGATATCTTTTATGTTTGGTTTTCAGCAGAGAGTTTTACTAGTGCCACTTGTAATGACATCTGGATGTCTGTCTTTAAACTGGAGAGCAACCAGGGATTTTTTTGACACAAAGATTATAGATATGGGAAATTTCCCAAAATTTACTTCGTCCTTTTACTGAATGGTGGTCTGACCACACTAAATTGTCACATTATGAGAAAACACATTGATTACTGAAAACCTCCTTTAAAAGATTCCTACTAGCAAGTTGGTGTTTGTCAAGGAACTTTTTTTTACTTAAAATATATTCTGCTTGAAATTCTATAGATTAATTCAGATGATTCAATACATCAGTAAAGAACATGGATTTGGTTTCACTCAATTTTTTACATTTCATGTAGGACATGGTGCTGTGATGACTGTCTTCCCCCTAAGGGTACAGACACAATTTAACAGGATCATGCATCAGGACATTGGGACAGCGGTATGATAAGATATGAAGTTAAGACAAACCCTCTCACTCTTCGTATTCTGGTGGCCCTTGAAATTTTGAGAATTCTTTTACCCTCACTTTTCCCAAGCAGCATTTATTGCTGAAGCACGTTACCATCCCCTTGGTTATGATTCCCCACTACCAGACAGTATAGGTGCCTCATATCAAACCCTGAGCATCAGCAGCAGGCTGACACCAGTGAGGTATAAATTGCAGCAACTTTTAGTGTGTTCCATCTGGCACCTGGAACAAAACCAGTCCTCTGACGGAAAGCTGTCACGGTGTCAAGCTAATTCTGACCCATCCTTTCAGCTCAACACCAGCGAAAGCACAGAGCTGCTCTGGGATCAATAACTTAAAAAGCTGTTTGCTCTAATTTGTAATCCAAACAAGTATGTGGGAGACAAGGAACTGGAGGATTGAGCCTAGACTCATTACTTCTGACTTTATGCTTCCAGAAGTATGCCTTAGTCATGCATTTTACCAATTAGCCTAAAAAAAAATCCACATTTTTAAGGTTAAACATATATAAATTGTAAACAGAGCACAGCATAGACTTAAAGCAGTTTTGAATATGAAGCATTAATATTTATTCAAAGCGTAAAGCTTTTATGTGAAAAAAATAATACCTTTTCTTAGCTGAAACATATTTAAAGGTTCATTTTCTCTGAAGGAAGTATCAAAATGCAGTGTGACAGATAACAATCCAGCACATACCATGTCCATATTCACATATAAAAAGATATTTTTAACATTTCAATTCAAAGACCAGCAATAAAAAAATCCTTGTCACATCCCTAGGATGCCAAATAATCATTTCATCCATGTCTCAGTATTGACTTACAAAGACATGACTTGCCTTTGCTCTGTAGTTTCTATATACAAACAAACTGAGGATAACTCATTGTTACGGAAGTCAGTGGGATTGTCAGCTCCCTTACTGGAAAAAAAAAAGTGCCAGCTAGATGCAGCTGGCTCACAACTCTGGAAAAAAATATGAAAGATGACAGAAAGAGCATGATGTTTTGGCTCTTCTGCAGACATTACGATATTAAGCAATATGCTGCAAAGAGCTATTGCAGTAAAGTGCTGCAAGACCACCTCCTTGCTGAATAAAGGTCATGCAAGGACTCTGTCAAATACTCTAAGCTGTATTGCTAAGTCTGCATCTTCCAAGTTATAATTTTTATGCATCTTTCCACCAAGAACTTTGGGTTCTTCACATACCAACAGAAATGCCGTGGTGGTGAATAAGATGTTCTAATTCCAAGCATCACCAAAATAATAAATTGTTTGTTTCCTTTTTACCATCAAACCCCATATTAGCTGTTTGGCTCAATATAGCCTGAAGAGTTCTTCATGATTCCCACTACCTAGTGAAGAGACAAGCGTCATTCTTGCCTTGAGGAGGCAAGGGGATACTGGTGAGAGCTCTTCTCCAGGGAGTATGCTGATCATCAGAAACATCCTTACGCACCCATTCCCACCACAGTCAGTGGCAATGGTCAGATGCACAGACAGTGTCCTGCCAGGACACCCACCCTGCCTATCAGACCAACCCTGACAGCCCCCCCAGTGCCTGCCCAACTCACATGCTGCTGCACAGTACCCAGCACCCATCACTAGCCTGGGTCTTAAGGAGGTTTCCTTCTCCTCTGTTTGATTTTCTTATGCTATGTTACATTACATTATATAAGAATATAATGTATACATTATATGATATAGGCATGTATATTTGTGCCTACATAATACAACACATATATATGTGTATTAACAGTAATACAAAAACATATATAAGGCCTCTTTATATTACAAACAGGGATTACATCAATCGCACTAATACCTGACAAGGTAAAACAATTTTGCAATTTGTACTCTCTCCCAGATTTTATATTTTCAGAAGGGGAAAGCAAAGAGACTGGGATTTCTCCCTCTAGTTACTCAGACCTTAGAAACAATGTAATTCTGCTGTCTTCATTACATTATTTTTCCCCAGAAACAGTAATATTCCAAAAAGATTAAATTAAATAATACTCTAAAAAGAAAAAAAAATCAAGCAGTTCTTTAATTTCATTTCAATACCATCTTGTTCTTCCAGCAGCCTCTCAGATGTGCAGGAAATGGCTTAATGATGTGCCTTTATTAAAGGGAAGTGCTGAGGTATCTCTGTAGGTTTCTCCCATCCCCCAAAAGTTTGTACAGCCACTGCTCTGAGAATACATATCTGCCAGCAAAAACATCTTCACCAGAGCCTCCTTTTATCACAGAAGCTGCAACAAAAACAGCACTTAAAGGACATAATCATCTCTACTCACAGTACCTCCTGAACTGTAAACACAGTTTAAAAACTGCACGCCATGGAGCTCAGGCGTGTTATCTAATCCTTTAGAAACTCTATCCTAGTACAAACACAGGGAGTAGCAATGCCAGCCAGCACCATGTGCTTCCACTTACCGACCCACTCCCTTTCCGCAAGCACATACACCATCCCTCAGCCATCACAGAAACGCTAACACAGCTCTCACGGCCAAACCACTCGGGGCCTCACCTGGGAAGCAAGCCCTGCTCTGCCTGTCGCCTTCCTAACACCCCCAGACTTTGAAACAAGTGCAACTATGCATTACATAGCATTATATATGCTGTCGTCTAGAGTTATATTCCCTCCTCCTCGCCGGCACCCCTCCAGGAGTATAGCTGAAAAACAGAGTAAAAAGAGTGGGTTTTTCAGTGTAGTATCTGGAGCTGCTGAGCTTTGTTCTCACTGGTGGCCTGTTTGAAACATTACTTACCTGAGCAAGTGTTGCAAGGCTCTCGCAACACTTTGTTAGCAAAGCAGCCAAACAGCTCGGGTGACTTTGCAGCTGCCTTGCAAGGCAGCATCGCAACAGTAAGGGTTTTGACAGCCAGACCTGTCATAACAAGGAGGAAACAGCCTTTTTTCTTCCTTTTTTTTTTTTTTTAATCTTCATTTACTGTGAACAAGGTAATTTGAGCTAACTAGAAAGCCATTCTTTTTTTCTTTCTTTTGCTAACAGTGCTGAAGACTCCTGACAACACATGTGAGTACAAGCCTCACTCAAACTGGCTTTGGAAGAAGCAAGAAGTGCTTAGTATCAGTTTCAGACCTTAGAGTAGCGGCTGGGGTGGGAGCAGCCCTTCTCATATCCTCCTTCCAGCCACCAATATGGAGCCAGTCTCATTCACACCACTATTGCTCCCGTAACTTGCAATGGAATACAGTTTGTTCACAATAAAAACAGACAGTGGCTGGCAAGTGAATAATTCTGGGTAAGAAAAGATAACAACTGAAGGGTGTAGGTTTTACCCTCTGTCCCAAATCGTGCCAGATCAAACTATGTGTGAACAAAATCTCCCTCTTGCAAACCTTAGCAGTGTGAAAAATTGATGGCTTTTCTGAATGGTCAGCCGAGTTGGTTTTTTCCTCCCTACATACTTTCTACTCAACTTAGATTTGTCAGTAGGTTCACTGAGGGTCATACCACATTTTCTAAAAGCTATTCATTTCTGCTTCTCTTAATCTCTGTCCCAACACTCTATATAGCATTTGAAGGGCTGAACCAGAGAGCATTTAAGTCCTAACTTGCAATGATTTTTTAAATCTGCCCATAGAGAAAGAGGAATCCTTCTCTACAGATCAATTTACAAGATCATCACAGCACTAAGATCACACATAGGAACTACCTTCTGATGCACAGTTATCCTGTAGGATCTGACTGAGCTCTCCCAATGAAATCAGCTTTGTTACTGGGAACATATGGGACCCTGGTTTGGGTGATCTGAGACTCAAAAACTACATTTCAAAGTCACACACAGAAGAGATGAACACTCAAAGGTTTATCATTTACCTCTTCGTGTCTTAAATAACACCAGTTTAAAAAAAAAAAAAAAATGTATCTCTGTTAAGGGACAGCCATACTGTAGATGACCATTCAGACTCAGATCAAATAGTACCGATCAGCTTCATCCAACAACTCTGTTGCATCACAGGTCATGTACTCAGCAAACACAACTTCAATATGAAATCACTCTTCACACAACTACTTCAACATTCTCTATAAAACTTACAAGATCTCGGAGACAAAACTTAACATGTGTACAGGTATAGAAACTTGAGAAGATAATTATTCTTGTGCCCAAAATCATACACTCTAAGACAATTCTTATATTGTCCCCAGATGAATTACTTGCTCCAGTACAGGGCAATTTCTACAGGATTAGCATACGTTGGTCTAACAAAGGGATATGAAAATTTTTGCTTGCTTATGACCAAACATGATTTCCAAACACCACTGAAAGCCACACACTAAGCTAGACCTTAGCAGCATGCACATGGAGATACAAGTCATGTTGCATTAGACCATACAAAGTGAAATTACAGACCACATCCAACACACAGATTGTGTCCTAGCAGGCCAGATGTTGCGTGCATGATTAACTACCAGCCTTCTAGGGGAATGCGACAAGCATACTTATACATGTCCTCTACTCAGACTGCCTCTGAATTTGTGGTGGTTTTTTTTTTTTTTTACCTTGTGAAACAGAGTTATGCTGCACTGCACACAGATTATAGGTGCAGTTTGATTCCCATTGAAATGACTTATGGGTAGACTGATCCACAGCAAGGAAAGACAGCACCTACCCTGCAAGTCTCCCCTCTAGAGTTTTTTTGGGAGCTGTGCATTGCTCTGCACCCAACATCCACTCATATGATCAGTCAAACCACATCATGGTCTTAAGCAAGGAATAATCATAACAACAGTGAAAAGATACCTGTGCAAAGACACTTCTGCATTCACTACCTAGAGAGAAATATTGCAACTGATTTTTATGTAAGAGACGAGGATGGGGAGCCAAGGGAGCAAAAGGGGAAAGAGTTTTCACCAAAAAAATTGTGTCAGGGATCTGGAGCATGAAGCACACGGGACAAGGAAGAATCAGTAAATCTCCACTGGCCTTCACACTTGAGGCACTCAGAATTAAGAATGCAAAGATGCTAATCTGACATTCTAAGTTTTTGGAAATTCATTTTGGTTTTATTCTTTTTGTGTAGGGAAAAGAAGTTCAGACAGCACAACATCTAAAAAATGAAGCAGAGATTTCTTTAAAATGACATAGGATACAAGCAAAGACCTTACAAATCACACTTGCCTGAAAACTAACAAAGACCTTAGAGGAAACTAGTTCACATTTTGTAAGACAGTCTGAAGACATTGTATCTGTGTTTATCTTATTAGCATCAAACAGCTGACACTACCACAAACAATGCAGTGCAAAGGTATCCTGAATCTGTACCATTCATAAGTGTTACTACTGCAGAGCTGAGGACTTAACAGACACAGCATCAGAGGGAGAAGGAGATTTTTCTCCTTCCTAATGAGCTGTCAGGTGACACAGTGCTTCTTATTGTCTGCAACAGCATTTTGGGAAATGTCTCCTCAGTTCCTCAGGTCACACAGCCCATGCAAAGCTAAATACACAGTTACCACCACAGGATGAAGCTGAATTAGTTTTCACCCAAACTACTTATTCTGCTCTTGTTTGCCAGCTAACCTTAACTTCCTCCACATTTCACTCCTTTGTTGGTCCATTCCCCCTACCCTGGGTACAAACAACATTGATTTTTGAACTCTTAATCTACACTGGACAATGCATTTATTCAACTGTCCAATACTGTTCAACTGTCATTTCACAGATGTTCCACCGAATTCACTAAAAAGAAGCTTGCCACCAACATAGCGAAAAATTTTTTATCAGCACATACTTTCAATGTTAGGCAGGACATCTAAGACACTGCCATATGCACATTAAATTTTGTATCCTTGGAGGAAAACTCTGTTGCTACCTCTTCCCCTCCAGACATTGGGTAATACCCCTTTCTTGGTTGCTTTACTTATCTCTAAACTGTTGTTTGAAACTTCTTTAAAAAGCATTAAGCCTGTTCTGTTCGTATCAATTTCATGGACTAAATTTATCACACTAGCTAGTTGCACCAGTAGATCACTGAAAAATATGCCTCTGTCTAGGAGCTTTCTGCACTACACAATGAAGGAACACTCAAACTGGTTTCTCGTGCAGAGACCAGATCTCAAAAGACTGCAACTGAGATGCTCAGCACTAGTTGAGCAGCATCATGAACCCTTTTAGCTCCTCAGCCCCTCAAGTTACATGATCATTTATACTCCTGGATGAGTTTTGATTATAGCTCAGGAAATGTTAGACAAAAAATAATTAACCATAACTGCATTCATTACACACAGGCACCCATAAACTGCAATATGAAGATCAGCTATGCTTTCCTAAGTGACAAGGAGTCCCTCAAGGCTCAATTACTTGCCACTTTTTGCTCCATTTCAGATGCTAGCAGCACTGCTCTTCTAAATGGGTAATAACTACCGATAACCATTTACAAGCAGCAATTAAGAGTTTTAAACCGAACCAATGAATTCTCTCTAAACTGGGACCCAGCTTTACTTATTTTCCCCAACTTCACAGATAATTATCTCATTGTGTTCCATTTCCCACATAATTTACTTTCCTGAATCACTATTTTTCACAACATATACCTAGACATTTACTGAAAATGCTTTACCTATAACAGGGATCCTGTTGGAAGCTGAAAGGGAAATACTGATGCATCAGATACATTTTTTGGTATAGGAGAGATCCAAGAACGGTAATTAACACCGGGTGAGACCATGTTGGTTCAGAATACCTGCTTATATCCAAGCACAACAGATAAAACAGGGTGAATAAGCTCTCAGAGCAACGCAACTTCTACTCCTTTTCTATAAGAGCTTAGCATGCCAACATAACTCTAGAAGAAATCAGTATCATAATGATTTACCATTTATTAATTGTCTGTTGCACATTCACATGACCACGCTTGTGTGGCTTCCCTGCTCCTACACTTATCCATTAGCTGCACACACCCATTCAAGACAGGAAACAACACAAAAACACCCCCAATGAAACATGACGTGTCCCAGCACACTCAGAAACTGCTTAGCCAAACCAGAGCCTGATAGCACACTCTGGGCATTGACAAAACATCCAAATGTCTCACAGCCTGCAAAAAGGAACACTCAGAAAACTTCCAGCAGAGGCATTTGAGCTGATCACAACAGCAAGACTGTCAGTTCACACCACAGTGAGTGGGAGCAGAAGATGCAAAGCTCTCAGCACTGCAGGCCAGCAGAATTACGCTGAATGATAAAATACACAGTCAGATGTTTCAAAGTCTTCATCAACACCCTTTAAAAATATTTCTTTTGTTATCTAGAATTTTTTTTTGCCCACTATCCTTTTACCCTCAGCAACATGGCACTTTGCATTCTATTTTATTAATTAATGATGGTTTAACTCTCATAATTTCTGTTAACTAGGTCTATATACCAAATAGTTATTTCCATGGACCTAAATAAAGTAGTGGGTAAGTAATGCAGAGAGTAATTTGAAAGTAGTGCAAATTTTGCCTGTGTTAACAATAAAGGATGTACCCTGCTTGCATTCCTTTTATTTAGGATTCGTTCTAGAAGGAAAACCTCACTCTTCAGACTTTACCTGATTTTTCTAAAACCCTACTGTACCACCTGCATCTCTCCTTTCCAAGGTTACGCAGCTTGTGGCAAAGCATACGTACAGAAATAGAATAAGAGTAGTACTTTTAGAGTTATTACACTGAAGCCTAGTCAAATCTCTTAACCAAGAAAAAATAAAAAGAAAGAATCTATTTTAAATCATATATTCAGCTCAGATTTGTAGTGATTTTCTGTTTTGTTTTTTAAATCAAGTTCTCCATTTGAAAAGAACAAAAAAAACCCCAAAAGCAAACAAAAAACCCTAAAATATAAAACAATACAGAGGTTAGACACAGTGCCTGGTGGGTTATTTGGTGGGTTGTGTGTTTTTTTTTTCCTATGGTACTTATGTACTCTAGTCAGAGAGGGAGACTGAAGAGAGAATAATACATTCCCCTTTCCTCAGAGTCACATGAAGATGTACTTGAATGGGGTTAAGAGAAAAAGAAGAAGAAAAGTGATGTCTGTTTTGCAGCACTAACTTTCAAATGCATACTACTTTAAAATGAAATATCTAAACATAGTGTCTGTAGTAGTCAACAAAAGAAACGCAGATCCAGCTAACAAGATTGTTGTTATTGCTGTGGTCTCAGATGTTGAGCTTGTGCTGGCTTGAAAACAATGAAAATTAAAACTCTTAAGTAGCAGCAGTCAAACTGCTCAAGAATGTTGATACCTCCCTCTCAGAGTGCCATCAGCTCTTGACAGCCGGATTCAGACAGGTAAGGTAAAACACTGCAATCTGTGCATCCCTCTGGTCTGTCTGCAGCACAACGTACGACTTCAAACAGCCCTCAGTAAACAGTCTTCTCATCGCTCCAGCCTGGGCTGAATTTTAATCAGGGTCCTTTAAATGCCATTGAACAAATCCATATATACTATGGATTGCTTCTTGTATGCCTCTGGCCAACCACTATTTGGAGAGTCATTTATTATTTTTAGAAAACCAAAACAATCCAAAGTTATGGTACAGATTACAGTGCATCTTGAAGTAGGGTGCAGTTATTTCTGGGCATTTCCTATTACACGTAAGTGAAGCTTTTAATTATTCCTTTAACACGACATAGTGGATGCATCCATCTGTTAGTCCCATGAGAGGAGGAGTTAGGTTTATCTCACGATAAAGCAGAAGTTAAGTTTGCAGGTCACTCACATGAAAACCTGGGATTACAAAATCACATATTGTGCACTAAAGGCAAGCAAAAGACAGAAATATGGGAAGAGCTCTCAACCGTAATAGTAGCAATAAAGAGTCTATAATTCAGATGGGATACTACATATGATGAAAACACTAAGCCTGCTCATAAACCTTTTTTTTGCAAATCTGTCCCAGGAAAGGTTAGGCTCAGCGTATCAATTATCAAACCAGGAGTATTTCCCCAGTAGAACTACAAGCTCAGCAAAAACTCATTAGAAAGTGTGTGTGTGCAGAGGGGAGAAATGTGGTCATTATTTGACTGCTCTGTTCTGCAAAGGACTATATTAGGGAGGTATAAGCCAGCAGAGTGCTGACTGCTACAGTTCTTTCTATCTCCCATAGATAAGTCAATTAATCAAACTTTGCTTACTACCTGTCAAAAAGCCTGTCTCTGTGCTCTTATTGAAATACAGAAAGAATGCAGGGGCACTTCCTCTGCCTGCAGGTTCTCTCTTGCTCAAGGAATGGTTCCAGTCATTTTGGGAAAACATTATTTCATGCTGTTAAGCAGCTCTAGGAAAATATCCATCTCTTCTCTGTCTTTCTTGCAAATAGACCGTCTGGCAGGCAGGGAGAGAAGACTTTCACCTGAAGAGGGGAGTGGGGCTTAGCACAGCATCTCAGTGCAGCCCTTAAAGCCACTCTAATGCTTTTGACACCGTCCTCCTGCCAAGTGCTGCCCACAGGTTTGGGCCAAGCATCAATGGTAGGCTGCACAGTGGCTTTTTTGATTAGCCATGGAATGCCATTTTGAAGCCATGTGAAGCCACACTGGGCAGACACTGTTCGTGGACCTTCAGTGAGTTGCTTCACACAAGAATGTTCCCCATGGGTTTTAAATTCCTTGCAGATAGACGTCAAGGTCACGTCTTCAGTGCTCTTTCCCTGACTTCCACCTCTGACTCCAACACGACTGCCAATGCAGTGTGCTCCAGAGAGCACAGTAAAGGAGCAGGAATCAGAAGGACTGAGTGTCCTAAGCCCTAATTCTCCTCCAGCACTGAGGGTGTAAGAGACAACAAATGTGATCCAGAATTACCATTTCCCTTTCTGTAAGGGATAATGCTGACAGGACATTGCACTTGGACATTCAAAAACCCAGGAAACCACATGCAAGTGAGACACAAATTTTATGAAAATAAGCAATGCATACAATCTGTAGTATTCATTCATTCTGCAACTTTGCCCAGGCTGATGGAGTTTGAAGGTGTGGGCATCATCCCTTGGCTTCATATTTGCCCTTCTGAGTTTGAGTTTCAGACTGGATGAGCAGTCTCAGGGCTAGCAATCTATACAGTTCTGCTGGCTCAGATGAGGATAACAAAGGCAGGTCTTTCAAGAATTGCGTGACTGGGAACAATACTTTCTTTGCCTCTTCATGTCAGACCATCACAATACAATCAGAAGAGCCATGTTTCTCTTCTGACATTAGAATTACAGGCATTCACTTCCAATATGAGAAACTTTTGAGTATATTCTTAATTGGAGACTCAACAAGCGTTCTTCAAGAAATATATAATGTCCTCTTCACAGGAGCAGGAAAGAAGGAGGAGGAATTTCCACTTACACCTTGAAAAGCTTGAGGAACTGGATTTGTACACATCTGGAACTCAGTCTATGTACAAGTAGTCCCTCTCATTCTTGGAAACATCCAAAAAAAAAATTATGTTTCCCTAGGACTTTAGGGAAGAAAACCAGAGTACAGCTGAGGCTGGTTTTCATCCAGATTTGAGGAAGGTGTGAAAAAAGGCTACATATATTAATCCTGAAAGATCTATGTCAGGGAAAACAAATGTAGGTGCAGGACATTATTTCTATTGCTCACCTAGGCCAAAGGAGACCAGGAATCTGGGCAAACAGTCACCACAGATGAGTTGAAAGTCCACCAAAGTAGACAGAAACACTACCACTTGTTACCATTTGTTCTATCCACTTCTGGTCTGTGATTGACTAGGTTCTTCGGCACTTCTGTAGTAGATATTTCTTTCACACTAATGCCTGATGAAATGCTAAAAAGGACCAGTTGTTGAATACAGCCAGTTCCCAGAATACACTTACATTAGTTTCTGAATTAGGTTCAGACTAAGCATTTTTAGGTCTATTTTTATTTGTATTGAAATAGATGCTTTAGTGGTTTTAGCTGTTTGAGCAGCAGCTGTTGCCACAGACTATTTTGCAGCAGCATGAGCAGGAGTTGGATTCAGTGTTATTATTGGGAAAGTATTTGAATTTTTTCCCCCCTTAAAACTGTCCTGCATATAGATTTCTTTCTAATGGTTGCTGCAGTCTCCATGAGAAAAAATAAAAATTTTCTGGGTAAAGTTCCTCAACCCAAGCATAGCAAGAGGCCACACTCACAGTGTGAAGATATAATTCTGTCTGTGGTTGAAGCCAGTAAGACATTTCATTCCAATTAAAGTTGTATCCCTTCCTAATGTTACTTTGTTAGACTTTCTGACTAAACTTCATTTTGCAGTCATAGCCTAAGGTATCAACTAAGAAAGAAAATTCTAATGAGAGAATCCAGCATCTTCCATACTCATAACCTCCAGACATTTAAAAAAGCCCCACACAATCAAGCAAGAAACTCTAGTGTTTCCATTCCCTAGATTTTGTACAGCATCCTTCAATACACAACAATCAACTTCATTAATTGAATTCTCCTGTTCTGACAAAATTGAGAACTTTAGAAATGGAAGAAATTGCAACTTTTGTCTAAATACAAATACCTATTTCTCTCTAGTGAAGTCAAACTAACTTTAGCAATATCTATGAGGGACCACTCCATGTCAACTACTCAAGGTATATATCAAATTCTTAAATTGAAGATAAAGATTGCAGCTTCCTTGGAAACCTCTCTCCAAGTCTTCTACTATTTTCCTCATGTATTTTTCTTCCTTCACACACAGTATGCTCCTCCCCTTCCCTTACATGCATGGCATTGGTGAATAGACTGACATGGATTAGGTAATTCAAAATGGCTAAAGATAAAATGTTTCAGTTCAAGTAGCTAATTCTAGTGGTTCAAGAGACATCAGTTTTTGACAGAATATGAAGTATATTCTTTGGTTCTGCCCACCTGACAAACTGGCTGATAAGTACTCAAAACATCCAACCAAATGCACTCATCAAATGAGCCAGTTTAATGTAAACAATATGGGGTTGGGAAACAAAAAATTGATACTAAAAGGTAATGTTAGCCTTCCTTCTGGAGTTGACTGCAGATTCATACAGGTACTAATCTTACAGATTTTTTCACAAAATAATTGTTTTCATTGGCTTCTTGACTTTTGGATTCTTGGAGTTATTCTCCTAAGTCATGTTTCTCCAGTTGCAAAACCTGATAAAGCACATTTGTCATCCTGATTAAACAGAGTATGCAAAGAGTCCATTTTACAATATATTATTGACTTTACTGGAAAGTGTTGACCGGAACCAATTCAAAACAGGAAGATGCACTCTGTCATTAGCAGTTTAGTTTCTACCATTAAATAGTGTATTCCGCTTAATTTAATTTTAGCTGTTGCAGCTCTAGAAGTCAAGAACAGAAAAGAACTTTTCAAAGCATTAACATCTCAAGTTCTGCAGCACGTTTCAGGAGCCAGCATGGTCCAGTGACTTGTAAAACTTTGCAGAAGATCACCAATCAATCCTAAAGTCCTGTTTCTTTAGCCCTTGAGCTGAAAATTAGAACATGGCATATAAGGAATTTTCACCTGAAGTTTAAAATGCCTGTATACATAGAAGTTTAATTTATTATTCTAATGACTTTCACAGCTTGAGATTCTCACTGGGAGACATGCCTGTATGCATTTAATAAGGCTGCAGAGATTGGGACTATTCCTGAAGGACTTTCCGAATCATTTCCAAAGCATCTTTTTATAGCTAGCAAAGTATAAATTATGTAAAAAGGCAATTAGATAGATACCATCAAATCTATTTGACTGTTAACCCCTCTTTGTTAGATTAAACCTGAAAAGAATCCACTTTTAGCATTCCAAGACCATGCTCACATATTTAGATGTGAAGATGCAATCATTCAAATAACTGCAGCAGGGGGGCAGGGGAGGGAGAAGCAGGAAGTCTTCATATTCTTATACTTTTCTCTCGAGACCTAAACAGCACGTTCATGACAAATATTCTGTCCTATTGCTGTGATGTTGGTAGCTCACAAACATAATTAATGATCCCAGCATTAGATTTTTAGAAATCTAGTACAGATCCAATACAGTCATGTAGGAAAAAGATTTTTATATCTGCTTTCCTTACTGATGAAACCTTAGTTCTTTGGGGAGGTGAGAATTGAGAAGAAACATTCCCACAATCCTCATAAATCCTCCAGTAGCAGAGAATGAAGAGAGCCAGTGGCAAAAAACAGAGTTCCAATTAAGCACATAATCTTTTTCTACAAGATCTCCTCATAGGTAACAAAAGATCAGGGTTGGTGCCACAGCTCTCTGCTCCTTTTCATAAAGGGTACTTCATTGCCGCCTTGGAGTTCACATATCATGGCAATGAATATTAAATAAGTTTCACAGGGAGGGTAGGAGCGTGAAATTCTCTAGATTTTCTACCAGGAGTCAACTCTTAGTAAAAAATTTCTCATATCCTCACAAGGAAGTTATAAACAACGCACTATGTGTTTCTGCCATTTGAGGCCAAAATACTCCTGAAAACTGCCTGTCTCCAGTTTCAGTGCCCTTGAAGGCAGACAAGATCATTCAGCCTCAAACACGAACTGCAGCTTGCCTCTAATCCAGACTCAGATCTGAACATCCTCTTCTTCAACCATCTCTAATTATGGGTAACCTTGATTTGCTTTTTAGCTGGGTAAACAGACAAGCTGGCTCAAGCATTTCTCATACCATGGCAGAGGAGTAGATAATACATACATCAAAAGTGCTCTCTTCCCCTTCACCGCATGACTTCTGTTTTACGAGGCATGCCCAGAAGTAGAGATCATGTTAAACCATTTGACAAGAACATTCACTATTTCCTCCCCCCTCTCAGAAACTGACTGAGAGATTCTGGTTACAAAGACATTTTGTCAGTTCACTGCTATAAGTGGCCACTTTTCATACATGCCAGCTAAGCAGAAAGAACCTGAGAGTTATGAATACTTATCAGATTGTGTGAAAGTCACAGGCATCACCCTGCTGTCTGACTCTCAATAGCAGGGGACTTCTGGGTGTCATTTGGGAATGAAAGGATGCTGTCATTACTCCAAGAGGAGAAAGAGAGCCAAATGAGACTCCTTGTGAAAGCAGCCCAATGATAGAACATTTTGATTGGAAAAAAATGACACCAAGAAATTGTCTGCTGGCAACCACACTTTTCCCATTACTACAAGATGATACAATAAAAGGGAATTTCTTTGCCAACTCTCATTCTACTGGGAGGTTTCTGAAACCCCAAGTTTCATGAGACAACAGCTTCTAGAGATGAAGGAACAGAGGGAAGTAGTTGCAGCAAACGTTTTTCTGGGGAACAAAAAGTTCGCTTATTTATAGGTACATGCACTTCCTTTTGTACAACTGATCCTGTTTCTTTATAGGGTAAAAATCTTGCCTTTTTTTTTTTTTTTTTTAAATAAATACATTATCAAGAACACTCTTCAGTAAACCACATTGCCTGGCCTGAAAGTTCATTGATGTTGCCAGTGGGTGCTGCTCATTCATGGTCAGTAAAACAGATTTTCACAAGGAGAAGATCACTGTATAGAGAGCATTTGTGAGCTGCTTTTACCCAACAGCACTAAAAATCAAAGTAAAGCCCATCTCAGAGCTCTCTGCTTGCACTGCCAGCTCTGTACCTTGGTGACTGCCCCAACACAGGGCAGTGGCTGCGAGGTATCTCTGCTGAGCTGCCAGCCTCTGTCTCCAGTTCTTCTCTCTCCCCTCCACCAAATTTACAGATATTCCTCATATTCACATTAAAAGAGGCATTGCTAACACAATCTGTACTTTGGGGGGGTTTTAGCATGAAAATGTAATTTACGCTCTTCCTCCACCAGATCCTGTCTCAGTCACCAACCAGACATTCCATCCTGAATAAAGCGCTTTTACAGAGTCATCAAACAGACTAAAGGATTCTGTGTGCCATAGTAAGTGCTTGATCCATGCAATTAGAGAGCCAGTCCTTTTTGAATTAATTCATGTTTAATTCTACAAAACAGAACCAATCTAAGATGGAAAACATGTTGTTTGGGGTGTGGGAAACCCAGACACCAGGGTCAACATCCAACCTAGAAAGCACCTGGAAACTGCACTGCAATCATCCTCTCCGCATGTGACTATCCCCAAAAAATATGTTACTAACTACACTGAGGACACTCTTCCTCTCTCAACTAAAAATTCACTATGTACCTCAGAAATATTTACATAGAGAGTTTTGTTGAAATTTGTAGGTACTTGAGTGGTAAATAATTATTGAAGAAGAGGTATTCTGTAACTTCCTGCCCAGCTTTGTCTGCAACTCTCTTGAAGTGGTCAGTCACAGTGAAAATTGGTTTAAATGCTTGCTGAGAGCCCCAGCAAGCTTGAAAACCAAACTGACCTTGGACTGAGTCACGGTTTCTAGAAAGCTAATCATGTACCTGCAAGTCCTAATAAAAATAAGCACATAACACTTTCAGCTAGATTGGGGAAGGGGGAGGAAATCAATACTAAATACATGGCAAAATTTGTGTTTTGAAATACGAACGGAACCTATCCATGTTTCAAACTCAGATAACAGCTTCAATGAAACAAAGTTTCAGCTGCTATATTAACTGAAATATTTAATGTACTAAAATGGTAAGGTTTTTCTCCACATTTTTCACTAAACCGCTGAAGTTTACATTGTTTAAAATATTAAAACCCCAAACAAACCCAGAAGTGAGCAATAGATAGGATGTTCCCAGCAGAAAAAGACTAGTTTTTTGGATCTAAAAATCTTTACCTTAAAGGACAAAGAATCATTAACTAAGATGGAAAGTTTTAGATTTATTTGGTTCAATGTAAATAAATTTTTCAGCCAACTTTTCGATTCATTAGCAGACTTGAAAGCCCTGTATACATCCAGTTCCACAGGTAATGTATCTCACAGCTCATGCCAGTCTTGCAGTTGTCCTTTCGGTCACCTTCTACACAGCTTGGGATGGATGTTCCCAAGTGGTGGTAGCACTCGAGTACAAATGAGCTGTTGAAAAGCCAATGGGTAATTACAGCAATCCTACATCTCTCTTGCTTCCCGGAATTCAACTGCTCAAGTTTCTGGCAGGTAACTTGCAAAGAGAGAGTGCCTGGGACAGAGCCTTTTCAGTGTGCCTCAACCAGGAGGGACCCAAGCCAAGTACCCCATCTAAAAAAGAGAAGTCCTGCATTCTCAGGGTAGCACTCCGGTGCTCTTGGGAAGTCACCAAGGTGGGAATTGCAGTCTTCCCTCAAGAGTCACATTCAAAGGGTCTGAAATCAAGGTCCTGCAAGCAAGTTACAGCTGTGGAGGTTTTCACATTTTAGACCAAGAGGCCAATCTCCACATCAGCTCTTTTCTGCCACATCCCAGAGGCGTGACAGCATGACACCCTTGCAGCTGACCTGCAGAAGAGGCACCAAAAATGCCTGAGCTGAGAACAGTTTTAAGGCTACTGCAAGTACCACACTGGTCCCAGGCATTTATCCTGTGGAAAGCTGCAATGTTCTCACACCACCACTCACACAGTGACTAAAACCCACTCATCCAGCTTCCAACCACACAGTCAATGCTAAAAGTCTTTACTGGAGTTCTTAACATAGGCAACCCTGGCAGCAAACAGCTTTGCATGAGCTCAGCCACACTACGTTCAGTGGAACATGGACTCCATCTTGGTGCGTTTTAAAGCATCACATATGTCCTTGGGACTAAGGAATACACACTAATAGCAAGAATGATTTAAAATTAAGAAAAGGTATTCATCCTACAACTGTCTTTGATCACAGTGAGGCACTTTCTTTCTATGCAGAGTTTACCTCTGAAAAGCACAGTCGTATTTGCAAGCTAATGCTATTATTAGAAAATAGCCATTTATGCCTTTGAGGATACACAAACAATAAAATTCTGTGACTCAACCAGACTTCACAAAAGTTCATCTAAAAAGTTACCTGCTTTTAATTTAAAGGTTTGCTTGCTGGTTTTTTTTTAATTAATTCTCCCAAAGGTGTACTAAAATCCAGATAGATACCTCACTTTTCAGTACCATTCTTGCCCCTTCTTTCTTACACATTTTATTACCATACAACATAAATAAATTCTATTGTAGAGCAAATGCAGAATGAAAATCTTTAGTGCTAGAATGCAGATACTCAAGTAAAATAAAGGTCTCAGACCTCCTGATGTAAAATGTGCAAACATCAAAATGAAAAAAGAGGGAAAAGAAGTGGAAAGGAAATTCTTCCGTTTGCCGTAAAAAGTTACTTCCACTATGAAAAAGACCAAATCAAATAGTAAAAATTCCCGTGACTCAAATTATATTATATTAACGTGGCCCCACAACAAAGTATGTTGCTGAACTGTATAAATTAACTTTCATTTTCTGGAGACAGTAAGTACCAAGTGTTTTGTCTAGCTATATGGACCATGAACAGTGGAGCAATTTTGAAACATTCCCTTCACGCATAAAAAAATCTGCATACTGTTAATATATCCTGACTAGATTAAAAGTCTTGCAAATGATTTTGCCTGAAATGCCCTAGTATGAGATCTCCTTTAGGGAAATATCTTCAGCATCAATTAGTTTAATTGACAAGGAAGCCAAGAGAATAGCAGCAAAGAGACAGAGACAGAGTAGACCAGGAAAAGCTATGTTTCCCCATTTGCTCTCACATCCTGGAGTCTCTTTGCTATTAGCGCTTCCAACCTTCCCCACCCTAACTATTTATATTACTACCACTTCACGGATATGTTGAAACTTTAAATCATGGGAGACCAGCAGAGTAAAACTTAATAGGTTAACAGCACTACAGCCATGCCTCACACACTTTTTTTTTTTTCTTTAAAGGCCCCATTTCACAACTTGCTGTCCCCAAATAGTTGGTATGCTTTTGAACAATTTTAGCACAAAAGGATTGTTTTTCTCCACCCTCCGGAGTGGAAACAAAAGAGAGCAAAT
This sequence comes from Myiozetetes cayanensis, assembly GCF_022539395.1. Taxonomy (NCBI): domain Eukaryota; kingdom Metazoa; phylum Chordata; class Aves; order Passeriformes; family Tyrannidae; genus Myiozetetes; species Myiozetetes cayanensis. Next base: position 110,816,920 of record NW_026086604.1, read on the forward strand.
TTAACCTACTCAGTGTGATAACAACTGTGAAATCTTCTGCTTTCCGTTCTTCACTCCCCCCTCCCACCCTCTGCCCTGCCACATCCCCCACCCCCCACCCCGTGCCCTCCAGAAGTAACCAGAGCCTACCATCCCATCAAATCAGTGACATTTTAAGGTCCCTGTGCAAGGGGGGAAGAGCAGAAAAAAGTTGTTTCAACCTTGGGAATCATGTGGAATCCACATAATTTACTATTTCCTGTGATTCATCAAACTTCCTTCTTCCCAAGAGTAATTGGTCACCACTTATTTATACACCACACAGAGGCTTAACTCCAAAGGTCAGTCCAAGATTAAAAAAAGCAGACCATTTGGTCAAGAAATGTGGGTGGTTTGGTTTTTTTTTTTTTAATTTTGTTGGGGTTTTGCTTTTAGTTTCTCGATTTTTTTATCGAATGTGTAAAGAAAATCTTAGGAGTTTCATGCAGACATTTAGCCTGTCAGAAAATACATGTGTTACCATTGTTAAGGCAGTATCCCACAATAGATTTAGGATGCAGAATCTTTAGCAAAGATTCTTGCTTGCATAGTAAACCAGGTCTCAATTTCAGGCAGCACTAGGAAAACTGGGAGCGCGCAACACAGCGCCACACACTCACTTTGGCAACTCCTTTGCACATTTTGAAAGAAAAGGATGCTACACATATGGACCAGTCATGCCTTAACAACCATGCAGGCATCGGTGAGGAGAATGCGTTTGCAGCAAGAATGTGTGTGTGGTTTCGTGTTTACAAAGCAAACCATTTGGTTCCCCTACAACAAAAATATTTAGTCTTTACTATAATAAGAAGTAAGGGACAGCAATTACGAACCTAGAAGCTGTGAGGAGAGAAATAATATAGTCCTCAAGCTCCAAATTTCAAACAAAACTGTCATTCTGACATTAAACAACTCCTCTAAACATACATGCACCTTTAATACACAAACACTAAGAGATTACAGAATTGAACATTTTCTCTAGCTAAAACTTCTGCCCAGTTTTAATTTTCTCTCTATACCTTCCAGCCTAGAGCCCTGCCTACACAGAGGCGTGAAGCAGTATGAAAACAGATGCTTGAATAGGTTAATACAACATAAACTACAAACCCCAATTTGTGAGAACAATATTATCCACGTTAAAGGTTTGGGCAATTAAATGTTGAGATATAACACCTCAAATCAAAAGGAAAGTTTATATATATAAGCTTAAATGTACATATGTAGCAGCATCCATGAGAGTACAACGCATAACTGACACTGGGAGGGGGACAGTCTAATTCAGCCTGTTTAAAATCTAGAAAATGCAGCACAGTTCTTCTTTTAGGATTTAATTAAAGTATACCAAATATATTTATTTATTACATTGGAAAAATAAAAGAAACTAATAGAAGTTAAGCCAATTGTTACAGAATAACTACATATTTTCTAACCCTCTTACAGATTCCAAACACCTCTTTATGGGGAGCAAAGGAATTCCAAACATCCTTGCAGGGCACTTTGCCCCAGGCATTAACTGAAATTCCCACCATGATCCAGACAGAAAGAGGAAAAGAAACAATTTACTTTTTAAAATTTAATATATATAATATGCACATATATATATATTAAAGTACATATGTATTCAAACAACATGTAGCAAATTGCATTTTGGATGAGGAAAATAAGTGGCATTAAATGCTAAGAATACTTATACTCTTAATTATGATTTTTAAATATGATTCTTTGTGACAAAATAGCACATGCAAAAATCCCTAGTGATTTAAGAAAGAAATCATATGTAATTGCTTTTGTTCATGTGTTTAGGTCAGGGTTTATTTCATGTTTTTTACCTTCATATTTTTGTTAGGACATATTTGATGTCTGATAAAACAAGAATCTGAGACAAAGCCTTCTCTTCTTCAGCTAAAACACTTGAAGGTTTTTTCCCTTTAAGCATTTCTATGTACCTGCCTAACACCGGTCAGATGTATGGTCAAGATCATAGCCATTTTTTCAAATTAGTTCAAAGTACTTCTCCTACTCCAAATTAATCATTTTAATTATGCTGTCAACAGCTGCATCAGGGCTTCAAATCAAATCTGTTTCTTAATGAGATCCTGTTGCCATACACTTTTTACTCAATACTCTTTTCAACTACATGTAAGGGTACTCCATTATAGGCAGGTCTTCTTATAGACAATCACTTTAAATAATTTAAAGAACACCCTGAATTTTCATAGGCACATAAAAAAAAAAAAAAAAAGAAAAACAAACACAAAAACAACCTCCTGGAAGTGCTGTCTCAGGAAGACAGGAATTTTCATCCTTCATTCAAATTCTCATAAAAGTAACACGGGGAAAATCAGTTTAAATGGATGTATGTCAGAGAATAAAGATAATACTCCTTTCCTTTTTCCTTTGCGATGAGCTGTGATTCTTCCCGCATTTGCTTCAGTAAAACCTTCCTAAATTGGCATAATTTTAATGCAACAAAATATGTACCGGCAAGGTCAGGATTTTGCTCGGCATTTTACTCCCATCCCTGGTGTTCCTTTAAACCTTACAAAAGAGCCTGTAGACAAGACTGTCAGGTAAAATTCACAGAACAAAGGAATGCAAATTGCCACCTATTACCTCTCAGGCACATTTCAAATAACCAAAAGAAGTCTAGATAAATGATAAGATTCCAGTCAATAGCTCATTTCTGCTATAACCAACCACACAGTTCTAAAAGGAAATATGCTGCAGTTAAACAAGTAGTGATTACGGGACAAGAAAAATATAGTTACCTTTTAACCACGGCACAGTAACATTTACAGATCAAAAACATGTTATTAAACTCGCAGACTGGTCACTCTCCATGTCTTCTCAGAATATTTCTCAAAAGCTAGTATTTCTAACAATACTATACCTAAGAGTATGCATGCCTCACATTTTCTTTCCTGGTTTCAGCTTCCATAAATCCCATCTGCCCTTCTACAAGACTGAATAACTATCCTTTCAAGAAAAGTATTAGCTTTTGTCAAGTCACAGGCTTGAAGCTGCCACTGAAGCAAGGTGCTTACAAGCACTTTGTGTTGATCTACCCCACACCCTTCTGAAAATACCACCCTCGGGCAACTAAATCCTTGGCCTAATTTTCAAAACTGCTGAAGATTTAGCAGTTTCTAATCATTGCACAGGAACTAGTGGGGTGTTAGCAGTTTGAAAAACAGGCCACTTATTCAAGTCCCTTAGTACTGAAGCTTGGGATGCCTAATTTTGCACAGCCATTTTTAAATAAAACAGCCTTAAGCCAGACTTTTTGCCTAAAGTTTGGCCAAGCAGTTGCCCATTACCACGAGAGGCATTTGACAATGGAGAGGGGGATGAGCAAAGTTTACAAAAATTGTATGTGCAGTAGAAGAGGTGAATGCAGAACTGCTACTCCCCAGAACTGCTACTTCATGGTAGGTGCCAGGAAGCAATTAAAGGAAAACAAGTAGAACCATCATGAAATTAGCTACAAGGAAATGAAAAATAAGTATCCATCCTACAGGAAGACATAAAATAAGGCTACATAAAATAAGCCCTACTGTTTAGGCTCTATGCTGGATCATAAGCAAGTTCTGTTATAAAAATGTTGGTTCCCAAATGCCTCAACTACTATCCTGGTGTCAGTATACAATACTCCCCTGGCAGACCATTCCTCAGTGTAATTCCTGCTGATTAGCTATCAATAACAACTGGAATGGCAGGCTAGCGCTGCTGATGGAGCAATGTGCAGGTTTGCCCTGGCCTGTCTAGGCTGCCAGGGAGAATGTAAAGTTGGAGGGCACCAAGGCACTGGAAAAGTCTTCCGTACCAAACACGGCATTTGCAGCCACACAAGAAGCTCCACCTCCCCTGAGTTGGAAAAACAGCTTCCATTTGCTGTTGTACCTTATTTTGCTTTCTATTACACCTGTTTCAGAGTTGAAAATCACACACATAGGAAAGGACAGCCTAACACACAGAAAGCAGTGCTCTTACTAAAATACCAAGCACTGGGGGGTTGTAAAGCAAAAGGCAGCTCAGTTTTGCCACCAAATATGTGATGACTTATTTAACAGCAATATCTGATGCTTGACAATGTTGAAACGTAAATTAAGATAGCACCTATATGGCATCAGGCAAATAGAAATGAGAAAACAATTATACGTAAGGTCAAACTCTAGGGATTTCTACAAATTTTACACAGATTTGCAACGTCTATTTTCATTCATAAACAGTGGAAACAATAATCAAGGTTGGATCTAGGTCTTTTAAATATCCCACAGGAAAGCATTTTATAATGCACTGAATCTATTTAGCCATTTGAGAATATCAGTATCATCAGCCAGTTAATAATGAAGTCAAAGCACTACCCAGGCAAAGTACCATGCAGACAAATTCCCTCCTAAAAGTCTGGGCTGTATTGGAACATATTTTCTACACAAATATTACTGGTGTAGTTCAACAGATTTATAAGATGTATTCTTAAAACCTTGTTATCAAAAAACATTTTATGAATGATGCCACATTGTGCTTTATTGCAAGGTTCTGAGGTAAACTTTCATTTAAATGCATACAGTAAAATGGTCTAAGCATTATTTTGGCAACTTGATGTGTGTGGAATTCATCCCTACTCCAATTTCATAATGTCTTTTATAAATTCTTGTAGACTGAAATTTTGCCTAGCAATTATTTAAGAAATCTGACTCAAGAATCTATATATAGTTTATAAACATTGCTAAACTGTTTGCCAGCAAAATATTAAAAGCCTATTGATTTGCCCCAAAATACAGATTTCTGGTTTGGTTTTTTTTCATTAATGGAAAATAATTTTCCCCTTAATATTAGAGATGCAAGTTCAAAGGACAGGCCCTGTCCTGCTTTAAATCAAGCAGCTCTGGGTAAATCTATTTCACTCAATTGACGATTCCCCTCAAAGAAAACAACTTTTGCTTTTCATGTCATCAAACCACTTTTCCCACCATGTATTTCCATTGTGTCTTTCTTTTATGGAAGATAAATTGCAGCAACAGCTTACATATGCCTTCCATTTCTGTTTTGACAAACCAAAGTTTTATTAGCCTCTATTTTTTTCTTTTCCAGGATAGTGATTGCCAGGATTTTTTCTTCTTTGAAATGGCCTTCACATGCAAATGCTGGAGTTAGCCAATCTGGGCACCAAAATAAGGAGGGTCTAGTTCTCTCCCCTCTCAATAACATGACAAAAAAGAGCTACCTGTTATGATGAATCAGAAGACTTTTGTGTCATTTCTAATTTTAACATCTCATGTTCAAGTAATGTTGATTATAGACTTTTCTTTCCTAATTACTGTTTTGGATGAACTTTATGATTCTTAGAGCTGGAGGAAGTACATAAAAAAAGTACAATGAGTAAGTAGTGTTGCAGGTTAGCAAATGAAAGACAACAAATACGGGATTGAAAAAGGGAACTAAAAGTATGCATCAATAAACAGTTTATTCAGTGCAAGATAGTTTAAATAAATCAGGATTTTATAAAAAAATAAATTTGGTTTTGATGATCATGTAAGTCATGTTCTTATTATTTCATTCCCCATACATTACCTCTTCATGCACTTAGGAAGAACTAAGTATTTGCTTACTAAGAGAAAACTAAAATATTTGGCTATTTTACAAAGCTGTAAAAATTCTAAAAACATACATATTTCTAGTTAAAATTTGGACCTCAGCAAGGCAATGTAAGATAACACAGATCTATACACTTATATAAAGGTGTTTCGCTTCCCCCTCAAGCAGCACCAGATACAGAGGGCAAGTTCAAAAACTTCGTATTTCCAAGCAAATAAATTAAAATACACCTAACATTATTTGAAATGCATTTCCATCTCAAAAATCATTTTTGAAATCTCTCTGCATGCCACAACCCTTATGTAAATATGAAAAAACCCCACCAACGTGTGCAAAACCCAAGCGGCCACATACTAGCACCTGGAAGTAACTTTTAGGTCCTAAAAAGTAGAACCTGAGAAATCAGATCCTAAAAAGTAGTTCCCCGGGAAAAAAAGTTTCAGACATTTTTTCTGCTCAGCCATACCCATCCTGTCCTAAGCCTGTGCAAGTTCACCCTGTAGACTCCTACACTTTATGCTACCCATCATCTCCACACAGACGCAAACACAAGTGTACACGTAACAGCTTAATTGAATGAGTTACAGTTATTAGCTTTTAACAAGGCACCTACTGATGCATTTCCACAGCGCAAACTTTTTACTGAGATGGATTACTTCACAATTATCAGGCACACTTTACTTGCTCCTCAAACTTCATTGTTTGGGTTTCCCCTCACCCCTCAGTTTCTAATATTGCTGGTCAGTTTCTTTCTCCTTAATGACTTATACGCTCAGATGATCTAGCATTATGAAACTTGCAGATTTATGCATACAAGTCAAGTTTTTTTAATATATATCAATCTCTGTAGTAGATTTCTAAGTTATTCAGAGTCAATTTATTTACGGTATACAACATTAGGAGTAAGTTCTGTTACCACTACTAAATAGCCAATTACCAAAAGGGAGGGGAAGTATGAATCCCATGGTCATACCTATCTTAATTTTCAGCAATCCTGAGCAAAATTTTCCTTAAAAATTTAATACAGAAGTTAATATGCAGACAATCACAGACTTTTATTGTTACCTCTATTCTATGTCCACTGTTACCTTAAGAATGTTTTGATGTGCACAAAGTGATGGGTTGACAAATTGTGGTATAAAGGAAACAACTATTATTACTTAGGATAACTTCCTCCAAAAACTAAAAAACATCTGAACATTTCTTGCAATTCAGTAGGTCTGATTAAAACCAGTATACGGCATTCAACTCCTCTTTATGGTCATGTATCAAGGACTGAAGACTTGTGAATTCTGCAAAATGTGTTATTTTTTTATATTTGCTTGGCTCATTCACTAAAATTTTAGGCTGACTCAAAAGCAGGACTACACAACCAGGCAATGTATGATCACCCACAAAGTTTAAGTAGTCTTTTTGTCTTATGTCAGCAAACCAAGTTTAAGGTAGGGAGGTGAATGGCAAACCAGATTGGCAAAGACTTTTTTTCCCCCCCAACACTGAGTTTGAGTTATTTCTAAGAGGTACTTGGTAATCGTGAACCCTCATATACTGCAATCTTAGTCTTATACCTTGACCCTAATTAAACTTTTTTTTTTCCTGCCCATTGTCATTAAAAGTGATTCAAAACTTGCATCTCATCATGTCAGCTTCTCCTTGCAGAGCTGACCCCTTTGCATCTCAAGAGTTTGGAAGCATCAGGTGAAAAAAAATGCAGAGCAGCTTCAGCAGAAGTCATACATCACTTATGAAGACCAGAAGAGACTAGAAATCACATTCACTTCAGTGATGCTGCACTTATGATACAAAAATCAGGATTTCACTCCCTCCATCCTGGCATTTTTTTCCTCAGGTCATTCTAACTCAAATGTAAAAGCTGCACATTCCTGAAGCTGAAACATGTATGTTTCTTCTTTGGGGGGCTTTCCCAACATTTCAGCGTATTTCCCAGAAGAATTTTTTTTACAGACCCTTTTCTCATCAGAATAGGTCAAGAGACAGGCAAATCACAAGGAAGCACTAAGCTAATGCAGAAACACTCAGAGAAGGGAATACAGGACAGCTAGATGAGCTCCCCTGAGCTCCTGTGCCTAGCTACGACCTAAAGAAATAAAAATGAAGCAGCTACTGCTATCCCTTTTCCTGCTAGGGTTGTGACTGGAAACGTGAATCTGGATAACAGTCCAGCTATGTAGAAAGGGATCTTTACCCACATCTGCAGCATCATAAAGTAAGACCATAGCTCAGGTGCATTCGAAAATGAACTGCATCTGCTGAAAGCATGTTTCTCAAAGCATGTAATCCTGGATTATTCTCTTGTCTTTTTCACCATACAAAAACCCAAAACTTTGGGGGCCTCTGTTTTCATCACTGGACACCATGTAGTAGTACTCCAGGATCTAGGGAACATTCAGGACTCAGCCCATGATTACGTATCAGGAATTGGTATTCCTTGATAGCATCTGACTCTTAATTAGACCAAATGGTCTGAGATGTGCTATATGAGAGTTAGGTATTATTATTACTATCATTTGTCTCTTCTGTGCCAGACAAAACACTCTGAATTGCAGCTTTCCTTGTTTACATGAAAAAAAGGAAATTACCTTTCTATCATTACTATCTAGGGAATGCACAAAGGATGCCCTAGAAGAAGGTTTTCAGAGTGTGCCACCATAAAGACACTTACAGGGCAGTAACCTATGAAAATACCTTTGAAGTGGGAACTGTTGCTCCAGGGCATCCTGAATATGAAATATATTATTGTGCCAATCCAATTATTAGTCTACCCACTAAATTTAATCTATATATTAGTATTCAAGCACACATAATTACACGTTTTTATAGCTGTTATAGATACTAATTATATTTCATTAAATAAATATTTATATTCATACATGATACATATATAATTATTATATTGTATGTAGCACCACATTTCCAATTCAATACCCACATATGCATAATGGGATTATTAGTTATTTCACTAACATTTTAGATGATGGTTTATCAATATAACTCCTGTGCTTGTGTCGCTCTTCTCTGACTGCCTAGCTTTCTTTTTAAAGGACACTATGCCAGACACATTATATGAAAATACAGAGAAGGTCTGGACTGGCTTTATGTCTGGTTTGTTTCTTGGAGGGTTTTAGTGGTGGTTTGTTGGTATTTTTAAACATGTAACAACTGTGCACTAAGAAAAAGGAAACACTGTATTTTAATTGTGCTCAGGGATACTTTGTAGTTAATTGCACTTGTGTTTTCTCAAGCAGCTCAAACACTGCAAAGTCACAATCCTAACAAAGAGAGAAAATATTATCTTTTCAAATCTGAAGACAGAAGTGACTTTCCCAAGGCCACTGACAAGACAGGAGAAGAGAAAGCAGGAGAATCAGCCCTTCTATCATTTGATCTTCCACTAGAGAGAGGCCTCCTTCTCAGCTGAAACAGGTCTATTTTGGAGACAGTTAAAAAATAGCTTCAGTTGAAAATCAGAAGTTGTTTTTTATTCAGCTTGCTGAGTTAGTTGGAATGGGTAAGTAATGGAGAGACTCATTAACTCCTGAGCTTTTCACAACTGCTTTCAAAGCAATCACAGAATTAGCTGAAAATTGTTCTCTGGCCTGTCCATGTGTTCTATTGAACGATTCTCATGATGGAAGAGCCAAGATCTGTGACCTTAACTTGGCTCCAATAATGCAGAGAGCAGCCTCTCCTCTGTGGTGAACTGAGCCTTGAACAATTTCATTAAAAGGACTCATTGGAAAAGATTAAATCGATGCTCTCATAACACAATAGTCTAAATTGTTAATAAAGGTTCTAATTCAAAGCAGGCAAGAATGTAAATTTTCCCTACCTTCTCCCTTCACAAAACGACGTGTGTCAGACTTTCGCAGGAGGCATAAACACACCTGCAGTGTTGATAGCAAAGTTCAACATTTATTAATTCCAACAACATCAAAAATAACAGGGTGACGGCTCCATTTTGTAACATGCAACTGTTACACAGTGGTGTACGCTTGGTGCAGGCAGCACCAACTAGGCAGGTGGTCTCCCATCTAAATGAGATAGATGGAAGTAATGAAATCAGCTTGTTTGTCATCGAACAACACCACTGCTTTCAAGAAATTCCAGTCCATGCACAAAGATCCCAAGTACAGGTCACAGTAAAGCATTCAATTCCATACCAAGAACCTCACCGTATTACTTCACCTGAAGGATTTATATAGTCAAGCAGTCTGACAACTTTACCTACAAAGGACAATTTCTCCAAAACAAATGCCATCAGCTTATGAAGTTACCAAGACGTTGCTAAGCTATAGCGACTTAATGCCCCAGACCAAAATATTTTCTGATGATTTTTAAAGGGCAGTTCTGGTAAGCTTTCACACATTCACATTTTAATGAAAGGTGCAATTACTGAGCATTTACCTTGTATTTAATTAGAATGAAACATCAATAAGGCTCATTTAGTATCTCTCTAATTTGTTGGTAATTTTTTTTAAAGGTGTAACCAATATTAGTTTTTGATTTATAGAGTTATGCTGCATTGCATTTGTTGGGTTGCTACTAAATGACTGAATGACAAACAGTTTTGTCAATTCTAAGGCAAAGATAAGTCTTCCGTGGTTCTTGCACAGAATTCAAATCAGAGTAATTTAAAATCAGTATAATTTCCCTTAAAATAACAACAATGGATAGGATTATCACATGTAATTACAATGAAGGAATGCATCTGTTTTTCTGACCTAGCTGTCACTGTTTTGGCTGCTTCCTAATGCATTCAAAATTACAAATAGCTGATATGTCTTTTCTGAAATAAAAAAAAAAAAAAAAAAAAAAAGAAAATAACAGGGAGATAACATGAGATTACCTTTTCTAAAGATATCACATGTAACACAACTGATTCTACTTTGCCAGTCTAGTTTCAGAATAAGCTGTTCCTTAAGCTATATACCTCGAACTCCCTTCCAGCTGGGGAAACAGTTACACACCAGACACAAGGTGTAATAATAAATTTCCTTCTGGTTCTACAGTCTTTTGCTATCCCAAGTACACTTACAGTCACAAGACTCTAGATCTAAATTTCTATGAAGATCTGCTGATCAAGTAGCAATACAATGACTCCAGCTCCCCTGGACCAACTGCTTCATGGCTAACAACCATAGGAACGACCTGCAGCTTCTTCCATGGAGACTAGAAAATGATGAGAGGAATAATGTAACAAACAGAAGGAAAGACCACACATTGGAACATTAGAAGATTTACCCAAGCAAAATTTGCTTCCAAACTGGAGCTGAACCTGCATCTGTCACCGAAGTACTCACTGTATAAGCTTACCATGTAATGCTGTGGCAGCTGAGATACACAGATACCCACGGAAAAGACCACAGCTGGTTTGGCCAAAGAGAGCTCACAGTATGCTTGATTAGCACCCTGCTTCAAAAAAAAAGCTGTTATGCCAAATGCCTGTCTGGGAGATGTCCCATGAAAGCCAACAGAACAATTTCCGTGCCTTTACCCTACAGTACCAGCTGCAGGTGCTGGTTGCCACTGACCAGACTCCTCTGGATCAGGCTGTTATGAGATTCTTTTGAAGTAAAAGCCTTAATGCTTGGAGTAGGCACTTAACTACAAAATTTCTACAGTAAAATCTTCTTTTCAACAAATTTAATGCCTGTGCATTACAAGTTGACACCTAAACAAGAAAACAATTCAAGAGAAACTTGTCCTTCTAATTCAATAGTGAGCAGCAGCCTACCAGGTAGGAATATATATCTTCCACAGGAAAATTTAAATATTTAACATCCTATGTGATAAATACCTAATATTTACTCAAGCTCATAACAAATGCTTGTCTAGGAAGAGGACACGAAACTGCACTACAACGATGTCATTACTTAATTAAATTTTCCTTTTTAAAAAATTCTAATTTGCCAGTCAGCTTGCTAACGATTTCATGAGCATGCTACATAAACATTATTTCCCTGATTCACTTTAGATGCATTCAAGCAGATATTGAAAGGGCATTAGATTTGCCAACAGCCTCTTTGCTCTCACTCATGGAAACCCATGACAATCATCCTTCATAGAGGGTTCAGAAATCAGAGGAAGCAGTCATACACATTCAGAAGGCATCCTACACAGATCAGGGCTTTGAAATAAAGCATAACGGAGCATCTCAAGGCGTTCTGATTATTTCCTGCTCCTCACCGGTCATCTGTACGTGGTCAAGACACATTTAAACAGCAACATTGAAAACAAAGGACTGCTAGAGACAAAAACAACCATTCTCTGATTTAAGCTATGGACTGAATCTCATGGGTTTTGAGCTCAAATTCAGGATTCTGCCAAGCCGACTGTGCATTTTGAGACGTTTCACCCACTCTGCCTGTCATTTCCAATGGGGATTAATTGTACTACCTACAGTTCTATGAGACATTCACCTACAACAGGAACAGTGTTTACTAGCATATACATCATTGGGCACACTCTACAGTTAAAAGTAAAAATCAGTAAGTTTTGAACAGATTGCAAATATTCCTGTCCTACAAGTGAGGAACAATCTGTGAGCCTGTGCGTGGTAACACTGATCCCAGCTGCCCTCAGAAGAGGTGCCAGGTCTCCAAGGACTCATGCAGAAATTAAAAGCTCTTCTGTCAAGTCAAGCTCAGCCAAGTTGTAGATATTCTTCTGCCTAGGTACACATCAAAACTTCTTTGGACTCACACTGGCAGGTCAAATTTCTGTTTTCCAATCAAGGCACAAAACCAAAATAAAAATAAATAAAAAGCTGGAGTTACATTCTCTGATGCAACTGATGTAATGGACTGAACAGAGAAATGAAGCCTCTGAAGCAAACTAGCAAAACCACACTTGTGTTTTTAGTTTACAGCAATGCTATAATCCAGGACAATTATGAACTGGGTTTGTTCTCAGTTCATGCAGACTCTTTACTCCCCAGAGTAGTAGCTCAGTATTTCTTACCCTCCCAATTAACATGGTCCCCTAGCCTTCATCGCTGGTGAAGTTAATTTGAGGAATCAAAATGCAGCTCTGTCTATCTTTCTGCAGGTAGCAATTTTGTTACATCAACCTAATACACACCTGTCTCTGAGAAAACTGCTCTGTGTCACAGGCCATCTTGTAACCATCAGATGACAACTTTTCAGCACTGCTGATCTGAACAGCATTCAGGTAATGACAACATTGACAGTTCTTCTGATTTTCTCATATTTGATGTTTTATTTAAAACTCCTGCTCCTCCAAACAAGTGATCCTCTAAGAATGTCAGTTTTCACTTCCTAAAGCATACTTCCAGCCCTCACATTGTACATAAAAGCCTGGAAACAGGAACCAAATGTATCTTGATGCCTCAAAAATTCAAAGCAAAATGAAAGAACCCAACATGTACTCATATATCATCATTTTAGGGGATCAGACTCCTTTCCATTATGATTAGGATTATTTTTTCTAAACCCAACGTGACTCGCTGGAAAATTTACCTTGAATTTCAATTAAAAATTTGCTTACAAAAAGAACAGTTCAAAAGGCAGAGGTGTGCTAGACAAGTTTGAACAAAGAGCAGTTTGGGGTTTTTTTCCTTGTCTTTCTTTCCACACCCACAGCCCTGTTCTTGATGAGTGTTCACTCATCTCAAAAGATGGAGGACTTCATATTGGCTTTGGTTTAGCATTTATGAGGTGTCTGAAAACTTCAGCAAAAAGTTTGGAGTTTGTACTTGATCCTGTACAGGGACTTGGGTATTGACTCATTGGTTGGAAGGGACATCCTGAGGATTTAAAAAAAAAAAAATATCTTTAAAGCAAGAAAATATTTTAAGTTGTCATAGAAAAAAAGGAGGGTACACCATTACTTAGCCAAAACAAGGATCACAAGAGGTTAATTTCTGACAGACTTGCAGTCTTTCCTCACGTTTCATTCAGTTGCAAAAGAATGAATTTATAATGCCAAGTTTCAACTTTGCAAAACACCAATCTCCAAGCATTATGCATTTTATAAACTCATTTAATAACATACATTCATGTACAAACCAATGCTATAATTGAAGATTCCTTAGAACAATGAAAGACTAAACAAATCATAAATTTATAAGGCTCCATGGTACTATTTAAGGACATCCCTGTATTACTGTAGAATTTCAAGCCAAACTCTCACACTCACATGCAGTGAGGACCTAGCTAATCCTACACAGCATGGGGTTTTAGTAACCCTTTGCAATTAAGCTGAAGGCTGAGATGAAGCAATGCAAAGCTATCACCTACCTCCACCCCATTTCCTTTGGGTTGTAACATGCTCAGACTACATAAGAGTTAGAAAGCCCTCACCCTCCTGGCCAAGGTCCAGAGAAGGTGAGGAGAACTGCTGACTGGGATGGATGTGAGGACAAAGTCAGTCACTTTGTGTGGCACTGGCTGAGCAGCATCCTTACACACGTGCTAACAGCTCTCATCCAGATACCACTCGATGCTACAAGAAACCTGCACACAGACACACTTTGCTTAAGTCACTGATAACAGACCATCCAGGAAGGAAAACATCACATAGCCAAGGGAAACTTAAGCTTCAGTTCAGCACTCAGTATGTTCATCATCACGGGATTTTAACAAGAATAGCAGCTCATAGAATAGAACAGTTTTCCAGGAAAGAGAGAAATCACCACAAGCAAAGAAACTTCAACTCAAAACTACCAGTCAGGGAGACTTTGAGGTTCATTCTCCTCCCCTTTACCCTGGTGCAGTCCCAGTAACATCCCTAAATTCAAAGGAATTTTTACATACTGTGTCCTCTATTGTAAAGAAAAATCGAATCTGATGGGAGATACCTGTTAGATGTGTAAAAGGAGCAATTACAGGAAGATAACAGATATTTTGGCACTTCACATTTTCAATCAAAAGGTGCCAAAGAAAACAAACAAACAGGTTTTAGGTCTCTCCAGCTTTTGTATTATCCACAACTGCAAAACTTCCATTTAAATTTGGAGGACAAAGGCTCCTACCTGTTCCAGTGAGTCACTATATGTACTGTTTCCATGCCTATTTCACTACGCATCTAAAGAATTTCAGAATTAGTTTAAGAATGCTGATTTTTTTGCTGTCTGACATTACAGACCAATGCTTCAAGAGTCACAAATGAAAAAGCAACATGCCATACCGGATTAATTTCTCATTCAACTTCCATAATCCTGCAAGCAAATAACATGATTTGCACACTTACCACCTATATGCTACCTTGAAACTTTTTCCCAAGCTGCCTACATTGGAGAACTTAATGTTCCTTTCCAATAGAACTGCCTTTACAGTGAGGCTATGAAAACACAGTTCTCTCTACTTCTGTAATCTAATGGTTTAGAAAAACGCACAAAACAAATTACAAAAATATATCCTAATCAGGAGACATACAAATTCATTGATATTTGGAAAAAGAGATTATGAATTATTTTTTTCTAGGGCTATTAACATTTCACTGAACTGCGCTGTAGACCCATCACAAATAAGATGTTTGCAACACCGATTAGACAAATTCACAGATTACAAGAGACCACAGAAGCCTTCATTTATCCATGGTCAAACCTCATTATAACTTCAGCTATGTGACGTATAACCAAAGCCACATGTGTCCACAGCATTTCCCAACAGCACCAACCTGTGTTTTAAGGCAGCCCTCACAAAACGTTCTCAAAGAACTGCATGACATCGTCACTGATGGTTAGAAGTAAAACCTCACAGGGTGAAGTATCAGTGGCAGCAAAGAGTTAAAAAGAGCGCTACTTTAATGTATGGAAAATCCTTTCCCACTGTTGTAGAGATACAAAAAGAGTAACTGAAGGTAGTAAGAGGAGAAGCATTACAGGAGACAAAAGTGCCCCTTCACACACACGCCTCCCCCCCCCCCCCCCCCAATATTCTTATGGAGTAATCCTCGCTCACTCCAAACAGAATCCCTCCAAATTACTGTTTGATGGGGCTAGAGAGGAAGAAGATGTGCAGTCAACTTTAAAACCTTTGATTATGTTTCCCCTAAATTTTATTAAAAACACATGGATATTTCTTTCACTCAACAGCCAAGTTTAAGTCAGTTTTTCAATACTAGCTCCATTCTCTCTTTAGTTCCCCTTTATTAGGACAGCAGAGTAGTTCCTACAGGAGAATTAAAGCCAGATGTTGACAACTGGGCCATGAACCAGTGTATGTCTTAAATCCTAAACTTACACACCTCCAACCTCCTTGGTATCTCTGAGCAACTCAATCAATCCACCAGTTGCACAAGGTATCACTTCCGATCAGACACTGGCCAGTGGTGAGGAACAGCACAGTCACACACCTCCAATTTTGAAAATTTAGCTCTTCATTAAAAGACAGTATATTATGTAGAGTTCACAATATACTTTTAGAACTGAGGAGGATTTTTATTGAACCATTTCAAAACTGTGCATATGATGGCCAAATCATTTTTCTCACTCGCCTTGAAAAAGGATATATCCATAAAAAGACAGAAAAAAATTACCTGGTGTGAAGAATGAGACTCCTTTGTTTTCAGACCACAACTTCCCTATTACCAAGGAAACACATGAAATAAAAACAAAATACTGATAAGGAAAGAAGCTCCAAAACCTGGAAAATGGATCTCTACTAACTAATCCTGCCCTTTGACCAGAAATGCTTAGTCATGCCTAATATGGAGCTGGGAGCTCTAGTAGAAATAAAGCTTCAAGGATGCGGCAGTGATGGAGAGAAACATTCCTGCCTTTTACAGGCATGCAGGATCCTGGTTCAGGACAGGGTATCTGGAATTGACACCACCTCCCACAGTCACACAGAAGGTGCAAACAGCTTTGTTCTGGGGACTACTGCTGATGCTCATGATTCTTCCTCCCCTGTCCTCTCTAATAATAAGTAGAGCCCAAGCCCATGATGAGTGAGTTTGCCAGAAGGTATCACTGAACATTTTCCTCAGTGAAATACCGTGAATCCTAGGAACTGAACAGGAATGGAAGAAACCTGACTCTATAGCAATGCCTTCAAATAGCCTACAGACTTGAGCAGAGATTTATGGGTATGATCTAAATCCCTTTGAGAGCAGTGGAAAGACCGCAATACAGTAAGGCAGGAATTCTGTTCCTGCTGTGGAAGCACACATAAGCGATGCCATCCTCTGTTAATTATTTTTCATCTGAAAAGAAGAATCAGGAAAGGAAAACTTGGCCCTAAAACATGAAGAACATATATTACTGAACTTTTAGATTCCACAAGAATTGATTAAAATTTTCTTTAAAAGGTATTGATTGAAAATAACATCCAAGTTTACTTTAGCAAATCAATAGGATTTTACCTTTTTTTCCCCAATAAAAATAACAACCCCCTGCCTAAATTACAAGTACTTTGATATTATATACAGCTTTAATTAAACCAAATAAGCACATTCACTAAGAAAGTCTTGATCAAATCAACTGGTAGGCAGTTAAAAATTATACTAGCTGTGGTTTAATACTAGCCACAGAGTAATCCCATTTATTATTTCTTACAAATATACTCTGAAATCATATTCTCTTACTTTACTATATTCATAATATTTGCACCTTCATAATGTACTTAGGAAAAGTTCATAAAAGTCCTTCTTAGCTGTTGTTCACTAGTTTCCACATATCATTTGAGATGTATGGGACAAAGCCCAAACAGAACTGAGATGTATGTGCAAGTTCCACTTCTACTTTGCATTACACTTCTCACACTTTTGGTCATTCCCCCTCCCTCCAAAACCATATTTTCAATCTTTTTTTCCTAGCAGCGCTGACAAGTCCAAGACAGAACCCCGCTCCCTGCACAAGGTTAAAATCACATGTCTCTGCTCCAAAAGGTTTACAAGCTAAAACAATAGGAACGCAAAATAAATGGATAGAGCAACGTCTACTCAGATAAATCAACATTCAATAACAGACTGATACTGGAATGATTTTTCTTGCACATATTGCTCATTTGTAAAGCTGCATCATTCGTATGCCCTGCATTTCAGAACCGTTAATTTGGCAAATCCTTGGGACCAAGAAGGATAAAGATACAAAGGAATGTTAATTAAAAAATTAATCTATTGCAATACTGAAAGTTGTTTTCTTAACGAAGACTGGATATGTATTCTACTGGCAGCTGTCTACATTGCAATATTGAGGTTTTAAGGCCACTATCACTTTATTCTTTTGCAGGAAATGTAACACTGCATTAAGACTGATGCAACTAAACTGAGTTCTTATAGTGATCTGTAATTCTTCTTTATTATCTTTATTCAAATACTGCTTGCAAAACTGTACTCTGGCAGCACAGTTATTTATTTCAGGTTTGCTTTCAGAAAGCTAAATAGGAAAAACATTGTTTGCATTGTAAAAGCCCTTCTTTTTTTGTCAGCTTTACTCCACATTATGAGGAAACAGTTACAAAGGCAGAGATTTCACATGGAAGACACATAGATTTCCATGACTACATTTGTGTTTACCAATAGAAGACGCATGTAGGAAACTAAAAATTTAACATTTCTTCCTGGTTCCATTCTTAGCAACAAAGACCAGAATTTGCTGGGACTACTTGTGTGGCATCCCACTCCACAGGCAGAAATTGTTGGGTTTCTATGTTTGGCTCAAATGCAACTTACCACCCAAACCGAGCACAGAGGTCCTCAGCAAACGCCTGGGTATTTGTAACCACCCCATCTTTACTCAAAAAGGAATCAAGACTTTGCCCAACTGTTGCACTGGTTCTGCAGAGCAACATGAAACTGCTGCCCAAACATCCTCCCTCGTGCATATCTGAATGCTGTTCCCATGCCAGAATCATAACACAGTACCGGCATCACAATCAGCAATATAAAGCTGGTGAACCCCTGTCCCCACCTGTTAACGATACCTGTATTCTGAAACACCTCCTAAGGAACAAAGTATTTTGTTTGGAGCTCAATAAACTTCTGTTTTGGTTTTGTAAGAGTTGTAGTACTTGCAGAAAAGCACACACAGCTGCATATTTTAGGAGTTTTAATATATAATTATATATTATGTTGGAATGAAAAATCAGACAATCTTCAGGCTCAAACAGGAGTTTTGATACCATACTCTTTTAAGATCCCATAAGGAAAGGAAGAAAACACAAACTCCATGCTCTAGACTTGTATAATTTCATATGGATCACAGCCAATGGGTGGGGAAAGGAAGAGAACATTGTTCAGGAGATGGCTAATGATACAAAGGCTTTCTTCACCAGCACAATGACACGTTTTTAAATAAGATGCCATGTCAGTGGTGACATGGTTTTTTAGCAGGCCTACAAAAATAGCCTTCTGAGCCTCAAGATTTTACTCTCATGACAATTCTTAACCATCATAACAAGATTTAACCACGCTGGGGACTGCAAGACAGCCTTCCTCACACCATTCAGCAGTGCTTATGAATATAGTATTTTTGAATTGAAGACTTACGGTCAGTTGAGGTTAAGTTAAAATTTTAATACTACTCTCGCATGGCATGAGGTAGTTGTTGCACTAGTGCTTACCCAAAAGCATCAAACACGCAAGAGAAAAACTAAGGTACATTTTCAGTATCATGCAATGCAGCCACTGTTCAGACTGCAATCTCTCAAAATGTAACCACAGCTTTGAGAAGTGCATTGAGCACACTCCTCTCATGCAAAAGCAGTTCACCAAATACCTACCACTTTCTGAGCAGCAAAAGCAGACATTGAAAAAAAACACTTCTGCACAATGCAAAAGAGCCTACTATTACATTATTAGAACCCTTCAGAGAAACAGCTCTGCCAGAAATCACTTCTACGTGAAAGAAAACCTAAAAGTCAGAACTGGTGTATAGACTTGCTCACATACTGAGAAATAACATGGCAGAGAAGAAATGCAACACCTTATTTATAACTATATCTTAGTAATACAGGGGTTAAAGGTACATCATAGACTGCAAAGGCAGCTCTAATCTCTACAAATGGAAAACCTGACAAGCAATGCATACATGTGTATCTGTGTGCGTGCAAATGAGAAACATTTGATGGCTTGTATGAAAACAGAACTAAAGGATGTTAATTATTTGCTTACAAAACATTTAGACACACTCTATTTCTTGGTCCTTTCCTATACACAGAAACACACACTGGTTTCCAGGTGCAAGCAGGAGAAAACTCATAAGCAACTTCTAAAATTATTATAATAAACATTTTAAAGATATGAACTGCAGGGTATGCTCCCAATAACAATGATCAGGTCACTTTCTGAGTCCTCCCTGACATGTTTTCTTTTCTAGCAAAGTTGTGCTCGTGGATTGTCTTGTTCAAAGCAAGAGGATTTCAGTGTAAATACAGACACATTTTTTCCTATCAACTATGATCCTAAGGATCAAAGACCCTTCGTAAAAAGGATTTCCACCTCTTTTTCCCCAGATGCATTCCTTAGAATACAAATACACACAGTAAGACAAGTTGTATATGGTTTTCTCTCAATACACACCAATGCACAAAGACCCGGGGACACATATACTTAAAAAACTGGTAATAGGTTGATGACAAAGAAGCACAATGGGTGAACTTCTATGTCAATAACCCTGAGGTGATTTGGCCTATGTCACTCCCAGCAAAGTGACTTCCTTTCCTTGAGATGCTAAAAGTTCTGCAGGACTACATTTTGAAGTTAAACAGAAGAAAATTTAGTGTGGAAAAAAAAAATGTGAATCTGTTGAGAAGATTACTACTCTGATTTCAGAGCATAATATCAGGCTTCAAAAACTATCTGATTAGAAACAGGGTCTCTAAACATGTCTGGAAAAAGTAGTATAATGTTTATTTTTGCAGGTATTTGGCCTGGAGAGGAACACATGAAGCAGACCGAAGTTTCCGAATCCTATTCAATTACTCTCTTGGACTAAGGAAGAACAGATCTTTTTTGCTTGGACAGCATTCTCCATAAAAACACAAGGCCTCCTGGAGGAATCTGTTTAACGTGGTCTTTAAACAATACATTTTGTCTAAGCCATTACTGTATGTCTACTTTTCTGCATCTGTGAGAGTAATAATGATTTCATTCAAGTATCCATTTCCTCATCTGGTCCCAGATTCCACTGCAGACCAGCTCTGCAAGCTCAGTATACCACATCCGGGGATATGTTACCCAGATAGGAACTTCAGCTCACAATCAGCACCAACAGCACAATGTTGTTCTCCCCAGAGTCTGAGAAAAAGTAGGTAAGAGATCTCATCTCATCTCATGGCTAGGCTTCACGAACGAGGATTTGAGAAGGGCTCTACCCACGTTGCTACAAGCGTGCTGATGGCTAAAAAGGCCAATGTGAGATAGACAAGTCCTGTTGCAGAAGGTACAGCAGAAAGACTCCCCAGGTGAAGGTAAGAGATAGAGCCCAGTTTATCGAATCATGCTTCACAGAATGGAGAGGCCACAAGATACGTCACTTGTCCTTTAAAGTGCAAAGTGGTCAACTACCAAAGTGGTTTAGAGTGAAAAGAAAGGAAAAATTAAAAATAAATAAAGATAAATTAATTTAGGGGTAAAGTCTTCATTCTCTTAATTTTTTCCATCTATCAGGCAATGCTGAGAGATACAATAAGCTCTGTATCATTCAGGAAAGGTCCACTCATTCAATCAGCATCAGTGTGAGCAAGTTAGCTGCTCACAAAAAAAAGCATTGCTCCAAGGTGTCAGTGAATCACCAAGTTCAGGTGGATGGATGTTTTTGCTTTTTTATTCTGGACATAAATAAGGACCTTTCCTCTCAGCATCTAAAATGAGAATTAAACAGACCACATCAGAGTTCATACACTGTATTCAGTCAAGACAGCAGAGAAAGAATAAAAGGATAATGATCATCATAGCCAAGTATTTTCTAATGTGAAATGGGGGAGTGATAACAGGAATTAATGGATGTCTTTTTGATTCACAGAAGATTTTTTTGTACAAGAAGGGTCTTCCCAGAGGTTTCAAAAAGGATGTGTTGTTTTGGTTTTGCAGCAACAGTTCTACTTTTTCGTAGTGATTTTCATCTTCAGTTAACATTCATCTGAGCTGAAACTTGTTCTTGACAGCATTTATCCCCTTGTGTTCACGGTTATTGCAAATCCAGGGTAATCCAGGAACTAAATTACCATGTATGTTTCCCTGTGTTCTGTTTCTGGACAGATCCTAGATTAGGTAGAAAAAAAACTCCAAGAAGAAGTAAAAGTGAATATTCTTTTATTTCACTTCTATATTAGTTTTATCTGGGAAAACATTCAAACAAGCAATAGCAACCAAAGGCTGAAAACAAAGCTGCAATTAATATTCAAACTAAAGAGAGAATATGAAGATTCACCTATTTTTGGAATCTACCTAAATACATGCCAGACAGAGCTTTCCTCAGTTTGTTCCCCAGTCACTTCACGTCAGACCAGGATGTCAAATGGGTTGCACTGTTCCAGCCTCAGGAAGCTGAAAAAAACAGCTTCATTGGTATCTATGCAAGTTCACCAGTAACAGCAAGAATGCACATTTGCACATCTGATTCTTGCTCATTTTCAGTACACAGCTTTGCTGCACAAAAACATCATTATAATAAATGTTGCAGGTAGCTAGTGCCCCCAAAATCAACAGCCAGGCAACAAAGGTAGGAAAAAATGAGCTCAACTCACTGAAGACTTCTCACACACCTTCATTTCCTACCAGGGAAAATAGAATTCTGTAGTGTCTTTCTCCCTAAGAAAAATTTATGTTTTTCCCTGAAGCTCTCAAGCACATCACTTTACAGACCTCACACTACACTCAGAACCTGCCAAGCTCCATAGCAAAGAGATCAGAAAGGGGAGTGGAGAGCAAGGACATTTGCTTTCATCTTTGGCACAACTCAGGTCTCTTTCCTAGAGATCTGCAAGAGCAAAAGGTGCCACAAACTCTAGAAGTAGCAGAATTAAGATAACAGTCTCCTTGTGAAACAAAAGCTGTCCTGTGATATAACTAAAAATGAGACACAGACACAGTATTGCTAGTCCAAAACTCAAGTGTCTCTAATAATAATTCAGCAGCACGAAGGCTGTTTTGAGCCAGACAGAAGCTCAGTACAGAGCATTCACGATTACTGCTGTCTAAAGTTCCCCCTTACCTAAACTGATTAGGCTGAAACATCATTTTAGGCAGAGGACCTTGATATGATGAAAAAAAGAAACACATGGCTCACAGAATACGAATTATTCATTATAAATGCGCTTATGAATAAGATATTAGATACTATATTTCAACCAATATTCGGGGGGGGTTTATTCCCAAATATGTGGTTCTGCTGTAGCATTAGCCGTGTCAAGAAAAATGCACAGTAACCTGCATAGAAACAGCAGCACTAATGAAGAAGATATCTCGGAGAAAAAAAAATCACGGATGGTAGGAAAGTTACTGAGCTTTAAAAGAATAGCCAGTATAAAACTAAATTGGTTCCCCATCTTATTTCTGTTGGGGGAAAAAAAAGTCAAAAGCTGGATTCATTTTTTACTGGATCATTATTATGTTCTTCTGGAAATTGTCTGCAGTGACTTTCATTCCAAGAAATAATATAAATCTAGCATTAGAGCTGAACTGAGGAGTCACATGTACATTAAAAGCACAAATTTAATTGGGTTCTGGGATCAAAAAGTTATATCCAGCTTGCATTTGCCATTCTTTCAGCTTCCAATTGTCCTTTCCAAATCAGAATTGCTAATAGAAACTTTTACAAGTCTGTAATAGTGAAAAATCTCACATATAGGTAATAGGCTGGACTGTGTCTGGCTCTGGGAAGGTGTGCAAGGGGGGGAAAGGTCACAAAGATCGTACATTATGCAACCAATTTTCGGCAGGGCAAGTCAGAATTTAGACCCTTCCAATTTATGGAGTGCAGGCCAGTGCTAGACTCTCAAAAGCAGCTGGGGAGGGTTATGTCTACAGCAATCAACTCGTCTTGCACAAGGGAAAAGGACAGACATGCTGCACCTTCTCAAAAGGGGCAATGACAACCCAGCTTTTAGAGGACAACAAAGTTTTCCTTCTGCTCATGCCATAATGGTTTTCAGGTTTTTTAAACTGTAGTAATCTCACCATTGCTTTAAAGAACACTGAAATTTCTTAATCTTTGAGTTTTGGCCAAGCCAGAGATGTTCATGTTGGTTTGGAAGAGAAAGCAGATTAAAACTCCGCACTTATTATGTGCTGCTCCTGGAGAACAGCACTTCTCAGCTCTGATTGCACCCTACAGAGCTCAAAAACACATCCCTTTCTGTCCCAGGAAGATGATAAGCTAAGCCTAGCTGTTCTCAGAGAGAATGCTAGGATGTGGAATGGGCCTTGCAGTAGCTGGCTGACAATAATAATTTTAGAAGAAACACATGTTACAGTGACAGTAGCAAGTTTAAGCTCTGGGTCATATTAGTGACATTCTATAGTGCTGATAAAATCATAGTGCCAAACTATAGCTAGAAGACCAATAGTTTACGTAGTAAATGTTTCTCTGCTGTAAAATAGGCACTTAAATGTTATTCCCTCAGAAAAAAAAAATGGAGAAAAATATCTCTGCTATCAAAATCAGTCACCAGTCTTCCAAAAAAGACCAGGAAGTCAAATCATCAAGGGAGTTTGTTGGTGTTTGTTTTGGGATCTTTATATTTGCAATTCAAATTATCTAATACAGTAAAATTCAACTGCATTTAAGATGTATATTATTTGCCATACAAACTTCATTCTAGAAGTTAGATACAGTCACTTGACAAAAATATGAAGGAAACAAACTACCAGGAAAAAAAAATTTAAAAAACTTCCTCCAAAACCAAAGAAATCCTGCCACTAAGATGTCCTAAAAAATCAAGAAATTACTCAGATGGAGCTTCAGGTCTTGCATTAATCTCCACAAACATGTGGCAAAAAATATAATTTACCTTGTTTGTGGAACATTTTTCTTTTCTGTTAACATGTACTGATAAATATGAGCCCAGAACAAATCCATCAGCTACAAGGAGTGCCTGTACTTTCAACATCCTTTACCACCAAAGAATGTTTTCCATTCTGCTCAGGAAGTGCATCCCTTTATAAACATGCGAATCAAAGCCCTCTATTCTTTAACAAAACATGTCTCAAATTAAAGCATTAAATCTTTCCTTAACCAAAGGAGTAGCAGAGGTTGAAGAGCAAAATGATTCTGCTCAGATGTTCAGATTTATCATTATTATTATTACTAAAGTAGCGAGTAACAATAAAAAAAGAATGGGCTGAGAGATCCTTTGAGCAAAGCATTGAGCAGAACATGGGGGACCCACTGGCACAGTGGGAAGCCAGTGAGTTAGTACACCTTGGGAAACGACTCCATCTTATCTGATACATATGTGCTCCTTACATATTAGAATTTCAAAGTCAGTGTAAACCATTTTTATGGCAACGCTTCAGGATAGTTTAATTTAACCTGCTTTAATTTATACCCACGATGAAATCAGCACATTCACAGTCAGTTACCAAATTTCAACTGAGAGGCAGAACCTCCAGGTATGCAGAGCCAAGTCCTTGAAATGCAGCACCTCACTAGTGACTGTGCAAACATGACCTAACGAAGTCCTCACCTGACAGAGATGACAACTGAAATGGTAACACAGATAAAGGGTGGGTGTCAGGAGAATGTGAGATTTGAGTCAAACAGATGAAATAACTTGTCCTGAATTGAACACTAACGGCAGAGCTGAGAAGACAATTCCCTTCCAAACTATCAACTCCATCAAGGTAACTATCAAAGCTACTCACCATAACTTTCCGAGTCTCTGTGACCAGTACACAAACACCCTTATGTGGGCAGGACTCCCAGACTGGTTTGTCAGAACAGCTCTCTACACTAGGCTGTTGTGCCTATGGTTACAGTACTCTACTTAATGGACTCTGCTACTTATATGTTTCCTTCAAGTCACAAATATGGCTATGTTGGTTCAGATAATTAGCCTGTCTAGCCCCAAATCCTGTCTTCAACAATAACCAGAAATAGATAGCAAAAGGAGAGCACAGGATCAGGGGAAACATGCAGATAACTATCCTTGACCACACTCCCAGCCTTTAACAACTTGACCATTTGGCACTTCATGGACAGTCTTTTGGAGACAACTCCTCAAAAGATTTCTATGCAATGAAATGACTCATTCTCATCTGGAACCCTTGTGAACTTTTAGCACCCCAATACTGTGGGGCAAAACATGTTTTTTTTACCCTTAAATGGTGCACACATCCCCAACTCTAAGATTCAAACTCAAGCCAATGCAACTTCCCAAGCTGACCCATCTTTATGGCTCCAAAGGGTCTTAGAGTTTTACCCCCATTCACCCAGCCAAAAGTTGTCCTCGTCTACAATCATCTCATCATGTCCTAATTTTCAAGTATCCCTGTCCTCCCATTCCACCAAATACTCAGCCAGTACCATCAAGAACAATGCTAAAGAGGTCAAAAGAGCAGAGCTGGCAGGGAAGAAAATCCTCTTTGATAAAACAATATTGCTAGGGGTAGGAAGCAGGCTGTCCACCTCTACACTTCTTGCCTCTCTGTATCAAGTCTTCAGTGGATAAGCAAATAAGCATTGCCCTCACAACACAGGAGATGAGTACTGGCATTGTACCTATATAAGTCAAGTAGAGGGGTAAATTCATTGCACTTCTAAAGTAAAACCATTCACGTCATTTTTGTAACTGTGTGGTATTGCCATCACAACACTGACAAAAACATGCAACTGCTACCCAGGCCACCAGTTTGTCTCACCATCACTTTGAAACAACTTCTGTGACCAGTACACATCAAACATTCCTATGAGGGCAGGATTCCCAGATCGGTCTATCAGAACAGCTGTCTACACTAAACTGTCGTGCCTATGGTTACAAGAATGTGCCATGGCTAATCTGGATCTGGGTGGGATTAACTCCCTACAGCTGCTGGTGCTGAGATTTCTGGCTCTATTTAATTTGGCAAAGAACCACACAGGAAGCTGAAAGACTCAGTCACTATAGTGAAGCTTCTGACATTTTTGTGCCTGGACCCCAGAGAACCCAAACAAAACTCCTGCCAGAAGTCAGTAAACTATTGAATTCACACAAACAGGCATTTAAACTCAGGTTGTAGTTTTGTTACCAATTTAAGTTGCCCAAAGTGCAAGCTGTCTCTATCCTCGCCTCCTCCCTTGGCTGGGTATTCCTACTCCCTCTCGGGTGCCAGCACTAGTGTTTGCTTGGCCATGTGCTGAGCTGGCTCAGAGAGCCCAAGGACAAAGAAAAAAAAAGAAAGCAAAAAAAAAAAAAAAAAAAAAAGAGAGAGAGAAACCAGAATGCCCTAGCTTTCAGCCAGATTTGCCTGATTCACCTGGTAGCCACACAAAAGCAAATGCCTACAGCAGGGAAGTAGCGGCTTCCAGCAAGGACAGAATTACCTCCTAGCACTAGGACTGAATTAAATAACCATGAAACAGCAGCGTGGTAGGGCTGTGCTTGCCTTCGACAGAGTTCAGTGGTGTTGCAGCAAAGGGAGGGAACAGGTTTGCTTGTCTGCAGCACTGCATAGATCACGATCCTGCCACGACTCTGGACAGTCACTTCTTAAGATGATTTAAATATCTATAAACATTGCCTGTTCAAGATTAAACAAATTAGTTGGTCTGACAGTGCACATTTACTAATTACTTTGCCAGCCTTTGGATAGTTTATCTAAGCCATTAAGCCTGCCTCAGCTTTCTTAATACAGAACACACTTGAGTAACAATGTGCTTGCTGTTCAGAGCCCAACCTAATTTCACAAGAACTACACAACCTGCCATTTTCATCTCTGCTGGGTCAAAAAAAAAGGACTACCCAGCATTCCTTTATCTCAGCTCCTGCAGAAACACAAGAGTACTCTATTCTCCACAAAACTTCATCTTTCCCTATTAACATTAAATAGGATTATCAGGGAGGGATGGGAGAGTTGCACTGACCATGTCTGTTCTGTGTTTGGGAAGCTTAGGTTGCTGGGAACGCCTACATAGTGTGTATCTGCAGCTAATTAGTGGTAAAAGGCACCTCCTGTGGAGTCTATCAAAGCCATCCTACCCCTACCAGGGTTGTTGTACAGAGATCTGAAGCTCCGCCTTCCATCTAGAGGGAGGCAAGGGTTCCCCACACCACACAACACAGTAAAAAATCAAATCCAGGAATCAAACTCAGATATCTCACTCATGAGATCACTAAGACTGGCAGAAACATCGATTTTAATCAAAATCAAATAAAAAGTGAGCCACTGAACCTTCAGAGAGCTGCCACAAGCAAAGTATGTACAGCTACACTTTAAAAGACAATAACAACAAAAATATCATAGCCGCATCTGTGCTAAAATACATTTGACATCGGCCATGTTAGCCATCCCGCTTGACTTATTCCCACTGGCATGTGGCTTCAAATTTCATCCCTTTATACAGTAATGCCTAAGAGGATTTGCCTCAAGAGAGAGCTGACATGACTGCATCAACCTTCCCCCAAGGGTTCCTCCCTATGGAAAAAAAAGCTTTTATTTGCAGCTAGTGCTCTACAGTACTTTCTCCATTTGAGGTTGCAGGGAAAGAAGGCTGAATCCCTGCATCTCTGTGCAACCGCGACCAACTACACCTGCTCAGTCCTGCAGAGAGAAGGAATCTCATCCTTTTTCTACTGATATAGTCATTCCTGTCACCAGGGTCTTGGATCCAGTGTCTTCACCAACAAGAGATCAAGTCTACAGGTTTGCATATTCTCAAACATTTGGTGCCTTTAGTATGCCTCCATTTACAGCTTTGATTCCTCAGGTGATGTCCTCACCGGGAAACTTAAGGAAGGATGGTATGAGATACGGCCAGAAATGTTCCATCACACAGTCCCTTCAAAACTTCCATAATAAGAGTCATATATAATGCCTCCTATTAACAACGGACTTTTTGGAGCTGAAATCAGAGGCAATCTGTAAAATACTGCAAGTGAAGATGCTGAAGTACATTTTAGAACTAAACAGAGGTTTAAAAGTCTTTAGATGACAATAAATGAGGTATGATACCTACTGTTAAATACTACAACGTACATTTTCAGGCCTGTAAAACAGCACTATTTTTTTTTTTTTACCCACTCATGTTCATCTAAAGCATCCATCTGCACACAAAAAAAATTCTACCTCATGTGCAGCAAGTGGATTTTACTAAGCAAAAATAACACAAAAATTAGAGAAAGAAAGTATAAAACAGCCCCTCAAAGATGTAGTAGCAACACAGACTCACCTTCAAAACTGGCCTTTTCATTTTAGTTAGGGAGTTTCACCCTTGTTATAGAAACAGGGACAATTATGTTCTCCAATCTTTAAGGAAGGTAGCTGAAAATCATTAGCAACACCTGCATCTGCAAATCATTTTGTAATGCTCTGAATGAAAGATGATAATAAATTGCACTGACATTCATGGAACATTTGCAATTTCACCATTCAAGAGAACACAGGGATTCTGGAGGAGAGGCATGATAGAAAATCTTATGTGATAGGAAATAATATGGGTAGTTTGCATTTATATAGATCCCACCACCTGAGAATATTAAAAAAAAAAAAAATCAGCTGTATCTCTGAACATCTTTCATAAGATTCCATAGGCTTTCTTGCCGACCTCAGATCAGAAGACACAAAATAGTGAGTTTTGCTTCAGTTCATAGAGCAGGGTAAAAGGCAGAAGAAACCAGTCAGGAATTCCTTGTTCTACCTACCCCACAGCTTCTTAAATGCTTTAGTGCTGACCTCAGAGAAAAAAAAAAAATTCTCTAAAACATAATGAAGTGGCATAGAAATATTTATCAACACTGCAATGTGGGATAGAGTGTAGCCTTTTAGCAATAGACGCCAAACCAAGAGATGAAGTAAATTGCATAGCACATTGCTTATTCCTAAAGCAAATTCTACTGTAACTTAATTAACATACAAATACAATTTTTCTTCTATTCAACAATAAAAGGAAAAATCTATTCTATTTCCTAATGAACTACAGTTAAAGTTTCCTTTGTTTCAGGTCTCCAAGAGTGGAAATGTACTAGTTTGTTTCTTGACTTTTTCCTTTTAACCTTGTTTGTTGCAGGAATTTCGAGGAGTACAAACAACCATAAATCAAACAAAACTTCCCAAAACGATTTGGACTTAATTGTTTTCAACACAGCAGTTTATATTTCAGTATTATCATGTTGTCTAGCCTCTTCTAATTTTCCCCAAACCCTAGAACATGGTTCACCGGGGAGCAAAGAGGAAACCAGGTGGCTTATGAATAATTAGCACTTTTTACAGTACTTCTTCACATGCATTTCTACTAGCACACTGTTCTAAATTTAATGGAATTCTGAATACTCTCAACATAAAGAGGAGTATTTACATGGAGCAGCATTGTCTGTCTTGGTTGATTTACTGTTGGTAGAAAGAACTCATTAGCCATCAGGCCAGTTGCTGAAAAGACCATAATGCCAATGCACAAAGTTGACATAATGAAAATAAAGGAAAGAATCTGGGCCAAATTCAGAGGCAATCTGTAAGGTAATGTAATTTATACCCACTTACGTTCACTCAGATTCCCTTAGAACTTGTTCTACCCAATCTATTGATGAATGAGGGAATCTAAATTGATGTAATTTATACACCAAAGAGTCAGAACTGCTATAAGGACCAAAAGTCAGGGGCACTTAAAGTCATGCTTTCCTACATAGTGTTCACTTTGTTAATCTGTCCTGAATTCTCCCTCCTTTTAATGTTTCAGCCTGTGATTTATGTCATCAAGAATCCCTGAAATGCAACGGGCCAAGTGAGAGGCAGGGTATAAGTAAACGAGCATGATTTGAAGGAAAAGGAAAATCTAAGTTGATATAACACAGAAGCTATGGAAGCCAGGTGTCTCTGGCAGGCACATCTACTCTCCCTATTGCTTGGATTCAATCTGAGATTTGGCTCTGCATATCCTTCATTACCACTAGCACTTGAATTTGTTACTCAAAAAATACAAGCGGCCACAGCTCACAGACTCTCATTTTAGGACCAGGAAGAACATTATGATGACCTAGTCTGACCTTCTGTATAACAGAAGCCAAATATCACTCAGAAACCCCCAGACTGACCACAGCAAGGATGAATGAGAAAGACCCAATGCCAAACTAAAGATTTCAAGTGATAGGGGAATCTGCTGCATCCCTCAGCAATATGTTCTAGTGGTAAATTACCACTGCCTTTCAGAACACACACCGTGTTATCTCTTGAATTTTACCAGCTTCAACTTTCAGTCGTTGGCTCTTTCTTTGTTCTACTAGACTAGATAAACCTCTTTATGTATTTCTTATAGACTATACACTTGATTGCCTCTCACCCTTCAGTTCAGTGTTCCACGTTCTGTAGATCCAGAATCAAGAGAACCTAAACTTTGTAATCAAAGTAGTTTCAGAATGAGCTGATCTTGCACTGAAGAGTGCTTATATATGCTATCCTGACCAAAGCCTTTTCATTTGGAAGAATAAACAGGAGACAGTTGGAATCTGATGACCATAACCACACCCTTCAGTACCTGAGCATTCCAAAATACTATCAGTTGAAGTGTTTACTCTCTCTGCTAGGCTACCTGATCATACTGGGAGGAAGGGAAAGAGAGCTGGGGTTGCAAGGAGCTTGACTATTAAGCCACTGCTCTTCAGTGCCTTCTAAAGGTCTCTGACAGACAGCTATTCTCTGCTGTTCCACTCTAAGCAAACATTCCATCACACAAGAAAATTCAGATTTTATCACCATCTGCTAATATACAGAGATGTGTGGTCAGTGGTAACTCCAGTGGCAATGATATATGGTCATATTTTCTGGTTTCCTGTTGAACTACAAAATACTGTGTAACAAAGTCTTCACACCTCAAGGGAAATCTCAATACAAATTCCGTTACAACTTGAGGAGTTGCAGGAACATGTGATTGCTCTGGAGCATCATCCTGGTGTTCTATCAAGCAGTAAATGGGATTATCCGGAACAGAATGATTTCATGTGGTTTGTATTTTTGTTTCTAAGCCCTACAAGAAGATTCATCAGGAAGTACAATATGCCTCCATTGTTTCTGATTTCAGAGGCTGGCATGCTAATCTGCTCTGCATAGGCGTGGTTGATGCTGCCTGTCCCAGTCAGAGAGATGTTAAAGGTTTATGTTCTGTATGGCTGAAAGGGCTGGAGCATAGGCTAGCCCAATTTCTCTTATGGCCAGAAATCTGACTCTTGGATAGAAACTAGTTGGTTCTCAGCAAAGTTAATGTTTCTTTATTATCTGTCAGGATTATCTGCTGTTCATTTGGAACATCTGCTCCCCAAGAGGGAGACAGACTTCGCACAGGACCATCAAACAGAGCCAGGAGGAAGCACATCGCTGCAGCGAACCACAAAGAGCAGCCAGCATCAAACACCAGTTCAGCGCTTCTTATCAGTTAATGCCTTTCATCCTGTGGCCTCCTTCACCTCCAGACTTGGCCTCTGTCTGCATTTACACCTTCCCAGAATAAAATCCTTGCTTCCCCCACCCACTTGGTAACCATCATTCAGCTAGTTTGTCTATGACTCATCCACTTCAAAACCCTGCTGACTCACAGTCCTCAAAAAAGAAACTTGCTCAAAGAATGTACTGAGACATGGGTACACCATCCATGCCAATGAGGAACTCATCCAAGTTAACCCGGTCTCTTTACTAGTGAAAGAGAGGAAAGATGTGTTTCGTTTGTGACTCTATCATTTCAAAACCTAATTAGCTCACAGATATTTATAACCAAAGTATACCTCAATGGCCTGATTTCCAAAAATATTATGCTCTCAGTAGCTCTCACCAAACCTAATGGGCACTCAACAGTAAAAAATAAGACAAGGCTATACAGCTTTTGAAACAAGAACATAAAGGCTGACTTCTTGAACCCCCCGGTAAAAACTGTGACATATGTGTGTGATAATACATGTTCAGCTTTGAAGAGCATGTGAAGTCAAAACAACAGCTGCAGAGAAAAAAAGGGTAATACAAAAAATAACTTAGACATTTCAGGTGGAGCTGTCACTCCCAAGTTGACTGCGCTCCTTCACCTTCATATATTGAAAACTAAGTTCTTATGGTAGAGAGACAACAGGCCCTCCTTGAAGCACAAAAGTTAAAGAACCAGACATATTTGCCTTCATTTTTTTCCCCTTCACTGTATAATTACCAACACACCTACCCAGGTAGGTGGCAGAACCCTCTTTAACTGAGAGTGAGGGTTTCAGCACAGCAGCTTCCTCAGATAGACCTCTCTCCATGAGGTAGGAATTCCTTGTGTCTCCTTATAGCACAAGCCACTGAGAAACGTCAAGGTAGAAGTACTGCAAATCAACTCGATTTCACCTCTGAGGAAGGGAGCATGTTATGGATAAGTTCTCTTCTAATACTGTAGCCCTTCTAACCTATCAGTAAATCCAGGAAATGAAAATTCACATGGCGAGATGATCCTCCCTGCTCTCCCCATTTCTCCTGAACGTCACCAGAATTTCTCCTTCTCCACAATAATAATAATATATAATGGCCAGTCTTCGCGAGCGAAGATCCGGGGAAGGTCTTTCCACCTTCCAGCCTGCGCATTGGATTTTTTAGGTGAGACACAGTGTGCGCGGAACTGAGCCCACCCTTTAATCCTAAGGTTCATCTGCCGGGGCCAAGTGAACTTGGACGGTGGCAGCGAGGTCCTTAGGACGTAGGTGGGTTGCCTTTAAGGGCTAACGAGCCCCACCTGCCCGGGAGTGGCCCTGACCGGGAATCGAACCCGGGTCTCCGCGGTGATAGCGCGGCGTCTTTACCACTAGACAAACTGCCTACTAAGTGCACAGCCTAGTTCAAATCCATGTCTTAATGATGGTTGGTTTACCTTCAATTCTCTCTAAATATGAAATGACTACCAGTTATTTCTCAGTCAAAAGTTACTAGAGACTTCTATCTTCACTAGGACACTATTGGAAGCACTCAAATGTTGACAGCAGGCCAGGTCTAGCATGCTCTAATATTTGGAGCTCACAGTCATGTGAGATGAGGAGAAAAAAAAAGCAAAACAAGAATTAAGAAATGACAGTGACCTTCTGAATTAACCAAGGACTCATTGCTACAACTTGAATTTCTTCAAAAATTTCTTACTGTTCATATTCAAGGAAGACACCCACGCACATAAACTAAGTATAAACTAATCAAGGTATTTTTCTGACAGACTGAAAAGAAAGAGAGAAAATGATGTTGTTTTTATTTCTCTTTGAAATTATTGGGAAGAGCCAAGTACTGTGTTTAAACAGACTGTGTAGCTGGATAGATAGATAGCTGCATAGGACTAATACTGAAATGGTTCAGAAGTGAATATCTAAACCAGAAAGTAAATCCTCTCACTGTAATCTTGCTAATTTTAAGCATTTTTTTCGTATCTACTACTTTAAATATTTTCTCTTACTAGAATTTTTAAAAAGAGATCTAACAATTAACATGAACTGATAGAGATCTGTTACACATCACCTGTAAAAACACAAATATTATTTGAACGTTTTTCAAACAACTCAGATAACATTGAGTAAAAACAAAAAGAAAACCTCTGTAACATGATATATTTGATAACTTGTCTCTTATCTGCTTGATGTGACATTCAGGAAAACACATTTTTAAAAGTCTGTAATGTATTTTGAATTTAACACTGGCACTTCTTGTACCCCATAACCTCAGTCAAATCATAAAAAGGAGAAGAAAAATGAGTGGAAAAAACCAATACCCACAACATCTCCAAAACCAATAGTTTTTAAAAATACTATTAAAATGTAAAATTAAATAAGTCTAATTTTTTTTTTCTAAAATCCCACCCAACGTATTTTCTCACCCCCTAAAGAAAGATGTGTCAAAGATTGCACAGTTCACTGGGGACTTCAAAGTTGCCATCAATCTCTATATAGAAAGCATTCAGATACTGCAGTGATGGGCAGCAGTATAAAACCCTAAGAGAGAGAGAAAAAAAGAGATAAAATGCCCTCAGGAAAAAGTTTCTTTCCAAGAAAGCTTACTAAACCAAGGCTTAAATTGAAACACTATTATTTTTCTATGTAGTAGCAGTTTTTCATCTTTTAACTCTCTATTGTTTGTAATACACTCACAGAAAGTTGCATTTCTATCTTAAAGGCCAAATTCTGACATTCCTCTTCCCAGAAGAGGAATCATTCCTCATCACATATGCAGTGTTGTAGTTTCAGCAAAGTTGCTTACAAGGTGAAGTTCAGCTGTGAGCACACCTGGACCCAAAGGGAGAACACCTCACAGGTTACCAGTATCCCATCATAAGCACTCTGTCCCAACAAATCACTTCTACCAACCACAATAGGAAGAAAATTAATATGATTAAACAAATCTGGCACAGGGTTGGGGTTTTTATCTAGTTGTCTGCTCTAGATATTCCTCCTGTTAATGCTGAGTAAGCAACAAACACAGCAGCACTTGGCAGTAATATGAAACCCAAACCTAAAATTTCAAAATACATGTCTAATTAAAAAAAGTCAATGACCATTAGCTGAGTGTTAACCCCAAAGCTACAGTCTATAAACTCAAGAAGTACTCAGGCCTGCAACCTATACCTAAACCTAGGGAGCCCTGGTGAGGCTTGATAGTACATCCCTAGCTTTTTAGAAGACTGCATTCTACTTTTTTTTTGTATGTATGTGTGGGGGGGACTTTTGAGCCTTTAGGGTTAGACATTCAAGCTTTTCCCTGAAATCTAGAGGGAGACTGGTACATATACAAACACACATATTGAAAATTTTGATCCTTTTGAACTAAACTACCTTTAGGAATAATAAATTCCTGCCACCTAATATAACTATAAGACCTGGTAACAGACCAAACCAGTAAGCATTATTCAAAATGCATCTTTCATAAAAACAAAATCCACTTAACTGCTAGAGAAGCTTCTGTCACATTTTTTCTGTCTAAACAAATAATCATTTCCTGACAGTCCACGTATCCAAAATGCTACAAGATTTTTAACAATTAAAATGAAATAAGGGAACAAATCATATCCCTCTTCATTATCCAATCTAAATTGCCAAAGGTAAATAAACAATAAAGTTATTTAAATCATTAACAGTATGCTGCTAACAAAGTGAAGACTTATCTGCTTAGAAAGGTATTTGCTTTTGGAAATACCTTCTGTCACTCCTGTAAGAAACAAACAAACAAAAACCCAAAAAAAAAAACCAAACAAAAAACAAATGAAAACCCCAAACTTCTTTCCTTGGTCTCCCAACCCCCTTTTCTTCCCTTAAGAAAAATACAGTAAAAGTGAGAGTAGATTTCCCTGTCAACTTGTAACTGCTATTTAAAAAAAAAAAGGTAACATTTAAGCCCTAAGGAGCTTCTGGTCTTCAAATGTGCAAAGTACATACGGTTCTAGTTGAAGTTAATAGGAGCTGCAGATGACCACCACTTCTGACTCTGAGGCCCCAAGCTACTGTACAGAGCACTGTCCCTTTGAAATTTCAGCCCAGCATTTATCAGCAGCCAGCTTGCTGAAGAACAAGACACATCCATCCCTTTCCCCCCAGAGTATTTACTTTTCAAAAGCACCAAATAGTTGTGGGAAACACGGCTCTCCTGCAACATTACAGCCCTAGTGAAACAGGAAGCGAGCATGAAAAAAATACCAACTCTAATCCTCACTGAGCTCAAGCCCCCAGCCACTGCACACCATGATATTTCCAGAGCTCTCATCTGTTGGGAATAGACTTCTTGTCTCACACTGACCTCAGCTTCTTTGCTCTTTTGTCCAGTTCCATTACGTTCTCCATGAAGTCAGCCAGCAACATCAGCTAAGGCTTTATTTGTTAAGTGCCAGCTGACCAACACAGGCACCTCCAGAGAGCCACACCATGGCTTCCTTCACATCACAACACCCAAAATCTTCCAAACAGCGATGCATGGAAAACTGGCCACCAAACAGCAAAGGTGGAAAAAGTAAAGCTCAGGGAAACACAAAGATAGTTGTGAAATGATTGTCGGCAACTGCAAACCTAAATATTAGGAAAGAAAAGGAAAAAAATTAACAGTGCATGAACTGGGAAGGCAGAGTGACTCATTCCCAAGGTGATGGAGTAGCACATGGTATATGGGTAAACAATAAAGACTAGTTACCATCTACCATCCGGATCCTGGCACTGCTTTGCAATGCAACCTCCCACCAGGAACTTCACTTCTCTCTGCTGCCATTCCTACCTACCTTTGTGAGCCTGCCTTACTTACATTGCTCATAAACTCTTATAGGCAAGGACTATCTCTTACTCTGGTTTTGCATGCAGCTCAGCACAACTGAACTGCACAGTCAGAGGCAGTCTGCAAACAGTAAAATACCATAAAAAAATAAAGAGGGGAAGAGTATGACTGGCTTAGGAAATACAATTGCAATATCTAAATCTAAAAAAATTGTCATGGTCAAATGACAGAACAAGCATCATGACATATATGTAAGCATTAGGTGAAAGAAAACTGAGAACCAGCAGAGCTCTTAAAGGGGGGGGGGGGAGGGAGATCTGCTAAATCAAAAAAGATGGACAAATTGTAGAATAAAAATAAGACTTACGGCTTTCCTTCCATTCATTTCATGATAACGGTGCCCATACCTCATGCCTCAGGTTTCTCAAAGTCTGTCCTTGTCACCTAAGCTGTGAATTGTCTCTTTGCCCCTCGGGCTGGTTAAAAAGAAGGTATGAACTTACCTGACAATCTAACCTGGGAGAAAATGAGAATGGGGGAAAGAGGAGGAAGAGATAAAATCCACACATCTCTACCCCAGAATAACTGACTAGCACAGAAAAGAAGTCACCCACTGAAGGTTAAGAAATAATAAACAACTAATAATTTACTCCCTTGCTAAAAGACCAAGAGAGATGAAGCACAAACACCTACTTCATCGGCTGTTGTTGGAGCATGGCAGTCATACTTTATTCCTCAACACACATTGCAAAATCAAAATCTACATCTTTGTGGCCATTGGCACAGTTCTTTGTTCAGCTTTAAAAACACCAATACTCAACAATGTTTGTAGCATTTTCACATACTTAAAACAAAACCCTTGGGATGCAAGTTATCAGCTTCAGAAATATCATCCATTTCGCGCCGATCTACGAAGTACCTTTGAGCCAAACAAGCTTTGATTCTTAAAAATGCAACTATTTCCAACACAACAGAGAGGGAAGCACATATGACAATGTTACAAGCCAAGGTGAGAGTAATAAGAAGAGTAATGACAACAGAAAATCTAAAATAATTCCTGGCAAGGCACACACGACATCATGCATGAGAAAACCAAAGCCAGTTGGCTACGACAAACCCATATCTATTAACTACTATTTAGCTAACACCCACCTATAAATAACTTTTTCAGTATTGCCTTCCTGATTATCGGGTTGCTGTAGATTGGAAAACTTAAACTAAAGTACTTGAACACGGACCAGTCCTTATATGATGTTGGTGGAATTATGACAGTTGATTCTAATACCCTTCCCATCAGCACCTAACAAGGCTGGCAAAGGAGAGTGAGGCTGAGGGTTGTGCATAGGCAGTGTTTGAAAGTGCTTTTCCTTTTGTTGCCTGGAAGACTGAACTATTCTTTTGAATCCTTATCCAGGTGTCTGCTAATTTTTTTGTGTCTTCTGGCAAAATTTGGGCCAAGCATTGTTCGAATCAGTACAACACTGCAAACTGGGCCCTGATCTGCTTCTCATATCGCTGGTCAAACACCACAAACATGCTATTCACCTGGGCACCTTAGTAGGACTGTAGACAACCACCATCCCCAACACTGAAACAACACAGGGAATTCCTCTTCTCCAGAAATTGCATCCTCTCCCCCTTCTCCCTTTCTCCTCCTCCCCAACAGAAAAGCTCAAGTGGAAGCTTTAACATTAAACCCACTAGGCAGGTTCAGGGTCTGGATTCCAATAAGCGGTCTTGCAAAGTGCTCTGTAATCCTGGATGCCCCATCTTGGAGTCATGTTGGGTCCAGTATCAAATGTTTTCGAGATCTCCATCTGCAGAAGTTTTGGTCACTCAAAGCTTCTGGGTAAACAGAGAACAACATGCCACCTTCTGCAAATGTTTTGCCTTTATTTTTCCAGCTTTGCCTCCATTCTTATACCCCTCATGCACTACATTTGCTCATAAAGCAGCAACAACATTCCCAGCCTCCAGTTTCTGCTCAAAGAGAGAAGGTGTGGATGCTACACAAATTTACCCCCAAACACTTACTAATCAGGTATGGGCTCCCAAAAGCTGACACCATATATGTATGCAGCCATTACATGAGCCAATAAGGTGTTTAAGGCACCTCTTAGAATGGGCTCTGAAGATTAGTTAATGTTTATACAGGCCACTGAAAATTGAAATGACTGCTACACGCTAAGTATTACCATCACCAGAGATCCATTTAAGTCAAAGCAAGGCAGACAGTGAAGGAAACAAAACTTATTTCTTCTGTCCAGCACAATTACTGCCAGACTTATGCATGCTAAAAACACCCAATAACCCATCTAACACAGTAAATTAATGTTTATGCTATTAAGTTTAGACAATCTTATGCTGAAAGCTTTTCAAACTACAGGAAATTGCATGTTGCACACGGACAACTGCATACAATTACGGTGATTTTGTAAAATGGCAGAGATATAAAGCAGAAGCTGAGTGGCCAGAAAGGCTTCTAAATCACGTAGATAACGAGTATGTCCTGGCGGGCCCGTAGTCCACAGCTTTCTCACAGATGTTTCTAGAGTCAGGAATTATATCCATAACCTCAAAATTCAAGACAACTCAGTGCATTGCACACCTGTATCTGTGAGGCAAGGACAGACATGTGGGATCAGCATGTACTACTACTGCCATCTTGGAGTCACTGTGTATCAGCCAGATTTATTATTATCCCATCTTGTAGCACCAACTGACACCCATCGTAGAAGAAACATCGAAAAGGGCATGGAAATATTTGGATCAGCTCCGGTGTTTCTTTAGGATGCAAAAGCTCCAAACAGATAAAAAGAGCACAAATGTGACATCCAATGAGTGCGAGTGTGATGCTCTCCCAGGCAGAAAGCTCCCAGCTGCTGTGCTGAAGGCCACAGCAATGTCTGCTTTATGCTTGTTTTCACAAAGGATTATTTAACAGTACTTAGTGCAAGCTCGACATTGACACAGTAAATGTCGTCCAAATACAGCCTAGGTAAAGCATTCAGCTTACCAAGTCCTGCTGCACGCTTTGTCAAACATCTGAAGGACTGCAGTGCCTCTGACTTTTTTCTGATGTCTTTCAGGTATAGAGCTGTATTAAAGGTAGTTTTCATGAATGCAAAACCAGGCAGAGCCTTGTCTAAGAGCTATCGGTGTTATTCTTTACCTTATTCATTGTACCTTTCACAGTACTTTTCATCACCAGTCTCCCTTCCACTAAACAATTTCAGAAGTGTCATTTGCACACGAAATGAGTATAATATATTACACCATTACGTTGCATATGGTAGATTATCAGTTTGTGTATATCAGCTAAGCAGAACATTGACAGCTGTGTAGACATATCTCAGCTGATACTAAAAGAAATCTTGTCGTCAGTTCTGATCTTAGAGTTAAATGCACAAAAAACTTCATTAGGCTGAGAGGCTGATATGATTTTCTGGAAGGAACACTAAACAAATGAGGCTGATAAGACCATCTTCGCAAAATATCCTGTTTGCTTTGTCTTTAAAAGATATTATTCTCAAGATAAAAATATCCTGACTTACAAGTGATATGTTCCTGGTGTTTGTGTTCACAAAATCTGAATTTTATATTTTAAGCTGTGTGTTATGCTTCATTAATATGAAATCACCACCCTGCATCGCAGACATATTAGCCGAGCTCCTAGTGACCTAATTCATTTTTAATATTTCATAGTTTGTTAAAAGCTGAAATGAGAGATCACTAACACAGCTTTGACACTCCCTGTCATGAATCAAAAGATGTAGGGAAAAGGTCATGTACTTACTAACTGGCACCAAACTAAATTCATCACTATAAAATGAGAGAACAGAAATGAAGACTGCGTTTCCCATTATGCTTCTCTCTTTGTAAGAGCATCCATCAGCTTGCACAACACCAAAAAGCAGAATTTGTTTATATGCATGTCCCCCAATAAAAGGTCAGAGAGAAGTGAGAAAGTGAAGAAATAAGGATTGCAGCCTTTGTCTAAGCAAGTAGTTCCTTCCCTTTAAAGTATATTCAGCCGCAACAGCCTTTGAAGACCAAAAGGAGAAACAATTCCCAACCACATAAAGAAACTAACAAGTCCCTTATATGGCTAAGAATTGCAATGCCTTTTTTTTTTTTTCCCCACAGCCGGAAAAATTAGAACAAGAGGGAAAAATAGAGCAAACTTTAAACAGGCAGCTCTCTGAGTGCCAGGGAATTCACACAGGCACATCATTTCAGCTCTAAGAACTGCCAAATACTTTCTTCTTTAAAGGGAAGGAGGACATTACACCAGGTGAGTCCCTGAAATCTAGATTTTCACTCTCCTGCTGTAACTATGGATACCTAGCTTTAAAAACCTTTTGTGATGTAGTGGTACACCAGGCTCCCTTATCTCCTCCTCTGGTGAAACGCCTCCATCTGAAGTTCCCTAATGTCCCTTTATCTCACCAATGCACCATCTCAAGGTTTTGCCAGCTCTGGGTCTGTGCATCCAAAACAGCCCTCTGCCCTACCTACTGCATCTTCAGTCTGCCTCTCACCCTCCCATAACACTGGGACAAGCATTGCCACCTTCTCAACCAGGAAGGTAACTAGATTCCATCACACGTTGTCCCAAATGACCAGAGAGTTTCTCACAGGCAAGACACACAGGACTTGTTGGTTGATCTAGTCCTGCCATCTCCCATTGGCATGAGGCAGAAAGGTCAGGCTCCTGTGCAGCGTCGATACTGAACTTTGAATTGCGCAGCCTGGCTGGTCTCTAAATATAGCTGGGCAGAGGAAGAGCTGTGAAAGTGGGTGGGGAAGGGAGTGGGACAGAAGCCAAATGAGCAATCAGTTAAATAAAACAACATTATGTTGGTCCACCAGTAAATTCTCTCATTCTCCTCTGCCACATTCTGCATCAGAGTATTTAAGTGCAGTTTCAGGATTTAGTCGATTAATGTAAACTCACAGAATAAAAACAAACTGCTGCTTGATTTATACTTGGGGAGGGGGGAATACAAATCTGTTCAAGAACTTCTCAAATAAATTTGAATCACACAGGACTGACATCACTTCCACAACATGACAGCCCATAAATCATCATCAACCACATGGTACAAACCATAAAACATGTGTCATGAAGACACCAATGAGGAACAAAATATCAGAGTGCTTTACATTGTAAACATGCAATCTTATGCATCTTGTCGCTTCTACTATGATCTATATAAGTCAGGTGGTTTATTTCATTCATTTGCATTTGAATTAAGTCAATACAATTAACAGAGAAACCCTCATAGAAAATCTGTCCAAACAATTTCATCTGCATAAATATACCACAAATGAAGCACTTTAAAAATCTAAATACTTACTTTTTAATAAACAACCATATTTGATACTGAAGTTGACTTTACAACAAATAAGAGAGAATTTATTTCCACCACAGTTGCATACAAGCAAGCACAAAACCAAGACAAGAAAGAAAGAAAGAAACAAAGAAAAAAGGAAAGAAAGAAAGAAAAAGTCTTTCAATCCAAAGAGCAGGAAAAATAATCTTTTTCCCATATTTGACAATGTCAGATCTGAAGTCTTTCAGCTAATAAAAACTTCTAGGAGAAGAGATTAGACTTTGCTGTAAACCAACAAAATATAAAAGACAGTATGACTGAGGAATTCAACAGGAGCTTCCTATCTGCAGCTACAGATAGGATAAGCAACCTTTGCTTCACTTTTCCATTTAGAAACACTGTATCCTCAGAAAAAACGTACATAGAAAACTGACTTGTTTCAAATTTCAAAGAGACTACACAGTATTCTTACCTTAAGAATTTAATAAATAAAAGCAAAACCAGCTCTACAATACTTTTTGTGGATTAACTGCACTTAGTCTCTTACAGAAATTGTTAATTTTCATTATAGGCACTGGGCTCCATATGAGACATCTCCTATGGCAATTAGACTTCCACTCTGTATAAATCATATCTCAATTGTGGGAGAGAGTGAGACAAAGACAGAGCATCTGGTTTAGGCTGCTCATTCTCTAAAATGATAAATCAGGATAAATAATGTTAAATAGAAATTATAGCCACAGAAAATACAAAATGCTGTTAAGTATCAAATAGGTATGTCCTCATCCATTTGCACAATGTAGAATTATTTTGATAGACTGTTCTTATTTTTCTTGTGACAGTATATCTTTTTTATTTCTTTTTATAAACCTGAACATTGTTCATCTGTCCTGGTTTTCCCATGGTGTACAGTATGTGCTTCGTGGGCCTGATTCTGTCTTGCTGAATCAGTGAATCTTTTTCATTGGTTTTTCAAACGAAGCAGAATAGATCCTTCTCTCTATTACTTATAACTTTTAATATTATTGTTAATCTGCTACTTAAAGTATTGGTACATCGTTCTGCATCAGTAGCCACCATTCTCGGGCTCATACCCTGCACATTTAAAGTAGCTCTCTGTGTAAAAGTGTTTACTTCTAAACTTCTCTCTGTCACTCAATCTTGCCCATATGAGTGGGAAAGCAATTGCAAAACATCACTACAGAAACACTGGCAGTATAGGTTCTAACAATATCTGAGTAAATCACTGTTCTCTGTCTCCCTTCTCTGCCCATCTGCAGTCTTTGGTATGGAACAACTATATCATAAAAGCTCATATTCACACATGCTTTTGATATTACACTATTTAATCGCATACAGCTGTAGCTGATGAGATTGTTACAAAACACAATTTTAATGCAGCACTGGAAGCAAGTTCTGGAGACACATTAACTAATTTCCTCTACATAAAATCTCTAGCATTAAAAGACTTTTCTTCAAGGAAAAAAATAATTAATAAAACCAGACCATTTGGTTTTTTTAAAAAATCTCTTCTCCTGGACAACCCAGAATGGGGTTGTTTGCAAGTGAATTCAAAGTCCCTGCCTGGAGTACAGATAGTGACAAAACCACTTCCCCCCAACAAAGCAAAACAAACAAACAAAGGAAAAAATTAGAAAATCCTGCTTGCAATTATATGCAAAGGGAACACTATCCAGGCTGCTCCTAGCAAGACCTGAAATGAACTCAGACATTCTGCTTGGAATGCATATTTTCTTATCTGTTTTATAATTCATGGAAATCTAAGAACCGACAGTCTGATGATTTTTACCAAGATACTTGAATTAAAATGTGAATATACCATCTTGTGTGTTTTCAAAGGCCCTCATGCATTAAAAACCAAACTAGTCCTTTTTTGGAGCACTGTACTTTATTTTGAAAGGGCATCTTGTATAAGGCATTCTAAATTATAACTATTAACACAGAGTATTTGCCACAGCAAAGTCTTTGTAGCCTAATCTGGCAAAAGCTTGCAACTTCCATCTTTTGTTACAGAAATAAAATATCTGCTTGCAAAATAAGTATTCATAGACTATCATAATACATAAATATTTGAGGGAATCAAAATCTGAATTTTCCTTTTCCACGGGTTTGGTCTGGGTTTTTTTGTTTGGTTGTTGGGGTTTGTTTTGTTTGAGTTTTTTGGGAAGGCTGTGGGTGTTGGTTTGGGGGTTTTTTACATTGTTTGTTTTTAATTTAAACACGCTTGCATTGAGGCAACACATGAAAGGAAGATCAACCAAGAAAATCAATGCCATTTTAATA
The DNA here is from genome assembly GCF_022539395.1 of Myiozetetes cayanensis. Classification (NCBI taxonomy): domain Eukaryota; kingdom Metazoa; phylum Chordata; class Aves; order Passeriformes; family Tyrannidae; genus Myiozetetes; species Myiozetetes cayanensis. Next base: position 110,861,472 of record NW_026086604.1, read on the forward strand.
CATATCAACGTCTCTTACAACAACAAAAGTATATTTATCCAAGCATGTAAAGATAAATGGAAAGCAAATCAGTTCATATATTTCTGCATTTTTCAGAGGAACATAACTTTTATCTTCCTCAGTGTTTAAACCAACTGGCAAACACTAGAGTTAGATATTAATATTATCTAAATTATAGCCAGGCTTAAATATTTTTAAATGGCATTTAAATGAATTCATATTTCTATCTTGTAGGCATTTAAAACACACTGTGACATACTGAATCAAACAGGGCCTAAGTGCGAACAAACTTCATTCCTAGAAATGCATTTCTCTCTTTGCAAGTGTTTGCCTTTACTTTGGCACGATCACATGGGCTCCAGCTAGACTTTTGAGCTCTGGCAGCGATCCAAGCTGCAGATGGTTGGAAATGCAGCCTGAAATCAGTGTGTGGTTGATGAATTACTCCTTACACCTGACCCCTGCTTCACACCAGGCACCAAGCACAATCTGAACACTACTAGCCAGAGAAGCCCTGTCAGGCATCTCTATATCTGGAACGCTTTCTTCAAGGCCTTCTGTACGGCCAGATGGCCAAGAGCGGGGAATGCCGTAAAGTCACTAAACAGAAACGTGAGTGACAAAAGAGCACGGGATTGGTAGGTACGAGGTGAAGAGAGGCAAGAGCTTTGTGCTGATTCCAAATGTGTGCTTTCTAAACGAGGTTGATGGAGCAAGTAGGGAGGTACACTCATGACACACAGCTGAAAGAGGTCCTCAATTCCTTTGTGCAAAAGGATGCCCTAAAAATGGCAAAAAGGAAACAACACACACCCAAATGTGCACACATAAAATTACTATATCAAGCTTAAACTTTTCTGAGTACACCTGTTTGAATTTCCCAATTGTTTTGTCCTCAACTGTCATTTCAGGAACATGCTCATTAAGCTGCTCTTGCCTACGGGCCAGTCTGCGCACCTTTCACATCCTCAGAGACAGAGTTTTATTCAAGTAGGTGTTGGGAAATAACACTTCTTCCTTTTGCATGTGTTCACACGTGCATCAGACACACAGAGATGAAGAGGTACTGTGAGTATAGTAAACACTGCCTCTCATTTGGGGTGTTTCAGCCACCTGACTGCATTACAGAGTCAACACCATGAGAGTTAAACTACCAGACCCAAACCATGACTAATAAGTAGGAAATATCTGGAGAATGCATGAAAGCAAACCGCACGGAAATAGCTGCTTAAGTGGTATATTTTTACCCTAAGTGCAGGTACAGCAATCGTAAAATGAACAATTCTTGTCAAAAGGTAACTGTGGCACCTCCTCCTTTCTACCCAAGTGATTCAGGTTTCTTCTCAGTATGACCCCAAAAATAGTCCTAATCGTAAACTGCAGAGGACAAAGTTAAAACACATCATCTACTAATTTAAGGAGGCTGCTTCAGCTCTATTCAGTGAGGTTAATATTTTCCCTCCCTTTTTTCACATCATTACATGGTATTTCACATTGCTTATTTTTGTTTTCTTCTGTGCAAAATAGCAGAGAGGAAAAAATTTGCATCGGCAAGCAAGCAACAAAAGAAAAACTCAGACCACAATGCAAGATTTGGCATCATTATCATTTTGTATGTGACAATTTGCAATATACCGCTGTAAACTAGTTGTTGGAGTAGTTACACCATCAGCAAGGATGCAACTAAGGAAATTCATTTAACGTCTCAAAATCAAATAAAAAAAACTATAGATTCTCATCAGATATACATGAGCTGAACCACCTTCATGCAATATTCTTCGCAACAAAAATAGAAGACTATACTTCACCTACAACAATAACCAAAAACACTTATTCTGAAATAAACTCCCAGGATGACTGGACCCTACTCTTAGGATCTGCCTAAAGAAGTTTCAACACTATACTTTCAAACTGAAGTTGTCAGACAGTATTATGCCCAAATGAGAAAAATAAGGTTATGTCTTTCCTCACAGTCAGTGCTTGTGTTTAAGAGGCATATTAAATTCCTTTCAATTGTCTCTTTAGAATTGATAACCTTCCCCCACCCCCCCCTTTTCTTTCTTGGATGACAACAGCTTTTCCTAAACCTGAAATTAAAGTTTTAGCTTCAGTGGTGGTATTTGATAATGAAGGAACACAAGTAAATTGAATGAGCACGTGCTTCATGTTCCACAAAAGGCCACAAAACACTAAAAAGTTAAAGCAATCAGACAAACATATGGAATCCATACTTTTACTATTTATAATCACATTACCCATATAGCTATTCATTTACACCATTTCTGCACAACAACGTGCTAGCCATGTTAGAAGACAGAAATACAGACTGTAGACTGAAATCTTGTGCAGCTCTGTGCTCCCCTGTGAGAAGGACATGATGCACAGTAACGCGGTACTTCTCATCAAAGAACCGAGACAACTTCATCAAACAAGCGAAGAAAAGGCTACACTTCACCCAAACAAGCTGGGGAACATGAATTTCCAAACTTTGCCTGTTGAACATGCTGTCACTCTGAATTTCGCAAGCTGTACAGAAATACCATAAGAAAGCCTAGAATTTCTTTCTTAATTACAAATGAATGCAAACCTCTCCCCCTCCCGCAGCATGCATGACTATGAGTATAAAAACACATTCTTTCTGTAGAGCTGAGACCTATCACGTTTGGTGCAAGGAGCAGTTTTTGGAAAATAAAAAGTTGACGTTCTCAGGCTGGTTGGAATCATACAAAGGTTTGTTAATATGTGTTGCTCCAATAGGCATGATAAAAGATACAGCTCCCTTCCACAATATTATGTGATTACCCAACTATTAGCTTTAGACATACAATAGACCTAACTGCTTTAAAATGTCCCAGAAGCTGACGGCTAGCTTTAGGGTAACAAAATCCAGATGCTGCCTGTCTGCACTACTTTAAAGTCTTATGGGCTATAGAAGAAAAATACCTGTGCCTGTATATATATGCATGTGTATATGTGTTTATTATTTTGGTTTTATGTATGCACTTAACTGTGGACCAAGGAAAATAAGAAAAAATAATGGTATATAAAATGTATCACCATTTGAAATTTTACCTGTCCTTATTGTAATAGTGAAAGTGTGCAAGGACAGATGCACATGATTTTTCACGGGGCTGATAATTTTATATACTGGCAATAAAAATGCACTTAATTTAATTTTTTAAGCATTGGGTTAAAAACAGTCATAGTGCAGAAAGGTTATTGTTGCTATTTTAAGCTTAAATATAAGGGTAATTTTCTAAAAAGCTTATTTTAAAAAGTTTTTAAAAATGAGATAAAAAAGGAAAAAAAACCAAAAGGACGACTGGCAAAATGTAAGCTACGTGAGTAAAAGGCATGGAATGTCCAACATTTCTCCTCCAATACTCGAGGCTATTGTTCTTTCAAAAAAACACCATCAATTGTTTCATGTCCTTGGCTTGCCAGGTTTTGAGGAATAGCAGCAGCCTGCGTCCCCCAATCCCCCAAACGGTTAAAGCTATAGGCAATATTGCAGTCAAGCTAGTGACGGGCTGCTGCTGCAACAGCAACATTACACACTAAATGGTCACAAAGGTAAAAAGCTATTTGGATTGACCTTGAAAGGAAGAGGGGGAAAATTATAAAAATCACTCCAAAATACAAAATTACAAAAGGCTGAGTTGCATACCAAAAAAAATTCTGCACATTGCAATGGAAGAAAGGGCAGAGCAAAGAATGAGAGGTATCCCTGCCATAAATTACAAGGCTGTAATCATACCGAGTGGTTCTAGTGTCATCACAACTCCAACCAGCCTGAATCACAATTTTTACAATTAGTTAATTTATATAACACATAGTTGGGCTATAAACATTAACGGGAAAGTAATTTTTATAAACAAGGAAATATAACTTATCCTTTCGAAACTGCAGCCAGATAAACGTGCTTTAAACCAAAAGTCTGGACAAGTCAGCCTCCCTTGTGGCACTTCACCACACACAGACACATATGTCAAATGTCCTATGTGTTAAATTTGCCACAGAGGTGCAACTTATATATGTGTATGCAGTACCATACCCACGTTTGTGCACTCCTGCCTTCGTTTTTCCCTCCTAAAGGATGTTTGTTTATTTACAGAAACTGGTCATCTGTAGCTGTGAGGCCACACTTTTACCTTGTGAGGCGTGTATTTTTTCCTTTTCTTCTTTTCCCTCTCCAAATACAGTGTCCTAACAAGGTTTGCAAACTTTCGGTTTAGGGCTTTCTTTTGTTACTGTCCCTTGGTCACACAGGAAATCTTTCCAGAGAACTGACTACTATACAATGATATTATAAAAATAAAGCTTTAATTAACTAACTCATTGCCAGGTAGCATAGAGTACACCCAGCCTCTTTAGGACAGGCAGGCCTGCTTTCCAGTCTGCTGGCATTTTAAAAATTATTAAAAAAAAAAAAAAAAAAAAAAAGAAGAAGAAGAAGAAGAAAGAAAACGGAAGTGTCCGTGATGGATACACTCTCCAAAAGAAGTTACCCTCTATTTCTAGACCTTTTAAATGCAATAGAGTACAACCGTATCACCCTCAATATTTAATGAAATATTAAAAGCAGTGCAATGCACTGAAACAAACTCCATCAGATTTACAGTCAGTTAGGTCTGAGCTTTCCTGCGAGCTCCACAGCATCCCCTCTTCAGCTGATTAAAAGTTTGAGTTGTCACAGACAGCTTTTCTAACAGCAAAATGCTTTTAAGCTGCGAATAAACTGTAGAGATCACTGGAAAAGCCACCAAAAGTGCTTCGTGTCTGATGCTGTCCAGAGCAATCGTTATCCCATGCCATAATAAACACGCTACCTGCCCGCTGTTACGATAGCGTTAACCGCACTGTTCTCCCCAAACAATAAAAGGAATTAGCCGACGCCAGCAGCCTCTGGGGGGGGAAAAATAAATAAAGAAATAAAGGGGAAGGCAGACGGTAACCTTCCTGCCTCTCTCACGCCCGCTTTCTGCCTACCAGCTCGTCTCTCTGTGCACCGAACCCGAGGAAGGGACGGAAAATCACCAAAGAGCAGAGGCGAGCCCGCAATTTGCGCGGCTCCGCTCTCCATCCCCCGCCAAGCGCCCGGCCCCGCCGGTCCCTACCTTGGTTTGGAGATAGTGGGGGTAGTAGTAGGTGTACTGGGGGTACATTGGCTGCTGGTCCAGGCGTTTGCCCATGTAGCTGGAGTCCTTCTGGCTGGTGCGGGGAACTCGTTGGCAGGGTGTAGTGCCCCAGGGCCTTTCTTCCTCTCACGCCGCTATTCCTGACAGCGCGGGCGACGGAGGAGGCTGCCGAGACTCCCTCGCCGTTTACCGCGCACTACTTCCAGCACAGCCAAAAACGCGCCCGGACGAACATAAATACGTGTGTGTGTGTGAAAGGGGTGTGTGCGGGTGTGTGTGCGGGTAGGTGGAAGCCCCGTGCCCGGGTGCCCGCGGCGGAGCAGCCCGCCTCCCCCGCTGGCAGCAGCGTGCCTCCGGCGGTGCCCACTGCCCGGCTCGGGAGGGAAACGTCCTGCGAGAGGAGCCGGGAAGACAGTGCAACTCCAAACCTCCGCAGAGCCGCTCGCTCGCTCTCCTCGTCCTCTCCTCGGCTCGCCCCGCTCTCGAGCCCTCCCCTCTCCTCTCCTCTCCTCTCGCTTCTCCACCCACCCCCCTTCCAACCAAAAAAAAAAAAAAAAAAAAAAAAAAAAAAAAAGGAAATTTAAAAAAAAAAAAAAAGGAAAAAAAAAAAAAAAAAAAAAAAAAAAAAAAAAAAAAAAAAAAAGGGAGGGGGGAGGGAAGATCCTTCCCCAGCCTAATTGCCGCTGCCTCCCTCACGGAGTGACATGGTGCTCAGGGCTCGTCCTGTCTTTCATTCAAACCCCCTCCGCGCCGCGCCGCCGGTGGGAGGGACCTCGGCGCGCCGCTCCCCCGGGAGGTCGGCGCAGGCCGCGCGGCCGCCCCCGCGCCCCCGCCCGCCCCCGCCGCGCCCTGCGCCCCGCGCGGCCCCGCCCTGCCCCCGCCCCTGCGCCCAGCGGGGAGCCCCGCGGAGCGGCCGCGGGACGCGGGGAATCCGAACGCCGCGGGGCGGGGGAGCAGCCCCACAACGCGGGCTTATGTTTGTTTGTTTGATTGTTTATTTATTTATAATTTATTTTCTGTTTGAGCAAACGGGCGGGGGAAGGTCATGGAGCCCGGTCGCCGAACAGGGAAGTCGTCGTCCTCCCCCCTTCAGAAAACTACTCGGTGCCGTCGTCCGGCGCTTCGCGGAGAGGCGACCCCGGGCCAGACATATTAAATACTTACTTTGTTAGACCGCTTATATAAGACTTGGTTTATTTAAAGTTGGAACAAAATGGAGGAAGAGGGTGAAGGGGAAACTCGCCCGGTCTGGCTTGCGGGTGCCTTCACCGAGACGTGTGAAAATACCGCGGTGCCACAAAAGTTACCCGCGGCTCTGTTTCCCCCCTCTCAAGAAGGGCCGGGCTCCCCCGCCCGCAGCTGCTGCCGCCGCCGCCCGAGCCCAGGTGAGGGCCAGGTGTGGTCCCCGCGCCCGGCCGGGAGCCTCACACCTGCCACAGATCCCAGGCGTGCAGGACCTGTGTCAGCACCGCGATCCCAAATATTTATCCTCCAAAAGGCTCGAAGGAAGAGTCTGTCTTGCAACAGGACTATAAATCACCAGGGAAAAAGTGCATGAATAACAAAATGTTTCCTCTTGCACACAAATCCCAGCGTTTCTCCATTTTTAAAATAACTTATTTCTTTAACGTGTCATCAGATTCCTGGGCCTTTCTACAGTGGCTTCGCCTATTTATAAATTTTTTGGGGAAAAAACGTGGGGCAGCAGTTTCTTTTTGTTTTTATTTAAATCATCCATAGTATTGCAGCAGGATTGTCAGCTGCTGTATTATCAACCAAATTGCTTTAAAAAAATTATAGAAAGGGTTTCTTTAAAGGGACACTTCTCAAGGCTGATAGAGCTAAAATTAGACTTGCCAGCTGTGTTTTGGTTTGTGGGCACGTGCTTGCACATGACAGGAACATGGAAATATCACGCTTTACTCTGGCAGTTTGCTGTTCTCAATAAGCAGAGAGTTTTGTTATGGGTCCTTATAACTTCCCCATAGCCAGTTAGTCCATGAGCAAAAGAAAGCAGCTGAAGGAAATGGGCAGTGTGGGAAGCCATACAGATGCTCAAAATACTGCCTATACACTGTGCTTTCATCGCCAGGCGTTAATAATCATTGGTAGTTAGGTACCAGTCCTGTGCCACATCGGTGCTGTGCTTGCATAGGTATTGGCCCCTGTTGCAGGAGAAAAACTTTGCAAAACAAGTGCTCTGTGCCCAGAGCACTGTACAGGCATTAACCAGGTTCTTGCACATATGGATGAGCTCTGTGGAGCATTACCATTGCCCCAGCTTCCAAATCTGCTGAAACAGATTAAAAAAAAAAAAAAAAAGTCTGGTTGGGTAAACTATTACGTATTTTCACTTCCTAATGAATTCCAAGCCAGCCAGGACCATGTGATTCCTCTTCTGAGGGTCCCTCTTACTCATTCATCTTCTCTTCTGAGAAGTTTATTAAGAAAAAAGATAGAAATGGGAGGAGAAGCGTGCAATTCCCGCCTCCCAGCCCCATGGTTTATATCACTGCTCAGCTTTAAATATACTGCTTCTCGTAGTAGTGCATGATACTCTAGTGATACTCTTGCTTACGCTTTCTTCTCCACCTCCCAGCCCCACCCACACACACACACTTTCCCTGAGGATGAAACAGACTGTTTGAGCATTGGTTGTTGCAGAAGTGAATAGTGGTTACTTGACTATACGTGATACTTTGAGCTGAGACAACTTTCAGATTGTTCTTTCAATTGCCAGAATTAAGTTGTTGTGCTTCTCACCTTCTCAGTTTTCCCTCAGGATATTAACACAGTTTTTCTTGCTAAGCGGTTTGCTCGTAGAAATGAACGTAACCAAATTTGGGAGAAGATAGAACCTATGTGTACAGGGTGAAATAAAAGATAAATACTAAGAAAGTAGAAAACTGTGCATTCTGACCAGGAAGGACTGATTTGGCTATATCATCTGACTACTGTGGGTATTTCAAATGACGTCATAAAATTTCAACCCAAGATTTCCACACACTGTCCCATCAGATGTACTAGCCAGTAGCTCCAACAGTTCTCACAGCTAAAAAAAGGTGGAGAACTACAGAAGGCAGCAGACTATTATCTGAGTGGGTAACAGCTCCACCCTTCTCCTGCTCTCTCTCAGCAAAGATATGCAGATGGTTTGGATTTCCCTTTTCACCTGTAATCCTGACCAGGTGCTGAGCAGCCTCTGCTGTTTGCTCTGAGTGCTCTGCATCTCGCATGATTGAGTCTTCAGAGATGCAAGACAGAATGGAGGCAGCAAAAATAGGAATTCAGTATAAAAGAGTGGGGGGCCAAGGGGAAAAGACAGGAGGCAATATAGCATAGCAAAAATGCAAATGAACAGCCACAAAAGTAGATTTAGATAGCATACAGTCTCTGAACAAATGCTAGTGCTGGAAAATGGAAAATTTCCATTTGCAAAATACAGACATCAAAAAGATCATCTGTGACTCGGGAGCACACTGTTTAAATAGAATCCCCTTCATTTTCTGGCCTGTGCATTTGAATAACTGAATCCACTTGCAAACTGAAATAGCAGTTTGCCTACCAAGTGTTAAGTATAAATGTTCCTCAAAAGAAAAGGCAAGCTGTTCGATCCCAGTGAGCAATAGCTAGCAAACTTCACGACTTTTTTTCTTCCTGTGGGAGGCTCATTATCAAGCCCCAGCCAGGTCCACTCCTGGGAACCCAGGGAGTAAACCATGTCCCTGTGCATTTGCAAAGGCACGGGCACCACTGGCATCGCTGACCTGAGGGGAGATTCGCAAGCCAGGTGAGCAATAACAATCTCTTCAATGGGAAGTTTAGAAATGAAACAAAATAAATGGGAATACATCATCTGTAAACCAGAGAGCCAAGTACATTTGAAGACAGGCACCAAAGGATATTAACTCAGTAACAACCAAAGCTGTGGATAAGAAACCTGGAGTTAACTGACAGGAAAAAAAAAAAAAAAAAAAAAAGAATTCTTCTCATGGCAGCCTGAAGTACAGAAATTACATATGTTTGGATGTATTTTTGCCTTTCATAAAATGCAGATTTCATCATTCACAAGAAGTGAGTTAAAAGAAAAAAGCAGACACCTAGTAAAAAAATGTAACTCAGGGGTGTTTATTTCCCAACATACAATTCCACTTACACTTTCTTTTTTTAATAAGCTTTTTATCTATCCTATTAAAACCTGCTAAAGTTATAGATATCAGAATCAAGTAGCAATTCAAACATTTTCTACCTCCTTGCTCTTGAAAAGTAACAATCCGCTTTAACTTCTGACAAAATTATGTCAAAATTTTCTAAGTCAGGACTAAGGAAATACAGACACCACCACTGAAAGCAATATAATATGTTCGAGGAAAAAAACCAAACAACTATTACCTTGGGCTTATGTTTTTAACATTGTATCTCTAATTTTATTCTATTTGCTCATTAAAGCTATTTCAAAGGAGACCACAGTGATACTTGATAGCTTGTTTACAATGGGTTACAAGAAGAGTACTGATTTTATTTCTAGATCTGTCAGCACCTTCAGTTCAGCTACCTTAAAACTGTACTGATGAACACAGAATTTTACTATTTAATAGTTCATTTATCAAGCTGATTTACCTAAGGATAGCTAACTGAATTTCTATAAAGTGCATCCCAGTGCAACCATCAGTAAAGCACACGATAACTATGGAGGGGGTGGGGGGAAAAAGACACAGAGGTACAAAATGCTTAGTTTAACAATGACAGCATTAAGTGTCTGGGATTTACAGAACCTCTCTGAGTTGGGGAGTGCCTCCATTTTCAGATGTCTACCTCTAACAGGAGAACAAATACCACTGAAAGTGGCTTTCAAAACACATGCACACCTTCTCTGCCTGCATGAAAAAACAGCCAGGTTTGCTCTCCAACCTTCAGCAGTAACCATCGTACCACAAAGTCTAGAATTAGGCAGAGCTGCAAATGGCATAAACTAAATCTGAAAGAGTAAATGTATAAGATTTGGAAAAACAGCAAAATCTTGCCAGCTGTGATCATATTTCATTTTTTTGTCCTTTATTATCTTCTGTTTTAATACTATGGCTCAGGTATTTCCATTGGTCTACTTTTACATAATGCAAAAGACCCAATCCTAAAGGAAATCTTCAGACAGCAGCAGAGTGAAAACTTTTAGGAAAAAAGTGAACAAGAGTGAACATTCACTGATACTAAATTTTTTGTGTTCTGTATCTGATATAATCCCTCATATGCACAAGCAAATGAAACTCAAATGCACAAGCAGTCAGTTCTACAGATAGAGTGAAATTATGCATTAATGTCCTCTTTTGGCAGATGTTAATGGATACAACCAAAGTAAATAACATTATCTTAGAGTTTTGTCTACTTTGCATCTCAGAACACTTTGCAAGGGTTAATTAATCTTGTGATTCGGAAAAGGATTAAGTAACATGACCAGTCAATGGCAATGCCCCAGTTGTCACAAAGAACAGTGGGTTCCTCTCGCCTCACAAACCCTCATTGCAGGGTGAAAGCCGAAGCAAATATGACCAATGGGAAATAGGACTTTCAGTTCTGGAGGAGATTCACGGGGAGAGAAAATAGTGCTACGGGAGAGAAATGCTATGTGACGAAAGAGGAGAGAGACACAGGACAGCTGTAGTATATCATAGGATCACACGTCAATAGTTTTGGGCTTTCAGAAAATACCAGGATTGTGCACGGGTTAGAAAACATGCCTTTCAAAGGTGATATTTTCTATAGCAATTTCACATCACAAGTCTGTAAATATTACATCTGGTCTCGAGTCTGAACTCTTAGGATAAAAAGGGCAAACAAACCCCTAAATGGTAAGAGGACTAGCCAAGGCCATTTCTCATATTAACTTAATACTACCAGCATTAGATGTGGTATGATTCAGAGGGAGAAAACTCTTCACCTCCCACCTTCCCCCCCTGCCAAAGTCCTGCTTACTAGTCACTTTCCCCACCCTTCTGCTTATTTAAAATCAGATTGTAATCAGGGAACATGAGATTTTTTTTCTTAAGGAAGTTTATTTCTGAAGGTAGTGGGGAGACGTAAATATGCTGCCTGTTTACTGAGGCTCATAAACACATATGAACACAGGCAATTAATTGTCACTGAGAGAGTTCCAGCAAACATGGAAAATCCTAGCTTTTTAGGGCATGTTTAACTAAATGTTCACCCATCATGTACTGAATTACTTAGTGAGATATTAATTTTGTGCTCCAGCTGAGGGTAATCACAGAACAAACTGGCATTATTCAAGTTACTCTAGAAAATTACAGCAAGGGTAAGCTTAAGAACAAAGGCCAGCAGGAGTCGAGCCTCTCAACTTGAAAGGAATTATCTTTTCCTCTAATTGAAGTGAGGGCTGTTTTGTTTTGTTTTTTCTTTCCTTCCTCTTGCTAAATTTCCAAAAACACTCCTTGGCAGAAGGTCTCCTTGCAACTGGGCTTTCATGCTTAAAGCCCAAGAGCAGGGACTCATCTGCCTGGGAAGGTTTACTAATGTAATTACACCAGCATCCTCAACAGCTAGAGTTACACCCACGTAATGCTACATGCGGGTATTCTTACCCAGGAGTGATTACGCTGGTAAATGCCCCTATTTACATAAACCCAGAAAGACTTGACTTATGGGTCCAGTTTTCCTTGTGGTACTGCCCCTGACCTATGCCATAACCTTGGACAAACCACTTCTTCTGCTCCCTCCCTTCTGTCTCTGTCTCACAAGTGTTGACTGGAACTCTTTATGTTGAGAACAATCCCTATGTTTTTACAGTGCCACAGGGGAACTTCGATTTTGGTAGAGTACCAGAACAACACATCAGAAATCTGTAATAATGTATGTAAACACCTTCTTCTTCCGCTGTCCAGACAGCTGCTATTAGTGAGTTCACAGGCTGTGGTATTTCTTTAGCATGGGAAAAAGTTAACAATAGGCAAGAATGGAGGGTCATTTCAGGCGACATTCCATCACTATCAAATATAATACATTCTGCTTTCTCTATACTTATGTACTCCCCAGCATGCCAAGACACATTTCTTCTTGTCTCTTTCATATCTGGCAGGCTTATTTGCCCACTAAATAACACTTTATCTAATGCTGTCTGTAAATAAGTCCTGAAGGAGCCTTTGCTAATAATTTCTATTTCATTTCCTAATAGACACCCTTCTAAAATGCATTACAATTATGGTACTATCCTAGCAATTTAGTCCAAAACTTCATTCAAAACTGTTTGTAAAAATAATTTTTCATTACAACTACTGCAAATTTTATTGTTTTGATGAAATCTCAAAATATGACCCTTTTTTTCCAGCTCAGTTCAAATTTGATTTTTTAATTTATTTTTCCATTAAAATTCTGCCTTGACCAACTGCAATAAAAATTTCCCTTTTTGGTCCCCCTGAAAAAGGAAAAATCAAAGTCTAAAAAATGTCTCTGCCATGTTTTCAAAAATACCTCAAGCAAAAAATATCTTTTTTCTCTACCCATGTAGGAAAATATTATTTAGGAATTATACAAATGAAATACCATTATTTAAATCATTCTCTAGGGAGTGTGTTTATCAGTTGTTCATTTTTAATTGAAATTCATGACTGGGAAAAGCAATCTGCAATTTAGCTTGCCCCAGTAAGCCCTACAGTAATTCAGAATCTATTCAGTCCCAAGTATTTTATAAATAAAGATCACAGGTTACGAGAATCTGTAATCTTCAGCCATAACAAAATGCTATTCTTCTCCTTCTCACCTAAACACAAATGGGAACTCAAGTGGAAAGGACATAAAAAACATGTACTAGGACCTCTAGTGCCTTCTTATCAACATATAAAGCTTCCCTGAAAGCATTACAAGAAAAATTATAAGTGTCCACTAAATATGGAATCAAAAGACTGTGAGCGATGATTCCCAACAGAGGCGAAATTTCCGGCTCTCAAATTCTGTCTCACCCAGATAGGGAGAAAATGCATAGCAAATGGAGAAGTACAGTACTGAGAGCTGGATAAAAAGTTCCACGTGCAGGTAAGCTGCAGACTTGAACCAATTCTCCATTTTTCAAATCAGTTCACTCTTTTCATAGGAATAATGGCATTTTTTTGTAATGGACAGATTCCATTTACCACAGAACCAATGCAACCTGCCGTGCAAAATCAAACCTTATGTCACACTAGATTACTGTCCATCATAACCAAAGAAAATGTATTGAACTGAATATATTTGGTTCAGGAAATCTGTATTTTGTCAACTGCAGTAGAGCTCATTGTCCATTAAACAGTACCAAACCCATTCTGAACAGAGCACACTGTAGAAATGTTTAACCTCCTAATCCTTGTCCACTTACCAGAAGAAAAGTGAGGGTGATACCTGACATCTAACAAAAAGAGAGTTAGGACTGACACTTTCCTGTACCAGAGAAATTCTTTGGGTAAGAGATCATTTATTTCCTGCAAACAGACAAACGCTAATTATAGGTCAAATCTTCCCTCTTTTTTTCCTCTACTGTTTTTTTTTTTTTTTTTCCCTTTTCCTTCCTCCCTTCCTTGGTGCATCTTTTCTTCAGTCTTTTTTTGTCAAATATCTTTTGCCTTCAAAAAATCTCATCAAATCTCTACATTCTCCTTCATCTAAAAGTTATCTGCTATGAGAATAATTTGCCTGCCTTCTTTTATGTATTCCATCTGGAGTTTTTAATAAAGCACAAGAACTCAAGGCTACTGTATTTTTATTAGGAGATGGTGGAAACTTTATAATGATTTCTATTCACATTCAGCAAACGCTCTTTCCTATTGTTCTACCCTATTCACCTCTCCCAACATCCTATTCCCAAATCGTTTTTGCTCTGTAATCCTTCATCCATTTTGTCTCCTCTTCATTCCTGTCCCCACCTAACCTCCTGTCTTGCCAGCACAAGTACTTTCTTTTTCTCAGTCTTTTGTCCCTCTTTTTTTTTTTTTTGTTGCTCCCATTCCTCAGTCACAGATGCTTTAGGCTCCACTTTATTACTTATGCTGCAATTCTTTGAATGTAGAACCAAAATATTGGGGGGGGGGGAGCGACAGTTATTCTTTTTAACTTGGAAATCCATCCTGCTGGATGGGAAGAGAAAGCACTCTATGTCATAAACATCTAAACTGATGTCAGCCGAGGTGTCTCAGTAGGGCTGTGGACAGAGTTAGGGAGTTTAAAACATACAGAAGGTAAAGATATTAAGTTCTTTAACAGAGGAAGAATTTGGTCTCATAAACTGAGGATCCAATCAAACTCACCTCTTACTACTTTTCAACAGAGGGTTTTAAAGACGTTTCTGTTAAGTATACATGTACACAACATGCCTTCTGCTCACAATTGCAAGTTGTAAGTTGTACACCCTTGACATCAACATGCTTGTCTTTTTAGGATACTATGGCAGCAAAATATATATCGGCTTACAAACATAAAAACGGTGTTTGCCAAAGATTTCTCACCTCACAGGCAGAAGGTTAAGAATTACAAACAGAAAACACTCAAAGTGAGTAGGAGTTATATATTAATCTTTTGGTATAGCTTTTCAGCTGAAATACTGACATAAATTCAGCTTGCACATAATTTGCACTTTGGCCATTTGGTACATTCCCACCAAGCAAAGGTAGATGTTTCAGTACTCTGAAGGGCTCATAGAAAATAAAAACAAACTTAAAAATAACCTAATTTCATTTAATTTGGAAGTTGAATTTTAGCAATAGATATTTCTTTGTGCTACTCATCTTATTTGACCATTTTATCAGAAGGGCTAGTAGTGTTCTGTCACTATGGGGCTTGACATTTCCCCTGTTATGAGACATTCATTTGAGTGAACTACTGGTTTGTCAGATCTCTACTTTTGAGATGAGTATTTCCATCCTGTAGATCACATTCTCCCTTCAAATTCATGGTAAGAAATTTCAGTAAAACCATTTGTCCTTTTTTGTTTTTCAAGAAAGATTTGGGTTTTTTTTCCTGTGTTAGAAAAAAATAAATTCAAATGCAGGCAAAAATTTCCAAACTCATCCATCTGCTTTGCCTTGGATAATGGCTGGAAGGAGCCTGAAGCAAAGCAAGGTTTCTTACAACATGTGGAAGAGGGACCTGAAATTTGGCCAAATGGGTGACTCATTCTGCTAGGGATGCACCTTCTACCTTTCTTGTGAAAACTTCCCAGGTTTGGCCACATGAGAAACATTTGAAAATACACAGTTCCTGCATCCTCAGCAAATACCTCCCTGGAGTTCCTATACCTGCTTCCCTCCCAGCTTCCACAGACCTCTGCAGACAGACATGGAACAGCAAGACCCTCTCTCCGTAAGGAAATCCCTTCCTCCACTGTAAGGAAGTGTGTGCACAGGAACTGCAGCTGCACAGAGCAGGAGGCAAGGATCACAGGTATGACAGGGATAATGGCACATAAGTCAAGCAGTGGGGTTTTGCATTTTCTTTGCAATAAGATACTGCTGTGCTGTCGGGGTGTTGCCCATCACTCACTGAGATGAGGAGCTGTGGAGAAGGTGGCACAAAAGGAAACTGAGGAGTAAAAGGGGAATATGCCTTGGTTACAGGTGGAGGTGAAGACAATACATCAAGGCACTGGTGTTGTAAAAGGATCCGAGGCTGAATAAGCATTACAGTCTAAAGTGGCGAAGAATCAAATGGGAAGCTGGAAATACCTGTGCAAAATGTGATGCAAGATTAAGAATCAAGTAAAATTAAGAATGAAGAAGCAACGGTGATGGCAACCAGGCAGTTAAGAAGTGCCAAATAGATTTGGGGGACTAGGCAGGACAGGAGAGGAACCAAAATGGGGAAGAACAGAAGTGCACAGAGACACGTATGAGGAAAGAAGAGGACAGCCCTTTTCCCTCTCCATCCTGCCTGTAGTCTCTAAATTCCTGGCGTTGACCACTCCCCTGTTGTCAACAAAAATCATCTACGCCCAGCTGCAAAGCAATCCACCCCCTTCTAGCACTGGTCCACATAGACTATTAAAATCTAATGTTGCCAGACTCTCCATGTCTCTGTGATAAATAGAAAGATTTCAACCTTGCTGACAATCCATTTGTCAATATGCCATGGGATGGCATTTTCAGGTTTTCAGTTTGTTGGTTTTTTTTAAGCTAAAACCTCTTTCACATGTAAATTAAATTAAAAGAACAAGAGGGAAAATTCCATATGATCCCACATTTAAGGTTAATGAGTAATGGGATAATTATAATGAACAATAAAAAGATAACGAGTGTTCACAGAGAAGCCCATTACAACTGTGTAGACAACCATTACTCTGTAATTTTATACCTTTTGAACACTTGATTTTGCATTCTTAATGCTTTTTTAACATTGTTTTTGCCTGTGTAATGATATATAACAATCTCCAGACATCATCTGCAGTCTTCATATTTCCTTGATCTCTTTCAAACAAATTTTCATACTGAGTATGAGAAGACATAAGTACTTATCTCACTGAGCAATAGCCAGGAGATAGTGAGGGATGCATTTGGTTGTTGCCTCTCTACACATCCATAATTCCTATGTCACCAGCTGGGAACCACGCTACAAACTCTTGGGCTTGGTTTATCTTCTTTAGAGCCTCTGATTTTATGATAGTTTTGTCAAAATTTCTTGATTCTGCAGTTTGCTTCTCCCACTGGTCTGACAACAAAACTCAAGTTAAGGAGGCTTTAGGATACAACTAAATATTTTATTTTATTTTATTTTATTTTATTTTATTTTATTTTATTTTATTCAGTAAGGTTGTGGTCAAGAGCATAGCATCAACCTTTTTCTTGATTTCTTTTCATATGACACTCCCCTGATAACCTTAGTTGTATGTGCTGTCCTTCACTGCTGGACTTGGTACTAGACACAGTACTAGGCATAATGTTTAATTGTAAAGAGGCATTGCATGCTTACAGATTATCATAATATTTCAAGTTTACTGTTAAGAAAAGCCAATATTAATAAGGGTTACTTTTGCATTTCTTTAGGCATTATATATTTTAGCTGCAAATGTCAGTTCTTAGCAAGGTCTTAGCTCTTGTTTCCAATGTATTGTAGTATTAATAATGCCCTTTAGGACTGTCCCAACTCCTTGACACTCTAGCAAGTCCCTAAACATCTGCATCATTCAGACTGGAATCCTAATGTGCACCATACAGCAACCATCGCTACACTACCTGCATGCTTATATGCAGGTGGTTCTCTTGGCAGCTGAGATTTCTATTTGAAATAAAGGAAAAAAACTGTTTGTAGTAAAGAGCAGACACTTTGGGGGACCAGCTCAGTGAGCTGACTATCTGTGAAGCATACATTCTCATTTCCAGCTGCATGACCCTGAACTGGTCATTGCAGTCTGAGTGGAGAAAGGGAGTTAATACTAAATAATATTAGACAAGGGCCAATCTCTACTCAGCACTCTTCAAACAGCAAGAGAAACATGTCTTAGCTGTAAAGTGAGAGATCAAGTAGGAGGAAACAGTGAAGAATGATAGGGCAAATGAAAGACCCTCTCGGCATGCCTCTCTGAATTGGTCTTTTCTATTATTAAGTTCTTGGCTATAAGAGAAAGGTGACAGAGATCCCATGCTCTCTCTGTCACAGCAAGTCATTCACTTGTTCTTCAGCATCACAAAGAGCAGTATATGAACTTCACCATATTTATATCTCTAACTTTATGCAATAATTTAGTTGCTGCCTCCTTGTATGAAGGAAACACAGTAACACCTAATTCAAGAACTAGTCTTGAAACAGCACTAACTAGCAAGGCAAAAAAAAGAAAAAAAAATCATGTTGCATAACCCCTACAAAGACGAATGAAAACAGATACACTAAATTTGAATGTGCTGTTAAAAAAGAACCACCTCTGAACTGAGATGATGGATGGCTCCCTATGTACAAACACGTATACTCATGTAACTAACCCATGATCCAACCAGGCCAGTAGATAACGGCGTGCTGTGGCACACTTTGGTCCCACAGGTCTGTCTGGACGCAGTTTGACCCGGTGCAGTAGAACTCCCCCCTAAACATCACAATCATTTCCTGAAGCAGGTATTAAAAACTCTGCCACTTGCTGCAGCTCCCCGAGGAGGCCTACAACCCCCGTGGCTCTGCTTGTATGTGGCTCTGGAATACCTTCAGTGCTCAGTCCCCCACTCTGGCCTCCTCCTTAGCGCTGGCGGTTGCTGCATGACTGCCAGCACGAATACCAGTGCCTTTTGGCCGAGGAAGAGGTGTCATACCAGGCCTGGGATTTCTGGAATATGATACTAGGATTTCTATATTAGCCTGATGGAGCTTCTAAATTTCCACCTTAGTTGCTTTATGTAACACAAAAGAAAGTATATTTAAAGACAAGTTGCGAAGTGAACAACTAAAATTTCTGGAGCACTAGAATTGAGACTGCTTTTTCCACCTTAACTACACCCTTGAGTCTCTTCATTAGAATAAAATCTGCAGAATTACACTGAATTCTAATGGGTGGGCTCCTTGCCTTGTTCTCAGTGTTGGATGGGCACTGCTTACCGTATGACAAAATATTTCATATTTTATTTTCTCATCACTTTTTAACGCCATACCACATTTCCTGTACAACATTCAAACTCTGCTCTGAAGACAGAATTATTAATGTTTGCGTAGACTCTCAAGGAGGTGTGGGGGTTTTTCACTACAGTGATAGCACACTTTATAACACATTTTTCCTCCTAATACTTGAGGAGACAGAGAACTATGTTCATCTCAAGTTACCAGTTAACAGGCAACTGAAGCACATACAAAATTAACTAAAAAGTCAGCAATGAGTTTTGGTTTCCCTTTTTTAAGGAAGAGTCTACATTTTCAGAATACTGTGTATCATACGGCACAGTTCTGCTCAAAGCCCAGGCCTCTGCCATGAGACACATGTTTATTGGCCCCAACTCATAGGTAAACCGGGGCCTTCAGGTAAGCCATCCCTGCTGTCTTCTCCACAGCATTAAAACCTACAGTTCCTGCTCAAACAGGCCTCAGCCACAAATGGTAGCAACAAAGCCTTTCTGTCCTCCTCTGTGTGATCAGCCCACCAAACTGCAGCAGAAAACCTCAGGGATATCCTGGCAGCAGAGATACCTGCTGAGCCTTAGCAGGCAGGTACTGCTCCAAGCCTCAGACCAGAATGCTAATCTCAATCCTCTTCCTCATCCTTCCTTAATCCTATTCTTACAACAACTGAAAGGAAAGATTCCTCATGGGAAAGGATGGGAGACCTTAACGATAAGCAGTTCCATCAGTTCTTTTTCTATGTATAAAATTAATGAAACTGAACTGTAAAATTATTGGAGAATGAAGCATAATTTTAAGAAATAGAGAGCTAAAATACACTCCAAGGGATTAACATCCACAGTAGATTATCCCCTCCATACTAAAGTGGGTAATGGGTTTCTCTGAATAGGATATTTCTTTACAGCAGAAGCATAAGATATTCTTTTAAAAAAGATCTGTAATGTCTTACTTTACATATGTCTTGTGTTTTGTTTTGCTATTTCCTTCAGTCATTTAGAAGCAGTGATTTTGACTGGTGACAAAAGCGCATATTCTTGTTGAGATGTCCTCATGAGGAACACACAAGCCAGATGTGATCTTCTTTGGAAAGACAGAGCAGAGGTATCCATGTGAAGATTTCTGGTCACTAATGGAGTATGGTGGGACACAAGCAGGCAAAAATACCATTGTGGTTAAGATACTGGACTAAACTTGGAAGATATCTTCTGGTTCCTGGCTCTGCTGCAAACACCCCATGTGTCCTTGGATAAATGCCTCTTGTGAGGCTAATTTCATTTATGTGCTCATGTACATGGTAATGAGCCTCATAAACAGCCTATAAATATAATCACTTGAAATAATTTTTAAGGTACAATCTCTCATATTCAGTGAGGGATTACATATTCTCTTGGGAAATGAAAAAGTGTTTTCTAGACTAAAGGCATGAGATGGGTTTGGATCCGTCTCAGTTTCAGTGGCATCTGTGTACACATTTAAATTTGGCATGTGCAGACCATCACAATAAAAAAAGAGTATGCATTATTTGCACTATATCTCATTTTCTTTCTCAGACTGGGATTGTTCCCATTTATAGGAACTCTGGCTGTAAGAAGCAAGGAGAAACACACGTATAGATGATGATATCTTTGAAATATGTACTGGCTCTGTGTCCTTTTTGTTCAAAATTCTTGGAAACATCCTTAAAAATCTGTGTGCACGCACAACAGTTGTAATTATTCACATAGACCCTACTGTAAATCACAGACTCATATGTACATCTGGAAGTTACTCCTCTCCACACACACAAAGAGCATAACTATACAGTTCACAAATAAACTTCTACAGGAAGGGCAGCCCCAGAGCCAATGCAGATCTGCCAAATCTGCTAGCTAGGAGGGTATTTCACTATTTGTGGTGCAAACTACTCCTTTACTGCTTCAGGGAGGTTGTTGGTGTTCTGGCAGCCTCTGCTACGCACATCCAGGCAAAAAACTGCTACTCACAGCAGGTCTACACCAGGTGGAATGCAAGTGCAATACACCGTGGACCCTGGGACTAGGCAGCAAACACAAACTGTGTCAAGGTTAGACCACCATAGTACTCCCAGTTTTGCTTGTGTATTCTGATTCAGTCACTTCCTTTTCAACAAGAATGATCTCCTCCAACATATATCTTTGCAGTTGTTGACCCTCTGTGGCTTAGATGAAGCATAAGGTGTCAGGAAAAAGTAAATTATACAAGTAAAATTTTTAAGTCTATATCTATAGTCTGCACCTACCACCTATGATTTTGTAAAAATACAACTAGCTGCTTTCCAAGGTAGACATCTCTTACTTGGGATAGGTCATTATAGAAACTTTTTTTTTTAATTAATTTAACTTAATATATCCAGTTAAAAAGCTATGCACATGCAGTCATTTCTGTATGGATTACTTGCAGGCAAAACATTGTCTGTGTTTGAAAACTCACTCCATCAGGAATATATTTGCCATAAAGCAAAGTGTTTAACAATATGAAAGTATAGCTGAAGATACTCTTGATGATAAGCTAGGAACTAGCATTCATTATTAATTTATAAAGTAACTATTGTTTCCCTTAAATCTCTATAGCATTCCTTGCATTGTGTTACTATTTTCAAATAACTAGACATGCCAATACCTTAATGAATCAGACTACTACAAAACAGCCTAAGACTGTTAGAATACCAAAAAATAGCAACTCCTAACATAAAAGGGAGGAGTCAATATGCCAAAATTAAGGACATAAGCAGGAGAGACCTGCTGTCTCCAAATGAAAAGCATCTAGGTGCAATGGACCTAGAAAAATGTTGACTGCAGCTTCTGCAAAAGCTGATAATTCAAACGTGATTACTTACTATATATATGTGTGTGTATGTATATATATATAAAAGCAAGTGCATAACTACTGTGATAGGTTTGGTTTTGGTTTGTTTTGATTTTTTTTTCTTCAGTGGGAGTTATAGCATATTATAGTTACTCCAGTGAATTCAAGGTCATTTAAGGGCAAAGGTACATTTCTGGAACTACTCCTGCTGTCTGATCTGTGGAACAATTAACAGCCCAAGCAATTAGGAACAGAAACCTTAACAAGAAGCATCCTTTCTTTAGCGAAAGGAGAGAAGACATGAAATTGAGAATGAGTGACCTCTTTCCTTGCCTCTCAGGAATGGCCTGAGCTATTTGTTAAATGCCTTGGCACTGGGGTGTCTCAGTAACAATAAGGCCAAGGCCTGTGGCAAACCAAGAATCTTGACACTCCCAAGAACTTGTTAATTTTGGCAAGTAAGTTATGTCTAGGGAGCTGAAGTGAAGAAATGAGATGTAATAATGTCACATTGCAATATAATAACATTGTGAATAACATTCATACTGCCATCAGATACCTTCCAAAAGAAGACTTCTGATCTAGAAAAAAACCCATTCAAATATTGGCTCATATTTTATTAAAGCTGAGGATACAGTGACAGCTCAACAGTAAACTGTATGCAACAATCACTCAATAACAGGTTGTACAGAAGGCTTGGGTAGTTTCTTGCTTGTATCCTTTTGGTGTTTTTTTTTTTGTGTGTGTGTCATGTAATGACAAGGACACTGCTCATGTTCACTGAAATACCTCCAACTACACAAACTGTGATCAGTAACACATTTACAAGTGTCTCACACTGCCCTTATATTGCTATTTTCTATTTTTCAGGGAAATACATTTAACACACATGCATAGAGTAAATCCAAAATGAGCCTTAAATAATCTTGTTCAGGGCAACAGAGAATAATGAGTGTCTTCAATGAGGGGCATAATTACAACAAGCTGTCAAAGGAAACTTTAAGAAGGTTTGGGGGCAGGGGGAATTAAAAGCTATTTACCTCTATCAAAGCAGAATGAATAAGGGTAATGAGTAATAACCCTGAGAAAATGACAACAAAGGGGAACAGTTTCAGCACCATGAGTGGGAAATTAATCAAGTCCTTCTTTTGTTAACAGGTGTTACACAATAAATTCCCTGTGTTCCACCCTGGAAAAGCATCCTTAATACCAGAAAAGTTCTAAGAAGTAAACAAGAAAAATGCTACCTTGTCCTTACAATACATTGTTTGCAAATGTCTCAAAGCACCTTTCAGTTCAACACAGAAAAAGAAATACCAAAGCTCAGTGTCTTATGGCATTTGGATTTAAATTTATGGAGAAAATATAACATCTTAAATTCACTGGTATGCAATGGATTCCTGACTAGGAGATGCATTTGGACAACACCAAATGATTTTCAGGATGCACCATGTAACAGCTAAAAAAGTCCCAGTGTGCCTACTGGAAATATGCAAGCTTGGACATCTTGATTACATCTACAACACTTCGGTCCCCTAAGCCAGGGAATACTTAGTTCAAGTCAGAGCAGCACAATCCAGTTGTGTAAACAGAAGACTGAAAATCAGGAAATCCTTAGTTCTAAAATGAGATCCAACTGTGCCCCTTCTTCCTGTCCACAAAAAAGTTAATGAAGCAACCTAAGCAATCCGCCCTATCCTCCCTTCTGGACAGAAAAACAGTAGTATTTAACTACCAGTCTCAATGAAGTGTTGGATGGATTAAATAAATTAACATGGATAGATTGAATAAGTTCACATCTTTAACATACTCTAAGGAAGAAAAAAGGTTCCATAAGCGTTAAATATTTTTGAAATAACGAGAAGATCTTTTCAAGGGGAAATTACTACATTTCCTTTCTTTATATATTGATTACTCATTAATGCAGCAAAACACAGAAAGATTAGATTTGACAGTTGTCAAGGAATGGTTTACACCCTTACATATGTTCTTGATTTGACCACAAATAAAAATGTTATTCAGTGGATCCCGATCATGTTCTCAAACCACTTCTGAAGGCAACAATTTTAAGACTTTCTGTGAAAATTATCTTTTCTGATGCCCATTCCAGCTTACTCTTATTTACTTACATACACTTGAGAAATAGGCATGCACAAAGTATGTTACTGCTACTCTTTGTAGAATTATTTGAGGACAATTAGTATAGTTGCTTACTCATTTCAGAGATTGTGAAATACGCTTTGTACATTTAGATTTATCTAACAATGCAAACTACTACTTACTATGGGCTTTAAAAAAGTTCAGTAAACAGAAACACAAGAGGGACACTTTGGCAAGGTCATTTTGCCCTTTATATCAAAGGGCAAATAATGTAAATGTGTCATATTTACAAATTGCAGGAAATTAAAGTTTAAAAAAAACTCAACCAAGCCAAACAAAACCGACAAAACCAAAAACAAACAAAAAACCAAACTCAAAAAAAAAAACCCCAAGCCCACAAAAAAACCCAACACCAAAAAACCAAACCAAACACAACCTTTTCTTTCCTTTTTCCATTTAGGCAATTACTGTAGTTGTGGTGAGTGATGTAGGCAGCTGAATGCCAGTAGCTAATATAAATGAGACTGAATAGGAGGGCAGTGTTTGGAAAAGACCCTCTAGAAAGAAATGAGCCGTGTAGAGAAAACATGAGAACCCTTTTACAGAATACAAGGCACAAAACTGCTTTTGAATTTTACTTTTCTTTTAGAAGCTATTTGAAAATAAATAATGTTCTTCTAGTAACCATAAATAATTTCTTTAAAAGGAGAATTGCTTATACTTCCTGTATAGGCAACCTCAGTGTTTAAGTCCAAAGAGAAAGAAAGGGTTCATATGCACCTTCCTCCTCCATTTTTTATGGAAAGTCTTCCCCTGAAAGCTTTCATAGCTTTTTTTATTATCCAGTTTTGCTTCTTGTTGAAGAAGTACAATTAAAAGTAATAATAATAATAATGGCCAGTCTTCGCGAGCGAAGATCCGGGGAAGGTCTTTCCACCTTCCAGCCTGCGCATTGGATTTTTTAGGTGAGACACAGTGTGCGCGGAACTGAGCCCACCCTTTAATCCTAAGGTTCATCTGCCGGGGCCAAGCGAGCTTGGACGGTGGCAGCGAGGTCCTTAGGACGTAGGTGGGTTGCCTTTAAGGGCTAACGAGCCCCACCTGCCCGGGAGTGGCCCTGACCGGGAATCGAACCCGGGTCTCCGCGGTGATAGCGCGGCGCCTTTACCCCTAGACCACCAGGGACTCCGCAATTAAAAGTAATGGTACATAAATATGAGAGTCATGGGCCTTGGATAAGTCAGTGAACCTAGCTGCATACTTGGCCCTTAAACGAGATTTCTCATGAACATATACAAGCTTTATATCCCTTATTGGCCTGCTTTGTCCAGAATAAGACAGGAAAGTTGATCCAATCACCCTAAATATTGAAGAACCAATATATGTCTGGAAGCATACATATTACTCAAACTACATGCTTAGAATACAACCAAACTTTCTGTGTATCATTGGCCATGCTGAGCAGACAGGTCTATGATTTCTGATCTAATCAACCTCAGAGTGACTGTGAAACCAACAGCTGTGTCTGAGCAATTGGAAAAAATAGATATAGAACAAAGGGGAAGACCCATCTCATCAGGGCTTCTCCCTAAAGTGCATAAACTCAGCTTCAGTAGAAAGTATAAATATTTCATTCACTATTTTGTACTGTATTTCTCCTGGGATTTGTGCTCCAACTACTTTCTTTTAAAGGTGCATTAATGTCTTCTTTTAACAGCATCCCTTCTAAACTTTTCCCCTTGCTTAATGGGCCTGAAGGGATTAAACCCTTAGCAGAAAAATGCATCTGTTGTACATAACATCACAGTATTAGACTATCATAATACCATCTCATTTATTTTCATTTTGTGGAAGTATACCTTCCCTTGAGAATGATGCTACAGGGTATATTTCCTTCCTGATGCTTCCTTTCATGTATTGTGTGATGTTAAGGAGAAACACTTGTATTCAGACATCAGAAGCCCAAGGCCCACTTTTTGCCTTGCATTTTGAGGCCACATTATGCCAGAAAAGTATCTAGGCTGGCTATCAAAGAGCTCCAGAAATTCTGCCCGTCTCAGAGAACATGCAACACACGACCTTTGCACTTGGCACAGTTCTGGACACAGACCACACAGAACTGACTTAAATTTGCTTTTGCTTTGGGTGACTTCCTTGTGCATCAGTTCAAGAAAACTAAGCTTAACATTTCAATGAGGCCTGTTGTGATCTCACTGCTTGAACATATACCACAGTAGTCGACACCAGCACAAATAATGGCGCCATTTGTCTTGCATTGAGCAAGGCTTTGTCTACACAAAATTACAGCTTCAGTAGTCCTTTGGCTTTGCATTAAATAGGGTTTCCCCAGCAAGGAGTGTTCATAGTCTCCATAATTTACAAAATCAACACCAGGTCACCCAAATAGCCTTGAAATCAAGAAATTAGAGGGACTGCAGGTGAAAAGTGGTAACTACTCTTGGTTACTTTGGTAACAGCTTTGGTAAACTGAGTAAAAATTACAGTTCATCGGAATGGAAAGATTTTACTTCATCTGTAAACTAACTTCACTTTAATCCAGATAAAAGAAGTTGTGTGTATTTGGTGCCAGAATCATAATTACTTAATTAATCCATTACTTAAACAGTTACATGATGGTTTAGTGGGATTTTCAAAAAGCATCTGGACACCCTCTCTGGGCTACATCCGTGTGGATTTTGGGCAATTGCACATCTTCAATCACCGGCATCTAATTTGGCTAGTTTAACCTCTTTCACAGTTACATGCCAAAGCCTACCTGCTTTCCCAATGCATTTCTAATGATTATAGTAATGGCACAACCATTTGGAGATCAGTGAAACTCTTTCAATGTTTTCTGTGAAAAAGAACAGGCACAGCACAAAGAATTTCCCAGGTACCCACAGAAGTAAACTCTTCTGGAGCTACAGCTGCTGCAGGCAACAGTAAGGGCAACCCTCAAAACAGGGTGGAGTTTTCTCTCTTCTCAGTGAGAGATTAAAAGTCAGGCATTCTCCCATTGCTGCAATAAGCAGGATACAATACAATAGGTCAGAGGGAATTACAAGGAGTCAAACACTTTTATTCATTATATAGCACCAGGTAACATTACACACAGGTGCTGGCAAAATTTAGGACAGAAATATGTGAATTAGAAGTAATGTAGTACCTTGCTGCTTACTAGGGCAAAAGAGGAAGGATAGTCATAGGCAAAATTTTCCAGGAGCAGTTTTGAAGAAATGGTTTGTTGAATTGAGTGGAGAAGGGTGCTTAATTCTCCTAGATAACATGACAGTGATCAGAAAGAAATACAGAGCCAAGGCTTAATGGTTCAAATGAAGGTGCTGGCAAGGAGCTTCTTTCAGAATGAAGAGATCTGCAGTGGTTTACACTCAATTTTGATCTATGTTGAACTGAAAACCCGAAGTGCTGGAGTGGGAAAATGTACCTAATTTTCCTGACTGTTTCTTCATGTAGGATCCTGCACTCTTCCAGGTCTAAGGGCAGTCCTCAGTCTTACCTTAACAGAAAATTAAGATGTCTGGTAAATAATAAAGGCAGAGGATGGAGGGGTGGGGGAGAGAGCCATTACTTCTCTCACTCAGTCAAAAATACTTGCTGCAGTATGCTTGCAATGTGACAGACTTCCTAGAGTACACCAGTGTGTTAATCAATAGTTAGGATCTGCCTAAACGTAGAACAAGCTGTTTTGAGAACTCATATTATCCAAGAGGGGGGTTAATGAACATCAGCACAAAACAGAACTATGGCTGCAAAACCTTAAAATGACAGGGAGAGAAAAATAACACCAACTTGGAATCATTGTAGGCTTAGCCACTGAATGATGCTGAGAAGGGCACAGTCCCTGTTGACAGAAACTAGAGATGAATTCAAGCCACACAAATTCCAGCTCAATTTCAGACTTGCCATTATTTTTGCAACCTTGCACAAATCAGCAACCTTCTGTGACTGGACTGCCCTTGCTGTCCTTTTTCCCAGTGCAAATAGTGGAACAGTCTGTTCTGCCTTAACGCACAGAATTACTGAGGAGAAATCTGTGCTTCTTATCTCTTTCTCTGACTTTCCTGTTTAACGTAAAGCATTTCCCATAAGCAGAAAAGATAAATGCATTTGAATTCCATCTTGCAGCAGGATATGGTTGCATAATCTTTCAGTCTGGTCAGTTTTCCCACTTGTCTTTCATCTTCCCTGCATAACAACTGTTTTTCAAAGACAACAGATTCTCCACTGTTGTCTTGGGACAACACTAGGATATCTTCCCTGAAGAAGACATTTTGTTGCTCTTTTGCCTTGTGTAAATTAACAGTGATTTCTTCTGAGATTCTTGCTAAACCTTTGGGGCCATTTTTGCTTTAGAAGGTGTCTCACTAAAGTGTCAACTGTGTTTTCACACTGGACAGACAACACATACTGTTCTGTTGGTGCTTTCATTATGCTGAACTATATAAAAACCAAGGGACAGTGTGAAAGGTAGAGCATAACAGAACTGTATTATTAACAACTGCCTCTGAAATATTTTTGTGTTCATTTATCTCAGAATATGGATAGGAAACCTAAGTCAGGGTGGCAACTGTTATTAGATTACTCTTTTCCCTACCACCAATACACGTCCAGCAAAAATACAGAGCCCTACTGTGCAATTTTGTGGTCTGTTTTACTTTACCCTCAGCTGATAGTTCTCATTTATTTCTTGACATCATAGTATATATAATGTGGAAGCTCCAGAGACTAAGAACTTTACTAGGACATAAAAATTGACTTTTTGGGTTCTTCCTCCATTATGAAGAAATGTTCAATTAGAAATCCCCAAAAGACACCAGTTCTTTAATGTTTGGCGCCTTGACACTTTTAGAAAATCAACCCATTTTTAATTGCCTCTTGTTAAGCACTGAGGATCAAATTTGCTTATCAGTTTTGAAACTATGGATATATCTATCTATCTATCCAGCCATAAAATTCCTTTTACATCCATAGTGCTATCCACGCTTTTAATAAATCTGAGATGGGTCCAAGCCTGTATTGATTTCAGACACTGGCTACGTATATGAATCTGAATTTCTTTTTTCAGGGCGTATTTCACTCATTGACAAGTGTAATTGGACCACGGGGTAGGTATAATGCTACAACCACAACTGTTTCTACATAAAGCTCCTTTCTGTCTGCATTTTAAGTTACTTTTTCCCGAGTCTCCATCATCAATAAGTGTTGACATTTTTGCCTCAATGGAGGATTACCTGAATCATAGAGAAGAGGAATATATGAAATTACCGGACACTTATGGTGGCTGGTCAGAAAGGTTATAAAAGCAATAAGCACCTGAGTCAGGTAAAAGCTTTGAATATGTGTGTAATATGAGAATATTCACATAAATACTCTGTTCTAGTCAAATCTGCAATAAACACCATGGTGCAGGTTGCATTTCAACCTGTCAAACTGATCAAAACAAGCATGTGAACTGAAAATTAAGACGGAAAAAAAAGTTGCGTCAGGCAGTAATATGTAGTTCATCTTTCAAGTGAGGAAATAATGACTCTGCATGCATGCCTTTCTGTGGGATGAAGGCCGCATTTTTTGTGGGACACAGGCAAAGGGAAGACTGGAATTCAGATTTAGTTTCTTACCTCTTAAGCTGGCACATAACAACAGGTGTCCTAAGGATTTCTAACAGGAAATAAAGGCTGAAAACTCTGCAAAGATTTCAAGATACCACAGAAGCTAAAGTTGAAAAGACTGAATCAGTATTGGGTCAGTCAGACTAGCATCACTCTCACTGCAGGGACAGTGTTAGCCCAATTTCCTTCTCACCAGAACTCAGGAATCACCAGGTGGTGATGTCTGCAATGCTCCAATAGGAAGATCATTTCGTTTCAGGGTCAAATTCTAAAGCAGAAGAGCTGTTTTAAGTTATTATATAAAAGAAAAATTACAAATTTTACCTAGATATAAAGAGGCTATTATTTTATTTACTTGCATGTGTACATACCTATCTTTACAGGGCAAGTATGACATTGAATTCTAGGAGACCTCAACATTCTTATATCCCATAAAAGAGAAACCTGACCTTCCTACATCCTCCTCTGTTCTCCCATCAGATCCCTCCCTGCCCAATTTCCCAGCTCATGATCATTGCTCTCCAAGCTCTCTCCCTCCCATCCCACTTTTAAGCACTGAGTGAGATAGCAGGAGATGAAGCCTGAACTGAAATCCTACAAGCCTACCTCATGCAAGGCAAAGTCAGATGCTGAGCATTCAGATCTTACTAAATTCCTGCTGGCTGCCTTGCACAGCAGCAAGAAAGTGCAAACCTGCTGATTGACACTGACTGCCTCCTGCCTCATGCATAGATTGTTCAAAAGTAAGGGCAGATATACTGTATAAAGCTTCCTTGGAAAAGGATTCTCCAAACACTCTGAGTAATATGGCAGAATTGAGAACCTTTGTGTCCTTTTAATATGGATTTAGAAACTTTAGCTTCCGTTTTGGGGAAGCTCCATGAGGTAAATCCCCATCTCCTCATTCCACAGTCTAAACCAATAAATTCATGCAAACTTGATCAACTATGAACACATAGTTTCCATGTTTTTTCCTAGTTAGCTGGTTAAGTAACCAATTCTTCTTAGAAGACCTATTTCATGTTCCTCAACTATCCCCATTGCTTTTTTTCCCAAGAAATTTCATAAAGAATAGTTTGCTTAGAAATGTCATTTAAATTGACCACCAAAAGTAATGCAGTTTTCATCTTTCCTGTAAAGGAGGACAGTAATAAATTTTATTTAATCACAAATTTCACCCAGGCTATATTTCTGTAAAGTCAACCTTCTAACCACTCTCCCCAAACAATCTTCTTTTTTAAAAAAATCCTGTATTTTCCATACCTAAGGATCATACCAAAGCTTTGAAGTGATTTAATAGCAGACAGCCACTAGCCAAAAAAATTCATTTGAAACTTCGTAAGCTATAGAAATTCATTGCTTCTTTTAGCTGATTATAAGCTTATAGCTAAGATTATACAAAACAAACTTTAATTATTGCTAAAGAGCAATAAGACTATAAATTCAAACTGGATCTCACAGAAAAAAAATTAAACAGTCTATAAATAGTATCTCAAAATAATATGCACTAGCTACATTCTGTGCTAAAAATAAATGATCCTGCTATTATTCTAGTGAAATGTTTTTTAAAATCTCCCAAAGTGTGATCCAAGACTCTGGGATCCACCCCCACCCAATAAAGCTTTAGGTTAGGAAGAGAGCAAATCCAGCCCACAATTGCATAGTTACTGGAAGAAATCCTACATTTTGCTTGTGGAAAATGATTCTCTCTGCTGTGTGATAACATATCCTCTGCCCATTTTAGTGGTAGTCAGACCACTGCAAATATCCAAAATATCTAATTTCCAAATCAGGCAACAGGTTTAAACCCAGCAAAATATTAATAACTGTTTCTTCCCAAGAAGCATAAATAAACACTGCTGGAAGACAGCAAATAGTCTGAGAGCACGGAAAAGGAGAAAAATCTTAAAGCCCTCAGCAGTTACCAAATACTATGATTTACATGTAACTGGGATAAGGAAGTCAGACACTGCCAAAGTGTATTACTGTATTACTGGAAATGTCATTATATAGGTCCTATTAACATAGAAACTACAGCCTGTTCTTCATTTGCGGACATGACCAAGAACTTCTCTCCACCACTCTCCAAGACACCTGAATCAGACCATTATGGTTGAATGGACCTTGCTATCTCCTGAAGCCCTGGGATATCTGAGTATGTGCATTTCAGACTGTGGGCATTAGTAGCTGTAGTCTATAACTAATAGAAATGTTGAGTATTTTTTATTTTATATATAATTCTAATTTTGAATTTTATTAATTATTTTCCCTTCAATTTACATTTTAAAAATTAGTTATTTTGCTTTGCATACCTACCAGCATTGACAATTGTCCATGTCATAAAATATTATATTAGTCTAAAAAGAAAGAGGGGGGAAATAACAGACATACTGGTAAATGTTTACTTAATGTGACAGTGCTCTTCAAACTCTGATAATTCAGTCCAGGAGTTGTGATGACATAATTAAAATGAAACCTAACTTTTTGTCTGAAAACCACGGACTTTGTTATATTTCAATTTTATTTAGAAAACATCATGGGAATAGGCAGGTTTTAAAAAAAATATTAAACTTTACTTTCTCTTTTTTAAAACAAAATTCTCCTCAGATTTCAAGTTGTTACACTTGCGAAGGTGGTTGTACATAACCCCAAAAGTTACTGATGACTAATGAAACACTTTACTTGGAAAATAGAGTAATAGTTTCAGTTCAAGTGTTTGTTCAGATGAGAGGTATTGAGTCGGTTGGCATTAGCTTAAGTAAAACCTCAGAAAGTACTTGAGCCCTTCAACCATCTTAGCTATTCAGTTCTTAACCCTTCAGCCCATGCGTATCTTGACTTCAGTTTTGGTACAATTAATTAGTGTTACATCTTTTGCTCCTTGGGGCAGTGTCTCTTCTGCTTTCAAGGCTTCAGGAAAGAGAGGCACCCGAGCACAGGTAAGTGAATAATGTCATTTCCCGCAGAAACAACAGCAATCTATCTTTCTAAGGATATCCTCACTCTTATATGCAACAACTAAGTATTCTTTCTTGGTTTTTACCAGGAAGTCAGCTCCTACTTGCAGTTTTAATCTTGGTCACCACTGGTTGTGTATTAAATTGTCAAAAACACATTTTCCTCAGACTGTCCCTCACAGGAACTGCCTAAGGGAGGAGTTCTCCATAAAAACCTTTGAGAACAACTGTTTTTCCCATTTTTCCTCAGAACTCCTAAAAACAACCAACACTTCTGGCTTACAAAGTACATCAGCTGCAAGCTCTTGGAGGCTGGGAGAGCAGCACTGTCTGGCACAGCAAGTTTGGCCTGCTCCATACTATGTCTTAAGACAACTGTGTTGCCACTGGTGAAAAAAGGTTAACTGGATTAGACATATCTTACATTCCCATACCACCAGTTGCTACAACGTCAACTAACACCATTGCATGGCTTCTTTGCACTACTCCTCTCTTCCCGTCTGCTTGCTCATAACTTGCTTGTGTCAAGCATGGCATTTTTTGCTCTTTTCTAGTTGAGAGGCAGCCTGGCAAGGGCTTGCCTTATGCACTGGGGCCCCAGGCTCTGAATTTAAGAAAACAAAACACAACAGTAACCTCGGGGTAATTTCTCACCAGATAAAGCAACCTTTGAGGTAGTATTCTGAGATAAAGCCACCATCTTCTTCACAGGCCCTAAGCTTTTTGAGAGAACTGAGGAGTCCCAGCACAGGGAATGACAGGCAAAGCCATCACATCAGCTAATGAGTTGTTCCTGTCACTTCACTGGCAGCAACTCCCAATCCTGTCCAGATTACCCAAGCCAAACCCACACGACCCCAGGTCTGCCCTTTGAAGAACACTGTGGGAAAATGCCTCAAAATGGAAAAGAGAAAGTCAGAAGCATAAACTTGCGGATCCATACTACTTGCATGAAACCGAAGGCTAGAAAAAATGCTAATGTACATATTTGGGGAGTTATACTACAGACCACTATTTTAAAAGCTGGTTAAAATTGTTACTTTGTGATGAAATTACCAGTGAACAGCATGAAAATCTAAGGTTACTTGGTTGAACGATCCTTCACAAAATACAAATTCTTCATTATTTTTTCAAGGTATCCTATGTCTAATAGATATTCAGGCAAATAATTTGCCTTTTTTTAGGATGGTAAACTATTGTTAGAAACATTTAGAAATACCATAAACTTCCTGCGGCATCAAATTCTCAGGGCTATTCTCTGTACATGTTTACTTAGATTTGACACTACATTTGTGCTAGTGGCTGTCTTAGGCAGCTTTCTCAGTTTGCTGCTTATTTACAGCAAATTGAGCTCAAATGGAAAGTGCTTCTCCTTCTGTACCTCAAAAATTAATCCTGATAGATGACTATGTCTCGTTATAAGTAGTTTAAAAAAAAAAAAAACCACCCAAAAAACAACAACAACAACAAAAACAAACAAACAAACAAACCCCACAACACTACCCTCCCAAGTACAGCACCTCCTTCTTGTATGGCAGGATGTCCACATATGCAGGAAAAGGCTTTTTAACTGGAATGAACTGTCATATTAATGGAAAGTGGAAATTGTCTGTTTCAATCTGTAGCTGATTTCTACATCATCTGAATTTCTCATTATGAAGAAAGACAAAATCACTTGGGAAATTAGTTTTACTTCTCACCTTCTTGGTGTTAAAAGCAGAACGTAAAAATCTGAGTTCAAAAACAGGAATAACTGACAAACTATGTCCCCAGAGAAGGGTTATTATGGGAACATATAAAACTGGACAAATATTCTAAATTCTTCCTATAAAAAGAAAGCAAAACAATTTTTTTTGTTTGTTTTATACAGGTATAAAATAAAAAATTTTCTGTCCTACAGAACACAGATTTGAAAAGACACTCTAAAATGTTCTATTAGGATCTCATTTTTTATTAGTGCTGAATTCAAATTAGTTTCAAACCTACTGAACTATCACTTTGCAATATATTACTTACCCAGGATCACTTTAATTTTCATCCAGTGCTACTAAAAATTCAGCTCTCCTCCTCTGCCACATCATTGTGTACATAATGAAGTTTATGATTTCTTACAGGCACAATCTATTGGTTTTGGTTTGACTTTCAGGTAGTTTTCCCCAACTCATTTTTCAGTAAATGAAGAAAGCTCAAATACAAGAACTTCCCTTATGAGATTTGTCATCTTATGTTATTACAAGACAGGATACTTGGACTTAAAAAGATTAATGTATAGAACGGGTCTTTGCAGAGCATATGCTTCAAAGTGCTCACCCTCACGTCATCTCTAATATGTCCAATAGCATACTCTTTTGGAATTGAAAGTAAACAAATAAACAAAACAAAAAACCTGTGTGACTTCTCTAAATCATAGGTCAAATTTGAGGAGGTTTCTGCAAGTCTGTGGAAAAATTACTTTACTTGACCAGGTCAGATTTCATTTGAGTTTGTGCTTTGATTTTCAAAGTGAGAGATCAAATATGTTGGGGGAAAAAATATCCCAAATGTTGCACGGTGATCCATGTGGGGAACCACCCTCATTTCTACCTCAGGCAATCTCCTCTATGCACACAGATTTGATGCTGTCTCAGAACTGATATTAGTTTCAAAACATCAGGATGGCTAAATGCAAGTATTACTGCATCACCCTGTTATGGGGGAAAATGCTACAGAAATAAATGGGTAATACCTTCAGGTACATTTAGCAAAGTGGTAGCTGATAAGAAACATGAGTGCCAATCTCAGCAATGCTCCTCATCTAATTTCACTCTACATCAGTTCTTCTATACTGTAAAGGAAATGTTCCTCTGTTGAAATACTGAGGTGAACTTCTAAAACTTTCAGGAAGCTACAGAATCCCTTTATTAATTAATCTGAAAAAATATCATCAACCAAAGTGCAGGGAAACCTCACAAATCCTGGATCTAGAGCCTGGGCTTCTTTCAACAGCCAGCATTGCCTCAAAGGGGACAAAAGCAATTTGAGAATAAAAATGGTTTTGGGAATGTATCTTCTACAACTACCAAAATAATTTCTAAAAACTTAGCCAAAAAAAAAAAAAAGTATAAGTAAAAGAAAACAGCAAAGATATTTTCCATGAGACAGAGCTGAGGGATGAATTCCAGCTTTGTACAGCTCTATAAGTGGGTGGTTGTGTTAAATATACTTTATTTCAGCATTTTTAAGCATTCTGAACACTTCTAACAAAATAGTTGGAAATAAGAAGGATCCACAATTGACAGAACAAATGTAAGCAACAGCAACCATACAAGCAATTATGTAAAATGTGTCTAGGGAATTTCCCTCCATCAACTGAGAAAACAACATTGAAGAAAACCATATGGAGATGAAGTGTAACATGAAAATATTTTAACTGTTGCATCAATAGGAAAAGCACGAGAATTTTCTGTGGGAGCATTTTCTTCAATTCCTTTTCCTAAAGACTCTGCATTTGTCTTCTTTACCAATTGCAGGAATATTGTTATTTTTATATTTGTGTAATTTAAGAGCAGATACAGATGTGAAAGGTGAATTCCCTAACCACACTGAGAAATATTCTAAGCATCACTACTTATGCGTTCTGGAAGTAATGCAGCAGAGTATTATCAAGGCAGCTTCTTAAAATGAATAGTGTTACTACCTTTCTCCCCACCCATCCTGGGAAGTTAGATTATTATCATGCAGTACTCCAGGAAAATTATTTCTATGCTAAAATTTTATTTATAGACCTTACTTAATAAAATAGTACCAAGATAAAGATTTTTTTCTTCAAGCTTTTAGGTTTAGACTGACCTATAATAAAAGTGAATGCTTCGTAGGATTTCATTTAGTGAGATTTGGGGGCTTTAAGGATTTGTCAAAATATTCAATGGTGTTAATGTCTACAGTAATTAACCTCAGGAAGGCGCTTTTTTTGTTGTGTTTTTTTTTGTTTGGTTGGTTCTGTTGGTTTTTGGGGTTTTTTTCTCCTTGTGTTCATTTGTTTTTACTACTACACAGCACTCTCCCCTCCAGTGCATAAAATCCAACGGAAGCAAAGTGACTAGCCAAAAATAAGTTCATTTGTGGGGGTACACTCCCATTTATAGGTGCTGGTCTTTGAATTTTTCACCATTTGCTGAGCACTTCGTTCAGGTTGGCAGATCTGGTGACAATTCTCATTTTCTGCAGCATCTGAAATGTCCACTCATTACATCACTGACAGCTAAAATTAGACATTTGGCAAAGCAGTCCTAGGAACTAAGGGCTTGATTAAGTTGCCTAATTATAGCTGCCTAGTGCCATTTGAGATGGCCTAGAGTACCTCCGGCAACCACAGAGATCTGGCAGGTATCACACAAAACCTACAGGAGATCTGTGGTCCTCCAGAGCAGGAGCTGTAGGCAAGGAAGGATAACCACTACGACAATTTGAAGGGCACAGGGAACTTTTTTTTCAGACTCATTTAGGAACTGTACACTACATGTTTGCCACTGGGATATTGAAGAGATCAGTTCTCCTGTCTTAGTTTGTTCTTGCATCGTATCCCCTCTCTTTGCAGGCAGGTGCATGAACCCTCAGTGCTGCTCTGTGCCTGCTCTCTGGCACACAGCCCAGGGAATACAAAATATGAAAATAGGTCAGAGCAAGCATTAATTTTGGTGGGGTGGAAAGTGGGGGCAGAGAATCTCTTCCAGGGAGCGGAAGGAAGTGCTTATATACTTTCTCCATATTCATTTCATCACTGTTTACTAGAAGAAAAAGGAGATCTGCTTAAGGAATTGTTCATGCTAGTTCCTATTGTGTCATGTGTTTTCCTCGGAGGTGTCCAAAGCAGAATCCAGTCTTGCTTAATTTGTGAAATTTGACATGAATTCAGACTGGGGTTGATAAGGTTTGTGTTTAGGGAGTCCTGATGGCATCTCTGAAGATTGTAATTCTTCATCCATCTCCCTTTCCTGACAAGATTGTATAAAAGTAGAATAAAAAATTGCTTTATTCTTCTTTTCCACATTAAGCAGAAAATGGCTTTCTTGAGAGTATGCATTTGCACTGGACTTAAGAAAACAGACCCCTGTGGAGCATGAAATGACACTGGGGAATATATTTTCCTTGACATACTGGCATTTTTCATCTGTCTGAAGCAGCTCTCCACCATCCCCCCTCCTCCTTTTATTTTTAGCACAGTTATGCAGTACCATATATCAGCATTCATTCTTATATTCTCCTTAAAAAGAAAATGAGCACCAACATTATAAATAATAATGGCCAGTCTTCGCGAGCGAAGATCCGGGGAAGGTCTTTCCACCTTCCAGCCTGCGCATTGGATTTTTTAGGTGAGACACAGTGTGCGCGGAACTGAGCCCACCCTTTAATCCTAAGGTTCATCTGCCGGGGCCAAGCGAGCTTGGACGGTGGCAGCGAGGTCCTTAGGACGTAGATGGGTTGCCTTTTTAAGGGTTAACGAGCTCCATCTGCCCGGGAGTGTCCCTGACCGGGAATCGAACCCGGGTCTCGGCGGTGACAGC
This sequence comes from Myiozetetes cayanensis, assembly GCF_022539395.1. NCBI lineage: Eukaryota > Metazoa > Chordata > Aves > Passeriformes > Tyrannidae > Myiozetetes > Myiozetetes cayanensis. The sequence goes on from NW_026086604.1 coordinate 110,899,229, forward strand.
ACTGCGCCCTTAACCACTAGACCACCAGGGACTCCAACATTACAGAGGGACAAATAACAGTTATCATAATAAAAACATTGTCTCAAAGAACCAAGCACTATTTGGAAAATAGTATAAAAATTACAATGCTCATGTAGTTTCCCAGTGCCCAAAATTTCACTTTTACTCATGAAGGTGTAAAATATTTCCTAGAAACCTGTTTAAATTACATGAAGTCTAATAGTTCGATGCCCAAGGCAGGGTTAATAAACTTTCCCTGCTTCTGCCCAACAATTCTACTGCCTGAATGAGCAATACTCAACAACTACCACAGCTCAAGTGTCTCCTGAATATTAGACCCTTTTCTCCAACAAAATAACTCTCATTGAGGGCAATATTTATTTTGACTGGCATATATTTCTCTTCAGATCAGCCATTTGCCTTTTTTTTTTTTTTTCCAAATCTGAATCAAGTTACACTGGTCTTCCATTTTTCCAGTAGGGAAACTGCTTCCAAACCCTTCCACTTTCTGCATTAACTTGATCTGTTCAGCTGCACAATAGATTGGCTAAGATCATTATTAGTGATATGACAGAAGTTATTCTGCCCACCATGATTACTAAAGTGCATTCAGAGCATGAGCTAGAAATAGCATGCTTAAAGAGTGGCTGAAATGGAAGAACTGTTTAAAACTGGTATGCAGTTAATGAACAAGTATATTCATTGAAGTACTTCCCAGGCAGAAATGCAGATAAAAACCTTGCTGTTGAGCAACTATCACTTAAGATATTTCAGGAGCCAGTGTAGACTGGTAGTGGCATGAGAGCCATTGTAAGAGTCCCTGGCAGTTGGTGACTTCTGTGGGGTGAATTGTCACTAAATGGCCCAACCTCATGGGCCTAAATGTCACCTTGCTCTTGCTTCCATAGAGGAGCCCGGAGCCCGGCGAGGTTGTGGAGTCTCCCTCACTGGAAATATTCAAGAACCACCTGGACAAAATCCTGTCTGATGTGCTCTAGGAAGACCCTGCTTGAGCTGGAAAGTTGGACCAGATGACCCACTGTGGTCCCTTCCAACCTGACCCATTCTGTGATTCTGTGAACTCTGTGTACCCGACATTCAGAAGGAATAATGTTATGGGAAGTGCAGTTATTAAGGCACAGACCGAGTGAATACATCGGTGTTTTGTTAAGAGTTGGTTTGGTCTCATTTTAGTATCTAAAAATTTACACACTTTGGTTTGAACCATTTTATTTTCTTTATAACTGTTAGGAATGCTTTTATGAAAACAGAAAACCGAGAGCACATCACAAGTTTATGCTATCTTAATTTTAACTTCAAGGAAACCTTGTATTTTTTTCAATATTAGTAAATTAAAATGTAAAAAGAGAAATATATTGATTTAATATATTAAAATATATTAGCCATATTTTTACTTAATGTATTTAATGGCTATTCAACATTTAGCAGTCCCAAATGGTTTAAAGTAATTCTAGATACAAGGAGTAAGATTTGAAGAATTTTGAAATATAGGTTAGCCTATTAGACAAGATTTTGAACAGATTTTAACAAATTACTTTTGGATTAAGAAGATTATGTATTAATTTATTTATGCCTTATGTTTCAGCTTTGGTCTTAAATCTGTCGTAATACTACAGAGAAGAAAAATATTATAAAATGGATAGAGATGGGAGAGTAGGAGAGAAAATGAAAAGTTTATGAACTGCTTTCCTATTCCTACGCTGTAAAAAAAATGCACACTTCCTATTAAAACCTAGCAGCACCTTGATGCGACTATGACTTGAGTACCATCTGGTGATGTCAGGTAGAGTTTCTTGAAGACTCATATATTTTGGTTTCTAAAAGAGCAACAAATAACCCAAAATAACAATTTTTTTTCTGTATTACCGTACCAGGCTTAAACAATCTCTACAGGAAAGCAGATTTTTCAAGGGATTTTGTATCTACGACACCAGAGCAATGATGTGGCATCTGAATCACTAACATACATCTGATGAAAAGGTTCCTTTATTTGCTGTGTGCATTTTTTAAAGGTAAATACACAAAGAATTTGACAATTTTTCATCTTCTTTTTATCTGAGAAATTGTACACCTATTCCTGATACTTAGAAAGGGATTTCCTGTCAGCATTCATGAATTTCTCTCTTGACCCTGAGCAGCAAGAGAAGCAGCCTGAGATATATTGCAAAGGCAAATGTTTAAAGTTTGTATCAATATACACGTGGGACGAAGGTAATTTACTCAGTGAAGGAAGAACCCCCTGCTACATTTAATCATGCTCAAGTACATGGGAAAGTGCCCTTACAGCTGTTGTTTCTCTCTGCCTTTTTAACCCAACTATTGAGAAGTCCTTTTCTCCTCATGAAACACCTTAAACCCAAAGCCTAATTAAACTAGTAAAACACCATTAAACCTGGTGGGCAGACTTATCTCCAGCCACTACACCTTGCAATTAGTTTTTGGGTGAGGGTAGAGGAAATCAATGCTATGTTGACCCCTTAATGAGAACATAAACACTTCAATATTAAAAGATTATTTTCTTAAAATCCCCACAGGTAGGCAAGAGACTCTTTCACCTGTGAAAAAACAAAACACAGGAAAGAAAATAGTGGGAAAGAAAAAAAAAATAACCTCTTTGCCTCATGTGAAAAAGGTTTTTTCTTTCTCCCATGATCTCAGAAAAGCCAGACAGGGGCAGAACAAAACAGTATATATATGTGTGATCAAAGCAACATGGCCAGGGCAAAACTCAGAGCCATTTTGCCTCTTTTTAGAACCACCAGAACCAGGCTTGTTTCAGTGTACTGATACAATAGATAATAAAAGCACAAAGACAAAGAATTCAAAGTTGGCATCAAACACACCTTCCATCTACTTTCGATCATCAGTGGATACAAACAGGAAGGTCTTGATTGAGCCAGTGGGACTTCATCACCTCTGATCATCTGAGGATTTGGTTGATTGTATTCTCTACACAGAAAGACCAAGCATATACCTTGGGGTTTTATAGAGGGAAAAGCAAAAGTGAAATATCTGTGGGAGACATTTTGCACAGCAATACAGATCATCAGCTCTTCAGACTGGAATCTGCATTACAAATGTCAGATGTACGATATATCAGCAAGGAGCCTCATGCTCAGCTGCAGATCTGCTGACACCACTACCATCACCGAACATCAGTGTAGGTAAGTACTTCATTGAATAATTCTTCCCTTCCTCACGAAACTTAAAAATTGTGCAAAGAAAGAAAAAGGCTTCCCCTTAAAGGTATGTAATTTGCATAGGATTACTCTCAACTTTCTACTCCAGTTCCCTGTTTGGACCAGCAACTCATCCCTTTGTGACTTATTTACATCTGCTTTTCAATTACATTTTATTCACTGTAGTTTAAAACAGAATGAAATATTTTCATTTTGGACGTAGAAAGGTTAGATGTTTTTATTCCTCCAGACACATGACTTCTAAAACTGTATAGGGTCAGTTTAAAAAGCCTTCCTTGAGTGTTAACGACATCTCTCTTGGGTCTCGGGTTTACTTGAGGTTTTTTGGCAGGTGAGGGGCAGAGTATTGGGTTAAAAAACAAAGACAAACTTAAATATGGTGAAAAGAAAATTCCTTAAGAATGCATAGACAACAATCTCAGTTCACTTTTGCTAGAAGAGATTATATTTAGATATTTTCCCCTCCTCTTTATATTTGACATCTTGTTTATAAACAGTTTAGCTGTTTCCCCCAAGCATAATTTGATTGGCACTTTTCTTTCGGTGTGGTTTTATCCTTCCTTTTTCAGAGGAAAAATAATCTTCCCCTTCCTTTTCTGGTCTAAAAGAATGAAAAATATTTTCAAGCATGCCAGTTACTCTATCCAGGAAGACCCCCATCAGCACAAAGACTCCTAACGATGTTAATAAGACTAGGAAAAGATGTTTGTTCACATGGAACATCTTAGAATAAAATATCTAAATCACATGTAGTCATTCAAATAAATTATTTTTAGTCAGTTAAATAGATTTCAATACTGGTTACCCTTTGAAAAGCAGTTATTTATGAAACCAGACAACTTAGCCATCACAAAAGTGCTAACATGCTTGGCTTTCTTTTATTAATGTTATGTGAATTTTTTTTCTGCTTCACTAACATTTCAAGAGAAACAAAGTGATTGTCATGTGGTACACTCAGTCCTGGAACAGCAGCACAGCTGTTTATTCCCAGATTCTGAGCATTTTTTTAGATCTACACAACAGTCTGCGTTTTCTCTGAAGGGAATTATACACCTTACCATAAGAAGATATAATTTCCATAGTCACTTTGTCTATTGTACTTGGCTGTAAGAACAACAAAAATCTTTTGTCCTCTTTCTATTGCTCCTTTTAGCCCAAATTAACTCCTCTGGTAACAAAAAAAAACACCAAAAAAACAAAACAACAACAACAAAACCAAACAAACAAAAAAACCCCACAAAAAACAAACAAAACAAAAAAAAAACACACAAAAAAAACCCCAAACAAACACATGACAGATAATCACAAAATTACTCTATTTTGAGTTTCAGAAAAGTCAAAATGACCAAGCTCCTGCTTCAGACACCCTCTACTGGAAAGCATCAAGTTTATTTCTCTGCTTCTGAAATAACTGATCATGTTGGTGGGACTGGGGAAGCATGAATGTTTAACTGCCTGAAAAGACTGGTATCTATTATATAAGTCATTGCACTTAGTGGGAGGAAAAGATTTGATAATTAAATGACTTATTTCAATAAAGGTGAGGAATGTGCATCTGAGTTCTTTGATTACAAAACAGCAAAAAGGACTCTATTCAAAATTCTGTGACAACATCCCTTTAGCATCAGACCAGGCCTCATAGGTTTCTCTGGAAAGGTGCAAGTGCCATAAACTTAATAGCGAATAAAAATAGGGACTGAAATGAAAAGACTTAACCAGGATACACACAAGCAGTAACGTGACATTTTCAGGTGAGAAAAAAGGTCTTGAAACTTGAAACAAATATCTTTAAATTAAATATCTTCATTTTGTGTAATTTTCAAGCAACAAGTATGATGAGGCAGAGCTGCTCTGCAGTTCTAAGTGACCACAGCTAGAAACTGTGTTTGTTTACCCAGTGCAGAACTTTGTTCTGTAAGCAGATCACTTCCATCATTAATTTATTAAATATCTCTTGAATATACTTACCTGGGCTGAAACCTCTAAGTAGCCTGAGTATTTTAACTCAGTGGTGAGCAGGGTTGCACTTTAAGGACAAGGTGAGAACTTTCACTCTTCAGAGACACATTGTGAGCTACACTTCTGGAATTTTGGTCCCTATTTTCATCATGGTGAAAGAAAAAAAAAATTAAGTTATCTAAGTAATGATGGATCTACCATCACTGCTTTAAAATCTACATCCCAAGGAACTAGTTGGAGAAGGTTAAAACATTCTTTTTCTCACATAGCAGTGCCAAAGTGTTTTGTCCTTAAAAGACTAAAAAGACAATGCTGTCAAGCTTCAATCTATAATTAATTTTTTTACTTTCCTTCTCCCAAACAAAATATTAAGATAAACAGCCTGACTTTGTACCAGGAATTGTTCATCATATGCTATCCTTGATGATGCTACAGCTTCCACAGTTCTGTTTGACTTGCATAATGTACTGTATGTGGGGCAGTGAATTACATTCCTTTCTAAGAGACCATGCTGAATTACTATTTCTTTCAGGACTCAGAGGTGAATAATTGCACCTGTCCTCCTTAAGCAGACAAAAGACATTAAGTAGCAGCCAAATAGAAAGAAAGATTTTAAAAGAAAATTGCTTTATAGTTTGGCAGGAAAACAACTCAATCCAACCTTTCACCCAGCTGTATACAATATAAGGATTTCTACTAGTGCTGCTTCTGAAGAAAGGGAAGTCTTCAAAGAGGGACTAGCCTGACAACAAAGCAAACATTGAGATGCTTTCTAGAAGTTTAAAAGATCCTACCTTTAAAATAAATCATTGACAATAAAAAAAAAAAAAAAATTCAGCTACACATATAAGAGTTTGTGGGCAAACGTTCTCATTTACATGATACAAACAAAGAAATAAAGCAAGAGGGGGAAAAAATAAATCTGCATGGCTTTTCTTAGACAACACAGAGATGCAGTACTAAAACTAGCACAGAGAAAAAGTGGATATGCTGGAATAGACCTCAGCCTAGAACTTTCTGGCAACCTTCATGCTGTGCCACAGACTCATAGTATCGTTTAGGTTGGGAAAGACCTTTAAGACTGAGTCCAGCCATAGAGAGTTTGCGACCATGCTGAATTTAGAGGCTGAGTTTTGCACTCACAGACTGCAAGCACTTGGCAGACAGACCCGCAGCGGCTCTGGTTTCAGCAGAGCAAGCCATGCTGGCACACATCCAAGGACAGGTCACCGGGGCAGAAGGACAGAGCCTCAACACAGCATTTGCCTTTGGTGCCAGGAAATTCCTAGCACCTGACCATGCCAGAGGGCTAATGCTTAAAAAGATGAAAAAAAAGCGTGAAAGGTGAAAATACTGTAGAGAATCTCTGTAAAGAACTTTGCAATATTTCCAGGTCCTTTCAATTTTTTTTCCTCTTGCATGGAAGCTGAGTGTATACCCAAGGAAAATAGGTATTTGTACATGAATGGATCAAATGGAAAAATATTCTGCTCCTTGTGAAACCTAAACTCAGTCTATCTGGCAAAATTCAGGCAGTCCATCTTACAGCTAAAAAGGGGAATGCCATGGAAAACTATAAATACTGACAGCCCCTAATAAAATAAAAACAGAAACAAAGGAAACAAAGGAGTGATGCCCTGGTGGGAGATGCCCTTGCAGGAAGCAAGTCTCTTTTCCCAAAAGCACAAATATTTGTATTTAATATCCTTAAGGAGAACCTTATACAGCTTAGAAGAGAGACACTGGTTGAAAACAAAGAAAATAACTAACCATACCTGCTTTCAGCTACAAGTTTTGGTCTGCAGTAAAGCACCTCCAACACTTCATAGTTACAGGTTTTAGAACAAAAGTAAACACTGCCTAGTTATACACTTATTAAAAATGCAGAAAACCTGCCTGGTTTGACAGATAAGGCACCAACTCTTTTCCTCCAACAGCTGCATGACCTTGGACAGGATCCTGTCTTTTAGTGCCCCTGTTTCCCTTTTTACTTTCTGTCTCATCTAGCTACATGCTTTAGGATAGGGACCTCCTTTTACAGTATTTTGGCAGAAATATGAGGTCAACAGAGTCTTTATCAAAGAAAAACTCAGCACTATGGTGAGTTGTTGCCTGATTATCAGAAATAAATGAAGCCTGTTATTTTGAGGATCTCTGTTTTCCCTCTCAAAAACTCCAGCTCCCTCCTTCATGTGTCACATGGAAACATTTTTCACACAATATTTTCGATCTCCCCAATATAAAGTTGGTTCTCACACAGTAACCTTCATCTTGAAACTTTCCAAAAGTAGAGGACTCAATAAACAACTTGCCCAACACAGACACACAGATCATGCTGTCTCTCAAGGTGTTTCTTTTAAAGGAAACCCTGTTAATAAAAGCAACAGAAACATTTCGACAAAGGTGACAGACCAAAATTTAGATTACTTAGAAAATTAAGCATGCTCATGGAAATGAAATCTAGGATTATGATTTTTTAGATCATGTTCTCTCAACAAAGTGCTTAAATCACTGGTGGACCATATGCCAGAAATCAGCAAGGGACAAGTGATATTTGGTCAGCATTTGGGCTTACAGTAAAGCAACATTTGAAATTTGTCAAGAGTAAAAAAGCCTGAAATGTCTTCAAAAGAACATTTCAATTTTGACAAATCAGTATTTCCCACAGACATGCATTTCTTCCATCACCCTTTGTAAACAGAAGTCGCTGTTGACAGTGCTGTTGAACAGCATCCCTGGTGTAAATAAAACCTTGAGGCAAGGAGGTAGGTCTAAGTGCAGAAGGAAAATTTCATGCCCTGTGCCTTCACTGGATTGGGTGGGTTTATATTAAATAAGTAACACCAATTAAAATTAAGAGAGAAGGGAAAGAGTCCATCAGCAAAATTATTTGAAGCAGTATTTAAACTCTAAAGTCTAAAACTCCTCACCCTGGGAGGCTGCAATACAACAAGGAAGTTGCCAGAGTGTGTTAATTATTTAAAATGAAAGCAACACAGTTGCCAGCCTTTTGAAATAATCAATCTCTCAAAAAGTGTCATGTGTCTCCAAAACATGTGACAGGTTGGCAGTTTGTAGCATCTACTGTCAAGCCCTAAGACCAGGATTTTCTCTGGAGCCTGGAGGAATTCATCACCTTTACTAACAAATCCTAAAGACAACCTGTCTGGCTTACTGAAAATGAGATGGAGAAGCTAAATTAGAACCATAGACCTCCTATTTGCTAAATTGAAGCAGAAAACCAAAACAAAAATAAACAGTGGAAGCATGTATATACATATATATAGACGCACACTTTTATGAATACAGACATAAATACTTATAGAGATATGTATAGGTTGATCCGTGTAGCTGTAAATTACAGACATTTACTAGAATCTGTATTTACTGCCTCCTACAAGCCTATTTTACAGTCTAAATTTAGGGAATTTTCTTCTTTTCTTTCAAAAAAAAAAAAAAGAAGAAGAAAAAAGGCAGCGTCTGGTCTGTCTTTTTAAAGCATATTAAAAAATACCTTCTTTTTGTGTATCTTCCCTTTAGTATGCAAGAACAAAAATGTAGAATCAGCAAGAAATATCTTATAGAGTCTGTTTATAAACAAAAATTCCCATCTCCAAGATGGTTGACCTTGTTAGCACTTGGAGGTGGTGAGTACTTATTTTACCAATGCTGTGGATATATATATGTAAGTCTTTTTTTTGGTAGTTTCAAAGATTTCAATTATATTTTCCACAAAGAAATCTTTCTTCTTGAAAATAACAACACTAGTTATATACAGAATTTTTTTTCAAAACTTATTAATATTAAATGTTCAGAAAAAATATTTCGTCTTGTGGTTTTTATAGAAAATTTGGGTTTTTTTCTGTGAAATTACATAGTAAAAACAAACCTATAAAACAGATCAACAAATAATCCACAAAATTCTTAACTTAATCTGTTGAAAGACTATAAGAACACATAATATGTGTGCTGTGTAAATGAGTAGTGGATACAGAAAATAAAAAATAAAAAAACCCCACAACATTCACACATAAAAATCAGAATTGTGAAACCAAAGATCTCCAAACTCAAATTTAGGTGGAACTTTTCATTTCCCCAGACTTTTTGAAAAATATTTGTTGCAAGTCAGCTGAAGCACTTTGTGTTATCAGTTCTCTCCCCTCTGAGAGGCACTGCCCTTTCGGAGCAAGGCACTGAACTTCAAACTGTAATTGCCATCCACCAAAAGTCCTGAAGAAAGGAAAAACTCGCTTGGTCTACCTGAACCACCCACGGGCAGTGGCCTTTCACACACTCCGCATTAGCCCTCTCTGATCTGCCATACAGCATCCACAGCACTGTACCTTTGCAGAAGCCAAGCAGAGCCATAGACAGCATTTAACACAATTATTACAGCATCATGTGTATATTTTTGAATAAAACTACTCTGCAAGATAAAATACAGTAAACTACTTTGGCCAGAGTCCTATATTACTGGTGAATTTTCCCTACAACCCTTCACAAAAGTTCAGTTTCAAAGCGTAATACACAAAACAAATATGCTGAATACCTCAAAGGCTGAATGTAAAACACATTGGTGGATTTTGTGATTTTTTTTTTTTTTTTTTTTAAAGACCTGGCCAAGTTTTAATGGGCTGTCACACACGAATGATTATGAAAGCGCTACAATGAACTGAGCTGATAAGCTGATCTGATTGGAATTAACTGCATGTGATTGCTGCTTTGAAAAGCTGGCCTAAAGAGGCAGCATTGAAAGCAATCTCACAAGTCACTGGTACCGCTTGCCTCAGCTATAAGTAAGCACAGATGGTGAGAAAAGTTAATTAAGAGACATATTTGTTTGGGGGTTTGAAATTTCCACCCTCTCTTCTCAAAAGAAGCCAAGCCACAGTGAAAATGTGTTTTACGTTTGCGGCCTAATAAGTTCATGTTTTTGAGGCTCTGTTCCTGTAGATGGAGGTAGTAGATAAACAGAATAATTTATGTCAGCAGTTAGCATATGGATTTGCAGTTGATCACTAAGCTCCCCATTTCACCTGATAGCTACAACATCTTGTCAATTAAAATTATTCCTTTCTCCACAATCCTTCATTTAGTTTCCTCTTAACTGGCACAGCTTTTCTCTTATACTTCAACCGATACCCAGCAATGGAGATGTCATACTTTTCATGCTCACTTTAATGACTGCTTCTTCATTTGCTCCCTCTCTACTTCTTGCAGTATTTCATAAGGAACATATCAGCAATTACAAAAAATAGCTTCTTTTTATGAATCTCTCTTTTACTTCTAATTGGGAACTTTCTTTCCCACTTCTTTCCAGCTCACACTTGAGCTTTTCCCAGATTATTAAATGGTTGCTGAAGCTGAGGCTATCACCATCTTTGAAGATCAAAATACATCCCTTACACTTTATATACTGTGACATAAAAGATGACATAAAAGGCCCTTGAAGGTAAGAAAGGGTTAACACTAGGGACAGAGAAAACCAAGATTTCATAACTTCAAGTATAATTGAGATGTTCTTAGAGAGACACTTTCAATTTACGCCTACTATACTATTTATTTCCTTTCCCATCATTGCTGATTATGAGGATGTGCATGTGTAAAAGGAAGTTTCTTCATCTCTAATCAGACCAGCTCTACTCCAAGAATCCACAATCCACTGTTCGTGACATTACAAAATGAATCAGGCAGGAGGCTCAAGCCAGATCAGAAAGTGACAGCTTCTGTTTAAACAGATACCTTGGAAATTAGTTATGACAGTATTATACTGCATAAGCATTTCACTCTCTGCACTGTCTCTTTCTCTGAGGAGAGATGCAACAGAAACAGTCACTGGAAAGATATTAGTATTTAAAAAATGATAAATTGGAGTTCTGATCTGTTCTACTTATATTCCTAGAGAAATAAAGGCATGTTTTGAATAGGACACCCATTCTATGTGTATTGAACACTACCTGGATTTAAGAGAAGAAGCTTCTTAAAGCATTATCTTTGCATTATAGTATATGGTCATGTCATTTATGGTCTATCTTTTGAATTTGGCATATATCAGTATATTGCTTCTGTCAGTCTTATTTTGGTGCTATAGAAGTGACTTTGAGTAGGATATTACTCTTAAGAGAATGTGTTCTCTAACTGGTTTTACATTTCAGAAACAGGATCACATCAGAAGACTAGAGATTGACACCCAACACCAGCGGTGCATTGAGAACTTCCCTACACCATTCTGCAAAGATTTTAGCCAAAGTTTGATCTGTGTTATATATATAAATATATGTATATAGAGACTAATAACTTAGCCACTAGATATGTATATATGTGTAAATACAAATTGATAATTGTATCTCACATCTTCAGGTGGTCCCTAAATATTGTATCATCTAATCACATAAAAATGGCAGGTTTTCTAATTTTATAAATTTATACAAAATAAGTTGTAAAAAGTCAACCAGTGAGATCTCAGTACAGATGTTAATCCAGTTTGTGTGGCAATAACGAGAACAGTCAATTTACATAAAGCATTACAGCTGTGCAATACTGCAGTCCGGCTGTTCTGTCATCAGCAACGAGGCTTACCTCGCTGCCACTGGAAATTTTTCCAATAGACTCTGCATAGTCATGCTGAGAGTGAGTAAGACCTTCCATTAGTGTTGTCCACAGTGACAGCCTTCCTCCCTTTCTTCTCTTCTGTCCAAGGATTGTCAGTGGAAACGTGTGAAAGGAGCTATAGCTCCTTCTACTGGGCCTTAAGATTCTCAAGATTAAAGATTTGAAATCCCACTAGGGCTCAGAGAAGTGAGTGGAAGGATGCCAGTTACATCTTACAGAGCTCTCCATCACTTTTTTTTTTTTTTAAGTTCTGCTTTGCACATTCCAACTAACAGCATAATTTCAGAAGCAATCACATATTTATGGAAGTTAGTACAAAGAAGTAGGGGGACAGACTGTAGGAATGGGGACTGCTAAGGAAACTGATTTTCTGATCCGTATATGACATCTCAGTCATGTAACAGCTTGTAAACATTATGTGTAGAGCTCCAAAGAGTAACTTTACAGATTTAACCAATCACACTTTGAAGGCTGTCACTGATCTACTAGAGCATGACTGAATCCCACTAGAGTGCAGATTCTAAGCTGAAAGTCTCACATATACTGAGTCACTGTACTGGGTCTGGCTGAGCTGGAGTTCATTTCCCCACAGTAGCTGTCCCAGTGCTGTGCCTTGCATTGGTAGCTAGAAGGGTGTTGATAACACACCGGTGTTCTGGCTACTGCTAAGCACAGCATCAGCACTGTGACATTCCTTCCTCAGTTGAGGGCAAGATCCTGGGAGGGGACACAAGTAGACCAGCTGACCCAAACTGACCAAAGGAATATTCCATGCCATATGACAGCTCAGATATAAAAGCTAAGGCAAGGAGCAGGAACGCAGGCATTCCTTGTCTCCAATGGCTGCCTGCTGAGGAACCATCTCCCTGCTTTTCGGGAGTGGCCAACCATCGCTGGTCAAAGGAAGTAGAGAATAAACTGTGTTATCTTTCACTTTGTTTTTGGCACATGCAAGCTTCCACTTTACTTTTTGCTTTAAATAAACTGCCTTATCCCAACCCATGAGTTGTTTTTTCCACCTTACTCTCTGCCCTGTCTAGCTGGGATGGTCACAGTGGGCACCTGGCATCCAGCCAAGGTCAACCCACCAGAGTTGCATACCTAGATAAGGATTTTAAAGACATCATGCATGCTACAGAGATGTATGCACGTGAAGAAATTATTACATGCAACAAAATTCATCGTCCCACAGGCATGCAACAAAGGTTTCAAGTCCTGCAGGGTAACATCGTCTGTGACAGTACTACCCTTATGATTTCAGTTGAAGTAGTCTAAAGCTGTTGAGATCTATGTTTTGTTTGCCCACTTTATACATGTGCTTTTTTAAAATGACAGCACAGTCTAAGTGGTCATTTGTTAGAGTTAATTCAATAGACGAGATTTCTGAAGACCTGTGAAATTCTATCGTCCTTCCAGCAAAATGTGGAGAAAGTTAAATTAAGTGAGTCTTAAAGACTTTGGAAAAAGCGTGGGTAGGAAGCCTGCATAGATGTGAAAGTTCTCAAAGGGCTGTTTCTATCTTGCCCAACAGGGATAATCAGAATTACTTTGTCTGTTTTTTATCTTCCTGTGCGAAGAAAGTTGGAGAGAAAAGGATGTTAAATGACTAGGTGTCTTTTCTATTCTGAGCACTACATGCTGTATTTTTCTGGCTGAAAGCCTCTGAATGTTAATAACAGGGGAAATTCGAACCCCTAATATCACAAATCATTTACTTTGTAAAGACCATCTACCACATTATCACTCATATTAGTTTACACAGATCTTACAGGGTATCCTGTCTACCAGTATAGCTAGAAGTTAGCACCTTCTTGTTTGTTCAAAACCTGCATTTCACTGTTGAATGGGCTGATATGAAGCCTTTTTCTCCCTCAGATAACTCCAGGAGCTGAAAAATTACTCTGTTTAAACAAGCTTCCTGTTCTTTCCTTTCCTAGGGTGGAAAGACTGTTTTTAATCAATGACTGTGGCACTGTGGAAGAGAGATGCCAAGTGTGCTCTCTGATAAAACAAAACTCCCACCTTTGACTCCAACGTATTTCTCAGGACCAGCCAGAGTCATAAGTGTCTCCTAACACTGCTCTTTGTAAGATATTTTTTCTTTCATTTAGATGAAAAAAAAAATGAATTAGAGGTGTTTTGGGGGTTTATTAGCTACATTTTGCCCAATTAAAATGAATCTTTTTTGTCTCCTTCAGCTTTTCTCCAAACGGTAGAGAAATCCAAAGCTTTACTCTTGGCGCTGTCTTTGGGGACTAATATCTTTAAGTACTTCAATGCCAGATCCAACTCCCTGACATTTGTCTGCCTTGAACTTGCAAAGCGCTCGTAAGTTTGTTAGCCTCCAAAGTGTCAAGGAACTGCAATGATCTTTAGACATATTCTATGTGGGAGGTTTTGCAGAAACAGCTTCATACAAGCACTACAACCTACAACTTGTTCTAGTGAACTTGTGCCAGATGAGGGCAAATAAAACCCCTGAAGTAAAGCAGATATCCAGTTGAGCATGTAATATTGGGAAGATTCACGAATAAAGGAGCTCCTCTGTATCCAACTTTTATTGTAGTCATTTGCCACAGGAAGGCTGGTTTGAGCTCAGATTAAACAAATCTAACTTAGAAACAGGAACCAGACTAATTATAACTTTATCATATACAATGAAACAGATATTCAAGCAAATATTAAGGCATTGTTTTTCTTGGAAACTTGAACTTCATCTGATGTTGCAGGAGGGAGGAGCTGAGTTTGCTGAAGTGCTGAGTTTGCCCAGGCTCTATTTAGGGCCCCACACTCAGAGAACATAAAAGTATGGAAGGTATGGAAAAAGTTTGTGATCACAGTGGTTGGCACTGCAATGGCAGCTAATAATCTGTTATAGGTTTTTACCAGCAGCCTAGGAAATCGGTCCAATCTCTGCCAAGCAGCATTGCAACAGAGCTCCTCAGATAAGCAGGAGCCAAGAAATGGGCCAAATTTTGTAAACAGCTGAATCCAGGGACACTGAGGGCCGGATTAATTGCACAAAGGTTTATGCAAATCTGCACATTCTGAAACCTCTACTTTCCAGCAATCAGATAAATAAACTGAAGTATCATTTCCAACGACTACATAGTAAGGTGCTCAATGAAAAAAACCATTGTATAGGTTGTATATACATACGATATACAAATATTGTACTACAATTCTAGTTCAGCTACCATCAACTTTAGTGTAAATAAAGGAAAGAGGAACTGTGGAAGTAGCTTGAAAAAGACTGACATTTCAATTCAGATTTTACGCTCTCTTCCAGGACAGTTAGCATTGCTCTTGTATGCTCTTTTGCTTCTCAGAGTCAAAGCTAAAACTGACAGATTGGGGAGCGTTTGTTCTAAATTATCAAAGTAAAGGAGCAGTTAATGATTTGAGTACCCACAGTTTAAGTTAAATTAAGCTGCACAGGGACTCTTTTTGAGCCATCATTCTAAACGAAGAAAATATCTGTGCTCTTACAATGCCAAATACATTTTATTTCTTCACAACAGTTTTTATCATTTCCAATGACACCATAATGGATGTTACCAAACAGCAGACTCCATAGAGATGTTTAATTCATCCTGAGAACTCATCACCTCAGAAAAGAGATAAGATTTTACAAATTTATTCCTCTCTTTTATTTCAATTACCATGTTCATATTTGAGACAAACTCTAACCCAAACTTCTGGCCAGAAGTCTATTGCCAGGTAAGATAGCAAATCTAAATCAAATCACAAGGATCTTGCAATAGGACCGCATAGCACAATTTCCACTCTGTAGTAAAAGCTTCACTTCCCTGTTTCCTATTGGAATTCACTGATGGCAAAACTTGATTATGTACACATGGCAAGAAGTTAAAGGACTATGTCCTTTAAGAATTTCTATGTGCAAATGTCCAAAGCTAAGTTCAAATTCAAACACTAAAAAAAGAAAGTGTGGAGTGGGGAAAAAAGGAAGATTGCTTACACTAATGAGCTCTTCCTCCATTAACTCTCTCAGGGTCTTGCAAAACCAGAAACTAAAAGGCTCTGCTGTAAGCAGTCAACTATATCCGTATGACAAAACCCACCATCAGCCTGCAGTTGTGACCCTTTCATGGCTGTCAAATTAAAACACACAGCAACAGGGAGCAACCCCCCTTTCTTTTCAGCCACCAGTTCATGCAAATTACAGAAGACCAGTAGTCTTCGCTTAGCAACAAGACTGCATGTTCACCACTGATCAAATAATTGATAAAGTTGTGAGTATAAACAAATCAAATCATGAAAAGAGATGCTCTCCTCCACTGACTCATCCACGCAATTTAAAGTCTCTGAAATAGAATAATTCATTCATCTAACAGGCTCACCAGAAACAGAAAAGAGGCCATCTATAATACTGCTTTCCAGACCACATCTCTGACACTGAAACACAGGCACACAACAGTAATTTTATGCAAGGAGAAGGATTGCTAAATATACAAAAATTTATGTATTTTTACTGAGCCATGAAACTTTTCCATTTGCTTATGCCTAAGACTCATTCTATTATTTTCTAGAGTTAGGGTTGGTACACATGAGCTGTCCTGACTGCTGGGGGACACCAAGGGCACTGGAGAAGGGTGCTAAACTGCCAGCCCTTGAGCCACCTCCCAGGGTATCACAGAGCTCATTCAGGTAACTGCAAAAAAAGTTTTAATTACTTACAGCAGGATGTCCAGCACAGTAGGTGTAGCTAGCATGAGACTGGTAGTGCAAGCTTGCTCTTGGAAAGGTGTATGTATTCCAAGCAGGTTGGCTGCTATTCCACTGGGAGCTAAAGCCAGGGCTCATGGTCACTCTTGATTTACTGTTTTGGTACGTTCTCACTGTGGAGCTGGACTATCAAAAAAGAAAGAAATGCAACGTAAAAATAGCTTTTAGGGTAGAATACAATTCATGCAGCTACATATCATCACTGTGCAGATATATATAATGACACATGACCTGGAACAAGCTTCAGTGTTTCCTGCAAGGAACAGGGAAAATAAAAATGGATTCCTTCAAAGATATCAGTGAAAGTGCTATGTCACTGTAATGCCCAAAAGCAAGACTGATGACTGTTACACTTCATGCTAGGATATAAATCAAATGGATAATCAATAAGTGATAGAAGTTAGGGGATGTTCTGAAGATGTGTAGAAGGTACAATATCAAGATTAATAGTAGAAACTTCCATATATTTTTTTTATATTGACATTTATTGAACTCCTGATCAGCTATGTCCATTTTATGGTAAATGGCAGTTTGGTGCCAATGTTTAGATGTATTTCTTGAAGCCTTGAAATCCCACCTAGTGGCTAGGTAAGGCCAAGCCACCCCAAAACTACATTTCAAATATGTAACCTTCTAAGCAGACTATGAAATTTCATTACATGTTTTAATTTCTTAAAACAAAGAAAAGAAATCCAAAATCCTAAATTGTTTTTTTAAAAATTAATTTAATAACTCCATCTGCAAGCAACCCAGACTACAGATGTGTAATTCACATGCATTCTTTCTGTCTTTCTCTCATTATACTTTAACTGTAGGTTTCTGCTTCTAGTCCCTGTTTTATAAAAAATATTCCTAATAAACACCTGCACTGTTACGGGTGTCTTATTAGGGGAGAAAAAAAAATATCAATTTTTAAAAAGAGTAGAAGATGCATAGAAGTGGATGCACTTTTAACAGGTATTTAGGCTGGTCTTCAAAGACATGCAAATGTACTTTTTACTCCATATTCTGCTCTGCATTTGGGTTTTGCTTGCTTTCTTTTTATTGGTAAAGGTGTTCTAAATTTCCTATGCAATTTTACCCCAACTAATTGTAATTATTATAAAACTAAACCTGTTCATTTTAAAGTATTAAATTTACAGTGACCTTGTTAATACAGTGAAAGGTTCAGAAATACGAACACAAATAATATTTCTTTGAAATGCTTATAAGTGTCCCTGTTAGTAAATTGATGTTATCAATTTCAAAAGCTATACTCAAGAATGACACTTCATTTATTTTTAGCTGCCTTTCAAAGACAACTTTTATACACCATATATGTAACATTAACCAAATATCAATATGGGCCACCACCTAACAAGGTGTTTCACACAGCCCAAGACCATTCTTACCCTGAAGTGCTTACAAGATAAATGAGAAGGTCAGGGAAAGTATGAAAGAGCAGAGTCTGGTGCAGAAGCACAGAAAACAGCTTCATAAACATGATTTTCAGTTTTGTTTCAGTGCTTCAGCTCAGTTTCGTTGGGAAAGAATTAGAGAAATGGAAGGAAAAAAGGACAGAGAGAAGGTACACAAAAAGGTTTCAAGGACATATTCTAGCTATAAAAATATATGCCCTGTATAATCTTTCCAATTTTTAATACTGTATTTAGATGAGCTGGTTGCAGAAACTACAGGCCATGCTGGCAGGGGCTAAACATGCCCTCTTTACTTCATTTAATTTTTAGAAGTTTAAGTACACAAAGTTTGCCTCAGTTATCAACTGCTGTATAAACTTTAAGTTCAAGAAAAGGCCAAACGACTTCCTGCATGTGTTTATTTCCTGCGCCGCCGTTTAGGAAGCCTGAAAAGAGCAGTTTCTGCTCACCAGCTCTCAATATCTCGACGGATTCGCCTCCCGCCCCCACCCCTAAGAGAAGGATTCCTGCGGTGTGATTTCTAAAGATTTAACTTACGACTAGCTGAACACAAAGCGTATGAATGAACACTAAAACCCACACTAAACTCTCATTAGTCTCTGTGTGTGACAAGTGGTTACTTTGTTCTTACAAAAGGCTTTAGGAAAAAAAAATCTGCCCCTACAGTTAAAGGGGCTTATTTGAAATAAATCTTTTTATATGAATTTAAATCATGACAAATCAAAGGAAAGAGGCTACAGCTTCAGCTAGGAAAAAAAAAATAAAAAGAGTTTTAATTTTTTTCTTTTTTTTTTCTTTCCCCTTTTTCCCTCTTTCCCCAAGGAGCAGAAACTGCATTTTCTTTCCTTTGACACGTTACTTATCTCTCAGATCACTCCTCAAAGACAAATCTCTCTTTCTGGGCCCTGGTAGACTTTCTTCTACATGAGAGATGAAGGCCAGGTTTTGTTTCGGCCAGATCAAATAGGGGTTTAGCCATAATGTACTTCCCTGTATAAATTTCTCCCCTTTATAAACATCAGGTATTCAAGTGTGGCTGCTTATTAACTCCTCTTGAGAAGTTCATCACCTATCAAATATTCTGTGAACACTGAGCTGCTCTATCCCAACAATAGCTTTGCTCCTTCCTATTGTTACTGATCAGTTTGCATTGTATGGACCAGTGAAAAATATCAGTGGCTGATAGGATGTAAAGATGCATTGGCACCTACGATAATTGTTAACTGATTATTTTCACTATGGCAGAGAACTCCACTACAATAAGGAGAGATACTATTGGCACTACACAGACACACATAATATCTGTTCCTGTTTTACAGAACAGGAGCAAAAATGACCCTGTTTTTTAAACCACCTGTCTTAGTTGCTGAACAGGCTTCTGTCTGTTGACTGAGTTTTGTTTCTTGCTTGTGTGCTACACAAAACTCCTTCCCAGATCTGCCACTATGCTGGAGGCATGGTTCAGCCCCAGCGCTAACTCCAGGCACAGAGAAGAGTCCCTCTACCTCCTTTCTATTCCTTCATCCAGGTCCTTCCTCACACAGGCTGCGTTAGGAACAGTGAGCCATTCAGACCACCAAGGATCTGCTGGGTGTCCTACTTGTGCAGGTCACTCAGGATGCAGAGGCAGGAAGCGAGATACCACTCCCCCTCAGGGTAGCTGGGAGCCACGAGGGGAAGGTCCCTGATGGGAGAATCCTCTGATCTGAATGGCTTTGGTGGGAGGCTACCCTGTCTGACCCACTGAAAGCTGCTCTTTCCGTTGGATCACGTCCAGGAAAAAAAAAAACAAACCACAAAGCAAAACAAAACAAAAGTCACTACACGAAGACATTCCCAGGATAATTGGCCTTGAAAGCTTGAAGATATCCAGACTGTCAGCCAGAGAGGAGAGATTATCTGCACCACCAGTCACTAAGTCCTGTGACAGCCTCATACCCTCGGGTCACTGGGGAGCTAGGATGTGAGATCAGGGACCCCAAAAGTTTACTTTTTGAATTCAAGGTGTCCTCTGATCTACAAAACACTGCACATCTCTGCCACCTTCCTAGCACAGTGCAGAGGTAACTCTACTGTGGGAAAGAAAGACACAGAACCAACTGGAAGAGCTGAGAGGGAACAGTGGTGTCCTGGGGGCAGGTGCCCAGGTGTTGGCAGTGCTGGGCAGCCTCTGTGAGGTGAGGCCAGGGCTGCACCAGTGCCAAACACAACTGGTTCCAGTTGGCTCCCAGTGACCCACCTCAGGGCATGGCTGAGCCCTGAAGCAGGGATGGTGGCACTTCTGGGAAAAAGTATTTTAAAAAGGGCAAAACACTGCCTTGGAGTGAGGAAAAAAGTGAGAAACATGCCTATGAGCACCCAGGGAGGAGGCTGAGGAGGATCCCCTTGAGACCCTGGAAAGCCCGTTTGGAGCATGTGTGGGACAGGATCTATGAGAAATCCCATACCGGAGGATGTGGAGATGTCCTGAAGGCCCATACCTACATTAGAGCAGAGGATGAGCATGAGGAGCAGGAGAGAATAGCTGCAATTACCCATACTTCCTGTGCCAGCAGGGGTAAGAAGCAGGTTGAGGTTCAGGAACAGAGTAAGGTTGAGGGGGGAGAAGGGGTGGGTATTGTCTTAATTTTTCCTTCCTTCTCACTATCCAAACTTATTTTAACTGGTAATAAATTAATTTTCCCACATTAAGTCTGGTTTTGCCTGTGAAGGTACGTTCTTAAAGATTTCCCCGTCTTTATCCTGACCTACAGGCTTTTTCACCTTATTTTCCACCCCTGTTTTGTTGGGGAGCAGGAGTGAAAGAGCCTCTGGGTGGGTGTCTGGCAGCCAGCAAAGGCCAATGGACAGGTCTTGTGGCACACAAGCTTTTACTCTGGATTTAGAAGTGTATCTGTTTGCCCTCAACTATTCCAAACAAATTCCATCAAGAAAAAGTCTCACCTCTCCCCATAATTCTGTCTTATTTTTTTTTTGTCTCTTAGTATGCCAATAGCAGACCACCACTGCCAGTTCTGGAACAATCTGGTCAACTTTTATCAGAAAATTTCTGCAGAAAGTTATCAGATCACCAAAAAAAAAACCAAACCCCAAAATAAGAACAATCCCCCAACAAACGAACAAACTAAAAAGTAAACCAAAACCAAACAAAAACCCAAACAAAACAAAAATAACAACAAAAACCAACTAAACAAAAAAAATCACCAACCAACCAAAAAAACCCTGTTGCCCTCCTTGCTACGTTTTGCAGGAAACAAAAAATACTACAAAGCAAGGGGAGAATTTTCTTTTCCTTTAATAAGTCAGTCCAGTACCTTTATACCCTAAAGGCCTGATGCAATCTAAAACTGAGATCAATAAAATTTAAATGTCTAAGCATATTTTAAAGTATAACCCTTTTTTTCCTATGCCTTAATTTCTCTGGTTTATAAGTATGGATAATCTTACTTTAAAACTTCAAGACTAATCTTTTCCTCATGTTTGTAAAAGTTTTGAACATTTTTGGACATAAGCATGAGTGAAGTAGAAAGGGTTATTAGTATTATTACTATATCTTGAGCTTAACTGCTTTCAGTTGTTAGGACTTGTAATAGCTGATGTGTGAAGTCTACCAGCAGAAAAAAATAGAACATAGTATTCATGGAACAATTTTTATCACCCAAGTACCATGCAAATTTTAAATAGTGGCAGTATTTTTGACTGGAGCAACTTTTAAAGATGTTTATAATAGGTGTAAGAACTAGCAGCCACTCCTTTCTATTTGTATACAAATAAAGCACACCCTTTGACTAGGATGTTAGACAACATGGATAGTTCTGTCACAGCCTTAGTCTTCAAGTCATCACACCTGTGCCCTCCACTCTTTTGCACTACAGCATCACCATGCACTGAACTAACAGGAAAAATGTGTGTTAATTTCTGAAATTCTACTTCACATCAAAAGCACGATTTACTAGCTCTATTAGACACCTTTCTGTCAACTATTCCAAGATGTTATGATTATTATTGGTTTTGGCACTCCAAAAGAAGAGAGAGGCTCAAATATTATCCTGTACGTTACCTCTTGACTAACATTGACTTAAAAAAAAAAAAAAAAAGGCAAGTGAGATTAAAGAGGTGTAAATAACATCTGAATTCAGCCTCCCACTACCTCATCTTTTAAAAGCAACTTCACAGAGCTATGATGTCATTTTCTTAGCCCACACAATTTGATTTGTTTCCAGTCCTCTGGATTGTGATTATAGAATGATTCTGTCTTCAGCTGCATCTTCTGGGGTTTTTTCCTGAAAGGAATTGTGATTGTATGGGTGTCCACTCTCTTCCCACTATCTCTTCAAGGGATTTGACTTCCCTTATTTTGGATGCTAAAACGATTACAGGAAATGGGAAAAGCCAAAGAGAGAAACTGCTATTCTGGAGATACTGGTTGCAGGAACTCTATATGCCTGTATTTGGATCAGACTATGATACAAACTATAGTCCTATGTTCTTAAAAGTTTGGATGCTTTACAAAATACTACCGTTCCCATAGAAATCAAAGCTTTCCTATAACCTGCAAAAGTAAGAAATCAAAATAGCTGCCCTGGAACGTTATTGCATGAGCTAAAATGCTGCATTTGTTTTCATGCCCAGAGAAAATATGAAACTGGCAAACCAAATACGAAGTTAGTTCATCACAAAATCCACCTGAGAGACCCTAAAGATTGTGTTATTTAGGAACTGAAGAGTGAGAGTGTTTTTTTCTTTTGGGGTTGTTATGAAAACTAAACATGGAAGATATTGCAGATTTATTTTTTTTTTTAACAGCAGGAAAGAGGAATTCTGTGCTGGTACTTTTCCCAATATAATCATTCACTATAGGATGTAAATCTTTTACAGTCTAAAACCAGATTCTATCTGTTTCAGTAAGAACAGAGCTTCTAATATTTGGCCACTGCCAATTTCAAGTTTATCAAGTTTGTGTCATAACCTCCACAAAAAAACTTCAGAGACATGACCAAATTTGAGAGAAACATTGTTTTTCCAGACGTGGGATTGAAACTCAATATGCTTTACCTGGAAAAACAGGATCAACGGAAAGAAATAGCATTCCACTAAAACCACAGAGAAATGATGAGGTTGTATTTCATATCTCAGCATACATGTAATGTTATAGCTCATCCAGTAGATCCAAGAGCACTGAGAGTTAGTCCACATCACGCCAAAACTCAGGGTGTGCAGCCCATCTGCCCCCTCTCAGTAGGTGAGAGGAATGCTCTTCATGGGATAGCCTTGCTTGGCTGAAAAGCTCCCTGCCAACGAGGTGAAGAGGACCCAGGCCTGCACAGCTGGAATACTTAGAGCTGGGACCCAGTAGAAATACTAAGTTGAGAGACTTTTTAGGATAGGAATCAAATAACTCTTAAGGAATGCATTTTAGAAAAAGTGTTTGCCATTCATTGTTATTTTTTCCCAGAGTTATGCCTTGAAAATAAAATATATGTGGGTTTCACACTTTTCTGGTTAGAACTGCTGTCATTTCCAGTGACTCAACACTGTAATTCATGTTGTACTTTTAACTGTTACTTGAATCCTAAGAGCATTTTTTTCCTGGGCAAAGTATGAAACATTGCTCTTGTAGTCACAAGAGAGCGAGCAAGGGAGCTGAAAAAAATGAAAGCCTTCACAGTTTGAGGAACAGGCCACGAAGAGCCTGGTTTTCTGCCATCTTATTGTCCACATCAGCATCAAGGAACAAAGAATAAGTAACAAAAGATAGCCCAGTGATAATCCAGGTTAAAGATTTAAAGACTCTTGGCAACCTGTGTGGGACACCTCTGTAATTCAAAATTGCTGTTACCTGATGGCTCTCTAGGCAAGAGACAGCTGAGTTTCAGTCATCTTCTGCTCACACACACCTCCCCCAAAAAAATACCAACACTACTATCTCAGCAGGCAAACTCAGTGCAAAGGCCAAGAAAAAGTCTCAAGAAATGCTCCTGTACTTCAAACTGATTTATCCAGAATAAGAAAAGGAATTTTGCATGTGTAAGGGACACTTGTATTGGTTTCGGTATTCATGTTGTATCTAGCCATAGGCAATGGGGATACTCATGCTTCTGGACTGCTCATTTGTATGTACTCCTTCCACAGAGAGTGAAAGAGACTTTCCAAAGGATTTTTTTTATTTGTTTATCTTTGTTACATTCTTTTTAAAAACTAAACTGGGATTAAAATATATGTTGTTAGGTGGGATTCTTTTTGGTCTTGTTTAAACCTTTAATTTAGGTCTGAACACAGTGACTACCTTGACCCCAAGTAAGGCCATGTCAAAGTTTCTTCTGATCAGAATATTATTTAGTCAATCTATTGTGATAAATTTAAGTCAGAACAACCTCAGAAGGACATTGAATATGACCTTGTAACGGTAGGTCATTAAGTAATTATTTTCTGAAAATAAAACACACTGGCATAGGATAAATTTACTCCAACCTTTTTTACAACACCATGGTTACAATTTAAAGTAGTAAAGCATTATGTTAACCCAAGATGAGCATGATCTGAGTGTTCCCTGTAAATTCTGGTAAGATACCACTGGTTAAGATCCCATCACAGATGACCTGCACGTTTCTTATTTCTAGAGAAGTCACCCATATAAAATAAATCACTCAGTGCAATACTTCTGTGCACCCTCTGCTCATCTGTACGGAGTGACTGGAGAAAAGGATGTTCTTCCATGAGTCACAGAGGCAAAGAACTTGAAGGAGAGAATTTGGTCTAGATAAGAAAGTCTAATGGTGAACACTATTCTTAAGGAAAGTTGTTAGTTACATACAAAGCATATCACATTAGGTATCAGATCTTGGCAGATCTCTCCAGAGTAGTATTTTTATGAGGTCTAAGAATCCCTCCCCCACATATGACAGTTGCCAGTCTTGAGGGACTTTTCTGCCAAGTACACAGCAGTATTTGAGACTTGCAACATTCCCTCATTAAAACAGAGGGATAATGCAAAAATTAAAAAGAAAGAATTATCATTATAAGTGCATTTCCTAGAATCCCCATTTGCAGGTAGAGAGCTCTTGCATTAATTTTGTGGTAATTATTTTCTTTGTGGACCTACATATCACTGACTGAAACACAAGTTCAGGAGCTTTACTGATTAATGACTGATTTTAGCATTTACCTGTGTGCTAAAGTGGAACTTTTTTACAGACAGCTAACACTTTTTGTGAAACTGATTATTTCTTTATAGTTTGGGGAGAAAAATAATTATTTCATTAACACTTGAATCCTATCCCCTTCTACAGTACCCAAAGGCATGTTTCACTATGTTCTGCAGTATTTTTTTTTTCTGATGTATCTGTTTACTACATGTATATTGAATTACTCCCTGAACAATAAATCAACCAATGTCTTGGATACAAAATGATTTTCTTCACACTAGATCTGCAATATGCAACTTTTTTAGACAATCCCAAGAGTAACAGCTGGCTGACAATTTAAGTAAGTCTGCAACATTAACCAGTGAGAGCAATCCAGACTCAGCTACCAGGGAAGAGGGATGCTTATGAACAACAGAAAAATGTCTGTGGTACAGCATCACTGCTACAATTCTAGCAAATGATAAAAAGTCATTTTTTTTTCCTCAGCTGCAATAGAGAAAGTGTTGATTCCAGCATCATATGCATATATTACAAGCTTTCACGTCCACAGAATGCTTACTTTACTGAGTGCAGTGCAGTTATGAAATGCATTTGGCCACTGGGAAGAATTCTATAAATCCTACAAAACTAACCAATGTACCACTCTCCAGCTAACTCCTGTGGATGGGCTTGCATGCTTTTGTAAACATCACTATGGGATTAGGACATTTATCAAAGCTATGATTTCTTTCCCGCAATGTTATATCTATTGTATACCAGGAGTTCTGCAGGTGCATGATTTATCCATCCTGTCATTAGCTACAATACCCTGCAAACAGTTTTTATTTTCTGCTGGAGAAACAAATACTCCTCCCATAAATTGTTTTACTGCTGATTGGGGAACAGGCTCCTGCTCCCTTGACAATAAAACAGCTTGCTTTCTCTGACCATGGAGTTACAATTTCCTGCACAAAAATCTGAAGTTTAACATCTCTTCTTATAGAATTAAATAATATAGGGAAAATTATAGCTCACTTTTCAGTATCAGATCTGAACTCTTGTTATCTCTTAAGCGCCAACACTTCTGATCACTTGAGGGACATTACAGACAATATAGCCCCTAAAGATCCAAATCAAGAAACATAGGAGGATGAAGTAAGTGTCAGATAAATTGAACAGACAAAAGTACTTTTTTAAATTAAAATAAAAACCCAATATGGATTTTGTTACTGAAATCAGGAGTTGTCAAAGCTTTCAGTTCAGCTGAAAATGTTCAATGAACATTTTAAAAAACAAGGAAGCAAAGTGGATAGCCAGAAAATTCAGAAATGAAAAGCGATTTCTTACTCAGTGAAATCATATTCAGGCCTTTCACTCAAATTAATTATTCATAGAACCACATATATTGTATATGACACATTTGAATGTGAAAAGGCTAATATCCTCTGGCTTTTCCAGTACTCAACTGATCCATTAGAAATGTAATATTCAGTCGAACAACTCCATGACTTCAGTAGGACAGACGAAAAATAAAAGAGAAAGTAGAATGAACTACAAAGAGAAGAAGAAAATAAGAAATAAGATATTTTCAAGAGCAGCTCTCAGGGTACTCAAAATCAATTTCAACTGCCTCAGATATCTGTCAAGTATCAAATACAGAACAGAGGAACATGCAGACAGAGCTACAGAGTTGTCTAGAAAAGCTGCTTTTTCTTCCCTTAAGCTTTGGGCACTCATATTGTAGAAGACAGAGGGAAATGATTAACTTATTAGAAGGGATGAGAAAAATATAACTGGGAAGTTGACTATAAGCTATTTGAATTCAGTGCAGCAAGAACTGGTTTTCCAGGCTATATCAATACAAGGTTACAGATTTCATTAAAACATATGCAAATCTCAATGAAAAATGACATTAGAATTCTCAGTATAAAAGACAACAGAAATACCTAAGAAATCGTGTGCTAAGACACCAGAAATTATGAGATTTTGCTGTGATTTGCTTTTATTTCCCCAGAAAAAAAAAAGAGGCAAAGAAAGACTATTAAAATCCAAATAATTCTGTAGATTTTTGATAACTCCATAGTCTAAACTAGTGTGAAGGAGACATAGGCATCAACAAACAAAAATACTAGTAAGTTAATGAAACACTTAGTGAATATCTTAACTGAAGCAATCAAGCAGCATGAGGTACACATGCTGAACATCTGACCATGCAAAGCTTCTCTAGCTTTGGTCAGCACATCATTTAAAATAATGGGACTCCTCATGACCTTAAAGTAAACCATGAGTATAAGCAAACAGCTTTGTAGAAACTACTTCTTGAGTTAAGCACAGCTCCCTCGTGTGTCATTGTCTACTGCACATAAAGCACTATCTTGTGGTCAGGCAAAAAAAGAAAAAAATTGCCTTTAGATACTACCCAACAAATGTTTCTAAATATATGAAAATACTTTTGCTTTCAAGCATCAATGTGAATGAAAACAAACAACTTTTTCCTAATAGTATCTTTCCTTCAAGTTATAAACCCCTCCTTTTATTCTTACCATCTAAAGATCATGAGTTTATGGGCTGACTTGCATTTTGGCTGAGCCACAACGCTTCAGATTGGCGTTTTGTACTCTGTGAATTGGTAAACAAACCAAAATAACAACAACAAAATGCAAAAACTTAGATTTTATTAAGGTTTTACTAAAGTTTTCTAAATTTACTAAGTTTTACTGCAGTAATGAAAACTCACACAGGTTCAGTTTTAATGAAATTACACTGCTGATAAAAAATAACCTGAACACATGGAGGGTCTCAAAGTGGAAAGCAAAGATCTTTTGAATCCTATTGGAGGGTGCTCAAATAAGAGAAGTCATTGACCCTTGAGAGAAGTAATCCAGCTGAAGTTCCTCAGAGCCTGGCATGTGGAGCTTTACTTCTTCACTTAGGAAACACTGACAGAGAGGAGAATACCTCAGTGCAGCTCAGCCTAAGGCTTTTTTTTGCCCCAGTGCACAATGTGATGAAGAAGAGTCAGATCCTTCCTATTGAACTTCAACATCATAAAATTGACAGGCATATGGGCGGAAGAAAACCTCTGCTTTTGTGTTTCTCCCTGCTGTAACCAGAGGCCCCTTTCATATCCCCAAATATTTGTTGAAATGTTAAAATCCAGATTTTAAAATATAAGTACAGCAGTCATGTCCAGGCTGCAAGAACTAGATGAGAGATGAGGAACAGAAACTGAGAACAAGAGAAAAAATGACCAGAAAAAACAGCAGAAGGCTCCAAAGATAAACATCCAAAGATATACTGTCTCATCTGTGTTTTCTGATTTGTGTTTTTGACCCTACATCTCCAAAAACTAAACACAGAATGAATCCAGGTGGAGATTTCTGTCACACTGTTCCCAAATGGTTTAAAATCTCTCCTTCTCAAGTCAAATCCTTTCTAGACTTGATGCCTGTGTTTCCAAGGCTTGAGGATGGGTAGAATTCCTTACCATGCTGTAAAGACACTGTTTAAAAATACTAGAGAATGAATAGCAAATTAACTAATACAATTACCATAGAAATGCCTTTAAAAGGCATATTTTGAATTTCACGTTTCTGTGTCAGCAGATAGTGTCTGCAGGTCTGTGCTTAGAATATATACATCAGGAAAATTTCCCATATAGCATATGTACGGGTGTCATAACCTTATGGCAGAAACAGGAAAAAACAGTAATATTAACAAGATTTTTTTAACAGAAGCTTAGAGCATTAGTTGTCCTATTCTACCCAAACAGTTCAGAATGACTAGTGTGAATATCTCTGAAGACTGCCAAGAGATATTTTTGGAGACACATTATTTATTCAGTTTAAAATATATTTTAAAAACTTCAAACACCTAAAAGTAGCTTCATGATTATTTAAGTGCAACTTTTACTATCTCATGAGTTGTTATGGAGATACTGAGAGAGTTAACGGCCATGGATGTAAAATAATCTCATCTACTATACTTGGGGAAAAAGGACGGTTTTTCACCTAAAGAGAAAAACTATTATTTGAAGATCAAAAATCACCATTACCTCTGTACCAGTGTTCTTATGTGACTCAAATGTTTCACAACTCTTTCTTGGTCTCTGTCACAGAGATTTTACTGCTTCCTCTTTCTCACCCTTTGGGAGAATGTGTGATTCTTTTGTCCCTTCAAATGTAACAGCAATGTCCCAAATCCCCAACTCAATCACCAATCACCTAATCATCAGAATCAAGTTTCTGGTCAGTTTTCAGGTATATAAAGAGTATGAAAATTTATATGACTGGTAATAAACACAACAAAAGGCACAGAGAGGTTTCTAGTAGTTCACATACATATATGTAAGTATAATTAAGTGGAATAATTATCAACTCAGGCAGAACAACAGAGAGAATATTTCCAATTTTGTTTAAATCTAACAGAAGACTAATTTTCAAGGAAGCTAAAATCAGAACCACGAATTAGGTGAATTTAAGAAAGCTGAAGTCATACAAAAGTAAAGAGGGGGAAAGTAGATTTGAGGAGCTGAATCATAATAATAGGGCTCTGCTTCATCTCATTTATCTGTGTATATTTACATTCATACATCTATATACACAAGGGGGAAATGTTATGAACCTCTTCTTTAATTCATAGAGATTAAAAACACCTTGTTAAAACATATTGAACATTCTTTTCAAATTAAATACTTTAAAATAAATATCTAGAAATATTTCTTTAGGAGGAAAAGGTAACTTTTTTTAACTGTCTGCTGCTGAGATTTTATGTAATGTGAATGAAGAAAGGAAAAAAAGAGGATGGTCTAGATCTCAAAGACTGGAGAAAAAAATTTACTGCTTATTCTAAAATCCAAATATATTTATGTCCTAACTGCTCTAATTTTAGAAATATCTGCTGTAGATTGTCATTACAT
This sequence comes from Myiozetetes cayanensis, assembly GCF_022539395.1. Classification (NCBI taxonomy): domain Eukaryota; kingdom Metazoa; phylum Chordata; class Aves; order Passeriformes; family Tyrannidae; genus Myiozetetes; species Myiozetetes cayanensis. Next base: position 110,929,227 of record NW_026086604.1, read on the forward strand.
CCAAACTGTTTGCAGATACTGCTGCACAATGGAATAGTCAGACATAAACTGTTGAAACATTTGATGGCATTATCAACCTGTTAACAAAATAAAAAATATTAAATGAACACTGAATGCTAGTGACACCATGATTTTTTTTCAACTCTCTTTTACTTTGGCCAAGATACAGAAAAATGCATATTTTCTACTTAGACCTCCCTAATAAGAATTGTCCAAACTCAAGGCCAAACTCATAGAACATACATTGGGAGTTTTTTTGCCATGCCTAAAATTCTGATTTGAGGTAGAAACATAGTAATTCATAACAAACTCCCTATAGAAAATATCAATTAGCACAAAACAATTTAATCAGTGTATGCAAAACTATGTTTTATTTAAAAATTTATTTTTAAGAAGCAGAGCATTTTACTCTAAAAAACAAGTATTTTCTCATAAACTCAAATTAAAAAATATAGAGGAATGTAGTTGCTATGAAAAGAACAGAATTCAGATATGGTAAGATGAATTTCAAGAACTCATTTCATGGATCACATCTAGCTGATCAAAAAATAGCAAACTTACTAGTCCAAGCAGTAGGTATAATTTGTTTCTTTAACATCAGAATTGTACAGTTTAACAAGATTCTGCTAAATATTCCTCTTCAAAAATTTGATAACTATAGGAAATGCCATTCAGGTTCTGGATGCCAGTTTTTTTCTAGATGATAAGGTCCCAGTGCACCAAGAACCCTAAGCACATGTATAGCTGTATGCACTACAAGGAAGCTTACTGAAGCCCAGAGGATTTCTTATAGTATTAGAATCATACAAAATATTTTCATTTGAAAGACTTAAATATCTAACAGAATGGATCCTGTGTTGAAGATAAAAACTTTATTTCTTTGCAAGAACAAAAAGATGCAGACTTCATTAAGAAAGGGGGGATTTTGTTGTTTATTTTAAAGTATATAAATCTTGATGGAGTCTATACAAGAAGGCTAGGAAGATTAATGTCCTTTGGGCAGCATAGTTTAATCTTATTATTCACAGGACACCTTACACCTTGTTCTGAAGCATTTAGCAGTGGCTCATAGAACAAGAGATGTTTAATGGTCTTATGTTGCCTTGCTGCACTGATCACTACGATACAACAATCAAATTCAGAGGGTGCGTATGGCTGTATTTGATCTTTACAAGAGAATTCCACTATGCTCATCTCTAAAACGTAGTGTCAGATTATTCACTTCTCTCCCTTGTGTATTTCCTTAGTTACAAATAAATATATCAATCAATACAGCTATCATGCAAAATTTCTGAAGTTAAGTGAAGTCAATAGCGTTTGTAAGTGCTTGGCAGAACGCTACCTCTGTGCACACCAGGGCTGCAAATTGTGAGGAGACTTACTGACCTTATTCTTTTAATAAACTAATTTTTGGAAAAAACACACACATTCATTATGTCTCTCACTTCCTGGAGGAAATACTGGTGCATCTGAGGTCTGGAAACAGAAGATTCAATAACAGGAACAAACACTTGAAGTATTTCACTGTCTTGCTTTTTCCGTCAGTATTCTACAAAAGCATTTGTCTTACTGCTACTTACTTTCTGTTAGGACTAAACTGTTCAAAAGATGACTTATCCACTGTACCTTTAAAAAAAAATCCATATATTTGCATGAAAAAGGATGACAGAACAGAAAAGAATCAGTTGTGTATTCTCTACTCAAACACATTTGACTTTAAAAATTCAAGGTTTTGCAAAGTAGGTGCAAGTAGGCAACTTGCATATAGATTTTCAGTTGTGACCAGATTCAGGTTATTCCTTAAAATCTTGGCTATTCATGACTCTTCCATTCCTCTCCTTGCTTACTTCCACACACTTCTTGTGAAACTTCTTTCACTTCTCTTTATTTAGATATTGTTAACAGTTTATTGTTAGGTCTATATATGAAGATTCCCTACCTGAAAACTCATACCCTCATAATTTGACTCTCAGGAAATAAGCAGCAACTTAAAGTACAAGATTAAACAGGTAATAAAAGAGTTTGAGGTTTATAATGGCCAACTAAGCTTCAGTACCCAAATGCCTGTCATGAAAGAATCTACTATTATTAATTGCTTCTGATAAGAAGCACAGACTTCTCCACTGATTTTAAGAGTTGATAAAACCTTTTTTTTATCAAATTTTTAAACAACTTTTTTATCTTATTTTTTTTTGACTTTTCTATGTTCACTGAATTATGCTGAGATAAATATCAATTAATTTATAAGATTAAGACAGACAGTAGATTTTTGTTTTACTACTAAAACTTGAATGTATAGGTTGCAGTGCAGTTTTCCTAGGATACACTTTGCATTTTAATAATAATAAATTATTGTTATAAAATATAATTATTATTAAAAATAAGGCAAAACAGTCACAAGAATGTCCCAGATGGAAGGATGGGGGAAGTCAGCTGGGAAATGAGAATTCATGCTGAAGTCCCAAACATAAAAAGAGTTTCAAAGAGAAAGCCATCTGCAACACACCATTACATTCTTCATTGTCACAACAAGGCCCAGACATGCTGATACTAACTCTCAAACATGTTCTTGTAAGCACAGTCTATTAGCATCTTATATGAGTTTAGTATTTCCTTAGCAAAAGATCTCTTATGGCAATTTGGCAAATAGAAACACCCAGGGGTAGCCTTCTTTCCATTTAGTAATTGACAACTTTCTTGATGAATGCACAATGTAGAGTTTTCCCTCTTACCAGTACAATTTAAAGTCTACAAAGAGCAACCTGTGTTTGTCACTATTTTTTTCAAGTATCAGTAAAGAAAGAGGTGATATTCAGGAAAAAAGAAATCCACAGATGACTAAACCTCGGCACAAACTTGAAAAGAGCAGAAAATCAGCCAGGAACACTTCTACACAGTGGAAGAGAGAGAAACACTATCCTTCCTTACTGATATCTACAAATAACATTAGGCAATACTGAGAGTGGCACAATCATGGGACACTCCACCCAATATAAACTATGCAATAGATAAAAAACACTATAGGTCACTGTGAAAAACATAAATTTCTTCTATTGAATATTCCCTAAAGGTAAGAAAAGGGCTAAGTCACTCAGTGTTACCAACAATCCACATGTTTCTTCATTTCAATGCTACCCCAAACTAGGGAGAAACAGGAAGAGCTAATTAGAAGACCTACTTTTTCACTTTTTCTTCCAAAGGGGTCTGATGTCAGCAGATGCTAAATCAATTTTTTTTTCCTATTGCACCTTAGAGAGAGGGTTGTAACTGGAGAACACAGTTCAGTTACTAAATTAATATTCACACTGTAGTTCCACATTTCTACCCCAGAATGAGAAAGGTCAGATCATGTGGAGACAGCTCTGCAGGGGAAGGGGTGGAGCACACTGCTGAAAGGACAGCTAGGAGAGCTACAGCTATGTTGTGTAGTACAGAAAGTGGAAATATCACACAATGAAGCACTTTGACTTCTTGCCAGGTATACCCTGTGAAATGAATTTTGAAATAAAGTTCTAAATTACAGGCGGCTTTTCCAAGCCATTGCTGGCATGAGCACTACTGTGGAAAAGCTGTGACACCAGCAATTAGGAATAGCAGAGTCTGAGATAGTAGGGGAAACTTGTCAAGCAGAACTTAAAATATCTAAATATTTCTCCTAAATATTCACCGAAAGAAGAAATAGAAATAGATTTGGCTTGGCTTGCCTGTAAGTTTGCACCTTCTGGATTTTTTAAAAATATTCACAGATACTAGTTCAGAGCTTTTATAAACATAATACTAATTCACATCTGAAAACATTAGGAAGAGGGAGGCTAAAGATAGAGTTCTTTTAAAATACAGCATGTGGTGTGCCAGCCACACAGTCCTACGAATTTTACGTTTTTCCTATCTGTCCAAGCAAAACACATTGTGAGTATCTAAGCAAAGCTCCTTGAATCCCCCACTTAATGTTTGCAAGGAATGCAGATGAAGGAGTATTTGCCAAAAAAATTAAGTTGATGAAAAGAAAGCATACACTTTCAATAAGGGACAAATAAGGCACAATATTTCAGTCCTGTCTTAAATGACCCTTATTACTAACCATTGATGGAAAAAATATCCCAACCAGTAATGAACATTTTAAAACCTCAGGTGATGTCTGTATAAATGCTAGCAGTGCTACCAAAAGTGACCACTGCAATGAAAAGCGCCACATAATTTTGCCAGAAAACCTTGAAAATTGCTAAAGAAGAGATGCATTGAATAAATAATTTCCTGCTACTTAACAGAAATTTATGGGGTTTTTTCCTAAATACAGATCATTCACCATCTAACAAGCCTGTTTTAAAGCAGGGCAGAAGCAGTTCTACAGTCCCTAACACTGGACTCTACTGACAAAAATTATTTGGTACTCTTTAACTCCCAACAGAAGACACAGAAGGTATTAAATGTAAATGCAAACAACTGGGCTGGCTTCTGTTCTGTTCTGCCATTGGCACAGTTTCAAGAAGGATTTATTTCTAAAAATATCATCCTAATGTACAGTTACCCCTCTAATGGCTCCACCAAGCTGCTTGTCACTGTCCCCAGCTCCTCAGTCAGGTCTTCTAAGAAAAAGTAGTGAAAGAAAAGATGCCCAAACCATGCTCTGACTAACACGAGGTTAAAATCACATAGTTCCAATTTGCCACAGGAACTATTTCAGTTCTGAGCAAATCTCATAGCACACAGACTTTGCCTTTTAGTTCTCCTGCTGGGTCTAGCTAAGGATTGAGCCCCATAGCTGAATTTTGAGTATCCTTAAAGTTTGTGGATCACAAATTGTAACAGATGTCCCTGCTGTGCAGGGAGTTTTGTTTAAAGGTCCATCTGCCTGCAGACTGAAATTTGGGATTCTTTGTTTGCATCCTGCAAAACCAGATCTTTCAGGCCAGTCACCATAAAAATGCAGGGATTTTTCTGAGGGGTATGGAAGATCAGTATGTTGCATTCATTTGTTCCTCTAAAAAGAAAAGTAGCTGAGATAGTCTCAGGGTTTGGCAGGACACAATCTTATTCATGTTAATGTTGCTTCCATAGAATTGGCTGCTTGCTTCAGGAAGGAAATGGATATAAACACCTCTGTTTTTCTTTTATTTAAAGTCCATACAACAGACTTCAGTGCTCTACAGGTCTGAGAGTGCGGGGAGGGAAGGAGTCACCTCTGCACCGCAGGGTGGCATATACAGGTCAGGTAGAGGAATATAGGGTCCAGACTATGGTCATTTAGAGGAGAAAGGCACAAAGACTAGAGCACCGGTATACTTATAAAAATTATTTAGATGTGTTGCCAAAATCTGAGCAAAAAGAAGACAGGACAATGAAATGACAGATGAAATCAGAATGGAAGAGAAGTGAGAGGCTACGAAGGAATGGAAATCAGGATATGGGAAGAGAAAGTAACAGAAAGGGGAAAAGTGAAAAGAGAAGGAAAAAGTATTTACTATGCAATTAGATTTCATGCGGGGAAGCACTCAATTCCTTCTTCTGTCCAGCTTACAATACCACTTTTCACAAGAAATTCTCCACACTTCCCTCGGCATACAAAGGGGGAGGGAGGGTGGGGGAAGGCCTTCTTCAGCCTCATCAGGCTTCTTTGCTCTTTTCCAGGTTCTTCCATTAGATCACTAATCAGATTTTGGTTTTGGATGAGAAACTTGCAGGAGTGAATGGGATACTTCCATTTGAGGAGAGCCAAAACCAGCTCTAGAGGTTTTCTGAGTAGGCATTCCCCATACCCTTGGGAGAAGAGGCTCCAGTGTCCTCCCTTGCTTTCCTCAGCTCATTTTCAGCCCAGCAACTCTGTGTTTCTTTACAGAAGTAGCATCTCACTGGCTCTATATTGTCTAACCACCATCAACTTCCAATGTACCTACTTCCCTCCTGCTCATCCTCATAGTTTTAATTTTCCTATTTGCATTTCATCTCCTTGGTGGCCAATAGGCTGGCCCAAAGCTTAAGAAGGGACTTTACAGACACACAAAAAATTGTTCAAGTTTTCCAGACAATCTCAAGTGTTGTCTAGGCTTAGCTCAGACCTTCCTAAAAAAGTCCTTATTGGCCTTCCTTTGACTTCTCTACCAAATCACACATAACCTCTTCTTTGTAGCCAGTTTCCTTCCTCCTGGTTCAGGTCCTGCATACACAGTTGTGTCCAACACAGGCATGCCTCTCTGTTTCTCTCTGTTGTCCAAGCTGAGAAATGATACCTCCAGATGTAATGCCATGAATGATACAGCTATTTCATAAAATTAACCCAAATTCACAGGTTATAACAATGTCTGCTTACTTGAAATTGGTTGCAAGTGTCTTTGTGTCGTCAGTTCTTTACTATTTTAGAATGGTGCATTTCACCTCTGCATAACAGCCAAAGGAAGTCAAAGAGTGTATCTTTCAACCGTTTCAGAAAACATTCAGTGACAGGAAATACATTTTTTTTCAGACATTTACAGTAAATCTTTGCCATTGTTTTATAAACTGGCATCCTGTTCACCAGTTTAGAAGCAGTTTATTAAACAACTCAGAAAATGAACAGTATTATACACCTGTTAAGCTGGGTCATGCTATTCTTCAGCAGCAGAATTTTTTTCAGATACATTTATATATAGAAAACTATGAATTAATTAATTTTGTATTTAAATCTTTGTAAAGATCATAATACCACAATGTGGCCACACATTGTATTCTCCTGCAGAAGTATCACAGGTTCAATGTTTTCTGCATAAAGTATTACTTTATTTTTATGGAATGTTTTTATATTTTATCAGAAATTAGATGTCCATGGTTTTTTATTACTGGCAGAATTTGAAAGAAGGACAATTCAAGTCTTCAGCATGGCATTCCTAGTTTTCACATTTCAATGAAATGTTCTGTACCTCCTTTCCAGGTTTATTCTGTCATTTTGTTGGTTTTTTGCACTGTCCTCTTGTTTACTTCTGAAAGAAATGAAAGTTTCCTAACTTCTTCAAAATTTCCCCATTTTTTTTCATATTGGACAATTAAGTCTTTAAGCTTCACATTACATTCCTGTATATAGTGCTCAAAATTTGTTACAAGACCTCTTACATGGCCCCATCAGTGGCAGATGTATTCTTTGTTCTTCTGCTTCAAGCATCTGTTTAATCTATTTGCTTTTAACTACTGTTGTTTGCCCAACAAGATCTTTCACTGCCTATCTGTGACTGCTCCTCCTAAACTGACAGCCCAATTGGGCTTAGAGAATTTTTAATGGGCATTCTGTACTAGTGATAGCTAGAGAGCAGTTCAGCCCTCTTTCCAAGGAAAGACTCCTCAGGCACAGAGCGGTCTTTAATTGTTTCCACAGTCATTCAGTGTGTCCAAGATCCAAAAGCTGTCATGCAACTCCATTTCCCATTTATACTATTGGGTGACAGGCATGCTGAAAGAGGGTCAGATTTTCAAATAAGGAAATTTTTTTTCCCCCCAAAATAGAACACGCACACAAAAGCAGACAAAGAGAATGCATGCTGAAGACGAAAATGAATTAGCTCCACTCCACTAAAAGAAACCAATAAATGCTTTTACGACAACAGTGAAAAGCTGACTAGGGTCTGAACTTGCTCTCGCTAATGTCAGTAACAGTTTGATTCAATGGGAGCAAAGTAAATCCCATTAGAGCCTTTTACAAAAAAATCCTAATAAAAGCAGACACTACAAAGTAAAGGCCCTGTTCAGCCCTCGCTTACACCATAGCCATTGTAAAGTCACACCATCATAGCTGGGGTCCACATTCAGAGCTCGAGCATTTCAGTCCTACACTTACCACATCACAGGAAGCCGAAAGGAGATGCCGTACCAAAGTGAGAATTGTAAGTCTCTCCTGGCCACGGATTTAATACACTATTGTTAGGTTTACATAAGATCTGGCCGGGTCCAAAATGCGCATTCTCCAATACTCATGCTGCGTGTTTTATCTTGTCCTATTTGGCTGGTAGAAGAATCAAATTGGTGACTGGTTTTGAATGAAGGCAATTAGGGTGGTTGATTGGTTTTGTAATTTGGAGAACACTACTCCAGAGTATAAGTCAATTGTGTAGAACTATCCAGGTCTTTAATCACTGGTTTCCCTGTGCAAAGAGTTGATGCTTTACATCATCTGAAATTTATACCAGTTATAATCAATTCCATGCTCCCCATTACCCCCCTTACTGCTTCTTCCCCTGCCCTGCACCTGGCAAAAACATAGCATTTTACCTGAGAAACAACTACAGAGTGGCCAATTATATTTCAAAGGTGTATCCAAATTTAATTTACAGGGTCAACCGAGTATGTGGGGGTAATTACCTTTACAGAGCATTTGACAGCTGTTGTGATATAGCAGTCCAATACTTCCTGCTAGAAATCTGTCAGGAAGAACTTGTTTAAATTGGAGTAAGGTTAAACAACAGACTTCTGTCTGCAAATCCTAGAAAACAAAGTCATCAACAAAGACAACAATCTAAGTCTCTCGAGTCCCCCCAAAAAACTGGAAATTCTCAATTTAAAGAGTTTTTTTTCTGAAAGGATACTGAAATAGGAAGACAGGCAGGTTCAACACACAAAAATCAAGCTGAGAATAGGACAGGAAATCGTATATAATTTGCCTATGTATAGCAACCATATACCTTTATGAAACACTGTTTCTTTTTTAAACATAGAGGCTCCAGAAATTCCAAAGCCGAGAAATAAAATTGCACCCAAGAATTTCCTTAAAAAAATTTTATTCTCAATGGTGGACAGGAATTGAAGTGTACATTCTCAGGATAAATAAAAAAATAAAAAATTTGGAACTGTTACATGATATTCTAGACAATATCTTCTGTTCCCTCATCGTAATCTGCACTCCTGACATTCAGAACAAGGCTGTGTTTTTCACAGTGACTTTCAGATCACTAAGTCCCAAAACTTTGGGCCAGTGGTCTGCTGACAGTCTTTGTCAATGATCACTTACCAAATTATACCAAACATTTAACTGAGTGGTACATCAGTAGATCTTCTACAATGCTATAAGCAGATGTGAAATACTGAATTCCACATCTCAGCAAGGCTCTATAATAAATAATCTGTACTTCACTGAAGGTTGTCACAAAACGTCTGATCAGCTCAGAAAAGGCAAGGCCATTTCAAGGCTTTCCTTAACGTGCCATATCATCACACTCCTCCTTGAAACTCCTTGCTATAGCTGAATCCTGAAGCCCTGTACAAACTGACCATCACTGACAAATCGCAGTTTGGAGATCCAAAAGTTATATTAGTAGCTAATTAAGTAACTAATTAAGTTTTATTAGTAGTTAATAACATCTAGGGTTATGTATCTTTGTACAAATTCCCTGCATACACCTTTAATTTATTATGGTCCTGCTAGTCCTGAGATTTTAATAAAATCTGGCAAATAGAAGGAAACTCTGGTTCCAACACTCAAGTAAATAGCAAATCTTACTGATTATGAGGCAGTAATGAAACCACGTCAAACAATTTGTACAGGGTGTAGTAAATGATGTAATTGTTAGCTGCATTCAATACCACTTGGAGTAAACAAATTCCATTGCAACCAAAATGATCCTATTCCTTGAAATAAAATATAAAGGAAAAAAGAAAAATCTCAGATTACTGTTTTGTTTCACCACTTATAAGCAACAAGGAATAACTGAAAATTCATTACCATCCTGGGAACATTCATCTTTTGGTACTGTAAGCAGCTATGATGTCACTCTGCAATTTAAATACCCAACCTTCTCATTCCACCTCACCAGAATACTACACATGGTATGTTCCAGAAGACCAGTAAATTTGAACTTGATTGACATTAATGTAGCTGCTCACCTAATAACATTCACATGCAACACTTCACACAGAAAGACTTTTTTAGACAAAAATTGGTTTTACCACTAAAATAATTGAAATTGCTAGCACATATTTATAATAATCTGTGGGAGCATTCTGGGTAAAAAAACCCCACAGACTAGCCAGATGCTTCAGTGGAGTTTTTCTCCTCCTAGCTGATGAGATTCAATGGAGAGAGAGTGAGGAGTTACATCTCTGCCAGCTCCCAAGACTACCTTTCATGCCTGCGTGATGTTACAGGGATGTATGGAGTTGGTAGACCAGCATTTCAGATTAATTTGTATCTTAAAAGAATCCCAAAACTGATTTGATCACTTTGTTGTGCTCATCACATTGGTCTTCAAGAAGAGGGCTTACAGTCCCAAGCTAGGTTCCCTGCAGCCAGCTGTCAAGGACAGAAGGTGCCACTTCTTCCAAGGATGAAGGCACGAATAGGTAAAAATCAGGGACCTTCTTTAAGTGTTAGACCTGTACAAGAAACCTTGAGTTATTTCTCCTCTTGTGTTCATAACGCAAGCCTAGAGAGACACACGGTATATTTTTGACTGTAGCTGCATGTCTACAACAACTTTGCTGCCTTCCTATAGCTAGAGAGCAAACTTGGAAACTCAGATCCTGGCCAGAAAAAAGAAGTGAGAACAAATATAAAAATACTGCCCCAGAGTCAGGGATTCACATCTTCAGCAACCCACAGGTGATGAAGCTACATCAGGATCCAACAGCAAAGCAGAGGAAGGTATAGAACCTTCCAGTGATCATCCATTTTGCAACATGTGGTTCATGTGGTTTCAGAAACAAAGGAAGAATCAGGAGCTCTGCATGCAGACAAATTGGTGACAGACTACAGGCCATGCCATCGGCCATGCTGAGATAATGGAGACAAGGCAGAACAGGGTTTTTTCCAAAACTTTCTCCAGACAAGAAAATGAAGGAACAGCTCCAAATCGAAGGCCTCAGTGATACCAGCCACAAGCACAACCTAGGGCAAACCAAAGAGCATTGAGCAACAGCCAGCAGGAAGGGGAAATTCTTCCTCGTGATTACTAGCACATTACAATAGTGCATCTGAAAGGGATAATGGCAGAAAAGCTTCACATGCCTCCCTCAGCAACGGGGAAGCTGGCTCCAATTGAGTTAGGAGATTAAAGCATCCATCCTTTGGGGCGAACAAAGGAGAAAATAATCTGCCAGAAGCCCCTTGGGCTAAAATTCTTTCTTACAAGCCTCTGGTTGGGGTAACAGCCATTCAAAAATATTAGGAGTACAAAAGAATGCTGGAGAAGAGAGTGGCAGAGTAAGAGAGGGTGTAAGTCCTCCCCCTAAAGGTACTGGCCTCCCCTGAGACTATAGACTGAGTTACATGCAGACCTCCAGGCTACTAAGCTAAAGCGTCTGAATAAAATCTGGATATAAGTATAATTATAGGAATTGTTCTTTTAAAGCACATGACTTTGTAACTCACAGAAAGGTAGGTATTTCATCCTAGCACTGCCCACTTCTCATGGAAAATCAGACCCCTAGGAGCCGGGAGATTTAGAAAAGAGCAATCCAGCACACGCAAAGATGACTTTCGAACTCCCCTCTGGCCCTCATGAACAAGGTGTACAAAGGAGTGGACATAAGCTTTTCAGCCTGCAGTTACGCTCACAAACACTCTCCATGCCCCCTGCTGCTCAAATTGAGTTTTACCTTCAGGCAAGAGTCATCATCCCAATTCTTAAAAATATAAAGAATTTTCTTGACTGTGCTGTTAGCTGCTCCCTGCAATCCCTAAGAGCCACACATTTCTTCACAAAGCAGTGGGAACCAAAGGAAGGAGAAGAAAAACTGCTGCCAACTGATTTTAATAAGAGAACTGCTGATGTCAAAAAAAAGGAAAAAAAAATTAGAAAAAGCAGCAATTAAAAGTGCAATAGATTGGCAAGGCATCAGAATTTTTAGCTGTTTTCTCCAAATCCTAACTCTCAGGTACCAGGATTCTGCCTGCATACCTAACAGCAATGGTGGGTTCATGTCTTTAACTGTGAAGCCCTCACTAGAGATATTTCCCACTCCATCCCCAAAATACTTCCTAACAAATGAGCTTTACACACTGCTGCAAGGTGCCAAAATGACACAATAGCTTCACGGGCAATGGGTAAATGTTTCTTCTTGAAATAGGAGCATAAGGACTCCCCTAAGAGACACAGGGGAAAGATGACTTGTAAATGTTTAAGAACATTGTCAATGAACAACTGACTGATTCTGATTGATTTAATGAAACTGCTCTGTACTGCTGAGGGGGTATTAACAAAAGCAGAGTTTAATCTAGTGAGACTGTGTTCCCACCAGAGCCAATGAATACACATAGGCTTGCCCTGGGCAGTATAAAGAACTAAGTCATGATAAAGACTGTCTTTGTGAAATGTTCCACTGCTTCCCACAACACCCTAAAAGTCCATTTGTGGACATGGACCATTTCATGTATCATGTACCCTTTTTGGAAGCACTTATATGATAACCTAAAGAACAATTAACTAAGAATGATTTCAACTAATTAGAATAGCAGATACTTTAAAAAGGTCAACTGGTTAATGTAGAGCTAAGAGCAAACATGAAGGAAGTACCAGAGAACCTTGTTAAAGGTGAGTTTTCTGAGCAGAAAATACCTGTAAGCCTCACAACCCAAACAGGTTAATGGAGGTTAGTGGACATGCAAAAAAAAAAAAAAAAAAGAATCTGAAGACTGAGAAGGAAAAATAACAAGATCTGTGAATCCTGGAAAAAGCTAATCAAGACCATCCACAAGTAAGGCCGTAAGATTTGGTTTGGATGCATCTTGTATCATACAAGATGTGTGACCATGCACAGAAGCAAACAAATGTTTAGGTCATGTAAAAAAAAAGACTCATCCTAGTGGCTCTACTACAATAAACCCACTGGTTTTAGATTTTCTGGATACTCTATAGATTAGTGAAAAATTTGCAACTCAAAATGCATGCATCAAAATGCTGTTAGTAACATGCAAACGGCACGTGCCCCATATCAGTTTTAGCAAAGTCTTCTGAAGGTTGGCAGAATATTGAACAATACATACACTCCATTAATCCTTGAAAAAGGATTGCATACTTCCTTTTGAAAAACAATACAAATATACTTTTTGGAAAGAAAAAAGATTCAAAAGTCAGTCAATCATACAAACTAATATTATTCTAGACAATTAAATACTGGTGTAAGTCTTGGCAAACTGACTCTACTCTTACCACTACCATGAGATTGCTTGGTCTAACTCGGCTTCTTTCCCCAGGCACACACAATTCCAAGTATCTGGTGAGCACTACACATTGTTCACCATTTAAAAATTATTAATATAATCTTTATTTGAAATAAGATATAGAAAAAATGGCCCAAAAGTATTCTTCTATAACTTTTTTATTCTTAACACAGGAAAAATTCAATTTCAGTTAGTCTTACAATTTATATCAAGGAAGCCTGCAATTTTCACTACGCCTTCCTCGATTGAAACAGCTCTTAATTAGAGAACCTAGCCAAAACCAAAAAAAATCATTATAAAGCAAGCATATCTTTGGTCACATTATCTGTTTGTTCTACACATTCAGCTCTCATCAGTAAGTATCTTTAAGTCTCATGGGTCTCAGAGTATCACTATCCATGCTTATATAAAAGAAAAGAAAAATCCTTTCATATTAACATCTTTCTTATAATCAAATGCAGCCTTCATTCAGTGCCTTAAAAAAATCCGGGGTCCATTGTACCTGGTTTTCAGGTAAATGTGGCCAGTCAGAATTCATCAGCAGCCAGATTTGGCAATTTTCCATGCTGCCTTTCCCATCCAAGAGCCTAAACAACATAACCAGCCTATGCCTGTTGCTTAAGCTCTCATATTAAGACAGTCTGATTGAATAAAAAGTGTAAGGACCTTCTCTGCATGACTCCTCTCCAGCATATAATCACAGGTCACAGGTCTAATCACCTTCATGATCCGAAGCAGAATTTTTGCACAGCCACAACAGCAACAGACCTTGTTTTCTTGCTCAAGTCCCAAGACCGAAAATCAAACATAACACGAAACTAGTACTCAAGGCCACAAAAACCCACATGCACTTTGATTATTTGTGACAGCTGCCTGATACCCCAGCTAACTCTGCTGCAAGGGGGTTTCTCTGAATCACGATTTACCAGTGTGGGTAAAAACTCTGGCCTCAGTATCCTTCTGCCAACTCTGCTCTGCCAAATCCTGGGGCTGCATATTTGGACGTTACTAATTCCAGTCTTCAATAGCTGCTGTTGGGTTTGTCACAAACCCATGGGGAAAGAAGCTCCGTGATTCAGGAAGAAATAGGTATGGAAACATTTAATGTAGTAAACCAAATAAGCTTGTATGTTAGTGTCCATCTCTTTCAGGTACGGATGCTGGTGAGTGTTTGTTAAAAATTCTACATCGCTGGAAATTCAAATCTGAAAATTCTCTGAGGAAAACCTTATGGGAGTAAGGTAGGTGCCTCTTTTAACCCCAAAGGCAACTATTTCAGAGTGTATTTTAATTTCCTTCAATTCACCTCAGCAGTGGCGATGCTCAAAAAGTGATAATTAATACTCATTAGATTATGCTTGGACTACGGAACCAACATCAATTTTAACTACCAGTTCTACATTTCATTAGATTCCAAGCAGAGACACTCCAGGGAAGCTACAAGTGAGAGCAACTCCCTGACATGGAGTCTGGATACAGAAGACATCTGTGTGCACAGAAAGCTCACCTCAAACCTACAGACACCACCAAAGGCAGCCAGACAACTATGCAGCCAGTGAGACAGCTGAAAACCAGACTCATTTATCATTATTGAAATAAAATCCTTGTGAGCTAAGGGATTCATATATAAATATCACAATAAATAAACTAGTAGGTAACTTCACCGATTTCCAAAGCTACCAGTTCAACATCTACACTAACCATCCAGGCAAAATACTATTTGGATGGGAGGGACAATGAGGAAAAATTATTGTTTTAATAAATATTATCAATATGCAAGAAGACAGAGAAAACTAAGCTCTCATTAACAGCAAGAAATGCCTCAGAGCACACTTTTTCCTTGGTAAACATCAAATGCAGAATTCTTTAGTTCTTCCTTTTCTTTTATTGTGAATGCAATACTAATAAAAACAAATATTTATTAGCAAAATGTACTTGAAGGCCTTTCCTCCTTTAGCCCTCTTACACACATTGTTTTATTCCTCATCCAGTTGAACTCATGTCATGTTTTAGCTATCAATAATCAAATAAAGAAAACACAATGAGTATAAAGAAGGGAGAGAATAATAATTAAAAAAACATGATGAAGTGAAAGAAGAAATTCAGTTGAAAGAAACAGTAAGAAGTACAGAATAAAAATCAGTTTGGACTGTAGGAATGGCAAACAAGAAAAAAATTTTTCATGGGGCAGTGAAAAAATGAGTTGTTTTTAAAACCTATGATGTCATTAAGAGTTTTGCTAGGGATTATGTTACTGCAGCAAAAATTGTTCAGTTTTTCTGTCTTTCCCATCTTTATCAGATAGCCTTTCCTATGAACTCTAGCTGTGTAAGAAGCATCTATAATCCTAAAGGGAAGAAATAAACACAGACTGCACTGGTTCTGATCCTTCCTAAATTCAGATTTAGTGACCTTGCTAAAGTTCCTGGGTTAGTCCTACTTCCTTAAAGGTCTAAAAAGCAAGGAAAAGAGAGATGGCAAAGGCTTGTTTTAGGCAAAAAATGTGCAATATGAATTTAAACAATATGAATTTTTAAATCATAATTATTTTAAAGCTAATGGACACCATTAACTACAACAGTAATAGCTCATGTGACAAATTCTCATGAAAAAAAGTTATTTACAAACCAGACTTCTTTATGAAAATGGATTTTTGCAGGAACATGTTGACAAAGAAAAAAATCCCTTCTTTATTATTTAAAATAAAATTTATCTTTTTAATACTTTTAATAACAGTAACAATAATGTCGTCATGAGAATCCTTGGAGTAAAAAAACATGAAAAATTCTGCAGAAGAGAGGGAAAAAATGATGTAACAAATTATAAATCAGAAATTATTGTAATGTTTTGCAATACGATATTATTGCATTAGTTTGCATTAAATAATGTCAAGAAAGATGTAGACACAGAAAATGTGCGAATTCATAATTTCTGTCACAAAAACCGTGTAGCAATTAGTAATCTTGGTAAAATCTTTAGGTCACAGGTGCTGAATTCAAAAGGTTATTCCTCAACACTTCTTGACAGATGAAGTAACTGTTCCTTAAGAGCAGAAAAATTCCTGGCTTGCAGTTCACTTTGTACCATGAACACAATGCTGAGACTAAAAGCCAGATATATCAATACCTAACAATGTTACCTATATTACATACCAATTATTATTAAATTAATTGATCATAAATACACTAATTATCTTAAAAAGGTCCTTGCCACTCACTAGTGCAATATCTTCTTACAGGTTTGACCTACAAAGACTTAAAAGCACTTGGACACTACGTGTTTGAAAATAGCCCAATTCAACAGCAGAGGAGTTTGGGGGTTGTTGTTTGGGTTTTTTTAAACTAGCTACTAGATCTAAGTGATGGGACCTTGTTATTGCTAGTTCATTTATGTACACAACACACACTATCCTTTCAGGGAATTTAATGAACCATGCAGAGAGAGGAACAGAAAATATCAAAGGAGTTAGTGACCTTTGCCCCAGAATTAAATTGTAAAGCCTTCCTAGTATTTTGGCTGAGGTATCTTTCTATATTTTTAATGTATCTATGCTAGAAATCAAGTTGTTATAACAAAAAAAAAATTATGTTCTACTTGGGAAAGCTAATTGAAGTGTCAAATGTCCACAGGTTTAGAGAATGATTTAATCAATCAATACAAGAGGTAGAGGGCACGTAGTTTGTATTGCTGCAACTTGTGTCCTTTGAAGCTTTGTTGTTTATTTACAGAAGACTGGAAAGCTCCTCTTCATTTGAACCAACAACCAACCCACTGAAGTTCCCACATTAAGGTCAGATGCCACTTGCAAGAGAACTTCAGAGGGTTCCACCATCCTTCTCCTCCTTTCGCAGGAAACAGCTTTAACATGCTTTCAACAGAAAGAAAACTACACATCCTTCCCACATGGAGTTCTAGATCCAAAATACCAGAATTTAGAAGTTTAGATCGAGATTTTGCTAGTCATTCTCTAATATGTCTTTCTTCACAGCATGCAGGAATAAAGTGGGCAACTTTAATATCAACCATTTGCCTAATTTCAGTTTTGAAGTATTTACACCATATTGTTGAATCAAAAAGGCAGCTGTTTTTCTTAGAATAATCATTATAATAGCCCAGTAGCCATCTTGTGCAAATAGCATATTTCCACTGATTTAGATAAAATAGTTTTAAGAAAATAGATCATATCACATCACTATAGCACTTTTGATTTACTCAAGCTGAGAATTTGAATTTAAGCAGTAATTTAGAGGTTAGTTGTATTTTGTTTGTTGGTTTGGGGTTTTGTTTGTTTGTTTGTTTTTTATCTTTTTTCTATTTCTTGCCATGCTATTATTTGTGGAATATTAAAGGGTTGTATTTTCAAATTAATTTCTGGAGTTTCCTTGAATAAAATCACCTATTCTTACTGAAAATCTTTTAGGCAAATAAATTCTTCACTTTTAGTAATCATTTTACAAAACGAAAACATTTCTTCAGCATTGTACTTTGCCAAGAGACCAAATGCAACTATAGAACCAGATTAAAGGAAAAACTTTCATTAAAGGCAGAAAAATAGTCTGAAATTATAATTAGTCATATCTAAACCTCATAGAGCAATGACAGGACTCTTCAGGTAAAAAAATCATTGCTTTAATTTATGGTAACATGCTGTAAAATGCAGAGACATGCTGAAGAACCCAACAAATTTGACTCTAATTTTCACTCTGATACAACAATTTGGATAAGTGGAGCTGTTATCTTCCCACAGGAAAATCAGACACTTTGTTAGTAAGAGGAAGAGCATAGAAGTGGAGGCAGCACACAGCTGCACTCCTCATACCTCAGTAGTCAGGATCATCCATGTTTAAAAACCAAATGAAAGAAAGAACCACAAAACCCAAACCAAACCCTATTTTTTTATGCAGACTCTGACATTGTATGTGGAATTGTTTCCCTTCTTATATGTAATTAAAAACTAGGTGCTGTTGAATAGTCTGTTTTTGAGGAAGAAATAGAGAAATTGGTATCAGCAACACTTCAGGTTTCAGAACAGCTCAGATTATCACAGTTATTAGAGAAAGAGATACATAAGAAGTTAGGAACACGAGATTGCAAATCTACACTTTTTTATGAGCTCCACTACAGGAAAGTGGGTGGCTATTCCATGCCAAACTAAAATTCTGTCACTGGCAAATAGTGATGCCTTGCGACCACCCTTTCCAAGCTCAGTGCCACATGGGCGCCAGGGTGGAGGGGCTGAGCCCTGGGCTAGAAAGAGAGATGGCCTCCAGAGTGACAGAATTTCACAGGAGTGAATATTCAAAAAACAGAAGGGGCCCTGTTATGCTGTGCTGACACTGCATCTGAAATATTGCCTGGCTGTCTGCATACTTCATCTCACAATAACCACATACACAAACTTGAGAAGTTACAGGAGAAGGTAACAAAAGCTATCAGAGGTGTGAACCAGCTTCCACTTTTGGAAAGAGTCAATACCTGGAGAAGAGGGCAATAAAGGTCTTAAAGAAAGAACGAGTGATGTGGAGAAGTGGCAGGGAGTACAAGGATGGGTTGCCCAAAGGAGCTACTCGTCAGGCATAAAATCAACAGAAGAAAGAGCTTTTTCAGGAAAAGCCAGCTAAGCCACGCAGCTTACAGCCACCAGATGCTTTGGTAGACAGAAGTACACACAACTTCAAAATACATCACAGAAAATGGATCCAGTGGTTACTGTGAAGGCTAATAGCCTGGATGCAATCTTCATCTCAGAACTATTAAGCCATTTATTGCCAGGAACTGGAGAAGTAAGCAGCACAGCAGGACTGCTCTAGACTAGTGCTTTTTCATATTCAGTATGTAGTCAAGTTCATATATGCAGTAGCACTGTATTTTCATGAGAAATTCAACCTAGTTCTTTTCCAGCAAAATTTCATCAGAAAGGATTACGTTCCTATAAACACTTCGTTTTTGACAAAACTGGCTCTTTCCACCTACTGAAAAAAAAAAAAAAAAGAACATCCAACCAGTTCTTACACTCCATGTAACTGAACCCAGTGGCAATTTTCTCCTGAGCTGTTTCAAACCTGGAAATGTTCCAGTCAAACCAATGAAGATACTGCAGAGTTCATAAAAGAAGCCGCCCACTGACTTGCTGTGTGTACAGTAGCTACATATAAGGTGAGCACTCAGTTATGTCTGCTGCTTCCCAAAACGCATTGCATCTTGAGTCGATAATTTTGAATAATGAGAAGGAATGTGCAGCCTACATTTAAAGAGATTTTAAAAAGAAATTTAATCTAAAGTACTAAGAAAGTGAAAGTCATCCTCTTCCCTTGCCTCACTTTTCCCCTACGACAAAGTGGCAAAACAAACACAACAAAAGAAAGAAAAGATACCATATACGAATTTCCTTTCATCATTTTACACAAAGTACTATTTCCAGTGCTGTTGTCAGCCACAACAGGGATGACCTGCTTTATTAGAAACAGAGGAGGCTTGCCAATCGAAGACAGAGGTTTTGAGAAATACTAGTGACATCTACCAAAAAAAAGTCCTTAAACTGTTGGTACTTACACATGGTGATATTCCAGCTCTATATATGATTAACTCTCTAGGCATAGATTTGAACATATATTTTTTGATCCATTAAGGAATAATAACAATAAATAAAAAATAATAATAACAGTAGCAATAAAAATAGAGTTTTAGAAAATATTCTTTACAAACAGAAAAGAAAACAGTAAAAATTCTCCTTTAAAAATTATATATGGCACAGGATTATAAAACTCTTCTGTCTCCACCTGGAAAAATTCTAAAGTCAGAAAAGACAGAATGAAGGAGATAAAACGAGGAAAGTTCACCTGAGAGAGCAAATCCAGCAATCGTTTCTTTGGAGCAAAGTTATTTTTGAAGTTACCTTATAGTTTTTATTAATATTAAAGGATTCTTAAGATCAAAATCTAAGATTTTAAAAGCTTTCAGGTTTTATTTTTTAAAAGTCATATTTTTAAAAGTGACTTATCACCTCAATGAACTGAAATACAGATCTATTTTAAAGATCAAAGAGGACGCATCATAACCCAAATATAATTTAAACTTGTAGTTTGTCAGTGTACCACCTCCAAGATATCAGCATGTTTTTTTAAAAACTATTAGGAGTTCCTTCCTCAGTGTGTGCTGCAGTAGGATCACCAAGAATGTGTCAGTGTTAGAGAACATGCTCAACAGCATATTCTCTTGGTATTTTTCCTTCTTTGCACATAATTCTTCTATTTTAATATACTAAAAACAAGACCAGAAATGAATATTGAAGGCAAAATATCCCTGCTTTTTATACAAGAAAAATGCCACAAAAATTAGACAAACTGTAGGAAGATAAATATCCCTTATTTTTCAGAGGAAAACCCTAATTTCCATTCCCAGTTGTGTTGAGCCACTGCCAATGATTGGCTCCATATGTTTCAGCAATTGGAATCATATTAGCATTCTTACAGTTCTGTTACTTTCACATGCTTTGTCTTGCTTATATCATGCAAACCTGGGAAATCTAGCATTTCCTAACACCGTCCCCTCCAAAGATTCAGTTTCTGGCTACAGTGGTTTCTCTATCCCACTCAGAGCAAGGGTGATTTCTCCAGGCAATTCAAGGAGATAGAATGAAACCCATATCTGAACTCCAAAATATATTCAGTTTTGAGGAAATTATGGTTGACTGCATAGCAACATGCAAATATCACTTTTAAAGGAGGAGCATCTTTGCTTCTTTCTACAGGAAAATGTCAATAGATTCTATTTGTATGTTTCCGGGGGGGTGGTGTTGGGGAGAAATGAGAGCAGAAGTTTTCATCCTGATCCAGTGACAAACTAGCAGTAAAATGCTAGTTGGGCTGAGACAAAGCAGACTAACTTAATGCTGCAATTTTCATCAGTACTGGAATACGAGTGGTAGGACGGAAAAACCACATTCCAATGCATAACACTGGTAAATGTATTTTTCCAAGACAACCTGTTTTTCTAATGCTGTTGACCACAAAGCCATTCAAGTGCATGGCTTTTTTCAGAGTAAGGTAGATCTGCTAAAGATGAGTAAAACTACCACAACAGGAATTTTACACAAGTGGTTTACAAAATTTTATGCTTTATCATAAAAAGTACAGGACAAGGCTAACTGGGAGAGAATTCAATACTTTTCTTTCAAACAATATTACTAAACGTCAGTGAGTCAAATCATTAATCTTTTGTTACATTAAAACTCCTATTGAAGTTAGTGCTGGGAGCAGGGATGAAAGTAAGAGCAGAGCATTGAAGAGAGGAAATACTGGTTTCTTGGATTTTACTGTGTAGCTGCTTATAGGGTGACAGATCATATCCCCACTCCAAAGAGATGAAACACCATCATAAAACAGGCTGGCATGAAACAAGTGCTTGTGGTCTTGCTGGTGTGGGGTTTTTCAATTTTAAAATCTGACAAAAACCAAATTTGATTCTGATTCCTATTAACTTAAAACAAAAATTCTTGTGTAACTTCTAACCAGCAATTTCAAAACCCAGAGCTTTGAAGAGCCACCTAACCAGCAATAAAGGGGGTGTCTATGCTATGGAAACACAGGGGAATTCAGAAAATTCCTTTCAAGGACAGTGGAATTTTTAGGACTGTGCTCCATTTAGAAATACCAAGCATTTTGAAAGGAGTAAAGAGGAGAAAAGAAAATAAAAAAATCCCCTCAAACTGAAAGCAAAAAAACCTTCCTCTAGCCAAACCACAGATTATGGATAGACTTTCTGACATGCAATTTATGGTATTTAAAGAACTTTGCTAATGAATCTCAAGCCATTGGTGACTGAGATCTTGCCAAGGCAAAACCTTTAAAACATTGACTTAGATTTAAGTCAAGCAGAGTGAATGAGTTTGGAGCACACATCAAAGATTTCCCAGGTTATAAAATCATGAGGATACGTCAAAGGAACAAAGCAAAGGAAATGACAATTAATCAGATTATATTTATAAAACACCCTTTCAAGGCTAAAGTAATTTCTTTATAAAACAAAGGAGAGAATAGTCGGAAAAGGGGAAGAAAATCACCCTAAAATTGTGAAGGAAAGTAACTGACAACTACAGGCAGCTGTATCACTGAGGAAGAAAACAACAATTACTCTTACATTCTACAGATCTTCTTCCCTCCACCTCCCAGATGGGCTGACAGGAACTCGGCAGACATAAAATATTTTAATTCTAGTGTCACATTTGTCAAATGCTATTGTGAAATCTTATTAAACTATTGAAGTTTTTTTGGCTGTAAATAGTGCCATTGCAGTCTTCTCAACAAAAGGCATCTGGGTTAAAATCAAAATCGACATTGTGTAGAAGCATTAAACAATGTTGGCAAACTGAGCAACTACAGTCGGGGCAAAACATATCATCCGCTACAAACTGGTTTCGCTGGCAAATCTTCCTCACTGCCAAGGTGTTGTACTTAATTAGGTATGAAATCTCTACTACCTCTAATTTCTAAAATCCCATATTCTGTCATTTGTGCCTTGTTCTTTAGGGTGAAGACAAACACATGAACTAGACAACTTCTGGCCACTGACATACGGTATGCACTAGCGTTACGACTTGCCTCTTGGGTCTCTGAAGACCTTTGTTGAATCTCCTCATCTCTTAATTTCAGTGAGAAGTTAATGGAGGTCCCACTCTACACCAATTCTTCTTACCAGATCCCTCAATCACTTTGGAGACTGTGGAGGAGAATGGTGTTATATGCTGCTATTTTAACCAAACAGTTCTATGTCAGGGAAGAAGGGACTCTGTTTTCTTACTTTTATTTACTTAATTGCCTACAGGGGGCTGCTGAGTATCCTTGAATGGTTCCAAGATAGTAAGGCAGGCCCTGAAGTATAAAGCAGTAGGAAGTAGCAACATCTCCCATAGTAACAGAAGCATCAGTAGCAGGAAAACAGAAATGGAAGCTGGATTAGAAGTGTTTAGCAGAAAGTTTCAGCAGCAGTCACCAACTGGCTCCTGAAAGGAGTTTGTAGCAAAGTAAGTGTCAGCCTCTTCTACCAGGCCACTAGTGACAAGGACAAGAGGACAGAGCCTCAATCAGCACCACATTCAGGTTGGGTATCAGGAAGAATTTCTTCATGAAAAGGGTTGTCAAACACTGGAACAGGCTGCCCAGCAAGGCGGTGGAGTCACCATCCCTGGAGGTGTTCAAGAAACGATGGACATGGCACTTAATGACATGATCTAGTTGACAAGGTGGTGATTGGGCAAGGGTCGGACCTGATGATCTTGGATGTAATTTTCCAACCTAAATGATTCTGTGATTCTCTCAGGGATGACAGGCTGTGTCTGTTTTTCTCTTGTGTCCATATTTATAAGCTGTAGAACAAGGACAAGTGACCATTATGCACAGGGATTCCACACCAACTGTAAAAAGGTGACAAGTAGGTTTTTCCACTTGGTCACACCCACAGACATTATTCAGCAAAAGAGACAATGAAGTAAAGCAAGTAGGTGACAATAAATAACTGCTAAGGTTAACTCAGAGTCCTTTTATTTTGCAAACAGTACTGTGTACCATTAATTATGGGCAAGGCGAACAAGGGTGTACCTCCAAGGAGGATACTTGGAGAAGCAGAACACGAGGGCGCCAGAACACTTCTCAGTGTCAAAGGGAGGATGCACAAGAGGGAGATATAAAATGCTTGGAGAGGAACCATGGTACTGCCTCAAACACTCAGCTCATGAATAAATCTGTCCATCTAACATGAACACTTGATTAAATGCAAACATCCTGAGAAAGAGAGGGCTTTAGTACTTTCAGCACAGATGTAAAAAATGTCAATTTATTTCTGTACGAAAAAAGCAAAGGAACAATAAAATCCCTGCTCTGTGTTTGTAAGAGGCCAACTGTCCTTAATGTGAAGGACAATAGCATAGTTTAGTTTTTGCAGGTTTTTTTATTTATTTTCTTATTACCCTTGTTGATAGTAGTATCCCTTTTGTTTATATTTTTAAATTAACAAATAATCACTCTGTTTCAGAAATCTGCAAGAAAGGGACTCACACGCAGGGGTAAGAAGACAGCTGTGTTTACAACAATGTCATTAGGACTTTCTGTCAGTAACTAACAGATCAAGACTCAGCGATCTGGTGGTCCAGATACACTACAGGGAGAACTAAGCCATGAAAGGCCAAGCCCAAAGATTATATTCATTTACTTGGGCACTAGAGACCTGCTAGAATAGAGCCACATTGCATTTCCATGGTACAGCTCAAGGGAAAGGGCTCTCTTAGAAGAAAAATTAAGCTATCACAGCAAGGGACCAGAGTGACAGCAGGAAGTTCCCTTTTGTGTGAGCAGGAGCTTTGGGAGTGAGTCCAGCTTTTTGCTGTTGAATGAACCTGATTTCCCTAATGGGCAACATGGAGAATGAAGAGATTCACCCTGCCACAAATCCCTTCTGCATAGTTCACCCCAAATAGATAATCTGGTCAGAGCTACCATGAAGAAGTCAACTCAAAAAACAAACTCTATACTTTTGTCTGCACATGTGAATATTAAAGATCTCTGGCCAAAAATTGCCTCTTGATGCCAATGTAAGAGGACCATGCAATGCTGTTGTTGAGCTGATACAACACACAGTTTCAATTTCCAAACTGGGGATGATAAGCAAATGATCAATGTCGTACACTCTGACAGGAAGCTAAAATATTCATCTGAAACACCTTATTTTTGTACGTATTTGCATTCAAAATCTGTTTTCACCTGTTTGCATGAGTGCCAAAATGAAAGCCTCCATTTTCTCTGTTTTCTATTTATACATTAAATTTTTCCACAAAACAGAATGCATCTCTTCACTGCTTACACAAAAATCTTGTCAACACCTCATAATTAATGACACCATGTATTATTTCACTGAGATGAAATAATACCCTACACCTGAAGAGCATCTCAAATCAATGCCCATGACTCAGCACAAGAGGAAAGAGTGCATAAGACCATCATCTGCTAAACCACCAGATTTATTGTACCACCCCTATTGGCAATACTTACCCATTCTAATGAGATTTATCAGAAAGCATTCCATGAGAAAAGAGGGCAGCGGCTGGCAGAAAAGGCTGCTTAAGTTCCCTACAAGAGTCTGTGCATGCTCCCATTTGTCAGGGTCACTTCAAAAGGCTTTGCCTCCTACCTTGTGGCAAAGAAGGCATACAAGAAGGATGGTGAAGGACCACTTCACTGTCTCTTTTCCTCATTTCACTAATAGCTGCTATGAAGGGCACTGGGGATGAGGAGTGGAATTATGATAACCTGTTACATGCCCTCTCATCCAATGCCAGATGTAGCTCTTGCCAAGACTCCACACCCAGACTGTGCAAGGGTTACAATACCTGGCCAAGGACATGCAAACTTCAAGCTCTGCCTTCTTTTCTATATGACATTTCAAGAAAATAGGAAAAAGGTGCCTAAATCCTTCAGCTTGTGAATTGTTTTCATACACTACAACTAAAAGTTCTCAAGATTGACAATTTAAAACCCGATACCTAACTATATAATCTTTGCTGGAGGAATTCTGTAATTTCAGTTCATGTTGGAGGAGAAGGTAGGGGTAGCTGCTTGAGAAGAATTCCAGCCCTATATGTGAAGAGAAAAACAGGTATTTTAAAGGTACAGATTTAATATGAAACTAAATGAGATAACAATCTTTGCTGTCCCTCAGAAGTCCCCAACATCCCAAAACCCCAAAAGACTGTTGAAAAGGTGTTTCCGTTGAAAGGTCTCAGGACCCTAAAACTCACCTTCCAGGTCTATCACATTTCATGTGTGACATACAGGCCGTTTCAGAATGGGATAATAACATTTCCAACATGCCTCTGTCTTGTCTAATTAAACCGAGTGGTCCATGGAAGTCTCTCTTGAGGTTTGGGTAGGGGCCTAGGAACAACAGAGTTGTGATTCCAGCTTACACTGCTTGTGAAGAAAGGGTAATGCAAGCAATACACTTGCAAGAAGTCTACAAGACTTTGTAGAAAAAATAAAGTATTGTAAACATGTAGAGCATCTACTTCTAGAGTATGTGGGGACTCAGTCACAGGTCACTTCCTAATATAGCACCAAAAAAATGAACATCCTTTTCTGAGGACCCCAAGTGGCGCCACCCTGGCTACCATTTGGACAGCAGTTCACCTAAAATCTTCAAAATAATTTAAGACTGTGGATAACCTTTGGTTTTTTCATATTTAGGGAAGGAGACGCATGGGACTTGACAGTGACTTTTCACAAGGACACAAAACAACTCGAACAGCCAAGGGAAAGACAGAACTCAGATGCTTTATTCCTAATAAACTGCCTGGCCCTCTAAATCATTTTTTATATTGCCATTTCCTATGTACACTGTGGCACAGAAAACTCATTAATTTACTAGCAACTGTTAGTAAACATTTTCCTGTAACATTTCCCCAGTTACCAGCTAATGTTTCATTTGAAAACTGAAGCTTTTATTGACAAAGCCATTTAAAATGTAAAATGAATCATGCAAACCTGCAAACAGGAAGGGAAAGGTAATCCGCAGAAGAATTACAGAGGGATGTTTCCAAACATGAGAGAGAAGGGCTGAGGAGGCATTGCCTAGAAAGGCTAGTAGGAGAGATTTCACCTCTAACTGGAAGCAGCTGTTGTAACCTGCCTAACCATGACCGAACGCATGTGCTGGGGCCGTGTCTTGCCTGGGCTCTGGTATCAGGACCATGGCAGCTTTCCTGTGGGCAGTGAGCTCACTCACATTTCTGTTCCTTTCTCCTGAAAGAAGTTACCATGGAGACTGGCATGAAACGGCAATAAGCCAGCCAGATAGAGATGGAAAGCACCAACAGAGACACAGAGTCCAAAATCTCAAACTCCTCAGGCCAAGCACTGGGCTTCCTGTGCCCACAAGTTCAGCTCAATTCTTCTGTAGCAGCAGCCTATCAAAGAAGGTTTGGTGGAGTAGTTGAAAGTAATCTATCACAGCTCATGAACACCTAGTTAATACGCATGAGATTGCTTAAGATGTAATTCTGTGCGCAAAAGTTGCTAAAAGTGGTGTTAAAACAGCAAAGTAAATGTAGGTGTTTTCCAGGACAAAGTGTAGAATGCCAACAGTTTTCCAGGACAGTCCCTTGTCTTCTTGGGGTTTTACTGAAACAAAATAACATTGATCAAATACTGTTCTCTGATTCCCTACATGCAAGAATAACCTAACTTTTAGAGGAATTAAGAAAAACTCTGATGTATTATGGGAGAAAGATTCACATTTCTGGTTATTAACTATGGTACACTTTGGGAATTTCCAGTAGGAACATCAGGTCTTCATAAGAGCTGTTCTTTCTCAGAGAAGGATCTGAAGAACTAAGGAATACTTTAGGCAATCCATAATATGCACAGGGTGGGAAGGAGGAGGAAGGCAGGAGATTCGTTCCCACCTGGAGGTATTGGGCACCTGCAGAGTAATGGCTGTGGGCTCTGGCATCTGTAATACATAGAACCTTAGGGCTGAAACATGTTTCCCATTCTGTTTTGTTTGGGCACTGCTCTTTAGAAAACATTTATGTAAAATTCAAAGCTTATATTCTGCCCAAGACAAAACCAAAATCTGTGAAAAAATAGAACAAAAGAGGGCTCAGGATAAGAGGTACCTCATGCACGGTTTTTGGGGTTTTCTCTCTGTGCTTTTTCTTTTTTTTTTTCTTTCTTTTTCTAGATGACTGCAGAGTTGACCAAGTGCAGGCTCCCCACAGCTGAGTTTAGCCAATGAACACAATAGGATTCCAACCCACATTTCTGCTTTTCAGACCCACTGCGAACTTTATGAACCATGTTCTTCCACCATCCACTGGGCAAATGCTCCAGGAGTGATTCACAAGCCCTGCCACTCGGTACCAAAACACGCTGCCCTGAGCTGGCTAATTTGAGAGTGGAATTAGTCTCTTTGTGCCGACAACTTTTTCTGAAGGCAGCATAATCCCACAGAGCACTTACTGCAAGCATTTCAAATCCTGATGTTTTATAGTGTTTCTTTTTACAACACATCTGTATATTTGAAATGTTTCTTTGATACATTCCTTTACCACAGTAATAATAATGGCCAGTCTTCGCGAGCGAAGATCCGAGGAAGGTCTTTACACCTTCCAGCCTGCGCATTGGATTTTTTAGGTGAGACACAGTGTGCGCGGAACTGAGCCCACCCTTTAATCCTAAGGTTCATCTGCCGGGGCCAAGCGAGCTTGGACGGTGGCAGCGAGGTCCTTAGGACGTAGATGGGTTGCCTTTTTTTTTAAGGGTTAACGAGCTCCATCTGCCCAGGAGTGGCCCAGACCGGGAATCGAACCCAGGTCTCGGGGGTGACAGCGCCGCACCCTTAACCACTAGACCACCAGGGGCTCCCTTTTACCACAGTACAAAGCATAAAAAAAAACACAACCCACAGAGCTTCTAACTTATTAACATTGCTCCTCGCACTTGCATACATAATGGGAACGTCATCTACATTGTTCTGAAATATAATTTACAGCATTAAATGAAATGTTGATTTTTTTACTAAATTTCCAATTTTACTTTTGTACCACAATGCAACTTCTGGAGTCTATCTAGACAAAAAGGTAGTTTAATACAGTAATCTCTCTTTAAACCACTGAAATAATGCCATCTATTTCTGCATCTGTGTCTCTGGAAAAACTAATAGAATTTCTGACATTCCTGGAGATACTAAAAAAGCCATAAGTAACATGAAAGTATTCTCCATAGAAAGTTCTGAGGTCAGACAAGGAAACCAAAGTATTTCAACAGACTGAAGAGCTTAAGTTTTATGACACTGACTAATGATACATACTCAACAGTTTTACATCTCTACCTTAATTCCTCTTCAAACTCTCCTTAGCAGCACAATAAATGCCATATATCTATTATGGCCAGGCAGGTCGTGAGAGCTCTGACAGAAATCCATCAGTCATGGTTCCTGGGGATGCATCTCTTCCATTTTAGAGGGCAGCTTCACACATGACACTACTTACACAACAAAGCAAGCAGCAAGTCATAGGGTGGGTGGGAGATACTGGAGCACACAGGAGCTACTTCTACTCCTTTTGTCCCCAAATAAATTATACTGAGACTGTAACATACATTTTAAAATAAAAATGTCTCACTTCTTGTTCTCTTCCTGTGCCTAAAATCTTCAACTTGATGTGTCACAACAGCTGCAATTTCAATCGTCTGACAAAGAAGACTAGATGGACAAATCTTTCCTATGTAGCAAAAGAGGCAAGTTGCAGATCTGATAATTCCCTCCATCCAGCTTCCAGAGCAAAAAATATCACAAGGAAAGAGGGGAAAGTGGGGAGGCAAATATGCCATACTTCCAAGATAAAGAGTTCTTTCCATTCTGAACAGTTGAAATCAGGACAAATCTTTCCACACCAAAGAAAATATAAAAATGCAATTAAAATTTATTTATGAACTTGTGAAAAAAATTATATGCTTAAACTAGCACACCTCTCTGCTGTAACATCATTTTATACCTGATTTTTTTAGATGACCAAACTGAAAAAAAAAGAAGGGGAGAACGGCATGCACAGAGATGCAGTGAGTTCACCATGTGCTCCCTGAAGACCCATACCACAGTATCGTCTTCTTTTAAAGCCATACTTAGTTGCAACTTTCTTCTGTGAAAATATCAATGCTGACTCCTTCCTGCTTTTCCCATAAACTTTTTCTGGTTAACAACTTCTTGTCCAAAAAAAAAGGGTGAAAAAAAAAAAAAAAATCCCTTGAAATCACAAGTCCTTCAGATCTTAGAATTAACAGCGACTGTGATAATTGAACACAAATTACCCTGAGAAATGACTGTTCACAACCTTTGACTAGGCTCTCCCCTACTGCGACTCACTTTATGGCCTTTTATCACCCCACTGAGCAGCTGTCAAACATATTAGCAGGGCCTTAGTTCGGTACTTTCAGAGTGATACAAATTTTGAAAGCTAGGGGTTACTATTACTCACTTTTTTCTGCATGTACATACATAGGTTCACATTTTAACACTGCCCTGTCTGGCACTCCTGCAAATGTTATTTGGGACCATTTAAGACTTCTCTAGTGCACCTCACACATTTTGTCTCTGATTGCTGAAAACGCATATGGATGAGGAAAGTGTTGCAAAGAAAACACAATAATTATTATATCCAAAGAATCTTTCTCTCTTTTTTATTCCTCTCCCCAAATCTATTTCAGAAACTGTTCCTACCCCTGTAACTCCCAAGCACCAATATATATGCCTCTGAAGGCAGAATACAAGGCAATCAAAAAAAAAAGTATCACCATGGCAGAAATGCCTCTCCATGAAAAAAAAAACCAGCCAGATATAATTTTGTTCACAAGACAGATTTACATATTAAAAGCTATATTTATCAATATTTGATTTAAACGTTTGTGCCTACACACTTATTGAACAAAGCCAGATGAGTGAAGGCAGTTACACATCTGTATTCATTAATAGAAAGGAAGAGAGACATTCACAGACAGCCACAGCAACAAGTAAAAGAATGAAAAATATTTGGCTTAGCTCTAAGCATTTTACATCTGTTTGTCAACAAAAAATGGGGCCTTCCTCAGACCTATATTCATCCTTAACTTTAAGGACCATAGTACTTAAATTAGGAGGGTAGCTGATGCAATCAGTAGAGAGAGATGCTTGCAAAGGTGCTGCACCCCACTTGAGACATGATTAGGTAGAATTCTTCTCCTTGGCCACACAGGGAAGCTGCAGTTCCTCAGATGACATACATTTCAGCCTCAATGTTTAACTCCCAAGAAAAAATTTGTGCTTATAGTGAACTAAAATGATATCCCTTTTATGCAGTGGGCTTGCATTATCACAAATACAAATTAGTTTTCAATTATGTTCTTAGCATAAAGGATTGAAATAAAAATTTCTATTTGTCCTTAAAAACAAAAACTAAAGATCACTTTCTGACTGAAGCTGTGGTTACACTACCTACATAAGCATCACATGCAATGGAAAAAGGTGTAGAACTTCTCTTCCATGTTAGTCTTTACTGATGGAACCAAGAAAGTAACTTCTACAGGATTTCATCAGTTCATAGAACGAGGCCAACCATTTGGGACAACCTATTTTTAGAAACCAGACAAATAACTTTCAAGCATGCAAAACAGCCATCAGCCTGACAGCTACCATCAATAGGAACAGGCAACTGCTCACACTGAGATTTTCTGTAGCACTGTAAGACTCAGATCAGCAAGCCTCACAGTTTCTGAGAAACTCAGTTTTGAAACTAAAACTACCCATGAAACTTCTCCTAATTGTTAAGCATGGTGCGTATGCAACTTTTAAAATCAAGTGTTTTCTTATTTAATGGGGAGCCAAGTCCTTCAGAAAAGTTAATGGTTTCATAGGTGCTGATCACCCAAAAAGCTTACAGCATTCTCTTAAGACTGTGAGCTGAGGAGGTCAAGTGGAGCTCTCCCTGCACTAAACACAAAAATGAACAAATTAAATTAGGAGAGAGGACTGACACAGGCAGGGCATGTTAGTTCTGATGGACCTTTCTCAAGGGGAAGACAAGGAAACTGGGGGGAAGCAGCTAATCTGTTCTGCCAGCTTAATGCAAGTCAAAAATGAGCCTTGCATAAAACTGATGGCATTGTGAGGAAAGGTCTTTTGTATCCTCCTTACAGTACTTCCAAATTAAATGGGATAATGGGACTTCAAATGTGGGACTTATAGATAACACAGCACCAGTAAGAGATATGCCACCTACCATTGCACTGAAAAATACATCTTTTGGATAGATGACTGAGATTATAGAGCCCAATCCATGCATGGTTTACTCTGAGTGAGAAGAAAATTCTGTCTAGGTTGCTACCACTGATCTCTCTGCTTCCTAGATGGAGAATCATACACAAAACTGTAACTGGATACACTGCCGTGTGCAAAAGGACTTAAAATTAAACACTGACATAATCATGGAGTTTACATCATAACAGCCTCCTGCCAGTCTACAATATTATGCTTAAATCTGCCAGCAGAACGTGGAACAACATAAATATTGCATCAGTGCTTTGGAGCTTACAGTGTTTTACAACTTTGCTTCACAAAGAATATACTTCTTGTACTCTCCATTGGGAACTAATAGTAATTCAGCAACCCACTGAAGTGTTTTATGCTGAATAAAGGCAAATACCTTAATGCCAGAAGGAAGAAGTTACAGGTTACAGAATAAAGCCATCCAGTTTCCTATTTCTCTTTCTCTAGGAAGGATGCAATGAAAAGGGTGTCTCAGCTCCAGCACTGGGCAGCAGCGACTGAGCAGGCAGCACAGCCATGGGAATCACTGTGTTTTGCATCCAAGAACGCTATCTCTGCAGAAAAGCCTTAGCTACTTATCTTGGTTGCTAATTACCACTTCTGGGAACACAAAAATGTGACAGGAAAGGCTTCTGTTTTGTTCCAAAATCCTCAATACAAAATAAAAGGTTTGTAAAACTCCCTCTTTCTAATTACCTTTCTATGTCCCAGAAATAAAACACGAAGACAGAAGCCCTGCTGGTACCCCACACTGCATGAAAGCACACACCTAAATTTTGAAGGAAGGGCATTTCCATATGCGGCATAAGTTATGCAGAGTCATGACCTGCATCAGCTTCCTAGAGCCATTCTTGACGGGCTTCTCACTGCAGCACCAATGGCTAGGTAGGCTCCTCCTGCTTCTAGAAGCTCTGCTGGACGCTCAGGTCTTGGAGGCTGCTCTGTCCATCAAGGGTACACATGCCCTTGTGTGTGCTTCACACCCCTTCCCTACAGGCACTCTGCATCAACCTGCTGAAAGCTTCACCCAGCTTGTGATTATGCTGAAGTTTTAAACAGACTGTCCTGACACTGCCTCTCACACACACGCACACCTTGTCTCCCAAGGAGGAAATTAAGAGCCAGATGAGAAGTGCCTAGGGTGGTATTTCTCAAACAAGTGTACAGCAGCTGCGTGTGAGGCTCTCCAGTAAACTGTCAAACCTCCAGCTACAGTGAAAGTATTATATGTACAGTTCTTTGAAATGATATGTTTTCACATGGTGACCACACATGAAATCTCTCATGGTCACGCATGGGCACCAAGTCAATACTTGTGGATGCCTTGTTTACCAGCACAATTTTATGGACTTTTACTGCCAGAAAACAGGGATGAGGGGTGCTAGAGGGGAGTAGGATGTTTACATAAGAGAAAAAGATGTCTGAGCCTGCCAGGAGCACAAGCCTTTCATGCCAGTGGTCCTGGCCCTCCTCTGGTTTTCATTCATTTCCTTATGGCTCCATTGGAACCCAACACCCACCCTCTCAGCAAGAGAGGACTTGCTAAGTAAGACGAACCTTACAAAACCTCCAAGAAATATAACATCATCACTGAGCAGCTTCCTCAAGCCTTTTTCTAGGAGAGGAGATCAGGTCTTGATTTAGCTGAAGTCACAACTGTGGTTTGACACAACAGTAAAGCCTAAAGGGTACCATAAAGGTACCTTCTACTCTGTGTTACCAATCACAGCAGCTTCACTGGTCATCTTCAGCATTATTTGCTCTTCACTTCTAATCAACAGTCTGGGAAAGAGTAGACATTTCAGTCTGTTTTCCCATGCCTAAGAACTGCAATGATAATCTCTTGAGCTCACTTTCCAACTACTTTTCCAGCATGAGCAGCCACTGGGCAGCCACAGAGTCATCTTAGGCTGCAGTCTGCGTGACCACAGCACTTAGAGGCAGCCACAAAGAGGAGGCACCTGGCAAATCTTCATCTCAGAAAACCAAGGCAAAGTAGGTGTGGTGGTACCTTGTACTTCCTGTACACAGAAAGCAAAAATCTGACTGACTGCCAGGCCTCAGATCAGAGAAGTCACAGCTCCTGATTTGGCTTAAAAGAGAAGCTCTCATGTGTTTTAATAATTCAACCCTCTACAGTATGTCACAGTAGCTGAAATCACATATATTTCCTTTCCAGAGTGCTTTCAGTTGCTTATAAATTTGCCTGTGTTGCTTAGACCAAACTCAAGGGCTTGGCTTCTGCACAGGACAGGCAGACTGCAACCTGGCTGCAGCACAAGGGTGTCCCTGTTCTGACACCTTCTCTCCTCTCTGGTCCAGGGCAGTCACATCTCAGCAAGAAGGGCCTGGAGGCTGCAAGCAAACACTGCTCAGCCCAAGCATGGCCCCTCTCACTAAGTGACCTGAAGGGAAACCAGATGTTTCCCATAGCTCTGGGAGGAGATGGGGTTCTCCTGAAGGTGCTTCAGTCATTCTTTATAGATCTGAAACCAGAAGACTGGCTGCTTTGACTGAAGAATCAAGACCTAAACACTGGGCATGGCCAATTTTAAATTTCCTCGAAAGAGCTCCTCCAGCTTTTCCTGCTGTAATTAAAGAGAAGTCCAGTTCTTCAGTGGCTCTGGCTGCTGCAAAAGCTCTTTTCCTCTTTCTATCACCATTCAAAACTGCCTTGTGCTACACAGTCTCTGCTTATATAGGTAATTAAATACAAAAAAATACAAATTTAAAATGGGAAATTATGAATGAGTCTTTACTACCTTTGACAGTTGAAAAACTAGTAATTTTCTTCTTGAAAGTAAATCACTTCAGAGTAATCAAAGTGTCTATTTGATTTTAAGCCAAGAACTACGATCAGCTTCTTGCGATATCCTGTGAGCACCTGACAGTTCACCTGTGAATACACAGATTTCAACTCTTCTCCCTGCCTCATCTGCATTGGATGTAGTCAAACATCTCTTGCTTGAGGTTTGTATCTTACACAGAACCATGGTCTCACAGATGATTTTGCATGTAAGGAACAAAGAAACAACTGTTGTGTGAAAGACTGTTCCCCAAAAATATCTGTAAACTTGAGTGGTGCAACAAACCAGCCATCCTCAACTAAAGAGAAAAGTTACTTAATATGATGCTGGCTAAGAAAGCTGCCCAAATGGAACACTTTGCTGCTTTCCTGCACACCAGCAAACTGCATACACACCAGCTCAGTACCTCACCACAGAACGATTCACTGCTAAGCTACTGAGGGCTTCTGCTTCAGGTTTTTAAGAGATCAAAAAACTCCAACTGCTCAACTCCTCAGGAAAAAAAAATAATCCTAAGCTAAAATTCTCCCCCTTGAGTGGGGAAGAAGGGCATAAAAGACAACCCATGGCAAGACCTTTTGTATTAAAGGACTGAATCCCACCACTCTTCTGCAAGCATGACTCCCATACTGAGATCAGAATGCACAGAGTCCAGGGTCAAATTTTATTCCATTATTTGTTATAGGAATTGCTTGGAGTGAAGCTCCCTTATCTGCACTTTTGACAAATACGATTTGTCATTAAACTATATCAAGGCCCATGTGTTTCTCTGTACTTCAACAGCTTTTTAAGTCGTTGTCCCCCAGAAATAAGAAATGTGCACAGTGTGAGTTATAATCAACATCAGAGGAGAATTCTGCTCTGCTTTACAAAAAGTTAGCTAGTGTCATTTTAAAAGGAGACAGCCAGCATACACAGGTAAATAGGTAGATAAATGTAGATACAGATCTATAATCTCTATTTACAAACACAGGGAGCCCTAGATCCAGCTCCCTCCTTCATTTCAGAAAGAAGAAGGTTGGCAAACGTTTGGCAGGAGAGCGTTTTATAGTTTAAATAACACACACAATCCGCAAATGCAATTCCTACCTGAAAAGTCCCATACTGTGCACTGACTGACGTGTCTCCTGAGGTCATTTTAAAAGCTACTTGTGTCCCATGGGTTTATTTTGTTGTAGAGCTGTTCTTTAATCTCCCAGTACCTATACATCAGGACCATGTACCATCTGTCAGTTAGCTGATGGGCTGAGGCAGGGTGACAGAGAGCAGAAAGCAAAGAGATTTCACTGCCTCTTGTCAGACATTGGGAGGGGATGTGTGATTTTTCCCTGGTGGAACATGAAATGAAAGGTTGCCCACCACCATATACTTAAGGCAGACAGCAGGGCAATGAGCTTCTCTGAATCTCAAACAGCTCCAGCTCACATTCAGGACTGTGGACTTCAGTTCAAGAATATATCTGGACTGCTAGAAATGTCATAGTCATCAAGACACATTTAGGGATGAGGAAAAAAGCCATAGAAAAAAGGATTTTAGAAAAATGGCCTAGTCTCTCCTAAAGCTATATGACACTACGTTCTCCTTTTATTGTCATCATTCAGTGTTAACAAATGAGAGAAGCATTTATTTAAAAATAGTTAACTGCTGGTTAAACACACAGGATAGTCTTTCGTTCCAAGTGCCGGAAGCTTCAGACTGCAGATGTTCTCCCCTGCTACAATGAATCGTAAAGAGCCTGACGGTGCCAGGACCCTTAGAGTTTCCTTGGCTTATCATTATGTCTATAGATTACATTTATGAAAACAAAGCGGGGTAGTTTAAATTAACTGCTTTTCAAGGAGCAAACCCAAGCAATGATGCTGTTTGCCATTAAAGGAAGCATTTTCAGTATCTTTTTTGCATGTGGCACAGCCTCTCAGACCTAAGCAACCGGGTGTTTCCTATGATGGAGAAGTCTATATTCCTCGAGTCCACCAGTCAACATGTGGTTATAAAGAAACCTTCCTTAAAGCACATTTGGAAAGGCAGGAGCCTTTCCAAAAGCTCCTAGCAGGAGCCCTGGGAAACATTTGAGCCCAATGCCTCAGAGCTACAGAGGCAGAAGGAAGTGAACAGATGTAGAATTAAGTTGAACGCAGAGTTCTCGGTTCTGCAGTTACCAAAGTGAATGGGAGGAATGTAAAAAGGTAAGGGATTTGTTACAACCATGATCTCATTCCCTCTATGCTCCTGATAACATGCACAAGAATTTTGTAGTTTTGCTTTCAGTGGCTGCTGTTTCCATGGGCACAGAGGTAGTATTGGTCTGCACAAAGGCAGCTCCTCTGGTTGTCCACAAAAAGCAATGGCTATTTCTATCAATTAGTATTATTACACTAGTATTCACTAGTGTCTCCATATATGGCCACAGATCTTCCCCAAAAGCCCACCTGAAACAGCAGCATAACTAGTTCTGTCAGTAGTGCTAAATTCAGAGAGACACATTTTCAGAAAACACCAATTTGTGCTTTATTTTTGCGTGGTTTTGAGTGCTTGCTTTCTAAATGCACCCTCATAGACCACAACATATGGCATACAGCTTTTGCAAATATCACACTGCGGGGGACACTGAGGGAGTTCACTGGTGGTGTGGCTGTTGTAACATCTCCAGAAACTAAGATCACTGGCCCTGTCCTTCTTCTCACTGTGTAAGTTGGTACAATGATATGCACTGCTTTTGTAGAAGAAACATCTGTGTCACTTTCGTTTGCTAAGTGTATACAAGCAGCTTCATGTCATCATATGGTTGCACAGGCAATTAATCCTGGCATTTCCATTAGCTCAGGCAATCTGAGTGAGACCAGGCTGCTTCTGCGCTGTTACACTTACAGGTCAAGCCAAAGTTAACCTATTAGATCTTAAGTATATTTGTACTTTATTTTGACTCATCCATTACCAGTGATGAAAGCATCTTAGTTTCACAGCTAATTCAGTTTTAAATTTATCATCTTTCCCTTTCACATCCCCACGTAGACGAAGTCACTTTGGTGCATTTCTTTTGACAAGACTTCTTTCATGAAGATCTCCAAGCATTTAAATGCACCATGAGAAAACGTGTTTTCTCTCAGTTGCTGCCCACTTTAGATTGCGATCACTTCTACCTACTTATTTTAACATTTGATGTCTTTTGTTAAAAAGCCCTCATACTCCAGCAGTATGCAATTACATGAGAAAAGCCCTCTTTTTTTAAAGTAAAAGCTAAAATGTAAGCCCTTACGAGTAGAAAACCAAAAGACTAAAAGTCATAAACAAAATGAAATATATATCTATCTTAAAATTAAACAGCATTGTGGGATTCTGAGGGGAAGGGGACAACCATGTGATGCTTGCTTGCTGTGGCTGACTTTCCTCAGAAGGGCAACCCATATTTTCACTGCCTAGACCAAGCTGCACATGCCTATAGCATCACTGCTACTGCACCTAGGCTAACACACGGAGAGGTAAATGGGAACTCCTGCTGACACTGCAGGGCAGACCCACTCTAAGACTGTATTTAGAAAACAAATCCAAGCTTTCAAAACCAGATAAGAGTTTTTTGTCAACATCATTGGGAAGGGAGTTGATACTGTAATCTGTCATGTATATAATGACAGCAAATTCTCCTTTTGGGGATTCTGTAAACTCTGTATTGTTCAAAATAATGTTTAAAGACACCAAGAGATATTTACTCTAAAGCAGGCTTATTTTCAGAGACATTCTTGAAATTTCTTTTTGACTTCATTATTTATTTTGTTTATATAAACAAAATACCCACTACCATTTCTCTATACATACAAACAGCATACTTCCTGTAGTGCTTGTACAATAGATGGTGGGAGCTCTC
Organism: Myiozetetes cayanensis; assembly: GCF_022539395.1. NCBI lineage: Eukaryota > Metazoa > Chordata > Aves > Passeriformes > Tyrannidae > Myiozetetes > Myiozetetes cayanensis. Next base: position 110,967,853 of record NW_026086604.1, read on the forward strand.
TGCCTTTGATGTAGTCTTAATGAACTCAGTATAATTGCCTTTGTGAAACAACGGCAAAGAGCACAACAGCACTTAAATAGAGCTTCACTAAAGCAAGGACTGCTCTGGCACCATGCCAACTTCCCATCTCCATGTCCTTCCTAACTCCGTCTCTCCCTCTTTTCTGAAACACTCCTTTTCTTTACAAAATACAAGGCCAAGATCTCAGCTGATATAAAATGATGCAGCCTTTTGTGTAATCTACTAAGCCATCAGTCCAGAAAAGAAGAGGCATAGGTGCATTGCAGCCTTCTCCATGCTCCACACTCAGTTATGGCAGCTGCTCAGCTCCCTCTGACACCCACCAGCCCCATGCACCACGCAACGAAGTTAGCTGGCTTTGGTATTATTCTGCTGGGATGGGAATGGAAATTCTGCAGCTCTCACAGCAACTTTTCAAAGCAAAACACTTTAATTAAATATGAAAAATTGATTAACACAGCACTTGATTAATCTCTGTGTTTATCTGATTCTGCCGTTCAAGTTTTCAGTATTTTGCAGTATTATGGGTTACCAACACACAGCTGTACTGCATAGAATAATAAACCGAGCACAAATAATATTTTGGGGTAACCACTTATTTTTGAATACTCTGTGATCCCATATTACAAAGTGAATGTGACAGGAAAAGTTACAAAGAAATCATGCCTTTCTTAAAAGTTAAATTCATATCTGAAAACATCTCACTGGAACTATGCACGGCAGGGTATACTTGTCATCCCTAATTTGGCAGTGACGGCCTTTGCTGATTGTGATTTAGAATTCAAATTTTCACTTTGTTAAGAAAAAAAAATCCAGAAGGCCAAATCTTTTAAACCTGGCAACTGGAGTTAGATACTTAAATATGAGTCTCACCAAAATAAAAGTGCCCTGGAATGTGCTGCTCCTTTCATCTTTAATGGATTTCAAAGAGATTTCAATAGAGTCCCCTACAGAGAAAGCAATGCACAACAAGTCTCATATGACATCCGGTGAAACCAGTGACTGGTTTTGTACAGATCTGAGCAGTACTGATGAGCAAGGCTGGGAATGGTGGGTATCTTCATGCTGTGACTTTTAACCCAGCTTTGACACTCCTCGCACCAACTAAAAATCTTCTGATGAAGCTAAAATAATCTGAGAATATACCATTACATGATCAGAATGATTGTTTGTCTTTAGACTTCTCTCTAAATCACCTACGACCTTTGCATGGTATATAAATAAATTACAACCAGTATTTTAGCTTCTTTCAGACACAGCCATTATAAGAATGTCACTGACATTTCAGTCAGGATATTCTATTTAGTTTGAAATATGATAGGACTCTAATGAGTTTTAACCATAGAAAGGCAAACACTAAGAAGTCTGAATCCAAATATATCTAGGAAATTTAAAGGAAAAATCCTATAAAAACTATATATAGAGAAAGCTGATGGTAGCTAATGCTGAGCATGCCCTTCATATCTGGAGCTCTTACCCAAAAAGCTGTAGCAGGAGGACTGGAGCAGTAGAGATTTTTCTCTGGCTGCAGTAAATTTACAGCAAGACTGAGTGCTACAGTAAGGACACACTGACCGCAGCTGGTAAGTCCTTGGCTGCAGAGACAGGATCACACAGACAATGCATCCTGCAGTACATTTTCCCTTGGGTGCCAGATGATACAAACCAGAGGACGAGCTGGACATCCCGCATGACAGAGCACCAGCTGGTGCTTCCCCAGCACAGAGCACTTGCCTCACTAGGGCAAAACCAGCTGTGAAAAAAAACCCTCTCCTGCTTTCTCACTTGCCTTTGCCTAGCATAAGGCAGGGTGCAGCAACCACCCTGTCTTACTACCACTGTACTACTTCATTTCTTTCTGGTTTACTACCTATGAGTTGCATGGTTCACCTAAAAATCAGCCACTTCTTTTATTTCTGCTTGCAAAAGCTGAATGTAGAGGTCCTTCAAACCATTAAATATCCATCAGTAAAATAACTGTGTAGTTAGTGAAGGATTAACATATTCAAATTATGTATATGTTCTAAAGTTAATTAATTTCTAGGTACAAGCACTCATATGACCATTGGTTAGAACAACCTAAGAGCAATGCTTGAGCAGTATAAATCAAATTAAATTACAAACCAGTTCCGAAGCTGTGTTTTCAAGTGCCCTCGTCAACCTGTACAAAATTATAAAAACTAGAAATTACGAAAAAAACTCTGACTTGACATTCTTTTTCTTAATTTGAATTTAACGGGATTACACATGAATTACTAATTGTTGTTTCTAGTGACCCATGGTGATATTATGAGCTCTGTATTACAATGACCTGACATTTAATTAGTTTGTATGAGCAGATTACACAAAGTTTTATCATAAAGTGATTTAAACTCCTATTGCCCTTGGTAATGTAACACAGCAATAGTGAAGTCTATGCATTGGTAGAAACATAAAATTTCAAAGAGAATCCATTAAAGGAAAAATCAATTGATTAAATGTAAAATGAAAACAAGCTCTGCAGAGTATTAGATACTAAATTCTGTTCAACCAAGCTTCAAAGTTTGTATTCATCAACTTGAACTATTTAAAACAAGTGTTAGTCACACTCCAACTACCGAATAACTCAGTTTGTATATTACTTGCAATTCAAAAAATTCCTGAGAGCTCCACTAGACATTTATACATGAGCTATAAAAACAGCTAGTCTGGAAATGGATTTGTGTGGGAAGTATTTTCTTGACTGGTCCTCATATGGAGTAACACTCCAAAACTGGTAGCGGAATAAGATGGCATGAACACCACACTGTAGGAGAAAAAAGCAGAAATTACTCTATGACAAAGTATCTTCCCAGCAAGCTGAGAATGTTTGTGGGGAGCTACTAGCAAGTTCAAACAACATACTGCAACTAAAAAAAGGCACAGATGCCACTGAAGGCCAGGCACCACTGCTGTCCATCACTATTACATCTGATATAAATCAATAACAAAAATGCTGGTCCTTTCTAATTTACCCTTTCAAGGCACGGTCTGATAGGAGATTAACTTTTCTTTTAGGTGCTAATTTTTTTTTTTAAGTTTTTAGATATTTATTAGGGAAGAAGGGAGTACTGGTTCAGAGAATCTTACTCCACATTGAAAGAATTTTCCTCCTACTGAAGAAGAATTTACATAGATTACAGAGTTCCTTCAGGCTTTATCTAATAACCTCTAAAATACGTTTCTTTGCTGAACCGTTAGATTGAGACTGTATAAGGGTTGCTTGTTGAAATTTTGGGCATCTCCACAGAGAAATGAGTTCAGGCTCTGAAGCTTGGTTGCCTAGAACAGAATGGAGTAAGAAAGGAAGGCCAAATGTCAGGTTTGCAGCCAGCTATTAAGGATACATTATGGTGTTGCCAAATAATTGAGGCAGTTGTTAAGCTATTGCTCAAGGCCTGCCTTTGGAAAACAGATGCTGATCTTTGTTATGGAAAAGTGTATGATCAAATGGTCAGGCTGTGCTGAGGATCACTATCTTAATTTTTGTTGCTTCTGTGCCAGGAAGGATCATTTGATCTGCAGGTCCTTCCTGGCAAGGCTCACATGCGAAGCATGAAGCTGAATCAGGCGAGGTTTAGGTTAGTTATCAGGAGAAGGTTTCTCACCCAGAGGGTGGTTTGGCACTGGAACAGGCACCCAAGGAAAGCAGTCACAGCACCAAGCCGGTCTGAGTTCAAGAAGTGTTTGGACAATGCTCTTAGGCTCAGTGTGTGATTCTTGGGGTGTCTTGCACAGGGCCAGGAGTTGGACTCGGTGATCCTGATGGGTCCCTTCCAACTCAGAATATTCTGTGATTCTGTAATAACCCTCTTGAATGGGCCAATGTGATGTAGCCTGAAACATCTGTAGCATAAGAGACTTAGTAAGCCTCTGAGGGAGTATTTTCACTTCACATTTCTATTTCTCAGGTGTATATGTGTATAGCTTTCTAGTTTCAGATTTCCACCAACATTCATAAATGAACATATACTTCAAGAAATTACTATTCCTGATGACCTTATTTATCTTGTATCTGTCAGGGTCTATCAAGATACTTAGAAGACAGGAGAAGCTAGTTTGATTTGAAAAAGACCTGAATACTGGGTAGTTTCCACTAGCTCCTCCAAACCATAGAAAACAATTATCTGTAAACCTAGCATATTGCCTGCAGCTAGGAAGCTTTGTTCTGGTGTGGCACACCCTGCACTTGTCTCCTGTGAGTTACATACCAGCTGCTCCTAGAATCTTGTTCCACAGGTCATTTTTGCCATTGGTGCTGGCTTGGTGCAGAGCTGCTTCATACGAGCACATGTCTGCAGCCTGGGCTGCAGCAGCACGATTGCTAGCCCACAGGATGGTACATCTCCCCCAGATAATCTCCAACACACTTTGGCAGCACCCCAGAGGCCACACTGCATTCATGAGGGCTTACTGTGCCTGCCTTGAAGGCAAACATGCCAGCCCTGAGCTGCCCTCTTTAAAGGCTTCCTCACTTTTCAGACTACAGCCACTCAGCTTCTCACAGTCTCTGGTAAAGGAGAGTCAATCTTACGGGAATTAATATTGCTTTTAAGTCAGTCTACTCCACAGCCTCCTGGAGAAGAGGAAACAAATAACCAAGAACCTGCATGCTGCACATCACTGCAGCCACACAGTTTGCCATGCCTGTCTGCTCAGTGCCAGAGGACTTGAATTTCTCCCAAGAAAAACACAAGAAACAAAAAACCTACAAGAACTTGCACGCTCATTTGCCTGTACTAATACAGGTACTAGAGTGTTTCACTCATTTGCTCTTACTCTTCTAAACATGTTTCTACTTCACCGAGTCAAGGTTGATAATTTCCAAAACCATCTACTGGCAAAGCCGTATCAGTATAATCCATTTCTCATTAGGTATTAAGTCCTTAAAGTATATTGCTGGCTTTGAAAACTACATGGAAAATGTATGTCTCCAAATTGTAATATTTGAAATCTACCCTACAGACTGAGCTTGAAAATTGCACACAGTTGAAGTCTACCTCTATTATTCATTGACTTCAATGAGACTATTCATGCAAAAGGTCCAAGGCAGTTTTAGGGTTTTTGGTAATATGTGGGTACATATATCTTTTTACTTTTAAATATAAAGAGGGATTTTGGAACAAGCGTGAAGATCATAAAGTGGGTAAAGATTTTTTTAAACCACCACCAAAATGCAATCATGCTGGAAAAAGCTGACAAATTTCAGCAGCTCTTTTTCATTAAAGTACATTACTTTAAACAAAAGCCCCCAAGGCAAGCTCTGTGAGAAGTTTGCCATGATGGGAATATACTCATGTGAAAGAAATATAGCACAATCTAGCACATTCACAGAAACATCACTTTTAAATATGAAGCCCATTATTCATTATTAAAAGAAATGGATACATATGTGAGAAAAACACCCATCTTGTGGCTACATGCCTGGCAGCAGCTTATATTCTTTGCAGAGTATTTTACATCCACAATAAATGTGAAAGAGATGTATTTATCTAGCTTTTAGGATGTTTCTTCAGGTTTATCGCCATTGGGAAATAGCTGTGTCTGATTCAAGAAGAAAAGAAAGTTGCACTTACCATGTGAGTTAAAGTGCCAGGAAATTCAAAGACATGGGAATGCTGGACAAGTTAAGACACAAATGGCAATGGCTGCATTACACTGTAAGACACATGGTAACTCCTGATAACAGGGGAGCATTGTCAAGAGCTTGACAAAACACATTTCACAAAATAAAGTGGTTTAAGTCTGATTTCATTACAGTCACAGCAGTTTATGATGCAAGGTGTTGCCTCAGCATTTTGTGGGATATTATTTTGGTCTCCTGTTTGAAACCAGCCAGAAAGATAAATGGATATTAATAGCACTGATGCACAAGCAAGTTATCAAAGTGCATCTACTTTAATTGCTGTTGTATTTCTTAACCTATAGTAGGACACACAAACACTGAAAAACAGTCGCTTGTGCCAGAGAATCCATATTTAACTAATACATCAGGTTAAGACTCAAATTTTTTTTCTGCAGGATATTCCCACCGTTAAAATTTACAAATGATAGATGCTCTGAAGGTTTCCACAGTAAAGACATTTTAAGGAATGTCATTAATGCTTTTTAAGCCCTTTTTTGCCCATAAATTGCACAGATGGCAGCTTCTTAAACCCTGAAGGTCCTCTTCATCTGTGCAGTGAGACATAGCTTGGAGACTGATGGTAGCTTTTTGTTTCAGAAGTTCCTCGAAACATGCTGCCTCGAAGTGTGGCAATTTCAGTATTCTGGGGCTTTTTTCCTTCTCTCAAACAACAGGAAACACATACCTGGGGAATGCAAGGAGACTGGAAGGAGACAGAGTTCACTGTGGATTGCATGTTCCCACCTCAAAAGGAAGGGAAAGTTGAACAGGAACACTTTTTTGCTGCACTTGACACAATGGTTGATTCTGCAGTCTTCACAGCTGAACTACCTGGTTGGATTCAGGGTTGAACTTTGGTTGAACTACTCAGAGACTCACTTGCACAAGGCTTACATATGTGAACATGTACTGGAAATGAAGTGTATATTTGCCTTTCACCAGGGCAGAATCAAAGGACAAGAGTAATTATCAGAAAACCCTGGTTCCACAATTATCACACAGCATTAGGTTTTAGTCAGGATTTCTATTAAAATTACCAGCAGTTTTTTCTCAGGTAGGAGCACCAGACTAGACTTGGCAGGTGATGCACAGAAGGAGTAGGCTGGTTTCTGGGGGTGCCTGAGGCACCAAGTGAGTCAAAAGGTAATTTTGAGCCATTGCAGAGAGCTGTTGGGGAGGGCAGCAAGGATCCATTTGCTTCAGTAACATAAATCAGGTTCAAAACATCTAACCACCCCGCTGCCTTACACTGCTGCATTCAGGAAATGGTTACTCAGACAAGTGGCCTGTCCAACATCTGAAGTGCTTGGCTTTACAATGGCTGGGTGCAATCAGCCACCTCTGTGACTATACAGATCATCACCTACTATGTTAGTGGACCTTCTCTTTCAGAGTTCATGGGCTGAATGTGTAATGAAGTTTTGGACATTCCTGTTTGGTATGTTTTTTCCCCAAGATAAGGACCAGTTGGAGGAGCAAGGTCCTGTCACCAACACCTAAAGAATTTCTAGCCCTCAAGTGATACGCTGGAGGAGGATGAGCAACAGGTTGCTTAAAACCCGCATTGGGAGAGACAGTTTCTTCCTGCTCCCTGGAAAACAAGAAGTTGGTTTTAACTACTTAGCTATAACTACTCCATTGAGTTTCTGGGACCCGTAGTTCTTTTTCCACCTTTGCAGTTGTGGCGCAGATGAGAGCCTGGCTTTAGACTGCATTATGATTTTGCTGGGCTGCCAGCATTTCTTGAAGCACACAAGGGAACAAAATGAGGTGGCAGTTTTTAATCTTTGATATCTCAGGACAAGTTGGGTGTCATTCTATGGAATGGGAGAAAAAATAATAATGAAAAGGTGCATTTCTTTAGCCGAAGGGCACACTTCATGCTGCCTATCAGTGTCTCCCTGCAAACAGGAAAACGAGAACGTCTCAAAGGAAAGGCTGCAAGAATCTTTTGTAATGGAAAGTTTTAAGCAATTTACAAGTAGTCACTGCTAGTGACTCTCCCTATTAAACATGAAAGATAAATCAGTTAATCTGCAAAAAGTATACAAACCCAACAGAGAAAGGAAAAGTTTCTGAACTAATCTATTAAAACTAAGAGCCATTGATTTCGCACAGGCACTGCTTCCGATTAGAACTGGAAAACCAAGTTGTCTACAGTGATGTTGTTTTGCTCTTGTGATTTTGAAGCAGTATGAAGGGCAGGAAGACAGAGGCTGGGTTTTAAGAAGAATTACATCTTAACTCTGCGCATCACTAAAGATAGAATGTAATCACTTAGTACAACTAAAGACACCAGAGGAAGATGGTGAAAAAATTTTAGAAGTCAAAGTATTATTGAAGTGACAGCTACACTGCCATGAGAACAATGCTGCAGGAACAAATCGCTGCCATAGCTAGATCCTGACACACTAGGGACCTTGAAAAAAACTCTGACAGATCTGCTCAGTTCCTTAACCAAACCAGAAGTAAGTTTGGTACAGACTCCAAAAGAGAGGTAGATTTTAAGGCTTCAGTAACTCAGTTGCTCCAATACATTTACAAAGTGCAAAACAAAGACAGAATATGCTTAGTTTCATAAGCCTAAGCATAAATCTGCTTTCTGTAACTACATATCATTTCTCATTCTAGTTAGAATTTATCTGAAGAGAAATTCTCTTGCCTAACTGAGAAGAAGCCTATTATCCCAAAGTAATGAAAAAAAAAAAAAAAAAAACAAACCCCAAACCCACATTCCCTCTGGCCAGAATAAACCAGATTCAAAAGGTGGCCAAATATGGAGGCCAGCCAGTCTGTATAAATGTTTTAGCTAGCTGACAAGTCCATTGAAATTTCAGACTAGATATCAAGCACAGGTTAAGCAAAGATCCTGCTGCCAATATGGATCTCCATAAAAAAATGCAAGAGGATGGGTAGACAAATGCATATTTTTATCCAGATAACCATATGCAGGAAATCTTGATAAAACTTGTTTCAAATACCTTGAGTAGACTCACAGATTAATCAGAGTAACTTCAAAACCCAGAAGGACGTGGAATAATATTCAATTATTTGCAAGCAGTAATTAAGCAGACAAAGAAGTTATAAACAAATATAAATGACTCACATACATTACATATCCAACAAACAATTTATTCCGTGACATCATGGGTCTTATGGAGAACAAAAAAGCAGTGGTTATACCATGTCTTGACTTTAGTAAGGGTTCTGATACTCATTCAAAAATTTATCATAAACAAGACAATCAACCAAGATATAGGTGAAACCATACAGTTTGGTACATAGCCATTTGAAAAATCATACCAACATTGCTTCAAGGCCAAGTGAAAGGAATCATTTTGCATTATGGGACTTTTCAACATTTTCATTAATAATTTGGTATGGTGAAAGATAAAACACCAGGTTTGAACAGAGTATCAAGCTGAGAAAGTACAACAGATCCTATAGAAGAAGAGATTTAGGGCTCAAAGCAATCTTGAGAAGGAAAGTATCTGAGAAAATGAGGATGTACCTCGAGAAGTATGAAAACGCAGACTATGAAATGTCACAACCACATATATATATATATATACACATGTATACATACATCTATACATCTGTGCAGCTGACAAAAGACATAAGAGAGGAAACAACTGAAGAGGCAGGAGGTCTTCAGAACGGGATTTGGAAATCATAATGGATCCCAAACTGAATGCAAGTCAAGAACATGTTGCTTTTGAAAGAAAGCAAATATCAAAGTGGGATATATAAATAGGAGTGCTGCTCATAAGACAGCTGAAGTAAACCTTATGCTTTGCTAAGAAATAGTAAGGCTCCCACTGCTGGAGGACTGCAGTTGGATTTGGGTGCAATCTAATACAAGAACAATGCAGGCCAACTCGAAGAATTTCAGATGAAAAGAATTATCACCAGAGGTCTCAAAACCTATCCTTGGAGGAAAGTCTGGGAGAAGCAGAGTTGTTTAGTCTAAAAATAAAAACGTCTGAAGGGAGATGTGATAACAATCTTCGAATATAGAAAAGGGCTGCTAGAAAAGAGAAAGGAAATAAACCCATTTCCAGGTTGGCTAAGGGTAATGTGTAGAAATAGGCTGAAACGGTAGCAAAGGAGATTGAGGTTAGACTTAAGGAAGCACTTTCTAACAGTAAGCATAGCTAAGTCCTGGAAGAGTTGGCCTGCAGAGATCTTGTGATCATAATTATTTTGGCCTTTTAAGAACAGCTGTATAGACACTTGTCTAAAATATATTGCTTGTACCTGCACTGTCTTGGTGCAGGTGGATGGACTGACTGACCTCTACAGCATTCTTTTCTTTCAACTACTGTAACTATATAGAAAAAGTGTGATTGGAATACTAACATGTTTGTTTCTGGCAGAGCATCTGTCTTTTTGAAAATGTATGAGCGCTTCCTAGACCAGTACTTGCTGTCTTCAAGCATCACCTCTGAGCTTTGGTACATGGACCAAGGCTACAGAGGAGTGCATCAGAACTCACAGGCAGACCTGAGTACGGTTTTCAAAAATGATTGGCTTCTGTTCCGGAACAAAGAGGAGATAAACTCAATCTCTGTTCCTCCCCAGGGAACAGGTTTTCAATGTTTGCCCATCCCCATCCAGCCCAGAATCAGAGGCAGGGAGACCACAGAAGAAGTGAGAACTAGCCTCTGTGCCACACTGCCCAAAAAACATTTTCATCTGTCAGTTTAGCACAGTAGATTTGAAAACAAGACTTTCTCTAACAGGAAATGTGCAAGAAGGAAGATCTGGTCCATTTTCTGCTAGGTATTTACCCAGATGTCTTTAGAAGCTCTGCATACATTTTGGACCAGTATTTTTTTCTCTTGTGAGAGTGCAGTAAAACACCAGCTGCTGTTAATGTACCTTGGTGAATAATCACACTCAGCTAATTTTCAGCTATGAATGATTAAGCACTTCATACAGTATGTGAACATAAAGAGCCATTTCCTCACACTTAAAATATATTTGATTTGAGAACCCAGTGGAGTGAACCCACCCCATGCCAGTATAAGGGTAAGTTGCGGAATTAGGCAATTACTCTTATGCATCCATATGTGACATACAAATTCTGCAGGAAAGCTGTGACACCCCTGCACAAACTGGTATTCCTTCAATTCCTGCTATTCAAGAGCAGACTGCACTGCATGCTTTTACCCCTGGGTTGCCACGCATGTATTACACTTCACAGCTTCCAGAGGGACAGCTCTAGAAAATCTGAGCACATTTTATGAAGAGGAAACAGTCAGAATTTGACAGGTGACAATTTTTTTAAGCCTTACTGGTTACTAGTGATTACTCCTGCAAACTGTTCTCTGGAAGTCAGTTTGACCAAAAGAAAAAAAGCATTAACTGATCTAACAAAAAAATTGTGAATTCAGACTATTAGCCTATATGAAAACAACTGCTGTTGCTTTAGCACAGACCTTGGGTTTTCATCCTCAAGTTAACACTCAAGCACACTCTTACAAAGCCTTGACATGAAAAGGACATTTAACATTTTCCTGAAGTTGGAAAAGTCAAATGCCCCTACTGTCTAAAGGGAGCTCAGCTCCTCACTCCTTCATTTGCTCGTTTCCTATGTGTATACACATTGCTAAACAGGGGTGAGAATTGTGGGTTTGGTCACTAAAAAAACATGCTTCCATCAAGTGTTATTATGTACTGCTATCCACTACAAAAAAGTAAGAAAGATGCTGTATTGTTTTACTGCCGATAGGAATTTTGGACGTCACACCCACTTGAAGATCCCTTGTAGTTATACACAGTAGGTGGTCACCCTTCCATGAGTGGCTTTTGCTACCCTCCATTCCCAAGAAACTCCTTTGCATGACACATGCAACACAGCTACAAGAAGCATGGGCTGTCAGGAAATAGCCGTTCTGATTCTGCACCACCAAATGGAGGTCTGTATGTATGGTAATAACAATTTACTTTTTATAGAATAATAATAGGCTTGGGTAATTCCTGTGCCAACAGATCAGCGGCTACTGTTTCCACTCAGAGGTTATGAAAGATTCTGCCCTCACCCCTTTCCAATGGCCTCTTGTTCTGGAACAGCTGAGCGTTATTTTTAAGCCATAAAATTAGCAGCAGAGTGGCCAGGCAGCTATTATTAACAATCATACAGAATTCTGTATAATGTGCGTCTCAGTCCACTTTATATTCTACCACTTAGACGGTGCAGAAAGTGCAGACTGAAATAATTCACAGTCAAATGACATTTTGCATGTATAAAAGATACATCTATTTGAATGAGATAGGTTCAAATCTATGGTCTGTGTTCAAAGAAAACTTAAATACAAGTCAATGAGAACAATGTCTGTGAAAACAGGGCCTGCCTAGTTTATTCTTTCAAAAATTCCTTAGTGTGCAGGATTCAGGAACAGCTCTTTCATCTTCAGGTTCTCCATTTCCCTGATGATCCACCTGCTGTTACTACTCCAGCTGCCCTTTTCCTAAATATAATGAGTTTTTTCTGTCTTTTTCTAGTTGATTCTCACCTGCTTTCTGTTCACTTCCACTTTTTCCTGATAATGGTATCCTCCTCTCCTTGCCCATCATTTTTTATGACACAGGATTTGAGAGCAGGTAAGGAGAGGAAACTGTGATGGCAACTAAAGGAATAAACTGGCAAAGAGAAGAATTTAGGTCCTTTTGGGATGAGCTGCAGCAACTCTTGTTCAGATTTCACGGCATTTTTTTTCTTTTTTCCTTTTCATATTTGTGAGAAGGAAACAAAATTGAATCTTTTGCTCCCTTCTTTCAGGTCCATCAGGAAATTAGCCAAACAACTAACTGCCCACTCTGCAACCCTTTCCAGCATGATGTATGAATGTCTCCGATTGCTACAGTTTGTTAATTGCCACACAGAAGTTAGCGCATTAATGCAACTTTGATGCCAAGAATAGTTTAAACGAAGTTAAATGAGTAAAGCGTGCCTAGTAGTTTCCATTGTTCAGCCCCATAGACAGGCAGTGAGTTGTATAATTGGGCATTCTGACATTTCCAACTCATTTGTTTCATTACACCGTGTTGCTTGCACTCAAATAAACATCTGCAAAAATTGTGAACAAACACATCTAGGAATTCTTCATGGGGAAAAAGCTGCTTTTTACTTGTATTCAGACTGATTAGGCACCAGGAGCTTGTAGGAATAGGGGGTTATTTTGCGTTAGGGATGAGGGGATTTTTCCTTCCAAATGCATGTCACGCAAGAGCAACACGTGTCATTGAAGTCAAAGCTCTGATTATCAAGTAATGGATATCATACTGAAAGTGGATTCCTCCAAGAACCTGAATTTATCCTAACATCATATCCCATTACTATTATATAGGTGCCTTTCACTCAACAGGGACACGTAGCACTTTACAGAGTCAGATTCCCAGAGGCAGACTATTGCAGTTCCTGGACTTCCACCACTCCCCTGGGTACCAAGAGGTATCAGTATCCTGTACTGAGAGACCTGCATTCATCCCCTCCCAGATAAAATACTCTTCAATGGATATAATTCACCATTGGCCTTTTGTAGCTTTTTTTTTCTGGTATATCTCCCCTGATTTCCACAATTTTTTCCCAGCAGAGAACCGTTCTGACTGCAAGAGTTACAGAATTGTCAAGTTAGGCACCACTCATTGTGGTGGTCTAATGTGACACTGGAACCCAGCTCTCAGTGTTTTCATGCTGGCATTATAGAACGTGCCAAAACAGATCAAGTCCATTTGTACATCTAGTTCAGTAACCTGCCTCCAGCAGTACCTTCATGCTTCTGGGGGAGGCAAACCTTTTGTACTGTGTATAATGAGAGGAGAATTTCCCTTCTCTAGCAAGTCATACAGCAATTTGTGGATACCCTGATGGATTAGAATTGATTAGCAAGACTTAAAAGGTCAGAGGAACGCACAAACCTTATATGCGATACAAAGGACAGGAAGCATATAGTGAAATTTTCATCGTTGCTGATGTAATATGTGACATATTGCAACAGCAGGTTGAATTCTAATGCGACCTTCATCATTAAAAATCCCAGTACAGCTATGTTATTCTTTTAAGCTGACATTTTCAGCCTCACCCAGTTAGATGGTTGGTTTTTTGAAGGCTACTGAATCTCATTTTTATTTGCTAAAATAAATTCATAAATCTTCACCTTCCTGAGATGTGTCAATCAGCTGGTTGGTCAGACACCTCTAATTCTTAGCACTATAGCTGGTTTAAGTTTCTAACCCTCGGGGTTGTAAAGACTCCTCTAAAATTGTGAACATAAAGGTCTGAAATCCATATGTTAAAAAAGATCAGAAAAGTTTATGCTTTACAGTTTCTAGGAGTTTTGAATTCATCTCAACTCTTGGGAGCAGAAGCTGTTTTCCTGAATGTGAACACGAACAAAATGCTGAGCAAGGAAATGAGCAGACAGCATGCCATATCACTTACAAATTTTGCACAGTATAAATATTTTTATACAACTGCAGATGCATGGTACAAGATTTTTGTGATGAATGTAAAGAGGAATGGAGGGACCAAATACTTGTTCACTTAGGACTGAAAGTAATTCTTGCTTCCTGTGTCTCTTATTTCATATACATAGGCATATGCACATGAACACATTCTAAATACTATTTACACTAATTTTTTAATATTACTTTAACGTTTCAGAATTGGGATATTAAGCACCAGGTGTTGGAAAGATTTCCACAAAGTCATGGCAGTGCAGTCAGTGGGATTATACTAGCAATATTACATTTACAGCATCAGGCCCTAAGGTTGTACTGGTTGCTCTCTCATAGCAAGTGATGAGCAGAATCCCTGGGAATGCTGTATAAGTGACAGATAATTACATATTTTTACACTTTTATTTAATAATTTTTTTAGCTGTTTCATTCCTGCACCCACCTTCCCATATTTCCCAACTCTTACAAATATTCCATTAACATACTTAAAATGATTTACCTTCTCATTTTGTAGCACCTGCATGAATCATCATTTCCACAAGGAGGGAAGGAACAGCTACCACTAACCTAGGACAATGTAGAGCTCCTAGAAACCTCAATACATAATTCACATATGTTCTCATCACTTTTTTGCCTATAGCTGCATCCTTTTTATTTCCCCCCCTGGCCAGGAAAATCCATAACTGGAGCACAATGAAGCCCCACAGCCTGGTAACAGGACCCATTGTTTATTTATATGCAGAAAGAGGATGCACATCATATGACTTTTTACTGTTTAATTCAAGTCCGTACTGTAGAATTTTCTAATATCTCTTGTGTTTTAGGTTTAGTTAAATACACTGAATACTACCCTAAGTGTGTCATTGGGATAACTGAGAAAATGAATTTTCATTTGGACCCAGGATTATTAGAATAGAGGCATCCCTTCATTTAGAGACAAATCTATGGCAGATAACACAACCTTGAAGAAGTCTAGAACAAAATATGACATGATTATTATTTGAAGCCAGGACAGGGAATCAGACCCACTATTCTATAATAGTTGTTTCAGCTCAGGACTCATTCTGTATTTTTTGAAGAGTCACTACTCAGGAAGAAGAAATCAATTTAGGTTTTGTATATATGAATAATACAGACCAAGGTTAAAAAAAAAAAGAAAAAAAAAGTCTCACTCCAGTCAATAGTGATTTTAAAGCACTTCAGAAATATCTGGTAAATTTGTGTTCTCCCCTGCTACCCCCCACCAGATTTTCCTACATTCTTGAACTTTACAGTTGTTATTGGTGTGAAGTTTTTCCTCACCTGAATCTCACACAGTAGTTGTAAATACAGAAAGTATTAGAGTAAGGTTCTTCAATATTTTGAACTCAACATCAGTAAAAAAGACTTGAAATTATTTTGGTCCTGGTATCTGAGTGAACTTAATTCTAAATTGACTACATTGAAAAATTTGTGTTAAAGTGACTAGAAGTTTGGGGTACTCTGTTTATAATGTTTTGACAAACGTCCTTTCCAAAGATAAAGATATTTTCTTAAAATTGAAACTTCTTAAAGCATCTTCCATTGACACTCAAGTAAAGTTCCTCTGTTAGATTTCCGAACTTCTATATCAGCCAATAAACTGTATAAGCATGTTGGAAAGAAAATAAACAAACTGAGAGCAAAAAAATAATTACCTGAAGAGAAGAAACGTATGTGGAAAGGGTAGAAGAGCAGAGGGAAGAAGTAGGTGTAGTGGGAAATATGGATAATAAATCACAGCCCTGCTCAGTCAGCAAAGATCAGTAGATTTCAGCTGAAGAAATAGTCAGGCTAAAAGATGCAGATGATTGCAATGTCATTCTGAGCACCAGAAAGTTTGATGAAATTTTAAAAAATGGCCAAAATCAATTTTTTTTTTTAAACACATGATGCAGTTCCCATCAATGATAATAAAAGCTTTGCCAGTAAAACCAAATAAGGGCTCAGACACTGCTTTCACTAATTCTCAGTTCCCAGTACAGGGGCATGAAGTGTCCGTAGTGAGTAAGCAAACTTGGAGCCAGGCACAGGCCTTTGGACTGGGTTGTGGACTGCATTTCAACCCCAGTATGTGTATTGGAAGGCAAAGAAAAAGAGAGGAAAAGACACTCACTGTCACCAAGCAATATTATACGGTCACATGAATTTCACAACACACACACATAGGTGTGTACACCATTATAGATATGCACATATGTGTTATTCAGTTAGAAGCAGATTAACATCAGCTGAATAAAAGTAAACACACAGATTTCAAAGAAGAACCTCACAAGGTACTAAGTGCTAGCCTGCCTGTAGCATCAGTTTAAGGATAAATATATAATAAAAATCATCACAAAATGGCATATGGTACATTTTTGTACACATATTATTCACTCATTTTTTATTGTATTTGACTTGACACTGACAATATATCTTACTCATTAGGGGAGCTTATATTTCAGTCTCAGCTGTATGTTAAAAATCTCCCACTGTTATGTGGCATGAATAAAAAACAAATAGGCAAAAGCACACTCGCCTGGAAAGACTTAATATTTCTCAAAATGTTCAGAAATTATTCTTCCCATTTAAAATCCAAAGTCGAAAGGGGAAAATACAATTGTTACCCTTGATTTTTCCCTGGTGTTTCATTTATTACATCAAGAGTTCCTTGATTGGATTCAAATGCAAAGTTGCTCCCATGGCTTCAAAGTCAGAGTAAATTGAAAAATGCACTTCAACAACATTGATACTGAAATAATATCCTAGAATACTGTCTTAATGGCTTTACCCTTATTAAACAAAAACATAACAAAACTTTGGGGGTCCTTTTAAATGAAATAACAGAATGATAATAAAAAGCAACAAAATTAATCATGTACTAAAGAAAGTCTTGTCCCCCCTGGAAATACTTGCGAGTTTTAGCTTTCCTGTGACTCTGAAGCAGACTGTGTGATTCACAGGCGTAGATATCCACACACAGCATCCAAACCAGCATGCCAGATACTAAAGAGAAGGCTCTCACTGTGGGCAGTTTTTTGAGCAAACAGTGAAGTGTAAAACCAGACCAAAGCTGGGGAATCCCAGGAAGAACTGTTTCTCAGATGGAGCATTTAGACACAACTCTCTCCACATGTATCCATCTGCAGAAAAACAGGCTGAAAAGGAGGTCCACAAGCTGCTGTCCAACCAAAAGCTCCCAAAAAGATACTCAAAAATCATGTAAATAATCTACAGATACAGTTGGGCTGTTATAGCATTATTAGTACCTACTCTTTATTTTAAGTTAGGCTCTGGAATTTTTAGACAGCTGCTATTTCATGTCATTTCTATAGATCAGCGATTAAATATTTCAGGGGAAGTGAGGAAATGGCCCAAGAGCTGCTGCCCTTTGTAAATAATATCAGGTGATACCACTGTTCTGATTCCACTCTTTTGGGACTCCACATAACTCGAAACCACATTAATTTCAACCCTTCCTTTCTCTTGGCAGAAAAACAGTGCAAACCTTCACCACTGGCAAAGCTTGTACTGCTTCCCCGTGAGTTCACCTCTTGCCCTGCTCCCAGGTCAGCCTCTGTCTGGAATGGCAGAAGTCAAGGTTTGGCATTTTCTCCTTGACTGGCCCAACTCAGGTGAAAGCAGTGTGTTTGTAAAAAGTAAATGTGCAAAAATGCTCTATTTTCCTTAACCAGTTCCCATCTCTGGGCAAGTAATCAGAGAGTACAGGAGGAGATTCAGCTAGAGCAGCAACATCACCCTGATAAGCTGTAAATGAGTATGCCATTCCCTTAATGAAAGGGAATGAGATGGTAAACAGCCACAAACATACCAAGCTGAGATTGTATCACTGAAGTGAATCAGCTGGCCAAACCTTTACAGCCACATGAACACATCAGAAGAACACACAATGAAGAGGCTCATGGCTCATCCGTAACTCGCTAGCTGTCAGGATGTCAGTCAGAGAGACTGTGCC
Source organism: Myiozetetes cayanensis (assembly GCF_022539395.1). Lineage (NCBI taxonomy): Eukaryota > Metazoa > Chordata > Aves > Passeriformes > Tyrannidae > Myiozetetes > Myiozetetes cayanensis. The sequence goes on from NW_026086604.1 coordinate 110,985,957, forward strand.
ACGTAGGGACAGATGCATAGGACGGTGTGACATTTCCTGAACTATACCAGGAGTCCAGGCAGAAGGAGATCTTCTACAAAAAGCATGTACTGCTCAGAAGAAAACCAGCCAGAATGGTTTATTTCACCAGAATTCCTCGCTCAATAAGAAATTAATATTCTCTGACTCCTTACCTTTGTTATATAAAGTATTTCTAAGTGTTCTCCAAGCGTAAGGACATGAAGTGGGTAAAGTTAAACTACATCTAAACTCTGAACTTAAACTGTGGTATTCCTACATCATATAACTCTTGGAATGATGGTATTTTACACAAGGTTTATCATAGTCCTACCTAAATCACAGTGTGATTAAATTGGGTTTCCAGTTTTCATTTTTGCCCCTCCAGGATAACAGGCCCAGACTATAACAACTGAGATATTTCAACTTAACAATACTGTGAGACAGCCTTGCTCTTTAGCTTCCATCCAGAGAAATAATACTTTTTTAAAGTGATAGAGAATATTCTCCAGAGGGAGAATGCCAGGGTTAACAGACACCAGGTTTAGGAGTCACCCAGGTGGCCCAACATAAAAGGATGCTGCAATCTCTGGCACTGAGATGCATGAGGGGACTGCATCTCCAAGCCAGATATGACTTTCATTACATTTATGAATTATGCCTGACATTTAATATTTGAATGTAATATTTTTTGTTTTAATAAAGAATCACTGGATCATCAGAATAATGGATAGCACTGGTGCAAACGTAATGAAAATGCCAAGCTTTAAATAGGTTGTTTAATTATTAAAAATGTTACCGGAAAAAAATAACTTTGCATTGCTGTCAAGATCAAATGAACATGAATTTCAATCAAAAGAGAGGCTATTGTACAATATATTAAAACATGAGGTTCTGCCTACAGTAATTATTGTGCACAACGCACAAAGGGGAAAAAAGGCAACACTATCAATCACAGTCTGTCTACATTCAGTCAATATGAGCCTCTCCCCTGCTTTGTTGCACAGTTTTTCCTTTGTTAGCCCTATTATACAATACATGGGGCTTTCAAGAGCTTGGCATTGGTTGTGCATTAAGGAAGGCTCTTGAGATCCTTCTTGAAAGGAATTCAATATATTCTCTTGTTTGAGAAAATTGCAATAAACTATACAGTATCTTATTTTTATTTATTTATTGTTTTTTATTGCTAAATCATCAGTCATCTGCTACTTACCACATTATCTTTTTTATATGATCATGACAACATGCTACACAGAATGCAGCCTACTGACATGTTCATCCCCATTACAGGGACAGTACAAGCAGCTCTCATTCAGGCTGCTTAAGAAATTGCTTCTCCATCCAAGAGAAGCACCAGGGTCAAGATTTCCATTTTGTACCACTTGTTTGCTGACTAAGTAGATGCTCTTAATTTTCATGCTAAGCAATTGCTGGGAAATAATACAGAACGTGCTATCTTGCAAGAATACCACCACAGCATCTGTGCATACTAAAAAAGTTAAACTGCATAAGCCCATCAAATCCAGAGGCTCCAGTATTTTAATTTGACTTTTAGAGAAGTAAGAGATAATGCTATGCATGTATGAGAATTTAGTTGTGTGTCATTCTTGCCCATTTTTTTCTGCTTTTACATACCAACATTTTGCTAGTAGGCAACTTTTATGTCAACCAGGATACTCATACTTGGCAGGATTCCACTGACTCCTCTAAAATATTTCCCCTACTATTTTTGAAATTCAAGTTCCTTCCTCAATTTTTTTTTATTTAATCTACATTGTTTTCAAAATGGCCTTAACAAAATAGTCTGAGACGTTGGGTTAAATTCTTATTTTTTTCTGGTTTTGCTGAAAGTTTTATTACATTATGGCAAAAGCTCTTGTGCTGTATTGCTCATTTGGATATTACTAAAGTACAACATTTTAAAAGGTGCGGTTCAACCTTTACAAACTTACAGTTTTATGGTGACCTAAGTATAAATTCAGAACTATATATAATGCATAAACTGAAAACATTAAAATGCAGATATATGTTTTCCTCCAACTATCTATAACACATCTTGTTTCTATACACTTCACCACATCTGTGGATCTAGTAGTAAAAGATCTCCTTCCAGGGTGGACTTTCTTTTAGGAAAAGCACCTATGGAACCAGGTTATGCTGAAGCTGGTGGAAATTTTGTCCTTGGCCTTCCTACCAAAGTTAGAGCAGACATGAAAGCTCTAACACATGTGTTGAAAGAGTAGGGTTTGTTGTTTTGCTGCTCATTTTACTGAACACAGAGGTGTTAATTTATGTGAAAATCTTTACATTCTCTAAACTGAAGGTTCACAGGCATGCTTCAAATTAAACAGTAGAAACAAAATGTCCTCGTGCACACTCTTGAGGGAACGGTCACAAATTCTGTGACAGGGTCTTTATCTCAAGGGACCTATAAAGCCATAATAAAAACCATTTTCTTTCTACACTGTCCCATGATGGGGCTGCTGTCCTCTCATGAATATTGGAGATGTCCTGCACTTAGCCATAAATGTCCCCAGCATTACAAACCACTAAGCACTTGTCCAGCAAAACACTTTAAACCCACACAACCCGAAGCATACGTCTAACCCTGTGTAGACTACTTCTAAGTTAATTTTCAGAGTGCAGGAGAAGCCTGTATGATTGTGCCCTATACCAGTGTTAGAGACAAAGGGAACCAAGGCTAGGTAAGGACAATGATTTCTATATCAGTTCAGTGGATAAAGCCTGTAAGATGAAACCACAGCTGCAGGTTGGCTATAATTTTTTTTCCTAATTTATGGGACAGAGTTCATCCCCTCCATTTTCTAATGATTTTCCTGGGAAAAGAGTAACTATTCCTTCCTATCATGCTATCATCATGGTACCTTATCTAAGTAGCCATGAAAATTACAGCCAAAATATATAAAATGGATTAAAGAATCCATGAAATGGATTTAATGAAAAGCTTGATGTTGAAAGACTTGCATAAAAGCAAGTCTTCCTGATCTCTTACTGATATTCACATCCCATGACCACCACCCCAAGCTAGAAAGAGCAACTCACTTGACAGAACCCTCACAGAAGAGGCAGATTTTACAGCACAGCATCACACTTGTGCAGCTTAACTACCTCCACCCCACAAATGGTTTATCTGTGGCTAGTGAGTCACTTAACAAGCTCAGTCTTGTCAACTTACAACTGCATGGACTGGCACTTTTTGAATACCAGCACTGACCCTGCACCTGCCCAGTACTGAGCATTATTTTCCATCATTAGTTACAGTTGTGTTAGGACTACCAGTATAGGAGATACAGAAAAGTAAATGCAGTTCTGCTTCAGCTTTGTGCAAGTCAAGGGGAAGGAACGTGTTCAAAACAGGCTGGGAAAGTGCCAGGCAATAAATTAAAAATTACTGAATAAATTCCCCTCATCCCTCCATCCCATAGCTTTTCAGGACACAACTTCAAAGGATCAAACAAGTGTAAGTGAAACACACAAACATGGCCAAGGCATCTACTGAAGCATGAGGCTCTCTCTGCTCTAGTTACAACCTCTCGTAAATCTGTTCTGTGCATTTTTTAAAACATCAGTTCCAAGCTTCACAGTCTTAATGCAAACATTTTAACTGATAATAGCATGGAGACATTGTTTGAGGAAAAGTCACATCTTGTAGCTACTTTAAGACTGTCTGTGTTGTCTCAAGGGAGTTAGCTGAGAGGACAGGGACAGAACACTGAATCTATTAAGCATGTTGGGCTAAAAGCAGTAATTGGCTTCACTCAATATTCTGCAGACCTTGTTGCATTATGCTGTATTAACTTTTCATGGCCTCATGCAGTGTACATTTTTTTGACATTGCTTTCCCCTTGTCCCCATGAGAGCAGTCTGTCTATTCGCTCATCTTTGTTTACGTTCTTTCAATAAATTACATGGATAACTCTCTATTTTGCCAATTCTTCACTACTGGCATTTTTAGATTTGCATTTACATAAGACATTCTAAGTTTATGAATTGAATTGGAGGCCATAAAGTTAAAACTAACAAGGCTATAAAAATGAATTTGCTTTAATACTGCAAACATGCTCACAGCAAAACATTAGTTGGCAGCAAGCTTTTCCTCATTTTCTCCTGCTTCCCCTTCTCAAACAGCACTTGCCTCAAGCCATGGAGGAGAAGGCACCTCACCCAAGCCCTTCATTAGCAGAATCTATCACAGCATATAGAGAAGCATCTCCATTTATAAATTCAGTTCTGAGGCATTCAACAAGCCCATCCACAGCCAACCACAGAAGATTCTGACCCAGCAGCATGACTGCAGCATCACAGTTTGGGGGTAAAGGAGTACTCATTATGTGGAATACTACTAGAAATGCATTGAGTTGCTGCTCAGAAATTGTCCAGTAACATCTCTACAACTGGTCAGAAGAGAAAGAGACTCATAAATATATTCTGGGGAACGAAACAAAACAAAACAAAATCAAGGTTCTACAATCTGAGAAAGAAAGAGAAATATTTCCACAAGAGCTGCTAACACCCACACCAAAACAACGGAAATGAGAAATAGATGGGGTTGCCAGTCTGCTCCATTATTTAATCTTTACTGCATCTCTGGAAGGATGGGTGCCAGTCAGTAACTGCATTTTCACATAAATGGTGCAGACATCAGTTTAACCTTTTAGACAAGAACAGACTTCTGCTCAAGAGCAAGCCTTGTGCTAAACCACCCAAAAAACCTGAAAGGTGAGATGCTGCTGAGCTCCATTTAACTCACATTACCTGCATCACAGCTGCACAATATGGTCCCAGGGAGGAGCGGGAGGCAAAGCAGAGGGTTTGTTTGCTCTTAAACCAGAGAACTTGCATACAAGGATAAAAGTCTGTGCTAGCTGAGAAAGTTCAGGTGCTTGCAAACCCAGGGCTTTCAAGATTCCAAGACTGTCAAGGCATATTTGAAACTGCAATGCATATAGTTAATGCTATACAATACAGCGTATTATGAAATAATGGATTAAAACACTAATTCAAAACACTTTAGCTAGGCATTAAAACCTTTCTAAAATTCTAGTGTCATCTAAGAAAACAAATTCATGGTCACCAGAAATTCAGTGGAATTTAATCATGCATAAAGGAAGAAATTTCGTGAAAATAATCTGACCAAGGAAATGAGACCCTAATGGCAGATCTGATGACCTGATCCTCAGTAAGACTACCTAACAACTTCAGGTCATTGATATGAAACCAGTTTCTACCTTAAACAACCAAATCTAATTTGAGTGTTTAATATATGAGTTATTAATTACAATTAGAAACACCTGTCATATTCCAGACAGAAGATTAAGATTATTTCCTTGACTTACATGGTACATTATCCTGATATTATCTAAACCCCCAGCATAACACAAACAACAGCAAGAAAGATCATTCCCAAGAGCACAACAACAAAAAAACATGTTAGACTTAGCTGAAAGGATATTTTTAGTCAAAATAAAGGTAATGGATTAGCCTTCTCCTGTGATTTGCATTTAATTTTTAGCTTGCTAATGAGTAAAACTTTCAGATTATACAAGACTTCTGTAACACAACTCAGGGGAAAAGTCCAGCTATTTAAGGCAGAGAGTAAGAGTTATTAGTATTGTTGATACATCCAGTATTTTTCAAAGTAACATTTCCACAGGAAAGCTCTTCTGTGTTAAAACACAGTTTTATTCAGGAAAAATAATATAAAAACATTCCCATAAAGCTGAACAACTTTGACCACTTCAGAACACAATTTGTAGCATTTGTGTTCTCTTTTAAGAAGCAAAAAATAGACAATCGAAATGAAATCGTTTACTTTCTTCTGAAGGGGGAGAAAAAGATCCTTCATATGTGATTTTGAAGTTTCGTTCTTAGTTCGCTTGAAAGAGGATTTTTTAATTTGTCCCAAAATTTTGTATCAAATGGAAGAACCCATCTCCCATGTTTTCATAACGTCTCCTGGTGGTAGAAGGTACAGGTGTGTGCATGCATGATCATGGGAGTCATCATCAGAAACAACAGATTGACATTTGATTTTCAAAAGAAACAGAAAGATTATGGTGGGTTATGGGGTGATTTAAGATTTGCACTATTGTTGAAAGACCTCACTAGAAAAAAAGAGGAGGTTTAAAAGCCAAGTAGTCTTCTCTAGGTACTTTTGGGGGGATCAAGGACCCTGATATCGATGGGAAAAGCTATGGAGAAATAGGCCACCTTCTGGTGGGGCCATGCTCAAAGCCAATCTGATGGATGGAAAATCCTGTTTCAGGTTTTGGGGAGCAAACAATAGATCCTCAGGAGAAGAAAAGAACCATGAACTCCAATGAAGAGACCAAGGGAATGGCTTCTTCAGGAGCACTTGAGGAGCACTGCAGTGATCTCTGGCCTCATCTTGTGTGGAGCCAGGACAGCAGACATAAAAAATAGGATTCACAGATGTTGCAAGGGGTCCCAGTGCTCCAGACCAACAGATCCTGCCAGGCACAGGTAGGATTCTTGCCCCTAAGGTTGATCAGGCCAGAGGCATGTGGTGACTTTCAGAAGTCACTGAGACAGCTCCAGGTTGAGGAAGAAGAGGGACTAAGCACGTTTTGGAAAACATGATCAGCAGGCAGTGAGATAAGAACGCAGGTCTTGCTCATGTACTCAGGGAATAGCTGATCATCAGTTCTGAGTTCAGGAAGGAATTTTTCCCCGGGGCAGATTGGCCTTGGTCCCAGGAGGGTTTTTGCCTTACTCTGCAGCACTGAGCACAACAGCTTGTCAGGGCTTCTTTGGGCCATTTTGGCTAGGTTACTGCCTGCTGCTCATATACCATGAAGATGACAAAGATAGCCTCTTGTGCACTGCAGCTGGAGAGAAGGAGGCTTTTTTTCCCCTCAGGGCAGTTTGACAAAAACCCCCGGGGGTTTTTTACCTTCGTCTGCAGCAGCACTGAACACAACTCCTTGCGAGGGCTTTAGGCCATTTTGTCTAGGTACTTGCTATTCATGCTTCACAAAGGTAGCCCTTGTGCCCCTTATGCAGTGGGAGGAAGATTTCCCTGATCCCAGGGATTACTTCTTGTCCTCTGTAGCACTGAGCACAGTCCCTTGCTGTGAACCAGGATTCCTCTGGTTCATTTTGGCAATGTTCTTTTCTGCTGCTCTTGCACATCCAAGGTGTCACTTGTACTCTGGCTCTCTTTCCAGCTGCATGTTTGTAGCAGGAGTGAACTCTGCTCTTCCCTTGGTTGTATTTCCCCACAGATCGCTTGTGCGAAACATCTTGTGCTTGGAAGGGTTCCAGGCCGGCTGCCCCATCAGGAACTGCCCCTTTTCACTCTCCCTGCCTTCAACACAGGCATAGGGAAAGTGCGAAAGCACTTTACATGCATCACTGGCCAAGCAGCACGGTGAAGAAAGTTTTTGAAGGCTAAAGTATGCTTTTATTGACACATCGTGCTTTTGAAAATATCCCATAGTACCACACACCTTCTTTTGTGTGGGCTCAGTCCTGATCCTCACTCTCCACATCCTCACTCTTCAGGAAACAGGAATCCTTGGCCTGTCCTGATGCTATTTTCTGTAGTTTTGTCACCTACCTCTGCCAGACTGCAAAGAACATTTTTCCAAGCTAAGCTGAAGAATGCATGGGCCTGCTCCTGGCTACACGTGCACATTTTGTTAATTTGTGAGCATCAACTCCAAAACAGATTGAGAAAGACAACAAAATCCTGTTGCCACTTGCAACCTTTGTGATATGTGTCCTTGAAAGCGTTTTTGGAGCTGAAAAGTCCCTGGCACTTCAGGCAAATAGTAATCTCATTATTTGACTCATGGGAAACACAGAGAATGGAATAGGATATTATAATTATGCCATGTTATGCCTAAAATTATGCATAACAACTGTGCCCTAGGCCTGAGGGGTCCATCCAGGAGAGCAGCTTGTTTAGTGCAAGTTCCTGGTCCATCTAGGACACAGGGTCAGAGATGTGCACACCTACAACATAGCTCAGGCAGGGACTGAAGGCCCCAGGCTGAGGAGAAATATTTGCCCTGAGCCATCCCATGGAATTGCAGCTAAACTGGATGAACATGGAAGACTTACAAACCTCACACTTCACACATGCTTTTTTACAAAGTTATTCAAATGGTCAAATTACCTAAAGGGAATCCACATCTCTCACCTCCATCAGAAGGTACATTCCTTTTTCCCCACAAAGTGACAGACTATTCTTAGAATGGGACACAATTACCCATTCAGTGCCTTCTGCTACTGCAGGGTTGTCAAGAAATATCATCAGAGATTTCCTGTGCGTGTACTACTAGGGAAAGGAAAAGGGTAAGAAGAAAAGAATAGAAGAGTTCATCTGGAAGGGAGCTACAGTGATTGTCTAGTCCAACTGCCTGACAACTTGGGGGCTTACCACAAATTAAAGCATGCTGATAATGGCATTGTCCAAATACCTCTGAAACACTGACGGGCATGGGGCATCAGCCACCTCTCCAGGTGGCCTGTTGCAGGATTCGACCACCCTCTTGGTAAAAAAAAATATTTCCTCATGTCAAGTCCAAACCTCCCCTGACAGGTGAAGCTTTGAGTTATTCCCACACATGCTGGTACTGGCTCCCAGGGAGAAGAGACCAGCTAGCACTCCCTTCTCCATTTTTTCTCAGGAAGCTATAGAGACCCACAAGGTGGCTTCTTAACCTGCTTACCTCCAGACAAGACAAATTCACTGTCTGTCGTGGTTTTGCCCACCAGCCCGTCCCTGGGGCTGAGGATGGTTTTGTCCAGGTGATTTCCGGACAAAAAAACCAATCAAAAAGTTCAGTGACGCCTTTGCTAATTACATCTTTAAGAAAACGGAAGAGAAGATTGGTTGCGCAGTTGAAATTAAGAGCAGCAGCCATGTAGGAGAGAAGCGGTGGGCCCGAGGAGGGCCAAGGCCCCCTCCTCCCCCGGCTTGGGCCGGGGAGGGGGGCAGGTACAACACTGAAGCCTCCCTTCTCTCTTGTGAGAGAGTGAAGAAAAAAAAAAGGTTTAAAAGACGAACTGCTTAGACGAGAAACCGCTACCGAAGAATTCCAGCCATGAGATAACAGGATTTTCAAGGTCGAAGCTGGCAGCACAGGAAAGAGAAGAAAAGTTCGAAGGGGGGAAAACTGCTTTTTCTCCCTTCCGCTCTCCCTCCCTTCAGCAGGGTAAAGACTGAAAAATAAAACCCTGCCACCTGTAGAAATTTGTTGGAGTGAAGAGACCCCCGTGCGGCTCACAGAGGAGCTTGTGGATGCATCAGAGATTTGTGACTTTAACAGAGAAAGCCTTATGCTGGAGTAAAAGTGGCTCAGATGAGGCAGAGTCCTGTTAAAGACTTTGTGACCCTCGAAGGGATCGATGCTTATGCTGGAGCGAGACGGCTCAGATAAGCTTGGGATCTCAGTGAGAGATCCATGCTGCTGCTGTTGAAGATTTATGACCCTGACGGGTATTAGAACCTACGCTGGAACACAAAACGGTTCAGGTAGGGATGTTGGGATCCATGTGTGGGATCCGTGCTGCTAATGCTAGAGAGAACCTACGCTGGAACAGAAAATGGCTCAGGTGGGATATTGGGATCCGAGTAAGGGATCCAGACTAGACCCATGCCGAGAAGTCAATCAAGGACTGTTCTCCCATGGGGAGGGACCTCCATAGGGAAACAGGGGTGAACTCTGTAACCATTATCCCCTGTAACCCTGTGGAAGAAGATCCATAGTAAGCAAGTGTCCCCTTGCAAGTCTATGGAAGGAGACCCTTCAGGACCTGGGTAACCCTCAGCCTTCGGTTTTAACCCAGGAGGGGGGTAAGCCCAGCCCTGGAGGCCAACACAGAATAAGAGAGAGATAAAGAAGTTCCAACTGCGACGAAAGTGCTGCAGAGTTACTGGAGAGAGAGAACTGGAATTCTAAGAACAGAAAAGGACTGCTTCTCCTCCTTGGACTGATATAAAGGGAAGTGGAGGGGGGAAAAGTATCTTTTGTAAATACATAGTACCTTTTACTCAAGTAGAATTGTTGTAAATATAATTCTTTAGTTTTAGTTTGTTAATAATAAATACTCATACCTTTTTTTTTAATTCAGTCTCTTTTTGTCTGCATAAACCTTCTCTCAACTAATAGTAATTGTATGGGGGGTATAAAAGTAAATTGAGCCAGGGCAAAACCACGACACTGTCTTAAACCACTCCTCATTCCTTCTAGCTCCTCCACCAGCATTGTTGCCCTCCTCTGAAGTTGTTCAAATACTTTAACATCCTTTTTAAATTCTGGGACAAAATTTATGGGATTATATTCCTATATTGTGTTCCCTCACAGTACAAGAATGCAATTAATACAGTTATAGCTAATTGTTTAAGGATGTGCTATGTCAGCACTGCACAGCCCTTTCACAGAAGAAAACATAGTCTTAAAATGTAGTGACTATCAGTTTGTTTTCAAACATAATTCAACACTTAGCCCTTAGCCCATAAATCCCATGTCATTTGAACTTCTTGCTACATGAAAACTGTCTTTTTCCTAAAAGTTCTCTGGACAGGGGGGCACTCATGGGAAGTGAATTCATCTCTAGAGTCATTCTGGCTGCTGGTCTATCAACTCTGTGTTTGGACACACTGAACTTGCATCAAAATATTATGGTTCTTTAACAGAAGAGACACAGTCTGGCAGATTTATGCACTCATTATAGCAGTTTTGTAAAGTAATTATTATGTATGAGCCAAAAGATTGCTTTTTATAATTTCTTTTATTAATTAAAAAAAGTTTTATCTGAATAACATCACACTGACATTCTCAGGTGGTTTCACATGGGTATATAAAAAACAAAATCTTCAGTTCTGCTTTCCAAATATCTTACAGGTGTGCAGAAAGTCTTAGAGAGAGGCACTTGTCTTTTAGTGTCAGATGGACACCTAGACAATCAACTCCTTATTTACATCACCAACAAGCTTCTTTACTAGAAACATGTAGAATTTCTTTAAAATCTCAGCAATCTTTATTCACACTGCTGGAGAGTAAAGCATCTCCCCGCAGACAGCAGTGCCACCAACTGCATCACACTGATCCACCACCATTTCATCTCTGGTGGTTTTTTCAGTATCTGGGCTGATTGGCCACTTTCTCCATGGAAAATTCCAAAATGGACCATCAGCTAATGCCAACTGTGGTTATTTTCTTTCCTAGGAGGCAGATATCAATTTTGAAAGGGCTTAGACTGACACTACCAGTTTCTTGTTCAGAGCCCACCACCACAGTGCGTCCACTGTCCAGCTGGCCGGTGGAAGGCTGGATTTGCTATTCACGACCGTGTGGAGCTGGACCCCAGCAGGCTACTGATGGGTGAAAGACTTTTAAAGGTAAATCTCAGGCGCTACCCTTCACACCTGGATGACACTAAATGTATGAAACAGTGAACTGCACAGCCAGGCCTTTTGAATGTAGATTGCAGAAAAGCATCGTTCAAGAAACTTACGTTTCATTGTCCACATTATAGTCTTGATTTCATGGCATCTCAATAAAGTAATGCATACCCACTGCTGCTCCTGATTAAACTGAGAAAAGTAGTAAGCAGAGAAGATCACAACCTCAAATGAAAGATGTCCTTCATGAACAACTTTTTTATATTAAAAAAAGTTCCTTTAAGTATTTTATTTGCCAGTGCATAAGATGTTATAACTGAAATCACATCCACACACTACCTACAAGACCGCACACTGCATTCAAGCTCTTGCACAGGCTGCCTCTCCATTTAAAGGTATAAGCTGTGTAAATGTAACTCAGATTAAAACTAACATTTTCATAGCCCTTGCTTCCCATTACAGAAAAACAATAATTTCTTCATTGTTATTACTTTTAGATCTCATGTATAATATCCTGCAGAACATTAGTCTCTGTAGAAATTTTTTAGGCATTAATATTTAGGAGTAAAAGCTATATAATCTTATTTACAACTCTAACTACAAGACATTTCTTACATATCTCTGTAAGCTTATCTTGCACAGATTGATGTTTCCATTTTTATTTTTAAGGTTTTCCTAACCCAACCACATTACACCGGTGAGGGTAACTAAGCACATTCTGAACATCCAGAAAGACAAGAACAAAGAGCCACACTAAAAAAGCCCAACTCGGATTACTCCTGCTCTCCATAACAGATTAGCCAGGCCTCAGGTTTAAACACTTCCCAATATCTACATACAGAACTAATTTGTACCTCTAATTCTTGAGGGTTGAACTGTGGCACCATATGAACCCAAACCCTCACCCATAAGTAAATAACTTTCTTCAGACAGTAAAAAGCACAAGTTACCAAAGCCCATCAGCTACAATAAGCAGAATCACAACCAAAGTGGGATTTTCTGAACCACCACCAAAGTAGATGGCCAAAACCTTCTGGGGCCAGGGGGAGGAGGGTCATACTGAGTCTTTGTGCCATTTCTATCCATTGCATATCTCTGCAAGGCTCTTCAGAGTCTCTCACAGCAGTCATACAACTGAGGGCTTTCCCTCATCCTTCTGATCCTCCAACACCCTTAAAGACTCTTGCTAAAGGACTGGATCATCTGTAAAATAATCTAAACACACTGATACTAAATAAGAAAACAGAAACAATGCCATTCATCCATCTGTTCTATGATGAACATTTTTCCTATACATATTTATGCAACAACTAGCACTTTGACAACTGAAAAGCTTTAAAGCTACAGTGCAATGCTATTCCCTATGTGGTACAGGCAGGCAGCTTTTGAGTTACACTTCAATATTCACAGAAGATAATCAGTGTTGGGGTCTTGCTTTGTCCCTCCTTCTGGTGTGGCAGTATCACTTTCATATGTTCATCTACTTGGACTCCAAGTCTGCTGTCCATGAAAGATGTAATCCCCGTGTTCCAGAGTCACACTGTGAATCAAGCTAGTGCCTTGCAAGCAGGCAGATTGAGCAGACTTGCTTCTGAGCTGCACTGTTGCTCTGAGCAAAAATGCTAACACAGGTGCAGCCTGGGATATACTCTGCATTCAACTGTGGTTGGAACAAATCTTTTTTCCAAGTAGTTCAGGCCTCCTGTCGGAAGGAAAAGTAGTTTCCAGCAGAAACGCCTCTAGGTCCAGTCTTACAAGCTTCCCCATTTACAAAAGGTTTAAACTAGCCCTGGAACAATTAACCCATGTATCAAGCACCAAATTAGTATGCACTTGATGCTGCTCAGCTGAGCAGAAAAGAAGTACTTTTGGCTGCAGCAGTGCAACTGAACAGCATCCTACCCTCTTTCAGCAGTACAGCCTATCAAGGGGCAGCCGTGTGCCAGGATCTCTGCTCCCTCCCTCCAGCTGGCATGAGGACCAACAAGACCAGCCACTTGTTTTCCATGTTTTGTTCTGTTCTCTTTGGAGCATTTCGAGTTAGACTAGTATGAAAAATCATAAAAAGAGATCACATTCACACATAATGCAATGCCTAGTGGGAAAGACAACTCCTAGGTTTTGTTAATTTACTATCTGGCCATTGACTAAATATTACTGTAAAAAAAAATTAAGAATTATATAAAACATGAAATCTCTCAGGTCTTTCTTCCTATTTTCACTACTCAGAATTAAGAAAGCAGACATAATTCCAATTTCTTAAAAAAAAAAAATGAATGAGACTAGTTCAGAAAATAAATATTATTCAGGTATTTTTCCACCCTCTCAGAACAATTTATAGCCTCCTCATTTTTTAAAAAAACTTTCAATGTCTTGATAGTGAAAACTGAGCTCTTTTACTGTACTCACTGAGCAATTCTATTTCTTGACTTTGGCTTTATTCTAATACAGAAAACCCAACTGAATGAAGAAAGCATTGGTCCCATTTCTTCCAGAGAATGTCAAAGAAAACACACTGCAACCCAGTGTGCTAATATCCATACCATACATTCACCCATAGCCTGATCTCTCATTAACAGGGCAGCCTATGTTCAACAGCACAACCATTCTTTTACTAGAGGCTGTGAGGCACAAGGTAGGTGAAATAGAGATTCTAATATATTCCTTCATCCCCTACTGTACTGAGAGTACGGATTTGATCAGCTGCCTGCTGACAGATGTATCGCTGTTTACTCCATGTCCTTGCTTGTGGGTTTCTCCTCTGATCTCTAACAGGATCCATTGGGGCTTGCCAAGCTTCAGCTGCTCAAGTCTCTTCTCACAGGAGCCTGTAATGCTCATCACAGGAAGCCATGTAAAATTCAGCTACCAGAGCATCATATCCTTACTAAAATCCACCAGGAGTAAAATCAGCCCTCATATGACAGTGGGCAGATCTCAGTTTCAAGAAAAACAGCAGTCACACATTCAAAGGTGAAATACAACCTAGGAATAAATCCCCAGTGCTGGGAATAACTGGGAACAATTTCTAGAGTCAAATACCTGCTTTTATCATTTTGTGTCTTCATAGGTTTCATATTGAGTTTCTCTCCTTTTATTCAGTAGCAGAAAATTTATAACAGTGGGAGCATCATTATTTGTTATACTTCCTTAAAGGCTCTGTTTGATTTATGCAGTGAGCAAACCAAAACAAAAAAATAGCTGCTTCTAAATTTATGAGTTAGTGCTACAGGCTGTCGATTTTTTGCACAAATGGTATTACAGTGGCTAAGAGAGATAATCAACTCTCAATATTAAGATATTTTAATGCTATTTCCCCTAAGAACTCAGGCTGATGTTGTAATAAGTTGCCATTCCTATGCTCCACACCATTCTGGGGCGCATGGGCAGCCAAAAATGTTGACATTGTTATTCGGTAAGAAGCGAGCATCTTCCCATTGGAGAGGAGAACTTCTCACCCCGAACAGACAGGGGGAAATGCTGGGGGCAGAACACCCTTGTAAATATATTCAGAACAGGATTAAGGTTTATAAAATTTCCTGTATAAAGCTACCATATAAGACAAGTGTGATCATCCGTAGAGACAGAAAGCAGTTATGAGCAACTGAATTATGCCCTTCCAATGAATATCATCTTCACTGCTCTCATGCCCTTAAGACCCAATTAGCTCATGCTGTATAATGACCAATGTCCCAAAAATATGCTCATAGTTGAGAGCAATCTCAGATTTAGCCATCAGAACCTTAGTCACGCTAATAGACCAGTCCACTGCAAAGCTAATGTAATTAGCAGCAGGTCTACTGCTAAGATAGCAAGTGTTAACGCTTCTGAGGGAAGCTGCAAGAGGATACTGAGGTTAAAGCTTTTGCCATTGTGCTGTCACTAAACTTGCACTTTTAAAAAGCAGGTTGACATCCGGAAAAGAGAAGGCTTGGGGTGACAAAACTGTGGCCTTGCAGTACCTTGGTCTGCAAGAAAGCTGGAGAGGGACTTTTTGCAATTGCATGTAGTCACAGGACAAGGGGGAATGGCTTCAAACTGAAAGAGCATAAGTTTAGATTAGATATTCCTATCAGGTTATAAAATTCATTTTTCTCTTTGTTGTACTTATCAATATACTAAATTGAAATACGTATCTAGTAAGTACTTTGGAGATATTAAATAACTCTAATAACTATTCCTGAATCTTAAAAACAAAATTCCTAAGTAAACAAGAGCATTTTCCAAAGTGTTCTACAGGAAAGAAATATTTCATGGAGACCTTGATTTCACTGCAAAAAGCCATAGGAATCATAGGAAAATTCAGGAGGCTTTAAGTCCAACCCCTGCACAAAGAAGGCCCAGCTTTGAGCTGAGGCCAGATTGCACGGGACTTTATATGTTTGGGTCTTGAATATATGCATGGGTGGACACTGACTGCACAATTTCTACGGGCAAATGTGCTCTGTTGCCTGGCTGCTGCCACGTCCATGAGGCCTTTTTTCTCAGAGCCACTTCCCAGCCAGGCAGCCCTAGCCACTGCCAAAAGACTCCTTCCTTCCTAGGTGCCAGACCTGTCCTCATTGCCTTTAGTCAAGTTTCTCCAAGGCCATTCCTCCAGCTCCTCCTAGATAGTAGCCCTGCTCTCAAGCATACTGACCCCTTCTCCCCAGTTTGGGGTCATCTGCAAACATAAGAGTGTCCTCCATAGTGTTCTCCAAGTCACTAATAAATACATTAAACAGGACAGGTCCTAGTACAGACCCCTGCACCACTCCTCTCAGAGCCAGTTTAGAGTACAGCCTTACCTGGATCTTGCTCCTAGGCCTGATCATCCCATCAGATTTTATTTATGCATCTAATCAAGCATCTGCCCATAACTTGGACACACAGATATTGCAAGAGACCACATCAGAGGTGTTGATAAAGAGAAAGTAAATGATACCCACCGCACCTCCCTTGTCCACTTGTCATTTACCACAAAAGGTCGGTCGGATATGCTTTATTCTTGCTAAATTCAAGCTGTTTCCCTATTCACACCTTTTTTTTGCTTTAATCTGTCCAGAAATGCATCATTCAGCTGTAAAATACATCTAGAAACATATAGTTTTATTTTTTCTTTTATTGTATCAATTGAACGCTCATGATAGTAATTCAATGGATGAGGCCAGCAGGTGCTAAGAACAGAAGTCAGACACTATTTAAAATATTCATACTGTTCCGTTCTTTGCATAATAGTCCAAATTCAAAACACTTGTGCCAATTCATATTGCCATATTCATATGCCATATTCACTTCAATAAAGAAAAAGGGTAAAACATATCTGTCTGATGTGTGCACACATGAAGTTTGGGTGGAGCCTTGCAACTATTTCCCACTCAAGACCCCTAGAAATGTGCAACTGTGGAAAAGTTCCACCTCCAACTAAGCTACCAAGGGAAGCATCAGTTAGAGCATATATTTATGTGTGGTGTTCCCAGCTACTACCAGTGATTTCAAGAATAAATCAAAGACTTCCTGCTTGAAGTATTAAATATTTATAGCCTTTAAACCAACATATAATCATTTTGTTAATGCTCCTTGAAGCCAATAATACCCAAAAAGTAAATACTTAAGAGCAACTGAGAAGCTTGGAAATAAACACTAATTTCTAAGTATCAGCATTTATGACTAATGCAGCTTATCAAAGGAACAGTGTAGGGTACTGTGACTGTTTGCTTCTTGTTGCTACAGTTGCAAAGTAACCCCACTAACTTCAAGATCATTATATGACAAATAACAGATTATATGGCAAATATTGTCTTCCAAGTCAGGAAACCCTTTCAGTTAGATCATGTGGAAGAGCCATGATTTCAGTCCTCAAGTTAAATTGGTTTGCTTTAACAAGCTACACTGTTTAACTAGTGAGTGGTCTGCATATTCTTAAAAATAGCAAGAGAGTTAGTATGGGGAGAGAAAAACAGTAACAACAACAACAACAAAAAAAAACCAAAAGAGGTTGTGTTCAACAGGAACATATGTAGAGAAGAGCCCTTATTTTAACGGTTGCCTGTAATATCAATCAACCCTGTATGTTTGCTCAGGACTCTAAGATTAAGTATATAAGTACCTGCAAGATCAGACCTTCATAGCTCAGACATAGAGAGGTCAGTATAACACATATAGATACATTATTGGGATCTTAAATTGACATGTCACATATAAAAACAAACAAATAAACAAAAAGAAACAAAAAAAAACCAGTCAAGTTGTGCACCACACATCAGAAATAAGCCAGGACATATCCACTTTCAGGCATGCGGCATGAAATGCAGGGGGGGAAAAAGGAATCAAACCAAGACCTATGTTTACAACCATCAGAATCACATGAATGAAAATAATACAGATTTTGAACAGGGGAAACTGAAGTTTTCCAAGAACTGTACTTTCAGTGGGTATTTTTAAAGGGACCACGAAACATAAGGGAAGAGATAAAAATAAACGTTTAACTATCTTGCCTCTAATACATGTTAAACATAAAATGGAAGGGAAAGCCAAGGCAGCTCCCACAGGAATGCTCAAAGTTAGAAATTTAGATTTCTGAAAAAGCTGCAAAAGCATTCAACACAAGACAAATGATGCCACACAAAATCTCTATTAGAGCAGATTGATGTAAATGCAGTTACATTAATCAATAGAATATCTTTTGATCAGAAAAGGAAAAAATCCCTTCAAATCTTTTAAATTGTTAAAGGTAAGGATAAAAAAGACAGTTAGAGTAGCTGTTCTGTTAGTCATAACAGGAGCTTGTCCAACTTTGACAAACTCACCAAAACCATCAGCACATTTTAACAGTACATAAAAGCACCAGTAATTCCTAGAAACCCTGTGCAAGTACATCACTCAACATATATGCCTTCTCAGATATTCAGGTGAATCATGTTTCCAAAGTGCAAATGATAACAAAATCATATGCAAGTAATTAGTTTAAAAAAAAAAAAAAAAGGTCTCTGCAAATCCAGCTGAAACACAATCCTCGTGTAGAAAGAAACGGGGCCAAAGAGCTGTTCTTCCTCTCCAGGTCCACCTTCACTCACAAACAGAACAAGTTCTTCCCAGATATTCCCTGCAAGTACTTTCTCAGTATCTATGCTGAAGACATTTCCTCTCAAAAGAATCTATTTTACTTTGGACTAGAACTTTTGGGGAAAGGTGAAGGACTACAACAGTATTTGTCTACAAATATCATGTATTATCACACAAGGAAGCCTGAAACACAAGTGCCAGTTGGTATCTACTAACAATGTTTATTGCAGTGGAACTGGAATACTCCTCCTCTTCCTGCTCCTCAGATGATAGGTGGGTAGCTGTATTGTGAGACCAATGCTATTTAAGGTCACACAATTTCATGCCTCAAGTTGTATGAGCAGTTGAGAGTTGAATTACTCATCAGAAGGTATCTGATGCTCAGTTTCCTGGCAAAGGCACTTTTCGGCTGATTCCTCCACTCTACAGTTCAAACTACCATTGGACCATAAAGGCCCAAGAGACCAAAGGAAAAATACTATCACCTCAAAGAATCTCAGGTTTCTTGATTGGTCCTTACAGATGGGCTGCTGCAGTCAGATTCCATCAAATGGTAGTAACACAGCTTAACAGCAGTGCCTTAATGAAGTTGAGGAAGAAGAAAATACATTTGAGTGCAGGTACCAGCTCTGTTGTTTTCTCCACTGAAGTCTGAGTCTCTGTTCAGGTCACAAAGAACTTTGTACACTTTGTTCCTGGCATGTGTCAGGCTCAGCTCATACCATGAGCATGACTTACCGGTAATGGGAAATGACGAAAGAGGAAGAGGGGAAGAGTCCTCAGCCCCTTTTACAAAGTCCCCAGTAGTAAGTGCCTAACAAAGAACTGAGAAATGAGAAAGAAACCCAAGCTTTTACAGGCACAAAAACCTTGTGCATGCTAGAGAATTATTAATGGGTAATTCCCAGTGAGGACAGCAAGACAGGCAGGAGACTTCATGCCTACTGCTAGAGGAGTATGGGAAAAGAAGGGAAAAAATAGGAAAAAAAAAAAAGAAGAAATAAGACTATTAAGACAAATTCTTTCAGTAATTCTATATGGATAAAGTAGATCTGACCAAAAAAAAAGTCTCCAGAAAGAAACAACTGGTGTCCCCTTTGCTTAGAAGGCCTGATCTTATTTCATGATTTAGACCAAGTAATTGGGATGCTGAGTGTCAGGATTAGAAGCTTCATTTCAGCATGCCCAAAGGATTAAATGAAGGACTGTCAGGAGAAGAGACATCAAATGCTATCAAAACAATTTCTAATCTCTTGGCTTCCATTTTAAACTTAGTTCTCTTCTAGTCACCAAAAGGAGCAGGTCTGAAAAAAAAAAAATATGGTGCCTTCATTGGAGAACTCACCTTCCATGGAGAGCGCAAGAATCAGGAATTTCCACAAAGCTTTAGAAGATTATTTAATTTGCCCACTGATAAGTAGCAGAGCTGCAACTAGCACCACAATTGTCATCACATTGGTCTCATCTCTTGCTTAAGTCATGATGGGACAGGTTACCACCAAATGGCAAGTAGGAAACAGAAGGTGGCTATCACCCTTGGAATAATACTTTAGCAGATGTTTTAGAGGTTTTCCTGAAATAGTCCTGGAAGTGATACTACCAACCTTGTTCAGTGCAAGATTTAAATGCCTGTTAGGAATCACACTCTCCTCCCAAGCAATGGAGGCAATGAGAGCATCCCTGTGCATTTGAGAAGCAACTGCAAGACACAACACCAGGTTGGAGACCCACAAGGAATTCCAAAGCCATATAATGATGGCCTAGTTAAAAAACAAAGACTTTGAGCTTTGTTTCCAGGAGTGGTAGGAGAAGACTCTGAAGAGGGAACCTCACAGACATCCAAAAAGAGGAGGTTACTAGAAGACACAAAGCTGTACCCAGAGTCAAAAAAAAGGAAGCACAGCTGAATGGTTTACACCGCAGACTGAGAAGAACTGATGAGAGAAAGGCACTGCCTATCATACATGTAGGAGGGGTGTTCTGTACACAGTGGCTATAGCAGCATCTTCTGACTTTCAGGGCTCCTGCCACAGCACAGCAAAAGCATTGTGACAAGCATGTCAGGAAAAGGACAAGAGATATATAGTTGCAAAGACAGAACGCAGATGAGACTCTACCAAGACACAGAAAACATCAGCAAACAAGTTCAGACTGAGCTCCAGGAAGCTAGGGAAACAAGCATCCAAATAATTCACTGATTACAACTGGAAAAATGTAAAAAGAAGGAAAATATGCTTTTACACAAGACACAAAGTAAAAAAGTTAAACAGAAAGGCAGCATATAAGTGCAGTAGAGAAAAACCATGACAAAGTTTATAAAAAATATTTTGAGCATGGAATCAAAGCTAATAACTATGACAAGAAAATTACACCTATCCTTGCAAACTAAGGGAAAGCACAAAACAGCAAGAGTGTAGGCGGTCTCAAAAAATGAATGCATATGACAAAACTAAAAAGAATGAGAGAAGTATTAAATCACAGACTAGTATGAACACTAAGGACATGTTTGTGTGCAGAAGGCACAAAATAGATAATACGACTAGATAGCTCCAGAGACAGCTCAGAATTATATCTTCACATCTTTGCTAGAAACAGCCAGCAAGGTAAAACACAAGATAAAAGAAACATTGTGAATCTCTGCGAGTAGAACTATGTACTTTTTGTCCATGCAAAGATTAATCTGTTACTTGAAGAGGTATGAGCATTACAACACAAATCTTTCCCTAAAGAGATTAAGAAAACTCAAAGGTTATTTAGCCTTATAAGCTGTAAAAATGTCTTCTTGAAGTTTTCAACTCACAAATTGTGCTGCAGTAATTGAGTAGTCATTAAGAATTGGGTCCCACTGAAATTGTGCTTAAAAAAAATCCCAGTCCTGAAATTTTTCAGTGAGGAAAAAGGGACCTTTCAGCATACAGTTCTGCAGCTCCCAGTGTCCATACCTTTTGTGCCAGGTTCACTTCTGCTGAAGGTACAAACTGTAACCCCATTGTAGGGAAAAAAAAAATGTAAAGTCTGACAAATAGTTGAAGTAGCACCATACCATTGTGATAATCTTCAACGGAGTGAAGTTATGCATAGGAAATATCAACAATAGACAGAGAAGACTTTCTAGTAAGTTCACTGTCAGTGCAGCTACAAGTTCAAAAAAATGAACAAGGGATATATTGCTAACTTCTCTAAGACAGTCTTGTAACAGAAAAGTAGAGTGTCTGAATGAGAACATGAACTGCTAAACCAAACACAGTGAGACAAAACACTTTGGAGGTATACTATAAAGTTCTTTTTAAAAGTTTCTCAGAAGCATATGGGAGTCACTCTGAAATAGAAACATTTCTCTGGAGGCTCTGAAGATACACTGCATTCCCCAGCAGGGCCATGACTGTTCTCCATGCAGAGCCATGATGTGCATTAGGATATTCGGTTTCAGCAATAAGGATACAGTCGTACCGAAATGCGCAGTAGATTTTCCAGCATAGTAGAAATCACCCATTTCACCACCAAAAAAAGTGCACACAGTAACATCATTATAACAAACTATTACCTAGACACCTGGGAACTAAAAAATCTTGTCAGACGTTACCTCAGTGACCACTGTAATCAAGGCAATGGACCATTTGTTCAGCCATGATATCTAAAAATGTGAAGTATAATTACAGTAAGCTGGGCACCCTTGTCTTTGTGTGATTTACCTGGAAATGGGAAGTCAGGCATGTCATAGACCATTTCCATAACATAGAAGTCAGTCAAATGGCAAAACTCAACAACAGTTAAAATTGTTATGGCTAGTCAAGATGAGAAAAAATATGTGTGGCAGGCCATTCTTTACTGAAGAAACTGATAAAATACTGAAACACAGAAGAAGCAAGTTTAAAGCAGCTCCTGTGTGACAGCAAGACATGTACTCTGCCACCTGAAAAACACACACAGCAGTTTGTGTAGTATTGAAATGCACAAGAACAATCCTCTTAAATACAGCAGAAGAAAGGTCAGTTGCCAGAAAGGTTAAGCGATAACTTTTATTAGGAGGACAACACAGATCTTACTGGTTGTAAGAGGATATTAAACAACTTATGAACATAAAGCATTTATTTTATTTTTCTCATAGTGGTTTTGACACATCTCTCACAGGAGAAAAGTTTACCACTGTGTAAAGCCTATGGCAGAACAACATATAGCACACATTATTTTTTCCTGGAAGCACATGATGAAAGCAGGCAAAGGAGAGAACTTGGATATTAAGCTGTTTTCACTGTCTCCCCTTTAACTTTTAATAATGGGTAAAATTAAAATAATAATTAAAAAAGCTAAATTTAATCTGAAAAGGTAAAAAGAGGAAAATAAGTTAGGTCAGAAACTGGACATTATTGAAGCTATTTTACTAGAACAGTATGATTAATTTTAATCCAATCTGCCATAAATTTTGAAAAAAATAAAAATTCCCCACATTTAAAAGTAGGCAAAACCACTCCCTGATATATATATATAATACCAAAGAAAGAATGTAAATATTTTGGTGCTTTATTTACTCACCACCTTGTATACAGTCTCAGTGGATATTAATTAGCACATGAAAGTGTCCAGTGTACTTAATAACTAATTAGAGTAGAAGCTGGATGATGTGATCCCAAATTCAAGCCTTGGGCTGTGTAAAGACATGCACTCACTAGGCTATTGGAGTACAAAGAGGATGCTCGTAGCATATGAAGGTTACAAGCCCCATGTAGCACAGCACACGGCACTCCAGGATCTCCACGGCTCTGCTCGTGCTCTGCCGCAGAAGAGGGGGAGCACACGCCTGCTCTCAGCAATATGTGTTTGTGGTTGCATACAGGATGAGAGCAAAACAATACCCTGTCTTGTAGAAATGAATCTCTAGTATCAGATGCCTTTTTCCTTCCTCTTCAGCTGTAAGCCACTAACCCACAAGGAACATTGTGACTGTATGTCTGATTGCTGCAAGAGTATCAGAAAGCACCTTTGAAGTGTCATAATCTGTAATTATAAAACCTGTAATACATCTTAATACAATAGACTGCAATATCACTTCACAGGCAAAAGCGGTTTTCCTTACACAAACATTTTTTAGTCAGGAAGAAATTTCTCTTTTAAGTAGATTTCAACACACAAACTAACTTATATTAACAGAGACAGTGATCTAAAGCATGCAGCAGAGGATCTGTATTTAGTCAATTAGCTGAAGCCTGATGCAGACAGTAATAGGTAGGACATCTGACATTACAGAGGATACCATGTCCTTAAACAAATTCTATTATGCCCAGATATGTTTTGAGTTGCAGTAGTTTCAGATAACAGAGGCTCCTTCCTTCCATATGTACTTTGACACTTAAGTAAAGGAGGACAAATTAAGGACAAAATACCAGCTTTCACTTCGAATTTCACTCCCCTTCTCCATTTCTTTCATAGGTATTACCAAGCATAAAAAACATATACAACTAACCATCATCAAGTTTTCAATACTCTGTTCACCTGGATGCAAGTGCAATTTCATTCGCATTCACTGCAAAGGGATCAGACTCAATTAAACCATGCACGCTTTTCAGAATTCTCTATAGCTTTCCTCTAAGAGAATTTTCACAGTGCAATCAGACCACATCCTCACTAAAAAGGTAGTCCAGAAAAAAGAATATGCCATGTTGGGTTTCTAAATTACTGCAAGCAGCTGAGTAAGCAACCTATTAGGTGAACAGGAAGCCAGGCATGTTTGAAAATACAATTACTGCAATGCTAATGTGTCATTGTCACTGATTTGGACTTTAGGGTTGGTTTCACAAAGGGAAAGAGACCAAAAGTGCTAACTATGAAATGCAATGGGTGGGAAACTGTCGTGTAAACTGCTGCTGGGGCTGAGGTGTGTCTTTGCTTTAATTGTTGCTGATATGTTTTCATAACAATTTTTTTCACCTTATCAAAACACCAAGTAAAACCCACTATGCTCGAGCTTGTTTGATGTTTTGGATTCTCCCCTGCAAAATTTCCCCTCCCCCCCCCCCAAGCATCTCTATACATGAGAGGCAGCTATAGATACTCCAAAGAATGGTTTTAATAAACTTAGATACATATCAAGGACCTGGTTTAAGGGTATTTTAAGATTTAGTGCTTCTGCCTCCTTGTGGCAGACGTTGGTATGAGCCTCCTTCTGGAGCTAGTTCAGTTGCAAATGCATCTGTCAGTTCTGAAACACAGAAGCATTGTCTCTCCTATAAAATCATCAAAAAGCAGATTACAGCTAATATTTTAACTGAGTGAGAAACCACGAAAAAGTTGCAGGACAAAAAGAAATACGAAAAAACTCACTGAAAATTTGTGGTGTTCCCTTCTCTTCCTGAGTTTGTGGCTGTTTAGCAAACCTCTGCAGGCATCAGCCCAAGGGAAAGTAAAGCTGAGCACTGTCCCAGTACTCATCTAGAGGCCTTAGCAAGCTGAGCCCAAAGCTCTCCAGCACTTTCTGAATGTTTTTACCTTGCTTATCCTTCATAAATATTGTGTGAGAATCATTAGCTTTGTTGTGGAAAGCCTTAAATTGCTTGAGAGTTGGTCTGCATGATGCTTACTTGTCTTTTTGTTATACTGACACAAATACAATATGCCATGCTGATGGGTTATTGTCCCACTGCAGCAGAAGCTGGAAGAGCTGACCTGCTCTACATGTGAAAATTATTCTCTATAACCTAACGTAGTTTTCACCTTTGGATCACATAACACCCATTTAAGTAAAAATAGAACAGCTGGAGCAATTCAGAGTAAATGTTCAAGTGGGTCCTGTACTCCTCCAGTCCTGAGATTAACAACTGCTTCAGGAAAAGGCACAAAAGACATTCAAGGATGGAGTGGTACTGCTCCAGAGTGAGCAATCTTGTCTTCTGAGCCCTAGTAAAGTGACAGCTTTCAGAGCTAAGGGTTAGATAAGCATCATTATGCTGAACACTCCTCATCAGACAAGATTTTTTTTTTTTCTTTTTGAGGATTTAGCAGACTTTTCAGTTTGTTTTAGGCACCTTCAGTGAAGGACTTCAATCAGACTTTTAACGTTGAAATCCAGGTATGCTGCAGGATACACACCACTTTTACCTAAGAGTTTGCCAGTTGCTTGATAGAGTTCAGGCAGATGCTAACCTTCCTTCCTCATGTCACTTCCAAAATACAGAAGAGTTTGTAATCAGAACTCTTGCTTGTTGCAAGTTCAATATATATGACCCCAGCATCTATCTGGGAGACTGGCATCATGTTCAACATCTGAGTGACAAGGTCTAAGCCAGAGTAGAAAGTTTTGTGGCTTCAGTTTAGTTTACTTGTGGCTCTTCATCAAGCCCAGACAATAATAATAGTTTTACTGCATACCAGGACCAAAATGAAGTAGTTCTTGAGAAAGAGCACAGTAACGTCAATATGGGAGAAAGACTGAAACACTCAACATTCATTCTGCAGATACTTATATACTGCAATGGGGCAAAGGACATAAGGAGTTAAAATAAGTATTAGAGACTAAGTCCCTAAATAAAAGTTTCCTCACTGAAGACAAAAAATAAACACTGCAACCTTAAACAGGAGGAACTCTGAAACAGTTCTGGCACAAGAGTAGCCACTTAACTGTGACATGAGAACACTCCAGTTCATGGACACTTCCCAGTCAAAATACATGGTCTTTTATGACTTTTTCCCATACTTCCTAAAGTAGACATGTCAACAGTTTTACAGGCGTTGGTATAAGAAGGATTTCATATTAATACTTGTGCTGCAAAAGCTGGTACAGCCAATATTTCTTAGTAATTATAAAACTTCTCATGTCCTGCACTTGGGAAATAACATCCTAGAAAAAACAAGATTAAGGAGAAGTTAGGAGAAGACTCTGGATTTTACAAAAAAGCAAAACAATATAAAATATGTTTCTACTTCACAATGCAATTTAGTCAGTTGAAAAACAAACTGAAATGAAAGGATACCAAACCATTGTGTTGTGATAAAAGATTTGGGCCTGGTGAACTAGAATTGAAAACAAGTAGCCAAATGGCACAGAAATCAGAACTTAATGCTACTTTCACTTAGTTTTCCTTAGTTACTTTTCAAAATAAGTGTTAAGGACAACATTACTGAATAAAAATCAACACTACAAAGTTACACAAACATACATCAGATCATATCTAGCTCAAAAAGTGCTTTATAATACAAAGTTTGTCAATATGTAGTAATTTGATACGTGTATTGTCCTATTGCATGGGAGAACATAGAATATAAGTGATTGAATATCAGGGGTCATATATTTATTTCACCAAACTGTAAATTGACCCTGGGATTCATGCTTCCTCTGAAAGAAGTGCAAGATCTCATAAGAAACTCCTGCAGTGTCCTTTTCTTTACAATTCATGCTTTTAATTTTTACTATCAGATACCCAGTAAGACA